>NC_068283.1:34823427-35516495 GCF_025860055.1 Xyrauchen texanus | reverse complement strand
TTGATCACCACAAAAATATATTTCGACTTTTCTTTGAAAAATCTTACAGTGAGGAAGTAAACAGATCCAGTCATTAAACATTAAAAGACTGTTTCATGAACATAGCCACAACACATAAACAATATGCTCTTTAACTTTATTCCAGTGTGATAAAATCAACCTTTCTGTGTAAAAGTATGTCCAATTTTAAAACTTCGTTGCCAAGACGAGGTAACATTTTAAACCCTAAAAAATCCATAAAAACAATTAAAATAATTAAACTACTTTAGCTCAAAGGATACACAATTTTCAACAGAAGTAGAAAACTAATGCAAGTGCTTTTTTAAAAACTATAAGTTTCAACTTTCTGCATTTAAACCCTCCAAACATTGGCCTCATTCACTTCCATTGTAAGTGCCTCACTGTAACCTCGACTGTTGGAGGGACGAGTCCAAACTATGTGGTAATCAACATTATGCAGCAAATGCTGTCAACAAAATCTTGTATTGAACCTGGAATATTCCTTTAAAGTTTTGGATATCGATTTTGGAACAAACCCATTGACCTTGTTTACATCTCGACTATTCGTTTGGTAAGATCCGATCACAAGACTATAAACTAATTAACTGAATCTAAAATAAAATCTTATTATTTTATACCCATCAAGTAGGCTTATATCATATTATATGATTTTATCTCGTTTTATCTCGTTATTTCGTTATTTCTCTTCATTTTTATCGATTTCGTTTGGACGCTTTCCATTTATCGAATAATTTCTAATTTCGCCAAGAGTCAAATGTAGCAAAAATCAGGATTAGTCAAAAAAAAATACAAGAGTTCAATACAATACAAGAAGTCACTTTATTTGAAATGTTTTTATTAAAAAAAGTCAATAAATATAAAAAGTAAAAAACACAACAAGCTAAAAGCACTGTTGAATGTTTCTGACTGGGAACTGTCCAGTGCTGAATGGACTTGAAAATGGTGATGAAACATTGTGACGCAATTCGAAAGTGAAATAGACACGGATTTTTCCGTTACAGCAAACAGACTTTGACGCGAAATACTCTGTCCCAGCTAGGCTAAATAAATACATATATTAATTAATAAATAAATAAGATATAGAATAAAAAATAAATAAATAAATAAAATTACATGAATAAAAAGTGTTCTGTGTGCTCATAACATGATGTCGGAGTTTTGCGTCAATATGAACTTGAGAGTGTGGAGAATCTCCTTCCTCATGATTTCCCATGCGCAGTAACTAAAACCCTGCACAGAAATGAACGACATTCAGCATAAGAATGTTTATAATAAAACACCAACAGACTAAAGTTATATTGGTTGGGGATTCACCTTTTCTTTCACAACTGTGGATATGATATCGAAGTAAGCTTTGAGTGCATCATCTCTGCTTGTGAAATCCTGTGTCCCTTCAGACTTATTCATCACCTGTGTTGACAAACACACAGTACCAAAAAAAAATAATGCTGATTGGCACAAGGGCAATTAGACGTTTTAAACAATCAGATGTGAGGAGTTTAGACAACACTTACGCATTTGCTGTCTTCAATCTGGCGGTATATGATGTTTAGAAAGTCATCCAGCTTTTGCGCATTCCACTGGTCAGGAACACCATCATTCTCAAACAGGGTGCCAATATTCTGGAGTGTCTGGTAAATGGCTTTTTCGACACCAGTAACCTTAATCAAAAACAGTAAATGTTGCATTACATTTGTTTAGTTTAATATTGATCACGGAATATTTGTGATTAAAAACCTTTCGTGCAAAAATGTTTTACCTGCTGTGTATTGTTGGACTGGAACACATATTGGGGAAAAGGAATGGAAACATGGTCCTTCAGGCATTGCAAAGGAAAAAGACCCCCCTAAAGCAAAATATAAATTCGTAAGGTGGAATTATATTTATTGAATAAATATATAGCAATGTTTCCTCACGTACCATCGTTTCTATAAGTGTGTATGACGTCTTCATCAAGTGCTTGTTGAGGATGCAGTTTGTTGGCAATGACCAAACCTGCGCAAAGCAGACAATGGTGCACAGCCAGGCCATAAGATGGTGATCCATTTTGACAGATGCCTATATAAAGAGGCAAAGACCTTACTAGTTAAACTGATCTGTCGGATAAAGTTCAAACACAATTATAGGATATAATACCAAGTCATTAATAATCAGAAATTGATTGCTCACCTCAATGAATTGTCGGGTTTGCTTCACAAGTCGTGCTTTTCGTTATGTGAAAGGCTCATAGTAGGACTACAGTTTATATACAACATTGCACTGATAAAAAAGCGAAAGGGGTGATTTCATACTTATTCACAACATCCGAATGGAAATGCCGGGACGATGGAAGACTTTGCGTTTTCGAGGCGTCTTAAACTCCTATTTGATACTTTCATTCATGTGAATTCACAATGAAGACTTATTTCCTCTTGATTCATATTAAGTTGATTTTCATTAGATTTTTAATAATATGAAAATATGTATATAGTATCCAAGAGCCCAATGTATAAACGAAAACACAGACAACAGAATAAGCAAATTCATCAGTAAATGTGAATACATTATATAGTGGCCCTAAGGCCGGGGTGAGAGGGGGCACGCAACAGTCGACCAAAAGAAACCATACAAATGACCGCAGGCCCGAGGGGTGATGAAAAACCACCAAGGTCCCTCAAGGAGGGGGCTTGACAGTTTCTGTGCACTGGGGCCCGCAAGATACAAGTTACCCCACTAGTTATGTTTATATTTTACAATGTCGATACTTTAATTTGACCAAAAATATATCAAGCATGAATTGTTTTCATTTAGGCTGCACATATCCAAGGTGAGTAATAAAATTGCCATTTCAATCATCAGAAGATTATTATAATTGACCTATACATTATACAATCTTCCAAGACAGGGAGAGCATTACTGATTTGATCTTGGAGTGAACCTAATCTATCTTTATATGAAGTCAAGTGTAACTGTGTTCTGAGTTTATTATGGTATGTAGTTTACTATTTGTAGCACATGGTTGGTACCAAATGTCTGTGTGTTTTTGACAACGACAGACCATTTTTCTTGTATTCCAGGTCATGAGCCTACAATCTCAAACCAGATTACAACCAAAAAAGCTTGCAGACTATTTAAAACCTGCCACCATACTTTATCAACATGTTTATTTTGTTATTTTGACTCAATTAAACTGCTTTTGATATGAGCATTTGTCTTAAGTTAGGTACCGTTAAGGTCACATAGACCATGGTGTACGGCTGGTTAATATTTTTTTTAAAGAAACAGTTTCAAATGCTATCTAAACTGTGTTTTAAAATTTTAGTTTTGAAAGCTGAGCTGAGAAAAGACTGTGTGTCAAGTAGGCACCTTGTGCAATGTGTACATTCGTTGATACCAGATCTTCATTTCATCCCAACATAAAGCAGCTAACAAAGCTGAAATACCATGTCACCTTAAAGCAAGTCTGTATAGCTTGAATTCATGAAGCCCCAGATCAAAATTTTTCTGGGATGCCCACCCCTATAGAAGGCCACCTTTTCACTGCACAAGACAAACGACGTCCGATAGACTGGAAATTTTTTATCCGTTTTGAGTTTTGGATGCGTTAAAAACCTGAACTTCAGCGACTACACCATATGTGACACTGCGACCGGATGTGATTCATTTCAATCAAATCTGTCTGAATGCGCAAGATGAGAATTATTAATACTTTTTTAACATTATCTTAAACACTTGAAAGTGTAAAAATGCATGGATATTGATAAAGAAGTAATACATTAGCAATTTACTATTTATATTTCATCATTTTTAATTTTGTCTCCATATGTTCCCTTCAAAATTATTGGCGGTCATTTGTCCTACATGCATATCTATTTATTATTTGTATTCATCTCCGCGAGTATCACCGTTTAGTGCAAGTGATGCACCTCACAGGGGAACATATACACTCACCGGCCACTTTATCAGGTACACCTGTTCATCTACTTATTCATGTGATTATCTAATCAGCCAATTGTGTGGCAGCAGTGTAATGTATAAAATCATGCACATAAGGTCATCAGAATGGGGAAAAATGTGATCTCAGGGATTTAGACCGTGGCATGATTTTTGGTGCCAGGCCAGACACACAAGGGTCTCTAGATTGTGTAGAGAATGGTGCAAAAAAACAAAACAAACAACAACAACAACAACCAATGAGCAGCAGTTATGTGGACGAAAACACCTTGTTGATGAAAGAGGTCAACGGAGAATGGCCAGACTGGTTCGAGCTGACAGAAAGGATACATTAACTAAGATAACCCCTCTGTTCAATTGTACTAACCAGAATAGCATCTCAGAATGCACAACATGCTGAACATTGAAACGGATGGGCTACAACAGCAGAAGACTAAGTTTAGTTCCACTCCTGTCAGCCAAGAACAGAAAGCTGAGGCTGCAGTGGGCCTACCATTTGTGTACCTCAGCAGAAATCAAGATTTGTCAGACCAGGCAATGTTCTTAGCTGAAAGCAGTGGTACACAGAGGGGTATTCTGTTGCTGTAGTCCATCCACCTCAATGTTCGACGTGTTGTACATTCAGAAATGCATTTCTGCATAGCACTGTTGTCACGCATGTTTATTTGGGTTACTGTCACCTTCCTGTCATCTTGGACCAGTCTAGCCATTCAGTCATTAACAATGCATTTTCGCCCACAGATCTGCTGCTCAATGGATGTTTTTTGTTTTTCGCACCATTCTCTTTACAAACTTGAGACTGTTGTGCATGATATTCACAGGAGATCAGCAGTTTCAGAAATACTACAGAAATTCAACTGTAAGACATCAGTATAGGAGACAATGAAAAGGCGTCTTAAGAATGATTATTCACTGGGGTTCATAAGTTTTGCCCTAGGTTGTGTGTATGTGTCATGGTCCTGTCATTCTGTTAGTCTGGTTTAAACTGACAGTACCGAGGCATTATGAGCAGTTTGGGTTTGGGGTCATTATCACTGCAAAACATGACAGTATGTGCATAAATGTTTTAGTCTTTATGCATGAACATTGTGGTTATTTTCTCTTTTTTTCCATGCAATAAGACCATGTCGGTAAAACACAGATCGTTATCCATGGTTTGTTTCTGGTGAAATACAATGACTGCCATATTTTAAGCACGTTGGTATAGTGGAGAGACCCCACTGGCATCTTACATTGGAAAGTGAAAATTAGAGGGAACTGAAAGGGTGTGCATATAAATGATTATGAAATAAATGAAAATCACATGATCATCTCTCCCTCAAGTTAAAAATAGCACACTATCAGTTATTTAAGAGGAATTAAGCACTTTCGGTTGGTTTGCCCAGTAGAAAATGTCCTACAAAGGAAAGCGCAGACACAATCGCACATTCAGACACCTCTAAAGTGATGAAATAATCATTAGGATCGCTTTATGAATCATACACCATTTACAAGGTTGAGCTAATTCACTGCTTTCACAAGCCAATGCTAAGCCTAAATTATCAGACATTTTAAATAACATCAGAATAACTTTAATTAAAAGGTCATTAACAATCATTAGAACGCTTAATAGGAAATCCATGAATCCAATATGAATTAGATTTTTTAAAGGAACTGTCATTTTAATTAGGAAAATATGTTAAATCATTGTTTGTCATTTCAGTCAAATAAAAGTGAATGCTGGAGTTGTAGAAACATATACAGGAACACATGCTCACACTGAGATTCACTAGACATGTCATGCCCACCATATGCAAATCAAACGGACTTCTTTCATATATTCAAATAAATAGAATTGAAAGTTCCCTTACAGCATCAAACACTGCCACCAGGTGGCCGTTAAGATAACAAGTAAGATGTTACTGATTTTTTCATCACAAGGACATTAGGTAACCTGAAACTATAAACAAGATAAAAAAAATAATGGCAATGGCAAATATTTTAAAAGATTATCTCTAGCATTTGAGTGGAAAAACTCAAAAATCTTGATCTGATGTTAACATACCAGACACAGGTTTGATCAGTGAATTTCTATGACTTCACCAGAATTTTGTGAGTTCTGCTAAGACTTTTTTGTTTTTTGAAGATATTTCAGTCACACAGATGAATCTACGTGCAATGAAATAATATAGAGCTGAGCACAGAAAATAATAATATTTGACAAAGACTTTACCAACACTTTCAAAGGCCCAGAAATCGCTATTTTAAATATATTATTCTAATGATCATAAACAGACCCAACACATTAAAAAAGGAAAGACAGAGGGACACAGTGCTAAGATATATACCTACAAAATGTTTTAATTTACACACAATAAAAGTCAACATAAAACAAAATTGATTTTAATGAACCAAATACATAACCAAACTAACTAAACCTATATCTATCCTAAAGTCTTCTATGAGAATACAAAGTAATTTGCCTAATAAAGAGGCTGAAAATAACTACATGTTCGATTTACTCATTTATAAAGTTATTTATTGTGGATTCCCTGAATTATGAATTTATGTCACTGCACAATCTTTCCGATGGAGGTGGTGGAAGAGGTTTCCCCAACGTATCAGCCACATAAAAGAGTGTTGCGGTAAAAAAAGAGAAGAGGGATGTAAGATGAGTGACGTTGATATAACCACAGAGTATACTTCTATGGGCAATACCCAAAAATGTGTGTATTTGTGATAATCACAGATCATTTCTCTTGAACTCAAAGTCTCAAAATTCTAGTTTTTAGTTGGTTTTGTTCTCGGTCTGTGGTATTGAACCAGAGCACAGTCACTAAAGCTCTTAAAATCACTTCAAAATGCCATCATACTATATTCAATATTTTGACAAATATGGAGTTCAACCAGGTCTTCTGCAAAGTCATTAGTTAGTTAATAGGATGTTGGAATATATTATTTTTTTAAGTGAGAGCATAGTAACATCATGTATCACTTCTGTCATCAACCTGCAATGGCTGTCGTCACTGAACTGTCTACAAAGGCAATTTACTTTACACAGGAAAAAATAAACTATTGAATGGGAGCTCTCAACGGATTCAATTGTGGGGGGGACTTCACATCATTTTTTGTGTTCAGTTATTTGGAAAATATTGGCTCCTTTGTGGTTGTAGAAAGCTGGTCTTGAGTGGGCGTTAAGTTTGATTAATCTTGTACAAGATGTTATTTAACGGCAATAATTCAAATTTTTAACTGTTTACCCATCCATAATCTTTAATCTTATGAAAAAAATTAAAGTATACAATTTTGATTTGTCCTGTTGTTCTAGGCAGTAAATCACTGTTTTATGCTTGTGTGCTGTGTTTTTCTTTGAACTTTGACCTTATATAAGGTCTAAAGTTTATACCTGTGCTTTGCAAAACATGTTTCATCATCAGAATCAGACTGAGCTTTATTGCCTAGTGTGATATATATATATAGTTTGTACAAATACAAATCTGTTACACAGATGCAAGATAATGTGATGCAGAAGAGGTAGGATATGTTAAATAATAGAATTGACTAGGCTGTTTCTTACAAGTAATAGTTTTTTAAATTGTTCATGAGATGGATAGTCTGAGAGAAAAAGCTGTTCTTGTGCCTGACGGTTCTGGTGCTCAGTGCTCTGTAGCGTCGGCCAGAAGGCAACAGTTTCCTAGCACAATTTATCAAGTTATTTAGCACAATAAAAACAACAAAAGTTGACCACTGTGCTGTAAAACCATAATAAAATAAATATCACAAAAGTAAATCACATAAATACATAAACACAGCTATGCTGTACAAACCGCAACGCAAGATAAAGAGGTACATAAGGACAATCGTAAGCTTAAGAAAGAAGAAAAGTTTTTAAATGAATGAAATGTTTCGGGTTCAACACAAGTTAAACTCAATCGATCGCGTTCGTGGCATAATGTTGATCACCACAAAAATATATTTCGACTTTTCTTTGAAAAATCTTACAGTGAGGAAGTAAACAGATCCAGTCATTAAACATTAAAAGACTGTTTCATGAACATAGCCACAAGACATAAACAATATGCTCATTAACTTTATTCCAGTGTGATAAAATCAACCTTTTTGTGTAAAAGTATGTCCAATTTTAAAACTTCGTTGCCAAGACGAGGTAACATTTTAAACCCTAAAAAATCCATAAAAACGATTAAAATGATTAAACTACTTTAGCTCAAATGATACACAAGTTTCAACAGAAGTAGAAAACTAATGCAAGTGCTTTTTTAAAAACGATAAGTTTCATCTTTCTGCATTTAAACCCTCCAAACATTGGCCTCATTCACTTCCATTGTAAGTGCTTCACTGTAACATCGACTGTTGGAGGGACGAGTCCAAACTATGTGGAAATCAACATTATGCAGCAAATGCTGTCAACAAAAACTTGTATTAAACCCGGAATATTCCTTTAAAGTTTTGGATATCGGTTTTGGAACAAACCCATTGACCTTGTTTACATCTCGATTATTCGTTTGGTAAGATCCGATCACAAGACTATTAACTAATTAACTGAATCTAAAATAAAATCTTATTATTTTATATCCACCAAGTAGGCTTATATCATATTATATGATTTTATCTCGTTTTATCTCGTTATTTCGTTATTTCTCTTCATTTTTATCGATTTCGTTTGGACGCTTTCCATATAACTAATAATTTCTAATTTCACCAAGAGTCAAATGTAGCAAAAATCAGGATTAGTCAAAAAAATACAAGAGTTCAATACAATACAAGAAGTCACTTTATTTGAAATGTTTTTATTAAAAAAAGTCAATAAATATAAAAAGTAAAAAACACAACAAGCTAAAAGCACTGTTGAATGTTTCTGACTGGGAACTGTCCAGTGCTGAATGGACTTGAAAATGGTGATGAAACATTGTGACGCAATTCGAAAGTGAAATAGACACGGATTTTTCCGTTACAGCAAACAGACTTTGACGCGAAATACTCTGTCCCAGCTAGGCTAAATAAATACATACATTTCATTAATAAATCAATTAATGAATACATTCATAAATAAATACATAATTAAATGAATAACTAAAATAAATAAATAAAATTACATGAATAAAAAGTGTTCTGTGTGCTCATAACATGATGTCGGAGTTTTGCGTCAATATGAACTTGAGAGTGTGGAGAATCTCCTTCCTCATGATTTCCCATGCGCAGTAACTAAAACCCTACACAGAAATGAACGACATTCAGCATAAGAATGTTTATAATAAAACACCAACAGATTAAAGTTATATTGGTTGGGGATTCAAGCGTACCTTTTCTTTCACATCTGTGGATATGATATCGAAGTAAGCTTTGAGTGCATCATCTCTGCTTGTGAAATCCTGTGTCGCTTCAGACTTATTCATCACCTATGTTGGCAAACACACAGTAACAAAAAATAATTATGCTGACTGGCACAAGGGCAATTAGACGTTTTAAACAATCAGATGTGAGGAGTTTAGGCAACACTTACGCATTTGCTGTCTTCAATCTGGCGGTATATGATGTTTAGAAAGTCATCCAGCTTTTGCGCATTCCACTGGTCAGGAACACCATCATTCTCAAACAGGGTGCCAATATTCTGGAGTGTCTGGTAAATGGCTTTTTCGACACCAGTAACCTTAATCAAAAACAGTAAGAGTTGCATTACAGATGTTTAGTTTTATATTGATCACGGAATATTTGTGATCAAAAACCTTTCGTGCAAAAATGTTACCTGCTGTGTATTGTTGGACTGGAATGCGAGTTACAATATGAGGTTTTGTTGTGGGTTGTTGCAATACATCAAATGGATATTTCGATTTCCCATTTTCTGACTCAAAGTCATTTTTTTTTATTTTGTTTGCATGAACATTAAACGTTCATTCATTGAAATACAAGGGGATTGCCAAACAACCAATTTCGGGTTTAGAGTGAAACGTGAAAATACCAGTCGCGCACGTTTCCTGTGCCATGATGACACATTGAGGTCCTTTAGTTCCCTGCTGAAGATGAAGAGTTCATATTGCAAAAAATACTATAACTATGAATCACAGAAAAGGGACCCATAGGTCGAGTCGAGGTCAAAACGTTCAAAAAAATTAAAGAAAATAACGCAATTCCACACAATTAACTCTTTACCATAGAGTCGAAATTCCTATTCAATGGCGCTTTATAATTTGGGTACCAGACCCAAAGCTTTCCTTGTGCTGTGTCTTGTACGGTGTCTTAGGGCAAATTATGTTGCCGATGTTCTAACTAATTCTAAATGCACCAATGAACCTTTGTTCAAAGATACCTAATAACGAGTATCACCAAAGTGTTTATTTAGTGCTGTGTTAAATTTGAATTGTTGGCAGAAAGGGTATTCTAAGACAAGACCAGTGTCTCTATTAAGATCAAGGACAGATTTTAGGTTCTTAGCAGGGCGGCAGGACCCATCACTGTAAAAAATTTAAAGATAGGCCTACTCAAGGCACCATTCAGGATTCCTCAACTGCCACACCGGCAGAGCCCTCTGGAGATCCTCCAGACACCCATTAAAAGAGCCTCAAATACCATTTCCGTACTCAATGAACTTCAAGACATTTCAAGAGTCCCAAACCTTTTCCTTATGATGGAGTACCTGAAAAATAGTCCAGAGTTCTTGAAAGTTCTTACCGGAAGATTAAAAGCTTCTCAGTGAACTGATTGAACAGACAGACAGACAGACAGACATACAGACAGACAGACAGATAGACAGATAGATAGATAGATAGATAGATAGACAGACAGACAGACAGACAGACAGACAGACAGACAGACAGACAGACAGACAGACAGATAGACAGACAGACAGACAGATAGATAGATAGACAGACAGACAGACAGACAGACAGACAGACAGACAGACAAACAGACAGACAGCAGACCACAGACCACTTCCTCTAGCCAGCCACCATAACGGAGAGAGTTGTGTAGAAGGAAATAGAAAGTCGAAAGCGCTGTGGCTCAAAAAACGGGTGTGATTTAATTTAACATCTGTCTTTCCTCCTCTCGTTTATTTTTTCGGTTCTGATGTACCAATACTGTATAAAACGACCGATTGGCATCTCTCTCATCACACATAGTTTCAACAGCATTCGTGAAAAAGTGCCTTTCTTAAACTCTTTCTTTTATTTTAACTTATTTCGTGATCCCCGATCTTGAATTAATCTACAAAATGGCACTTGTACGTTTCATGTTGCTGTGTTCATTTCTTATTTATTCTCAAGTGTGTTCAATGCCAACAAAGTGCATCATTCGGCGGGACCATGTGGAGTCATCTCACAATCTACTTGAGAATATGGTATGTTGAGTTTGTATCTTTATTCTCTTCCTTTTCTTTCATTACTTGTCTCACACATGTCCTAACCTATGCCCTGTCTTTGTTGATAGGGAGGCCTTTTCCCTCGTGAATGCTTGGAAGAAAACGTCGAGATAACGTTTCCTAAATCTGCTCTGCAATCAAACGGCTCCAATCAGGTAAAATCAAAACAAATCAAGACCACGACCATTCCCATGCATTAGTTCCAAGACATAATTCAGTGTTTTAGATGATGTAATGTTGTCTAACTGCTCCTGCTTATTGATTTGCAGAAAATCGCAGTTTATACAATCATGAGGCACATTGACGCTTTGTTTGAGAACGAGACCCATCCTGAATCCTGGGTCCCGGAGAAAGTTGATGCTTTCCGGCACAACGTTTATCGCTTAAAAGAAGATAACAAATGTGTAAGTGAAAATGTGTTACAGCAGACTGTTATATTTTCTGTCATATCTATTTTATTTTAAATCTATTGCATGGATGTGTGAACATACCTGTAACTCTGTAATAATGACTTATTCTTGGGCAGATTTTGGGGAAACGCACGGACCCGTGGACGATTTTCCTGCAATGGACGATGCCCTGAGAAACTATTTCGAAGAATTGGCCACTCTTCTTAGAAACAAGGTACAACTCGATCTGCAGCCTTCTCAAACGTATCTGAATTAAATACGAAATGTACAGCTCATATCAATTGCTGTCTTCTTTTCTCTATCAGGATTACAGTTTCTGCGCATGGGAGGTGGTCCGAAAGGAGCTCCTGAGTGTTCTTAAAGACATCCTCCAGATTAACTCATCCGAATAGTCATTTTCCTGGTCAAATATGCATTTATTTATTTATGTAATTATTTGTGTATTTATTTATTTATTTATTTATTTGTGTATTTATTTGATTATTTATTGATTACTGATTGTTTGTTTGATTGCAAGGAGAAAACAGTATTTGCCGTGTCTGTGTTCTTGTCAGTTAAATGCAACATTTCTTTCTAAGTTGTCTTATCATTCTGATGACAGAGATATACACTAAACATTCAATAAAACTGTCGACACTGAAGTATTTATCTGAGTTTCATTCACTGGCGTTTGAAAAACAACATGAACTTTTCTTGATCAAACTCGGTTACATAGCCTTAATGTACAATATAAAACAGTGACTGTACACGGATTAAATGGGTCAAATAAGAAATATTTACTATATGTCACATGACACAGAACAGAACAGAGAATCCACATTGTGTTTTTGAAGTTATTTTCCACAGTAGGCAATCATATATTCCCCAGTCTACAGCCACTTTCACAGCTTGACATGACAGTTTATGACTTTGACATGATATTTCACATAGTCGCTGTCTGTATGTGAAGTGCTGAAATGTGAGTGTGTGGTGTCGCTCGTTGTTACTTCATTAAAGCTGTTCGTATCTGTAGAAATAGGCCTGCTTGTAATTTACCTCGCTGGGAAATGTAAAAGATTTTTTTCTTAAACATTCAACAATTACCTGCATATCTAAATAGTGTTTTGTAATCCTTTGGCATATAATGATCACTTTCACACAATCAATTTCACTCATTTCATGTGCGTTTGCACTGTTTCCATTTAACAAACTCAACTGAGGTCATTGAGGGCATGTAATTACTGGACAGTGGACACTCAGTGATGTTCTTTGAATAATCCTGCAATGACAAAACAGGCCTAAACTTAAATATATTTATATTAGCAATTTTTTGCACACAGTTTTTCTAAGAAATTTGTAACTGTATAAAATGAATGTAAAATCTTCTTAAGTCCACAGAATAATATACAGTATATTCAAGTGAGTAAATTTAACTTAAACTCAAACTTACACTTACAAAGCTGATGTACATGTTAAACTTATTCAAATGTAGATAAATGTTTTATTAGAACAATTCAATTTTTGAACTTTCCTTATAAACACGTGTCCCTCATAACATATAAAAGACTTCCCCAGTCACTCGTAAATCTATTTTCTATTTAGTTACGATAGCTTTGGGAAACGGCCCGCAAGAGCAATCGTAAGATATATTCTGTATACTTATGTTTACGATGCATTTGGCAAAAGAAGCCAGTTCTTAAGATATACTATCAATATAAAGAAGAAGAAAAATATGGACCAATATTAAACTCTCAGCTGGCGAAGGAAGAACAACCTCTGCGAGCCTTATACACATTGGAGCCAAAGTGGGTCTCCAACTTCACGTGTTTATAATTAAGTGTTAATGTACATTTATCTACTTTATGCCAAGAGAAATAAAAAATAGATATCATATGTTCATGTGTCAGGAGCACAAGACCCTGTTTACTTGATATGAAAGAGCAAGAAAGAAAGCAATTGTACATGAAACAGTTTATAGATCCGCGTGATATGATGTATATAATTCAACAAAACATTAAAAACATGAGAAACCAATGTGTACATGTGTGATCATTGCATGATATTCTAATGTCATGCTGCAACTTACAGACAGTGTTTCAAAATGTTCCAAAACGTGGTGAACTTCCTTCATGTGTCCTACCTTCTTAAGCAGCTGTTTTCTATGGCATTTTCCTTACTGAAGTAAAGCCAAGGATTTGAAACTCTCTACATGCGGCGACTCATTCAAAAACTCCTTAAATGAATCTTCAATCGATCAAGTTATTTAGCACAATAAAAACAACAATAGATGACCGCTGTGCTGTTCAACCATAATAAAATAAATATCACAAAATTAAATCACATAAATACATCAACACAGCTATGCTGTACAAACCACAATGCAAGATAAAGAGGTACATCAAAGCACATCAATTAAATAAGTTTACAACTTTGGACTATAAGGACAATCGTAAACCTGCGCAAGAAGAAAAGTTTTTAAATGAATGAAATGTTTCGGGTTCAACACAAGTTAAACTCAATCGACCGCGTTCGTGGCATAATGTTGATCACCACAAAAATATATTTCGACTTTTCTTTGAAAAATCTTACAGTGAGGAAGTAAACAGATCCAGTCATTAAACATTAAAAGACTGTTTCATGAACATAGCCACAAGACATAAACAATATGCTCTTTAACTTGATTCCAGTGTGATAAAATCAACATTTCTGTGTAAAAGTATGTCCAATTTTAAAACTTCGTTGCCAAGACGAGGTAACATTATAAACCCTAAAAAATCCATAAAAACGATTAAAATGATTAAACTACTTTACAGCTCAAATGATACACAAGTTTCAACAGAAGTAGAAAACTAATGCAAGTGCTTTTTAAAAACGATAAGTTTCATCTTTCTGCATTTAAACCCTCCAAACATTGGCCTCATTCACTTCCATTGTAAGTGCCTCACTGTAACCTCGACTGTTGGAGGGACGAGTCCAAACTATGTGGTAATCAACATTATGCAGCAAATGCTGTCAACAAAAACTTGTATTAAACCCGGAATATTCCTTTAAAGTTTTGGATATCGGTTTTGGAACAAACCCATTGACTTTGTTTACATCTCGACTATTCCTTTGGTAAGATCCGATCACAAGACTATTAACTAATTAACTTAATCTAAAATAAAATCTTAATATTTTATACCCACCAAGTAGGCTTATATCATATTATATGATTTCATCTCGTTTTATCTCGTTATTTCGTTATTTCTCTTCATTTTTATCGATTTCGTTTGGACGCTTTCCATTTAACGAATAATTTCTAATTTCACCAAGAGTCAAATGTAGCAAAAATCAGGATTAGACAAAAAAAATACAAGAGTTCAATACAATACAAGAAGTCACTTTATTTGAAATGTTTTTATTAAAAAAAGTCAATAAATATAAAAAGTAAAAAACACAACAAGCTAAAAGCACTGTTGAATGTTTCTGACTGGGAACTGTCCAGTGCTGAATGGACTTGAAAATGGTGATGAAACATTGTGACGCAATTCGAAAGTGAAATAGACACGGATTTTTCCGTTACAGCAAACAGACTTTGACGCGAAATACTCTGTCCCAGCTAGGCTAAATAAATACATACATTAATTAATAAATAAATAAGATATAGAATAAAAAAATAAATAAATAAAATTACATGAATAAATAGTGTTCTGTGTGCTCATAACATGATGTCGGAGTTTTGCGTCAATATGAACTTGAGAGTGTGGAGAATCTCCTTCCTCATGATTTCCCATGCGCAGTAACTAAAACCCTGCACAGAAATGAACGACATTCAGCATAAGAATGTTTATAATAAAACACCAACAGACTAAAGTTATATTGGTTGGGGATTCAAGCGTACCTTTTCTTTCACAACTGTGGATATGATATCGAAGTAAGCTTTGAGTGCATCATCTCTGCTTGTGAAATCCTGTGTCCCTTCAGACTTATTCATCACCTGTGTTAACAAATACACAGTAACAAAAAAAAATAATGCTGATTGGCACAAGGGCAATTAGACGTTTTAAACAATCAGATGTGAGGAGTTTAGGCAACACTTACGCATTTGCTGTCTTCAATCTGGCGGTATATGATGTTTAGAAAGTCATCCAGCTTTTGCGCATTCCACTGGTCAGGAACACCATCATTCTCAAACAGGGTGCCAATATTCTGGAGTGTCTGGTAAATGGCTTTTTCGACACCAGTAACCTTAATCAAAAACAGTAAATGTTGCATTACATTTGTTTAGTTTAATATTGATAACGGAATATTTGTGATTAAAAACATTTCGTGCAAAAAATGTTACCTGCTGTGTATTGTTGGACTGGAACACATATTGGGGAAAAGGAATGGAAACATGGTCCTTCAGGCATTGCAAAGGAAAAAGACCCCCCTAAAGCAAAATATAAATTCGTAAGGTGGAATTATATTTATTGAATAAATATATAGCAATGTTTCCTCACGTACCATCGTTTCTATAAGTGTGTATGACGTCTTCATCAAGTGCTTGTTGAGGATGCAGTTTGTTGGCAATGACCAAACCTGCGCAAAGCAGACAATGGTGCACAGCCAGGCCATAAGATGATGATCCATTTTGACAGATGCCTATATAAGGAGGCAAAGACCTTACTAGTTAAACTGATCTGTCGGATAAAGTTCAAACACAATTATAGGATATAATACCAAGTCATTAATAATCAGAAATTGATTGCTCACCTCGATGAATTGTCGGGTTTGCTTCACAAGTCGTGCTTTTCGTTATGTGAAAGGCTCATAGTAGGACTACAGTTTATATACAACATTGCACTGATAAAAAAGCGAAAGGGGTGATTTCACACTTATTCACAACATCCGAATGGAAATGCCGGGACAATGGAAGACTTTGCGTTTTCGAGGCGTCTTAAACTCCTATTTGATACTTTCCTTCAAGTGAATTCACAATGAAGACTTATTTCCTCTTGATTCATATTAAGTTGATTTTCATTAGATTTTTAATAGTATGAAAATATGTATATAGTATCCAAGAGCCCAATGTATAAACGAAAACACAGACAACAGAATAAGCAAATTCATCAGTAAATGTGAATACATTATATAGTGGCCCTAAGGCCGGGGTGAGAGGGGGCACGCAACCGTCGACCAAAAGAAACCATAAAAATGACCGCAGGCCCGAGGGGTGATGAAAAACGACCAAGGTCCCTCAAGGAGGGGGCGTGACAGTTTCTGTGCACTGGGGCCCGCAAGATAGGCCTACAAGTTACCCCACTGGTTATGTTTATATTTTACAATGTCGATATTTTAATTTGACCAAAAATATGTCAAGCATGAATTGTTTTCATTTAGGCTGCACATATCCAAGGTGAGTAATAAAACTGCCATTTCAATCATCAGAAGATTATTATAATTGACCTATACATTATACAATCTTCCAAGACAGGGAGAGCATTACTGATTTGATCTTGGAGTGAACCTAATCTATCTTTATGGGAAGTCAAGTGTAACTGTGTTCTGAGTTTATTATGGTATGTAATAAACTCAGAACTATTTGTAGCACATGGTTGGTACCAAATGTCTGTGTGTTTTTGACAACGACACACCATTTTTTTGTATTCCAGGTCTTGAGCCTAAAATCTCAAACCAGATTACAACCAAAAAAGCTTGCAGACTATTTAAAACCTGCCACCATACTTTATCAACATGTTTATTTTGTTATTTTGACTCAATTAAACTGCTTTTGATATGAGCATTTGTCTTAAGTTAGGTACCGTTAAGGTCACATAGACCATGGTATAGGGCTGGTTAAAAAATGTCATATGCTGATTAAACTGTGTTTTAAAGTTTTAGTTTTGAAAGCTGAGCTGAGAAAAGACTGTGTGTCAAGGCACTTTGTGTAATGTGTACATTCGTTGATACCAGATCTTCATTTCATCCCAACATAAAGCAGCTAACAAAGCTGAAATACCATGTCACCTTAAAGCAAGTCTGTATAGCTTGAATTCATGAAGCCCCAGAACAAATTTTTTGTGGGACGCCCACCCCTCTAGAAGGCCACCTTTTCACTGCATAAGACAAACGACGTCCGATAGACTGGAAGTCATTCATTTATGGAGAGTCGCATGGGGGCTGCGTGGGGTGCCGACCATTAGCGGATGTGGACATTTTTAATCCGATTTGAGATTTGGATGCGTTAAAAACCTGAACTTCAGCGACTACACCATATGTGACACTGCGACCGGATGTGATTAATTCCAATCAAATCTGTGTGCATGCGCAAGGTGAGAATTATTAATACTTTTTTTTAACATTATCTGAAACACTTGAAAGTGTAAAAATGCATGGATATTGATAAAGAAGTAATACATTAGCAATTTACTATTTATATTTTATCATTTTTAATTTTGTCTCCATATGTTCCCTTCAAAATTATTGCCGGTCATTTGTCCTACATGCATAACTATTTATTATTTGTATTCATCTCCGCGAGTATCACCGTTTAGTGCAAGTGATGCACCTCAAAGGGGAACATATACACTCACCGGCCACTTGAACAGGTACACCTGTTCATCTACTTATTCATGTGATTATCTAATCAGCCAATTGTGTGGCAGCAGTGTAATGTATAAAATCATGCACATAAGGTCATCAGAATGGGGAAAAATGTGATCTCAGTGATTTAGACCAGGGTATGATTTTTGGTGCCAGGCCGGACACACAAGGGTCTCTAGATTGTGTAGTGAATGGTTAAAAAACAAAACAAAAACAACAACAACAACAACCAATGAGCGGCAGTTATGTGGACGAAAACACCTTGTTGATGACAGAGGTCAACAGAGAATGGCCAGATTGGTTCGAGCTGACAGAAAGATAACATCTCTGTTCAATAACCAGAATAACATCTCAGAATGCACAACATGCTGAACATTGAAGCGGATGGGCTACAAAAGCAGCAGACTAAGTTGGGTTCCACTCCTGTCAGCCAAGAACAGAAAGCTGAGACTGCAGTGGGCCTACCATTTGTGTACCTCAGCAGAAATCCAGACCAGGCAATGTTCTTAGCTGAAAGCAGTGGTACCCAGAGGGGTATTCTGTTGCTGTAGTCCATCCACCTCAATGTTCGACGTGTTGTACATTCAGAAATGCTTTTCTGCATAGCACTGTTGTCACGCATGTTTATTTGGGTTACTGTCACCTTCCTGTCATCTTGGACCATTCTAGCCATTCAGTCATTAACAATGCATTTTCGCCCACAGATCTGCTGCTCAATGGATGTTTTTTGTTTTTCGCACCATTCTCTTTACAAACTTGAGACTGTTGTGCATGATATTCACAGGAGATCAGCAGTTTCAGAAATACTACAGAAATTCAACTGTAAGACATCAGTATAGGAGACAATGAAAAGGCGTCTTAGGAATGATTATTCACTGGGGTTCATAAGTTTTGCCCTATGTTGTGTGTATGTGTCATGGTCCTGTCATTCTGTTAGTCAGGGTTTAATCTGACAGTACCGAGGCATTATGAGCAGTTTGGGTTTGGGGTCATTATCACTGCAAAACATGACAGTATGTGCTTAAAGGTTTTAGTCTTTATGCATGAACATTGTGGTTATTTTCTCTTTTTTTCCATGCAATAAGACCATGTCGGTAAAACACAGATCGTTATCCATGGTTTGTTTCTGGTGAAATACAATGACTGCCATATTTTAAGCACGTTGGTATAGTGGAGAGACCCCACTGGCATCTTACATTGGAAAGTGAAAATTAGAGGGAACTGAAAGGGTGTGCATATAAATGATTATGAAATAAATGAAAATCACATGATCATCTCTCCCTCAAGTTAAAAATAGCACACTATGTGTTATTTAAGAGGAATTAAGCACTTTCGGTTGGTTTGCCCAGTAGAAAATGTCCTACAAAGGAAAGCGCAGACACAATCGTACATTCAGACCTCTCAAAAGTGATGAAATAATCATTAGGATCGCTTTATGAATCATACACCATTTACAGGGTTGAGCTAATTCACTGCTTTCACAAGCCAATGCTAAGCCAAAATTATCAGACATTTTAAATACAGGTAACATCAGAATAACTTTAATTAAAAGGTCATTAACAATCATTAGAACGCTTAATAGGAAATCCATGAATCCAATATGAATTAGATTTTTTCAAGGAACTGTCATTTTAATTAGGAAAATATGTTAAATCATTGTTTGTCATTTCAGTCATATAAAAGTGAATGCTGGAGTTGTAGAAACATATACAGGAACACATGCTCACACTGAGATTCACTAGACATGTCATGCCCACCATATGCAAATCAAACGGACTTCTTTCATATATTCAAATAAATAGAATTGAAAGTTCCCTTACAGCATCAAACACTGCCACCAGGTGGCCGTTAAGATAACAAGTAAGATGTTAGTGATTTTTTCATCACAAGGACATTAGGTAACCTGAAACTATAAACAAGATAAAAAAAATAATGGCAATGCCAAATATTTTAAAAGATTATCTCTAGCAATTGAGTGGAAAAACTCAAAAATCTTGATCTGATGTTAACATACCAGACACAGGTTTGATCAGTGAATTTCTATGACTTCACCAGAATTTTGTGAGTTCTGCAAAGGCTTTTTTTTTTAGTTTTGTTTTTTGAAGATATTTCAGTCACACAGATGAATCTACGTGCAATGAAATACTATAGAGCTAAGCACAGAAAATAATAATATTTGACAAAGACTTTACCAACACTTTCAAAGGCCCAGAAATCGCTATTTTAAATATATTATTCTAATGATCATAAACAGACCCAACACATTAAAAAAGGAAAGACAGATGGACACAGTGCTAAGATATATACCTACAAAATGTTTTAATTTACACATCATAAATGTCAACATAAAACAAACAAAATTAATTTTAATGAACCAAACATAACCAAATTAATTAAACCCATATGTCTTCTATGTAAGACAAAGTAATTTTCCTAATAAAGAGCCTGAAAATAACTAAATGTTAGATTTACTCATTTATAAAGTTATATTTTGTGGATTCTCTGAATTATGAATTTATGTCACTGCAGAATATTTCCGATGGAGGTGGTGGAAGAGGTTTCCCCAAACCAACTGTGTCCTTATTGCGGCGTATCAGCCATATAAAAGAGTGTTGCGGTAAAAAAAGAGAAGAGGGATGTAAGATGAGTGACGTTGATATAACCACAGAGTATACTTCTATGGGCAATACCCAAAAATGTGTGTATTTGTGATAATCACAGATCATTTCCCTTGAACTCAAAGTCTCAAAATTCTAGTTTATGAATTGCTGGTTTTGTTCTCGGTCTGTGGTATTGAACCAGAGCACAGTCACTAAAGCTCTTAAAATCACTTCAAAATGCCATCATACTATATTCAGTATTTTGACAAATATGGAGTTCAACCAGGTCTTCTGCAAAGTCATTAGTTAGTTAATAGGATGTTGGAATATATTATTTTTTTAAGTGAGAGCATAGTAACATCATGTATCACTTTTGTCGTCAACTTGCAATGTCTGTCACTGAACTGTCTACAAAGGCAATTTACTTTACACAGGAAAAAATAAACTATTGAATGGGAGCCCTCAACGGATTCAATTGTGGGGGGGACTTCACATCATTTTTTGTGTTCAGTTATTTGGAAAATATTGGTTCCTTTGTGGTTGTAGAAAGCTGGTCTTGAGTCAGCGTTAAGTTTGATTAATCTTGTACAAGATGTTTTTTAACGGCAATAATTCAAATTTTTAACTGTTTATCCATCCATAATGTTTAATCTTAAGAAAAAAATTAAAGTATACAATTTTGATTTCTCCTGTTGTTCTAGGCAGTAAATCACTGTTTTATGCTTGTGTGCTGTGTTTTTCTTTGAACTTATACAAGGTCTAAAGTTTATACCTGTGCTTTGCAAAACATGTTTCATCATCAGAATCAGATTGAGCTTTATTGCCAAGTGTGATATATATATATAGTTTGTACAAATACAAATCTGTTACACAGATGCAAGATAATTTGATGCAGAAGAGGTAGGATATGTTAAATAATAGAATTGACTAGGCTGTTTCTTACAAGTAATAGTTTTTTAAATTGTTCATGAGATGGATAGTCTGAGAGAAAAAGCTGTTCTTGTGCCTGACGGTTCTGGTGCTCAGTGCTCTGTAGCATCGGCCAGAAGGCAACAGTTTCCTAGCACAATTTATCAAGTTATTTAGCACAATAAAAACAACAAAAGTTGACCACTGTGCTGTAAAACCATAATAAAATAAATATCACATAAGTAAATCACATAAATACATAAACACAGCTATGCTGTACAAACCGCAACGCAAGATAAAGAGGTACATAAGGACAATCGTAAGCTTAAGAAAGAAGAAAAGTTTTTAAATGAATGAAATGTTTCGGGTTCAACACAAGTTAAACTCAATCGACCGCGTTCGTGGCATAATGTTGATCACCACAAAAATATATTTCGACTTTTCTTTGAAAAATCTTACAGTGAGGAAGTAAACAGATCCAGTCATTAAACATTAAAAGACTGTTTCATGAACATAGCCACAAGACATGTCGGAAATATTGTTGTGGTAAGTCAGAGAAATACATAGATTTTTTTTTTAGTAATCTACTGGTTATAAGCTTTAAACCCATTAGTAATGAAGTTGTCAATGTTTCAACAGCGGATTTAACGTTACACTTTAAACACGAAAAAGCCTGATCCGCGACAGTGTCACAAGTTGCCTTACATCGTTAAGTTTTGTTGTGCTTGTTGCAAACTGTTAAATTTTGTGTTTTCTGATCCTAAGCTTAGTTTTTAACTGTATGAATGATTATTTTATATTCAAGTCAAGTGGTGTCTAAGGAACTGGAAGCAGGCCAGGGTACGGCTGTTTCTATAGCACACATAGCTTAAAGGGATAGTTCACTTTAAAATGAAAATTCTGTCATCCTTTACTCACCCTCAAGTTGTTTCAAAACAAGGGAATATATTTTGAAGAATGTCAGTAACCAAACAGTTAACTGGAACCATTGACTTCCATAGTAGGAAAAAAAAAATACTATGGAAGTCAATGGTTCCAGTTAACTGTTTGGTTACTGACATTCTTCGAAATATATTCCCTTGTGTTCAGCAGAAGAAAGAAATTCATACAGGTTTAAAACAACTTGAGGGTGAGTAAAGGATGACAAAATTTTCATTTTAAAGTGGACTATCCCTTTAACTACAATTAATCAGCCCTGATAACAAGTGTATTAAATTGACACCGTATCTTTACTTGGAATGCACTTGCTTGTAGACTGTACAATATGGGTCTATTCACATGTTCTTATCCCCCTTCATCCATTAATTCCCTAAATCACTTTTCCTCTTTAGGGTTGTGGGGAGGCTGGGGCCTTTTTCCCTCAGCAACATTTTTAAATTGCCTGTTCAAATACAAATTTGTTTAATGCTTTTATTTTTTTATTTTAAGATTTGTTTTTGAGAAATTTACATACACATCATGATTGTTCATTTTAAAGTTTTAGGCGATTTTTATATGAAAAATTAATAAATTATTTAGAAATTCCACTAATATTTACATTAATGTTTACATTTACAGAATACAACTTTACTTTTTTTCATGGTAGACTAAGAGGTTAATAAAGTAGTAACATGTACATGATGTGAAATTAATAGTAACTTTCTGTTACTTTTTTCCTTTTGAAGATTACATAATGGTAGACAAATGGACAACAGATGATGTCTGCAAATGGCTCCAAACCATCAACCTGATTGATTCCAAAGAAGTCTTCAGAGGTATTTAATGGAGTTCTACAAATGCCCATTCTGTGATGTCATTAAGGGGGCTTTCACACTTGGTTCGATTTCCTGTTCCGAACCCGAGTTCGATTGCTCCCCCCTCCCCCCTGCCCCCGATGGACTGTGTTCACATTATATATTTGTATCCGAACCGCGGTACGCTTGCGTCATCAAGCTGCAGCTGGTGCGTAATCGTGTTGCTTGATAACCGCGAAATGAAAAGGCAAAAATTCAATGAATAGACTTGCTCGGTTCACATTTGTTCTTCTTTTTTTTAACCTTTGGTTTTGTTTTCAACATCAAGATACAGAAACACACTTGCGTCTCTCTGCCGCAAAAATACTGAAATCGTTCAAAAGACAGCGGGCTGTCCGCCGAAGACAATTTTTGCGAAGGCAAGCAGAAATCATCTCTCTGCTTGCAGTGCGTGTGCGTCAATCCCGCTTTTCGTCAAGGTAAGTGTATACACACACACATGCACGCACGCACGAAAGTAAACTCTTTCCGCTCATTTTGAAAGTGACGCGTGTGAGACTGACGACTACATTATACGTCATCAATAGCGGTTCACTTTCGTGGTTTGGTTCGATTGCGTTCATATCAGCAGCGAACCATACTGGAGTTCACATGAACCGTACCCCAGACCACCTTTTTAAGCGGACCCGAGTACGGTTCGCGGGTGCGCACCCGAGTTCGGAAGACAGCGTTCACATCATCCAAACGAACCGAACTCTGACGTCATTCGAACCGGGGTGCGCACCAAAAGTGCTAGTGTGAAAGCCCCTTAAGTGTACAATACACAAGTACCTTAAACATTTGCAACTACTTCACCAACACCAGCGAGACTTCAAAGTAATATGTAATATAGAGGGCTGTAAGAGGAGCTACAAGAATGTGTCCAGTTTTAGAAACCACATCTACCGAAAACATTCAACTGCCCTCCATCCAGGAAGATGGTCTCATGAATCTGAAATAAATGATCACGACCTCACAGAGACCGAGAGCTTGCCACACATCGATGATAACTGCATCCCTCATTTTGACCTGAATACACTATTGAGTGATCACAATGATGTCTCAGGTTTTGTGATCCTCAGACGTCATAGATTTCATTTTTATATGACAACCTTTTACAGCAGCCCATGTCTGCTAAACCCCCTTTGCCCCCTGGGTAAGGGTCAGATTTTGGGAATGTACTAGTTGTTCTCAATGAGTGGTGGCATTTTCTACCTTCAAAAGCTATGCAAAAGCACCATGTAAAAAATAGTTATAGTAAAGTAAAAGTAGTCCACACAACTCTTGCATTATATTCCAAGCCATACAATCTGCAGTATCAAATATACGGCCAAATCAAGATTATTGATTTTCAGTTATTTGTGCTATGTCACTTCTAAATATTTTTCCTTATATGAACTGTCTTTGCTCATTTCAGCAAACAAAAAGATGCAAGACTGCAAACTTTCCAGTACTCCTGTGTACTGATAATCCAGTTTCCACCCAGTCCCAGGAGGTTTGTCTGTTTTATCTTTCTTCACTAAAATGTCTTAAAATTGCTTGGTTATTGACCAGTAATGCTAGGAGATGGTAGATATACAATAGGAATTTTGTTATTTACTACTTTTTTCAGATTATATTAAACCTGGAAAATATTGGAGAAGATCAATTGAGTTTTCAGGAGCACATTACTGTGATAAATGCTGAACTGCGTAAAAGACAACCCGACTACACCAACATAAAAAATCGAATGAGATGCACTCTTTTTAAAAGAGTCGATTTAATGGCAAAATCAACACGAGAGGTCATGGACATGTTCCCATTTCTTCTGGTTCCACAACTTGTGAGTATTTGTTTTTAGTCTTGTTTCCTTTGAGTTTAGTATTTCCACTGCATTTTCAATTTTTTTTTGTATGAATAAAAACAGTCAAAATTGTTCTTTTTTCTTTTTTTTTGGTAGCTGCTGCATGAAGTGAAGATGCGGTTTGGGAAGGACCTTCAACTTAATCTAGAGACTGCTCTTCAAATCCTGGCCCCAAACATCTTAAATGTGGCTAGACATGGAAGTCAGAGGGATGTGCTGAACAGTTTACTTCAGCAAATTGACACAAACACAAAAAGTATGTTCTTTTTACCTTAACACTACCATTAGTTGCTTGGTTTGTTGAACGGTTACTGTAATAAATCTATTTATACCATGGTTTGTCTGAATATTTGATTCTGCTAAAAGGTGTTGTCGTGGAATATCGCGATGAATCTCTCTAAGTTGTAAGAAAACTCTCGGAGTCTTGAGTTCCAGATGCCAAAATTGTAGTTTATTGAACACCAACAAACATGAGACCGGCCAGCTGTCCGTTCTGACTGTCTTAGTCCAAAACCTCCTCTTCTATACAGTTTGTTATCTGGCATTACCTCATTTCTGTGCCCCTTTGTTATTTTTGTAACCAATGGATACTATTTGCCACCATTATCTCACAGAGCCTTTTGATATCTTTTTACTGGTAGAAACTTGGCTTTAGTCTATCTTCAAGGTCCTTAGTCTCATTATTTTGTTACAGCTGGGTGCTCTTTGTGGCCTCTGCAGCATCAACACTTTTAGTAACCTCATATGCTCTCTCCTGGGTCACACAAAGGCCAGGAAACTCATATAAGTATTTTGATATATAAGAAACATACTAGAATATTGAAAAATATACTATAGTGTGCATTAAAATAATTTGATTCACAGGTAGTTCCAGTCAGTTTAATTACAATTAATGTGCTGCTTTTCAATGACCACACAAAACACTTGCACACAGAGATCGGAGATTAAAGTAATGTGAACTGAGATATTTTGCATTTCAATTTTTTTTTTTTTTACAACCTCAGTTGCATTGCTTCACTGCCATTCATAAATCCTCTCCTGTGGTCTCATGGAGTAGTAAAGTATCCATTGTAAGCATACTTCAGAATCTCAGCAGAAGTACTTTGGTTTTGGATGCTGCTCTGCTCACATACTAATTAATGATTAATGTTTGAAAGTGAAGTGTAAAATAAATTCTATAAATATTTTATTTGACAAAGTAATTACAGTAATATTTCAGTCTTTATATATTAATAATTGAATTTAAAAATAAGCAAAATAATAATGTTATTATTTAGATGTTGTTTACATTCACAGTGTTTTTGGAAACCCCGTCAATTTGAATGTATATGTAAACCGAGACAACCATCACAGCTAAAATAGAGTGTGTACCAATAACCTGTTTTGTTTTTTGTTTTTGTGTAAACTGATATTGCAGATCTGGAGAAAAATGCTGCACTGCTAATCTTACCATGTTTATTCAGAGAAAACAGCAAGTTTATCTTCTGTCTGGACAATGTAAGTTTTGATATGTCAGGTCTTTGTTGGTGGGGGTGGGGTGTGAGCTCTGGGGGAATTCAGAAATTCAGAAATACAAAGATGTTAAAAATGAGAGAGGTCTGCTCAGTTTCTCACAAAAACATTTGCACAATTTAAATGAAAGACGTGGAGGCAAAAAAACACTGATGCATTTTTTTTGGCAACAGGCCTTTAGATCTAGCATTGTGCATGCTTTAAATCAAATACAAAAATGATGTAGCTTGAACGGATTGCATTTATTTAAATTAACAACAGAGAGAAAGTGAGAAACTGCATGTGTGAATAATGTTTGAGTAGTGTCTCTTCAATAATCAAGCTGCAAGTTTAGTTAAATCAAAAACAGATACATTGTTGCTTTTTAGTTTTTCAGTATGCTATCCAAGCTATTTTATTAATGAATATTGCATTGATCTTGAAAAGAAGTTTCTGTGGTCATGATTGTTTGTGAGTTGTGTGCAACCTAGCCAGTGAATTGGCCCTTACATATTCATGCCAGTGAATTGGCCCTTACCACTGTGGTACAAAATGGTCAGTCACATCCCTAATTGTTTGGAAGAATGTATGCAAATGCAGTTAAACATGACTAAGGCTATCATTCTGCCTTTTGTTTTTCACCAAAGAAAAGTCATGCAAATTTTGGGCAAAATGGGGTTGACTAAATGATAATTTTTGATGGAATTTTAACTTTTGGGACTACTGTATTCTAAGTTATTTCACAAATAATTTGTTTTTCCAACTTGCAGGAATCAGTAAAGCCAACTCCGACAATAGTTTTTCATGAAGCTTCAAACCCCCTCCATGCAAAAAGAGCCAGCATCAATATGGAGGGTGTCAACATTGTGAGCGCAGAAATGGATGTGATGGAGGCAATGGAGTGCCTCTTTGCTGCTTATTTCGTATTCAGTGTGGAATACCCCAAGCACATCACTCACACAATTAATTTTGTTGAGCACTACCTGTTTAAACTCTCCAGCAGCCAAAAAAAAAAACTGTCTGTCCCAGTGCTCAAAATATAATCAATTATCATAATACTTTGATATGTCATGAGTAGTGCTAATGTAAATATGAGGTGATAGATTAAAATTCAGATCAGCATTTCAGAATAACATCAATGTATTCACATTCTTTATGAGTGATATTAATATGAATTTGTATATTTGAAGTACTTCTATATCTGTATATTTCCATTGTGAGTTATATTAATATGTATTTGTAGTTTTGAGGGACTTGATGTTGTTCTAACACTAATAGGAATTTAGATGAATCTGTATATTTGCATTATTTATTAGTGATAGATTAATGTAATTTTG
This sequence comes from Xyrauchen texanus, assembly GCF_025860055.1. Taxonomy (NCBI): domain Eukaryota; kingdom Metazoa; phylum Chordata; class Actinopteri; order Cypriniformes; family Catostomidae; genus Xyrauchen; species Xyrauchen texanus. The sequence continues at coordinate 35,488,282 of NC_068283.1, read as the reverse complement.
TACATTTTATGGACTTATTTTGTAATATGTAGATGTAGGTGAAACTCTATTTTCATTATTTATGAGATATTTTTTAAATGGTTGATGTTTTAATGTTGATTTGTTGATCTGATATAAATAAATTACTAGTTCTATGCACTTTGGGTGTGCTTTTTTTCAGTATTCATGGGTGACTTTTTTATGTGAATTACATTTTTACATTTTAGGGTCTTGATGTTTGTCAATAATATGAAATATTTAATCCGGAAAGGACAAAACAAATGATAATGAATGAACCCCTAAAAGGTTCCATATAGAACCTTTTTCCTGGTTACAAAGAACCCTAAAGGGTTCTTTTGATTGAACCCTTAAAAAGGGTTCTTTATAGAACCTTTTAGGGGTTCCAAATACGTAGCGCCTGATAGAACCTTTTAAGGTTCTATATAGAACCTTTTCTTCTAAGAGTGCATAAACAATATGATTTTTAACTTGATTCCAGTGTGATAAAATCAACATTTCTGTGTAAAAGTATGTCCAATTTTAAAACTTCGTTGCCAAGACGAGGTAACATTTTAAACCCTAAAAAATCCATAAAAACAATTAAAATAATTAAACTACTTTAGCTCAAAGGATACACAATTTTCAACAGAAGTAGAAAACTAATGCAAGTGCTTTTTTAAAAACTATAAGTTTCAACTTTCTGCATTTAAACCCTCCAAACATTGGCCTCATTCACTTCCATTGTAAGTGCCTCACTGTAACCTCGACTGTTGGAGGGACGAGTCCAAACTATGTGGTAATCAACATTATGCAGCAAATGCTGTCAACAAAATCTTGTATTGAACCTGGAATATTCCTTTAAAGTTTTGGATATCGATTTTGGAACAAACCCATTGACCTTGTTTACATCTCGACTATTCGTTTGGTAAGATCCGATCACAAGACTATAAACTAATTAACTGAATCTAAAATAAAATCTTATTATTTTATACCCATCAAGTAGGCTTATATCATATTATATGATTTTATCTCGTTTTATCTCGTTATTTCGTTATTTCTCTTCATTTTTATCGATTTCGTTTGGACGCTTTCCATTTATCGAATAATTTCTAATTTCGCCAAGAGTCAAATGTAGCAAAAATCAGGATTAGTCAAAAAAAATACAAGAGTTCAATACAATACAAGAAGTCACTTTATTTGAAATGTTTTTATTAAAAAGTCAATAAATATAAAAAGTAAAAAACACAACAAGCTAAAAGCACTGTTGAATGTTTCTGACTGGGAACTGTCCAGTGCTGAATGGACTTGAAAATGGTGATGAAACATTGTGACGCAATTCGAAAGTGAAATAGACACGGATTTTTCCGTTACAGCAAACAGACTTTGACGCGAAATACTCTGTCCCAGCTAGGCTAAATAAATAAATAAATTAATTAATAAATAAATAAGATATAGAATAAAAAAATAAATAAATAAATAAAATTACATGAATAAAAAGTGTTCTGTGTGCTCATAACATGATGTCGGAGTTTTGCGTCAATATGAACTTGAGAGTGTGGAGAATCTCCTTCCTCATGATTTCCCATGCGCAGTAACTAAAACCCTGCACAGAAATGAACGACATTCAGCATAAGAATGTTTATAATAAAACACCAACAGACTAAAGTTATATTGGTTGGGGATTCAAGCGTACTTTTCTTTCACAACTGTGGATATGATATCGAAGTAAGCTTTGAGTGCATCATCTCTGCTTGTGAAATCCTGTGTCCCTTCAGACTTATTCATCACCTGTGTTGACAAACACACAGTACCAAAAAAAATAATGCTGATTGGCACAAGGGCAATTAGACGTTTTAAACAATCAGATGTGAGGAGTTTAGACAACACTTACGCATTTGCTGTCTTCAATCTGGCGGTATATGATGTTTAGAAAGTCATCCAGCTTTTGCGCATTCCACTGGTCAGGAACACCATCATTCTCAAACAGGGTGCCAATATTCTGGAGTGTCTGGTAAATGGCTTTTTCGACACCAGTAACCTTAATCAAAAACAGTAAATGTTGCATTACATTTGTTTAGTTTAATATTGATCACGGAATATTTGTGATTAAAAACCTTTCGTGCAAAAATGTTTTACCTGCTGTGTATTGTTGGACTGCAATGCGAGTTACAATATGAGGTTTTGTTGTGGGTTGTTGCAATACATCAAATGGATATTTCGATTTCCCATCTTCTGACTCAAAGTCATTTTTTTTTATTTTGTTTGCATGAACATTAAACGTTCATTCATTGAAATACAAGGGGATTGCCAAACAACCAATTTCGGGTTTAGAGTGAAACGTGAAAATACCAGTCGCGCACGTTTCCTGTGCCATGATGACACATTGAGGTCCTTTAGTTCCCTGCTGAAGATGAAGAGTTCATATTGCAAAAAATACTATAACTATGAATCACAGAAAAGGGACCCATAAGGTCGAGTCGAGGTCAAAACGTTCAAAAAAATTAAAGAAAATAACGCAATTCCACACAATTAACTCTTTACCATAGAGTCGAAATTCCTATTCAATGGCGCTTTATAATTTGGGTACCAGACCCAAAGCTTTCCTTGTGCTGTGTCTTGTACAGTGTCTTAGGGCAAATTATGTTGCCGATGTTCTAACTAATTCTAAATGCACCAATGAACCTCTGTTCAAAGATACCTAATAACGAGTATCACCAAAGTGTTTATTTAGTGCTGTGTTAAATTTGAATTGTCTGGCAGAAAGGGTATTCTAAGACAAGACCAGTGTCTCTATTAAGATCAAGGACAGATTTTAGGTTCTTAGCAGGGCGGCAGGACCCATCACTGTAAAAAATTTAAAGATACTCAAGGCACCATTCAGGATTCCTCAACTGCCACACCGGCAGAGCCCTCTGGAGATCCTCCAGACACCCATTAAAAGAGCCTCAAATACCATTTCCGTACTCAATGAACTTCAAGATATTTCAAGAGTCCCAAACCTTTTCCTTATGATGGAGTACCTGAAAAAGCTTCTTTAAAGCTCTTACCGGAAGATTAAAAGCTTCTCAGTGAACTGACTGAACGGACAGACAGACAGACAGACAGACAGATAGACAGACAGACAGATAGATAGATAGATAGATAGACAGACAGACAGACAGACAGACAGACAGACAGACAGACAGACAGACAGACAAACAGACAGACAGCAGACCACAGACCACTTCCTCTAACCAGCCACCATAACGGAGAGAGTTGTGTAGAAGGAAATAGAAAGTCGAAAGCGCTGTGGCTCAAAAAACGGGTGTGATTTAATTTAACATCTGTCTTTCCTCCTCTCGTTTATTTTTTCGGTTCTGATGTACCAATACTGTATAAAACGACCGATTGGCATCTCTCTCATCACACATAGTTTCAACAGCATTCGTGAAAAAGTGCCTTTCTTAAACTCTTTCTTTTATTTTAACTTATTTCGTGATCCCCGATCTTGAATTAATCTACAAAATGGCACTTGTACGTTTCATGTTGCTGTGTTCATTTCTTATTTATTCTCAAGTGTGTTCAATGCCAACAAAGTGCATCATTCGGCGGGACCATGTGGAGTCATCTCACAATCTACTTGAGAATATGGTATGTTGAGTTTGTATCTTTATTCTCTTCCTTTTCTTTCATTACTTGTCTCACACATGTCCTAACCTATGCCCTGTCTTTGTTGATAGGGAGGCCTTTTCCCTCGTGAATGCTTGGAAGAAAACGTCGAGATAACGTTTCCTAAATCTGCTCTGCAATCAAACGGCTCCAATCAGGTAAAATCAAAACAAATCAAGACCACGACCATTCCCATGCATTAGTTCCAAGACATAATTCAGTGTTTTAGATGATGTAATGTTGTCTAACTGCTCCTGCTTATTGATTTGCAGAAAATCGCAGTTTATACAATCATGAGGCACATTGACGCTTTGTTTGAGAACGAGACCCATCCTGAATCCTGGGTCCCGGAGAAAGTTGATGCTTTCCGGCACAACGTTTATCGCTTAAAAGAAGATAACAAATGTGTAAGTGAAAATGTGTTACAGCAGACTGTTATATTTTCTGTCATATCTATTTTATTTTAAATCTATTGCATGGATGTGTGAACATACCTGTAACTCTGTAATAATGACTTATTCTTGGGCAGATTTTGGGGAAACGCACGGACCCGTGGACGATTTTCCTGCAATGGACGATGCCCTGAGAAACTATTTCGAAGAATTGGCCACTCTTCTTAGAAACAAGGTACAACTCGATCTGCAGCCTTCTCAAACGTATCTGAATTAAATACGAAATGTACAGCTCATATCAATTGCTGTCTTCTTTTCTCTATCAGGATTACAGTTTCTGCGCATGGGAGGTGGTCCGAAAGGAGCTCCTGAGTGTTCTTAAAGACATCCTCCAGATTAACTCATCCGAATAGTCATTTTCCTGGTCAAATATGCATTTATTTATTTATGTAATTATTTGTGTATTTAATTATTTATTTATTTATTTGTGTATTTATTTGATTATTTATTGATTACTGATTGTTTGTTTGATTGCAAGGAGAAAACAGTATTTGCCGTGTCTGTGTTCTTGTCAGTTAAATGCAACATTTCTTTCTAAGTTGTCTTATCATTCTGATGACAGAGATATACACTAAACATTCAATAAAACTGTCGACACTGAAGGATTTATCTGAGTTTCATTCACTGGCGTTTGAAAAACAACATGAACTTTTCTTGATCAAACTCGGTTACATAGCCTTAATGTACAATATAAAACAGTGACTGTACACGGATTAAATGGGTCAAATAAGAAATATTTACTATATGTCATATGACACAGAACAGAACAGAGAATCCACATTGTGTTTTTGAAGTTATTTTCCACAGTAGGCAATCATATATTCCCCAGTCTACAGCCACTTTCACAGCTTGACATGACAGTTTATGACTTTGACATGATATTTCACATAGTCGCTGTCTGTATGTGAAGTGCTGAAATGTGAGTGTGTGGTGTCGCTCGTTGTTACTTCATTATAGCTGTTCGTATCTGTAGAAATAGGCCTGCTTGTAATTTACCTCGCTGGGAAATGTAAAAGATTTTTTCTTAAACATTCAACAATTACCTGCATATCTAAATAGTGTTTTGTAATCCTTTGGCATATAATGATCACTTTCACACAATCAATTTCACTCATTTCATGTGCGTTTGCACTGTTTCCATTTAACAACTCAACTGAGGTCATTGAGGGCATGTAATTACTGGACAGTGGTTACTCAGTGATGTTCTTTGAATAATCCTGCAATGACAAAACAGGCCTAAACTAAAACATAATTTTATTAGCAATTTTCTGCACACAGTTTTTCTAAGAAATTTGTAACCGTATAAAATGAATGTAAAATCTTATTAACTGCACAGCATAATATACAGTATATTCAAGTGAGTAAATTTAACTTAAACTCAAACTTACACTTACAAAGCTGATGTACATGTTAAACTTATTCAAATGTAGATAAATGTTTTATTAGAACAATTCAATTTTTGAACTTTCCTTATAAACACGTGTCCCTCATAACATATAAAAGACTTCCCCAGTCACTCGTAAATCTATTTTCTATTTAGTTACGATAGCTTTGGGAAACGGCCCGCAAAGAGCAATCGTAAGATATATTCTGTATACTTATGTTTACGATGCATTTGGCAAAAGAAGCCAGTTCTTAAGATATACTCTCAATATAAAGAAGAAGAAAAAATATGGACCAATATTAAACTCTCAGCTGGCGAAGGAAGAACAACCTCTGCGAGCCTTTTGCACATTGGAGTCAAAGTGGGTCTCCAACTTCACGTGTTTATAATTAAGTGTTAATGTACATTTATCTACTTTATGCCAAAAGAATAAAAAAATAGATATCATATGTTCATGTGTCAGGAGCATAATACCCTGTTTACTTGATATGAAAGAGCAAGAAAGAAAGCAATTGTACATGAAACAGTTTATAGATCCGCGTGATATGATGTATATAATTCAACAAAACATTAAAAACATGAGAAACCAATGTGTACATGTGATCATTGCATGATATTCTAATGTCATGCTGCAACTTACAGACAGTGTTTCAAAATGTTCCAAAACGTGGTGAACTTCCTTCATGTCTCCTACCTTCTTAAGCAGCTGTTTTCTATGGCATTTTCCTTACTGAAGTAAAGCCAAGGATTTGAAACTCTCTACAGGCGGCAACTCATTCAAAAACTCCTTAAATGAATCTTCAATCGATCAAGTTATTTAGCACAATAAAAACAACAATAGATGACCGCTGTGCTGTTCAACCATAATAAAATAAATATCACAAAAGTAAATCACATAAATACATCAACACAGCTATGCTGTATGTGACGGACTGAAAATATTACAGGGAAAGAAAATAGTATTGAATTATAATAGGTACCCCCAAAATTATTATTTTTCTCTCTGTCTTCAGTTTAAGTATTTACAAGAGTCTAAAAAAAAAGTTATTCTAATGTTATATAGATTTAAGGTTATTCTGAAATAGGCCTGTAGATGGCGCATTGCACTAGAGTGATGAGAAATGACGTTCTGGTCAAAGGGCAAAGTCATTAAAAGAAAGCGCCAGAACGCTGCAGACACTAATGTGTGTTTCTCATCATTTTCTACAGGTTTGTAAAATGTATTGTATGGATCAATATCGATCATTAGTGATACTTGAGACGTTCATAAATGCTTTTAGACTCTGTTTGTGCAGTTTTACTGATTGTAAGTGGTCAGATGATTATTTTATTTGTGATTTCGTCGATGCAATCTCCAGCTGAGTAAACAGTCCAAATTCACGATGCTCGTAGAAAATGTGATGTGCAAGTGAGAGAATTGAAGCAATTATTCAACAACAACTCTATTTCCTGTGTAATCTTGATAGATTTTCCAGGTTGAGCTGTATAATGTGCTATATTGTGTTAGTCACACCATTTTGTTTATGTGGAAAAGTGAAATTCAAAATGATGTTTTTCTTTAAAAACGAACACTAGTAAGTGAAGAAAACATATTTACATCAAGCGAGACTGTTAATCATTGTTGATTGGTTATTCCATCGAAGTCATTCTGTTTGTTTCATAGAATGTATCCTGATTTCTCTTTGTTCAGAACTTCAATATATCTATAAAATAGATAAAGCAAAACTTGAAAGTGTTGAGTGGAAACACAGTGTGATGGTACAAGACGAAAAAAACATGTAAAGTTGTATCCAGATGTTATTGAAGTTGCGTAAAAGTATAATATAGAATAGAAATGGTCAAATATATTACATTAGCTGACTCCATTGACACATTTAAATGCTGTGAGTTGAATTATGTATGCATGACCTGTTTTGAATGAGTTATACTAACCTGTTACCTGAAAAGGTTAAAAAAAAAAGTCATTAAAAGAAAGCGCCAGAACGCTGCAGACACTAATGTGTGTTTCTCATCATTTTCTACAGTTACTACATCTCATCCTTCCCTGTTTGAGACCGGTAACATTTTGGGGGCTCGTCCGGGATTTAGGATCTTGGTATCAGCTGCGAGACTGATGACGTAGGAGACCAGTGTGACCCTCTGGATTGAGCTACAAGGAATGCTGTGAGTGTGTTCACCTGTGAGTGCAAGTCTTCTGGGTTCCAGTCAAGATGGCGTCTTCAGCTCCTCTTCGTGCGTTGCTATGGGATATCCAAAAACAGCTTCATCTCCTGAGTGAAGAACAGCTGTATAGTCTTGCTTCATCACTGGAAGATGAGAGAGGCTTGGAGGTTCCTGAAGTGACAGGTACCAATGAACCTGAACTTTTTGAATTCATCGTGGACTACATGAAAAGCGATCAGCTTAGAACGCTTGAAGATGAAGGTATGTCTTCGTTGCTGATCATCAAAGACAAGATTGATGATCTAAAATCCAGCAAGAAGAGTGAATCAGACATGGACACTGCAAACAATGGTAAAGATGTTAGTGGTGGGTCATCACTAACAGAACAGGCATCTGGGTTGGTTAGACTGACTGATGTTGCTGCTTTGTTGCCCCGCAGAGATTTCAAAATGCATGGTGGTGTAATTTCAGATGCTAGTTCAGACATGAGTTACAACATTGTATGCAAACAAATTGATGAGGGTTTGAAAGAAAAATTCTCTGAAGCTGAAATCATCCGCACAGTGTTAAGAATGATTAAACCAGGTAACTTTAAAGACATGTTGACCAACAAAGATGATCTCACTGTTGCAGAACTGAAACGGTTCTTAAAGTCGCATATGAGAGAACGAAGTAGCACTGAATTGTTTCAGGAGCTTAGCAATGCTAAGCAGCAAGATAAAGAAACTCCACAGCAGTTTGTCTATAGACTAATGGGGTTGAAACAGAAAATTATCTCGGCATCACAACATGGTGGGTCAGAGTTTAACTATGACAAAAGTCTGGTGCAGGGAGTATTTCTTCATACACTGTATCAGGGGCTAAATGAGAAAAATAGTAATATCAGAATGGACATTAAGCTTTACATCTCTGACTTGACAGTGACTGATGACTTAATCTTAGAACAGATTACTAAATCAGCTAATGAGGAAGCAGAGAGACAGAAGCGTCTTAGCACTGTACATAAACACAAACTGCTGACTGTTTGTTCCTCTCAGTCCCAAGAGGATACTGAGAAAATCTATGACACATTGCAAAAGAGAGTGGAAGGTGAAGCTCGAGCAAATCGCACTGCCTTAATGGAACTGACAGCTCAGGTTTCTGCTCTCACTAAAAACCTTGAAAAGATGATGAGACCCTCTGTTGCAATTGAAAGCCAAACTGCCGCACCATTAATGAATGTTAAAGTTTCAGACAAACCTGAAAGCAAGCGTAGATGTGACGACTGCATTCAGCGAGGAAACCAGGACTGCTGCCATTGTTTCCGCTGCGGCCAGGAAGGACACAGAGCGGTTGGCTGCCTAAAGAAGGGAACGAAGGTGGGAAACGGGAGACGGTCACTGGTACGGGACAACCAGTGACCCCATCAAGCAGTCCGTCCCATGTAAAGGTAAACCGTCCACACCATCCTGAAAATTTAATTTGGAAAAATCGTCAGTCAAAAAAAGAACAAGCAGCACAACTGATTGGTAAAAAATGTATGCTGTCATGTTGGTTAAATGGGGTTCTGACTGAAATGCTGTTGGACACGGGGCTCAAGTAAGCATGGTAGGAAAGACATGGGTAGAAAAGTTCCTTCCAAATGTGCCTATTAAGCCTATAGAAGACTTACTTTCCGACCAGCAGCTTTACATTACTGCTGCCAATGGCTGTGTGATTCCATTTGTTGGATGGATTGAAGTACTCTTTGAACTCAAAAGTAGTGGATCTGGAACCTTTTCCATTCATGTACCAATGTTAGTAAGCGACTGCTGTAACGAAAATCCACTTCTGGGTTTTAATGTCATTGAAGAATTGATCAGAGAAAGCAGTGACCGGCCGAACAGCACGGAAAATCTAACCATTCTGCTGAGTAAAGCTATGAACGTAAGGCAGAGTATAGCTAACAATATTGTCAATGATGTCGTTCAATTAGCAGATTCAGAGGAAATGTTGGACAGTTGTGTGGTAAAAGTTGGGAAGAAAGGACTCACAGTTAAAAAAGCGAACTTTGCGAAGTCAAATGCAGAATTAGAGGGGGCCTGAAGGAGGAGTCATGCCATTCGAACCACTTCCAGAATGGCCAGTCCAAGATGGCCTTGAACTATTCCCTACTGTGGTTGATGTGCCAAATGGTGTGTCTAAAGTAGTGAAGATCCCTGTCCTGAATTCCACTCAACATGACATTTACCTCCCTGCAAGGACAGTGTTGGGTACTATCACTCCGGTATCTGAAGTCCTACCCCTCGTTCTAAGTGGTGGTGTTAGAACAGAAAACAACCAGGAGGAAAGTGAGGTTCATGTAAATCAGTTGAGCCAAGTGGATAAGGGAAGTCAGTTACCCATAAGCAAAACAATTAAGTGGCACCCACCTGTCGAGTTGGAACACCTGTCTAAATCAGAGCAGGAGATAGTTAGGCAAATGCTTTACTGAAGAATCCGATGTCTTTGCTCACGATGATGGAGATATAGGATGCATTCCAAATCTGAAGTTGAAGATAAATTTAAAAGATGACACTCCAGTTCAGAAATGCTACAATTCCATTCCAAAACCCCTATACAAGGAAGTTAAAGAGTACGTACAAAACCTCCTCGAGCGTGGCTGGATTAAGAAATCGTCCTCTGCATATTCCTCACCAGTGGTCTGTGTCCGGAAGAAGGACAGTAGCTTACGGCTATGTGTTGACTTTCGAGAGTTGAACCGGAAGACTGTTCCAGATAGACACCCACTACCGAGGATACAAGATTTGCTGGACAGTCTAGGAGGATTCACATGGTTCTCAATTCTTGACCAGGGTAGTGCATATCATCAAGGATTTGTAGATGAGGAGTCAAGGCAGATGACGGCATTTAGCACTCCCTGGGGACTCTATGAGTGGAAGCGTATACCTTTTGGATTAACTAATGCCCCAGCAGCCTTCCAGAGGTGTATGGAGAGTGTTCTAGAGGGCATAAGAGACAAATGCTGTTCTCCTTACCTGGATGATGTTCTTTGCTATTCAAAAACCTTTCACGAGCATGTCGAAGACCTTAGGCAAGTGCTCTGCCGAATGCGTGAGTATGGCATCAAACTCCGACCAAAGAAATGTGAACTTTTCAAGACGCAAGTCAGATACCTTGGTCGGATGGTGTCAGGAGAAGGCATTGAGATTGACCCGAAGGATCTTGAGGCTGTATTGCAATTGAAAAGAAGGAACCAAAAACAGTGGGGGAAGTTAGAACTCTATTAGGGTTTCTAAGTTACTACAGATCCTTCATCCAGGATTTCTCAAGGATAGCGAAGCCACTATATGAGCTCCTGCAGAACCCTAAGGAAAAGACTGTGTTGAAAGTAGCAAAGACCAGCCAAAGTAAGCAGAAGGTGAGGAAGGAGACCAAAGCACAAATGCCATCGAGAACCCCTATTCAGTGGACATCGGAACATCGGGCCATTGTGTCAAAATTCATAGGGATTCTTACCAATCCACCAATTCTGGCATACCCTGATTTTGACTTGCCTTTCAGTGTTGCACACTGATGCATCAAATGAGGGTTTAGGAGCGGTACTTTACCAGCGACAAGCCGGTAAACTTCGTGTCATCGGATTTGGCTCAAGAACGTTGACTCCAGCAGAGCGTAGTTACCATTTACATTCAGGTAAACTTGAGTTTCTAGCTCTCAAGTGGGCGATCTGTGACAAATTCAGGGATTATTTGTACTATGCGCCAACATTTACAGTGTACACAGACAATAATCCATTGACTTATGTCGTGAGTACCGCCAGATTAAATGCTGTGGGTCATCGTTGGGTCGGTGAGTTGTCCGATTTCCATTTCGATATAAAGTACAGACCAGGTAAACAGAACGCAGACGCAGATACACTCTCACGATTTCCAGTAGACATCACAGGTCACCTGAGTGATTACACGGAGACTGTGCCATCTGAGGTTGTGGCAGCCATGTGGCAAGGGAGTGAAGCTGTCGTTGAAGAAGAGGTGCCGTGGGTGGCTTCACTGGCTCTTTACTCAGCAAGTGTTGGGGAAGAGGAAATGTTGAAAGGGCAGAGGGTATCTCCAATAGCCCAGGTGGATATCAGAGCTGCACAACAGGATGACATAAGTATCAAGGAAGTGATCAAGCTTAAAGAAAGCAGCTGGATCCCAAATAGCAAAGGAAAAAAGGTCATGACCAGAGGAACCAGACGTTTGGTTCAGGAGTGGAACAAGCTAGTAGTGGAGGAAGGAATTCTGTACCGACACTCTGGTAATCGGAAACAACTAGTCCTGCCTGAAAAACTGAAGCCATTGGTCTTGAAGAACCTTCACGACAACATGGGTCACATTGGTGCTGACAAGGTAACCCATTTAGCACGTGATAGATATTACTGGCCTTTCATGCAGAAGGAAATTGATGATTATGTGATCAAAAAGTGCAACTGTATCAAACAGAAGCGTCCGAATGTTCCTGAGAGAGCACCCATGGGTTCGATTACCACCAGTTCACCCTTCGAATTGGTCTCCATTGATTATCTGCATTTGGAGCCAAGCAGAGGAGGGCACGAATACATACTTGTCCTTGTGGATCATTTCACGCGCTTTGCACAGGCATATTCAACAAAGAATAAATCAGGGAAAACGGCAGCAGAGAAGATATTTCAGGATTTCATACCACGCTCGGATATCCAGAGAGACTACACCATGATCAAGGACGGAGTTCGAAAATAATTTGTTCCAGACACTGCAACAACTGGCAGGGATTTCTCATTCAAGGACTACTCCTTACCACCCACAGGGTAACCCAGTTGAAAGGCTAAACCGTACCTTGTTGCAAATGCTTCGCACTCTGGAGGAGGAGAAAAAGGCTGATTGAAAGAACACCTTCCACATCTGGTTCATGTGTATAACTGTACCAGACACGAAGCTACTGGATACTCACCGTTCTTTTTACTGTATGGGAGGTCCCCAGGTTGCCAATTGACCTGATGTTTAATCTAAAACCGGAAAAAGAGACTCAAAGCCACCTGACGTTTGCTGAGAAGTGGGCATCCAGAATGCAAGAAGCTTACAAGATTGCATCCGAAAATAGCCAAAAGTCATCTGCGAAAGGAAAGAAGTACTATGACAGGAAGGTGAAAGGAGTACCTCTCCAGCCAGGTGATCGGGTTTTAGTAAGGAACCTTTCTGAGAGAGGAGGTCCAGGCAAGCTTCGTCCCTACTGGGAGAAGGAAGTGCACAAAGTAGTGGAAAGGATCAAAGAGGGGCCCGTGTACAAGATCCAACCTGAAATTGGTAAAAGACAATTCGAGTATTACACAGAAACCTTTTACTACCAGTGAATGATTTACCTGTTGAAGATCATACTCATGAGGTACCTGTAAAGAAAAGACAACTGAATAAGAGGAAAGTAACAGAGCCGAGTGTGGATCAGAAAGAGGATAGCTCGGAGGATGAACAATGGTACTATCCTTACTTACCAATGACTGCAGGGAATCATGACCACGTTGAACTACTACAAAGGTCCCAGACTGAAAAGAGATCTCAGTTAAGACCGTTGGCGAGAGAGTTTTACCCTTCTGCAACTCCATTGTCAGAACCCGTTACCATACAGGACGATCAAGCAGAAGGCGAGGAGCAGGTTCTAGAAGAAGAGGATATTGTCGGGTGCAGCCCAGAAGAGTTACCTCCGTCAAGTCAAGGATCACCTGTAAGGCAAAATGAGCAATGTGAGAGTGTTGATGAAGGGGATCAAGAGACTTTGCGAAGATCAAACAGACAAGCAAAGCCAAAAGCAATGCTGACTTATGACATATTAGGTCAACCGACTTACAGACAAAGTCATTTAAATGCAGTCCATCCTTACATGATTCCGAGAAGTCCAATGACTTACCAGGTAGTTAATGCAGTTCCTTGGTGGCAACCAATACCTATCTGGACTTGTTAGATGAATGACTGAGAGGAAAAAGACTGACTTAGTATTGATGTCAGGAGTCATATAAAAAAAATAGGGGAGAGTGTGACGGACTGAAAATATTACAGGGAAAGAAAATAGTATTGAATTATAATAGGTACCCCCAAAATTATTATTTTTCTCTCTGTCTTCAGTTTAAGTATTTACAAGAGTCTAAAAAAAGTTATTCTAATGTTATATAGATTTAAGGTTATTCTGAAATAGGCCTGTAGATGGCGCATTGCACTAGAGTGATGAGAAATGACGTTCTGGTCAAAGGGCAAAGTCATTAAAAGAAAGCGCCAGAACGCTGCAGACACTAATGTGTGTTTCTCATCATTTTCTACAGGTTTGTAAAATGTATTGTATGGATCAATATCGATCATTAGTGATACTTGAGACGTTCATAAATGCTTTTAGACTCTGTTTGTGCAGTTTTACTGATTGTAAGTGGTCAGATGATTATTTTATTTGTGATTTCGTCGATGCAATCTCCAGCTGAGTAAACAGTCCAAATTCACGATGCTCGTAGAAAATGTGATGTGCAAGTGAGAGAATTGAAGCAATTATTCAACAACAACTCTATTTCCTGTGTAATCTTGATAGATTTTCCAGGTTGAGCTGTATAATGTGCTATATTGTGTTAGTCACACCATTTTGTTTATGTGGAAAAGTGAAATTCAAAATGATGTTTTTCTTTAAAAACGAACACTAGTAAGTGAAGAAAACATATTTACATCAAGCGAGACTGTTAATCATTGTTGATTGGTTATTCCATCGAAGTCATTCTGTTTGTTTCATAGAATGTATCCTGATTTCTCTTTGTTCAGAACTTCAATATATCTATAAAATAGATAAAGCAAAACTTGAAAGTGTTGAGTGGAAACACAGTGTGATGGTACAAGACGAAAAAAACATGTAAAGTTGTATCCAGATGTTATTGAAGTTGCGTAAAAGTATAATATAGAATAGAAATGGTCAAATATATTACATTAGCTGACTCCATTGACACATTTAAATGCTGTGAGTTGAATTATGTATGCATGACCTGTTTTGAATGAGTTATACTAACCTGTTACCTGAAAAGGTTAAAAAAAAGTCATTAAAAGAAAGCGCCAGAACGCTGCAGACACTAATGTGTGTTTCTCATCATTTTCTACAGTTACTACATCTCATCCTTCCCTGTTTGAGACCGGTAACATGTACAAACCACAATGCAAGATAAAGAGGTACATCAAAGCACATCAATTAAATAAGTTTACAACTTTGGACTATAAGGACAATCGTAAACCTGCGCAAGAAGAAAAGTTTTTAAATGAATGAAATGTTTCGGGTTCAACACAAGTTAAACTCAATCGACCGCGTTCGTGGCATAATGTTGATCACCACAAAAATATATTTCGACTTTTCTTTGAAAAATCTTACAGTGAGGAAGTAAAGAGGTCCAGTCATTAAACATTAAAAGACTGTTTCATGAACATAGACACAACACATAAACAATATGCTCTTTAACTTTATTCCAGTGTGATAAAATCAACATTTCTGTGTAAAATTATGTCCAATTTTAAAACTTCGTTGCCAAGACGAGGTAACATTATAAACCCTAAAAAATCCATAAAAACAATTAAAATGATTAAACTACTTTAGCTCAAATGATACACAAGTTTCAACAGAAGTAGAAAACTAATGCAAGTGCTTTTTTAAAAACGATAAGTTTCATCTTTCTGCATTTAAACCCTCCAAACATTGGCCTCATTCACTTCCATTGTAAGTGCCTCACTGTAACATCGACTGTTGGAGGGACGAGTCCAAACTATGTGGTAATCAACATTATGCAGCAAATGCTGTCAACAAAAACTTGTATTAAACCCGGAATATTCCTTTAAAGTTTTGGATATCGGTTTTGGAACAAACCCATTGACCTTGTTTACATCTCGACTATTCCTTTTGTAAGATCCGATCACAAGACTATAAACTAATTAACTTAATCTAAAATAAAATCTTAATATTTTATACCCACCAAGTAGGCTTATATCATATTATATGATTTCATCTCGTTTTATCTCGTTATTTCGTTATTTCTCTTCATTTTTATCGATTTCGTTTGGACGCTTTCCATTTAACGAATAATTTCTAATTTCACCAAGAGTCAAATGTAGCAAAAATCAGGATTAGTAAAAAAAATTCAAGAGTTCAATACAATACAAGAAGTCACTTTATTTGAAATGTTTTTATTAAAAAAGTCAATAAATATAAAAAGTAAAAACACAACAAGCTAAAAGCACTGTTGAATGTTTCTGACTGGGAACTGTCCAGTGCTGAATGGACTTGAAAATGGTGATGAAACATTGTGACGCAATTCGAAAGTGAAATAGACACGGATTTTTCCGTTACAGCAAACAGACTTTGACGCGAAATACTCTGTCCCAGCTAGGCTAAATAAATACATACATTCATTAATAAATAAATAAGATATAGAATAAAAAATAAATAAATAAAATTACATGAATAAATAGTGTTCTGTGTGCTCATAACATGATGTCGGAGTTTTGCGTCAATATGAACTTGAGAGTGTGGAGAATCTCCTTCCTCATGATTTCCCATGCGCAGTAACTAAAACCCTGCACAGAAATGAACGACATTCAGCATAAGAATGTTTATAATAAAACACCAACAGACTAAAGTTATATTGGTTGGGGATTCAAGCGTACCTTTTCTTTCACAACTGTGGATATGATATCGAAGTAAGCTTTGAGTGCATCATCTCTGCTTGTGAAATCCTGTGTCCCTTCAGACTTATTCATCACCTATGTTGACAAACACACAGTAACAAAAAAAAATGATGCTGATTGGCACAAGGGCAATTAGACGTTTTAAACAATCAGATGTGAGGAGTTTAGGCAACACTTACGCATTTGCTGTCTTCAATCTGGCGGTATATGATGTTTAGAAAGTCATCCAGCTTTTGCGCATTCCACTGGTCAGGAACACCATCATTCTCAAACAGGGTGCCAATATTCTGGAGTGTCTGGTAAATGGCTTTTTCGACACCAGTAACCTTAATCAAAACAGTAATTGTTGCATTACATTTGTTTAGTTTAATATTGATCACGGAATATTTGTGATTAAAAACATTTCGTGCAAAAAAATGTTACCTGCTGTGTATTGTTGGACTGGAACACATATTGGGGAAAAGGAATGGAAACATGGTCCTTCAGGCATTGCAAAGGAAAAAGACCCCCCTAAAGCAAAATATAAATTCGTAAGGTGGAATTATATTTATTGAATAAATATATAGCAATGTTTCCTCACGTACCATCGTTTCTATAAGTGTGTATGACGTCTTCATCAAGTGCTTGTTGAGGATGCAGTTTGTTGGCAATGACCAAACCTGCGCAAAGCAGACAATGGTGCACAGCCAGGTCATAAGATGATGATCCATTTTGACAGATGCCTATATAAGGAAGCAAAGACCTTACTAGTTAAACTGATCTGTCGGATAAAGTTCAAACACAATTATAGGATATAATACCAAGTCATTAATAATCAGAAATTGATTGCTCACCTCGATGAATTGTCGGGTTTGCTTCACAAGTCGTGCTTTTCGTTATGTGAAAGGCTCATAGTAGGACTACAGTTTATATACAACATGCTTGCACTGATAAAAACGCGAAAGGGGTGATTTCACACTTATTCACAACATCCGAATGGAAATGCCGGGACGATGGAAGACTTTGCGTTTTCGAGGCGTCTTAAACTCCTATTTGATACTTTCATTCAAGTGAATTCACAATGAAGACTTATTTCCTCTTGATTCATATTAAGTTGATTTTCATTAGATTTTTAATAATATGAAAATATGTATATAGTATCCAAGAGCCCAATGTATAAACGAAAACACAGAATAAGCAAATTCATCAGTAAATGTGAATACATTATATAGTGGCCCTAAGGCCGGGGTGAGAGGGGGCACGCAACCGTCGACCAAAAGAAACCATACAAATGACCGCAGGCCCGAGGGGTGATGAAAAACGACCAAGGTCCCTCAAGGAGGGGGCGTGACAGTTTCTGTGCACTGGGGCCCGCAAGACACAAGTTACCCCACTAGTTATGTTTATATTTTACAATGTCGATATTTTAATTTGACCAAAAATATATCAAGCATGAATTGTTTTCATTTAGGCTGCACATATCCAAGGTGAGTAATAAAACTGCCATTTCAATCATCAGAAGATTATTATAATTGACCTATACATTATACAATCTTCCAAGACAGGGAGAGCATTACTGATTTGATCTTGGAGTGAACCTAATCTATCTTTATGGGAAGTCAAGTGTAACTGTGTTCTGAGTTTATTATGGTATATAATAAACTCAGAACTATTTGTAGCACATGGTTGGTACCAAATGTCTGTGTGTTTTTGACAACGACAGACCATTTTTTTTGTATTCCAGGTCTTGAGCCTAAAATCTCAAACCAGATTACAACCCAAAAAAGCTTGCAGACTATTTAAAACCTGCCACCATACTTTATCAACATGTTTATTTTGTTATTTTGACTCAATTAAACTGCTTTTGATATGAGCATTTGTCTTAAGTTAGGTACCGTTAAGGTCACATAGACCATGCTGTAGGGCTGGTTAAAAAATGTCATATGCTGATTAAACTGTGTTTTAAAGTTTTAGTTTTGAAAGCTGAGCTGAGAAAAGACTGTGTGTCAAGGCACTTTGTGTAATGTGTACATTCGTTGATACCAGATCTTAATTTCATCCCAACATAAAGCAGCTAACAAAGCTGAAATACCATGTCACCTTAAAGCAAGTCTGTATAGCTTGAATTCATGAAGCCCCAGAACAAATTTTTTGTGGGACGCCCACACCTCTAGAAGGCCACCTTTTCACTGCACAAGACAAACGACGTCCGATAGACTGGAAGTCATTCATTTATGGAGAGTCGCATGGGGGCTGCGTGGGGTGCCGACCATTAGCGGATGTGGACATTTTTAATCCGATTTGAGATTTGGATGCGTTAAAAACCTGAACTTCATCGACTACACCATATGTGACACTGCGACCGGATGTGATTAATTCCAATCAAATCTGTGTGCATGCGCAAGGTGAGAATTATTAATACTTTTTTTTAACATTATCTGAAACACTTGAAAGTGTAAAAATGCATGGATATTGATAAAGAAGTAATACATTAGCAATTTACTATTTATATTTTATCATTTTTAGTTTTGTCTCCATATGTTACCTTCAAAATTATTGCCGGTCATTTGTCCTACATGCATAACTATTTATTATTTGTATTCATCTCCGCGAGTATCACCGTTTAGTGCAAGTGATGCACCTCACAGGGGAACATATACACTCACCGGCCACTTGAGGTACACCTGTTCATCTACTTATTCATGTGATTATCTAATCAGCCAATTGTGTGGCAGCAGTGTAATGCATAAAATCATGCATATAAGGTCATCAGAATGGGGAAAAATGTGATCTCAGTGATTTAGACCAGGGTATGATTTTTGGTGCCAGGCCGGACACACAAGGGTCTCTAGATTGCGTAGTGAATGGTTAAAAAAACAAAAACAAAAAAAAACAACAACAACAACAACCAATGAGCGGCAGTTATGTGGACGAAAACACCTTGTTGATGACAGAGGTCAACAGAGAATGGCCAGACTGGTTCGAGCTGACAGAAAGATAACACCTCTGTTCAATAACCAGAATAGCATCTCAGAATGCACAACATGCTGAACATTGATGCGGATGGGCTACAACAGCAGAAGACTAAGTTGGGTTCCACTCCTGTCAGCCAAGAACAGAAAGCTGAGGCTGCAGTGGGCCTACCATTTGTGTACCTCAGCAGAAATCCAGACCAGGCAATGTTCTTAGCTGAAAGCAGTGGTACCCAGAGGGGTATTCTGTTGCTGTAGTCCATCCACCTCAATGTTCGACGTGTTGTACATTCAGAAATGCATTTCTGCATAGCACTGTTGTCACGCATGTTTATTTGGGTTACTGTCACCTTCCTGTCATCTTGGACCAGTCTAGCCATTCAGTCATTAACAATGCATTTTCGACCACAGATCTGCTGCTCAATGGATGTTTTTTGTTTTTCGCACCATTCTCTTTACAAACTTGAGACTGTTGTGCATGATATTCACAGGAGATCAGCAGTTTCAGAAATACTACAGAAATTCAACTGTAAGACATCAGTATCGGAGACAACGAAAAGGCGTCTTAAGAATGATTATTCACTGGGGTTCATAAGTTTTGCCCTATGTTGTGTGTATGTGTCATGGTCCTGTCATTCTGTTAGTCAGGGTTTAAACTGACAGTACCGAGGCATTATGAGCAGTTTGGGTTTGGGGTCATTATCACTGCAAAACATGACAGTATGTGCTTAAAGGTTTTAGTCTTTATGCATGAACATTGTGGTTATTTTCTTTTTTTTCCATGCAATAAGACCATGTCGGTAAAACACAGATCGTTATCCATGGTTTGTTTCTGGTGAAATACAATGACTGCCATATTTTAAGCACGTTGGTATAGTGGAGAGACCCCACTGGCATCTTACATTGGAAAGTGAAAATTAGAGGGAACTGAAAGGGTGTGCATATACATGATTATGAAATAAATGAAAATCACATGATCATCTCTCCCTCAAGTTAAAAATAGCACACTATGTGTTATTTAAGAGGAATTAAGCACTTTCGGTTGGTTTGCCCAGTAGAAAATGTCCTACAAAGGAAAGCGCAGACACAATCGCACATTCAGACCTCTCAAAAGTGATGAAATAATCATTAGGATCGCTTTATGAATCATACACCATTTACAGGGTTTAGCTAATTCACTGCTTTCACAAGCCAATGCTAAGCCAAAATTATCAGACATTTTAAATACAGGTAACATCAGAATAACTTTAATTAAAAGGTCATTAACAATCATTAGAACGCTTAATAGGAAATCCATGAATCCAATATGAATTAGATTTTTTCAAGGAACTGTCATTTTAATTAGGAAAGTATGTTAAATCATTGTTTGTCATTTCAGTCATATAAAAGTGAATGCTGAAGTTGTAGAAACATATACAGGAACACATGCTCACACTGAGATTCACAAGACATGTCATGCCCACCATATGCAAATCAAACGGACTTCTTTCATATATTCAAATAAATAGAATTGAAAGTTCCCTTACAGCATCAAACACTGCCACCAGGTGGCCGTTAAGATAACAAGTAAGATGTTACTGATTTTTTCATCACAAGGACATTAGGTAACCTGAAACTATAAACAAGATAAAAAAATAATGGCAATGGCAAATATTTTAAAAGATTATCTCTAGCAATTGAGTGGAAAAACTCAAAGATCTTGATCTGATGTTAACATACCAGACACAGGTTTGATCAGTGAATTTCTATGAC
This sequence comes from Xyrauchen texanus, assembly GCF_025860055.1. NCBI lineage: Eukaryota > Metazoa > Chordata > Actinopteri > Cypriniformes > Catostomidae > Xyrauchen > Xyrauchen texanus. Next base: position 35,467,278 of record NC_068283.1, on the reverse strand, counting down.
TTCACCAGAATTTTGTGAGTTCTGCAAAGGCTTTTTTTTTTAGTTTTGTTTTTTGAAGATATTTCAGTCACACAGATGAATCTACGTGCAATGAAACACTATAGAGCTGAGTACATAAAATAATAATATTTGACAAAGACTTTACCAACACTTTCAAAGGCCCAGAAATCGCTATTTTAAATGTATTATTCTAATGGTCATAAACAGACCCAACATATTAAAAAAGGAAAGACAGATGGACACAGTGCTAAGATATATACCTACAAAATGTTTTAATTTACACATCATAAATGTCAACATAAAACAAACAAAATTAATTTTAATGAACCAAACATAACCAAATTAATTAAACCTATATGTCTTCTATGTAAGACAAAGTAATTTTCCTAATAAAGAGTCTGAAAATAACAAAATGTTAGATTTACTCATTTATAAAGTTATTTATTGTGGATTCTCTGAATTATGAATTTATGTCACTGCAGAATATTTCCGATGGAGGTGGTGGAAGAGGTTTCCCCAAACCAACTGTGTCCTTATTGCGGCGTATCAGCCACATAAAAGAGTGTTGCGGTAAAAAAAGAGAAGAGGGATGTAAGATGAGTGACGTTGATATAACCACAGAGTATACTTCTATGGGCAATACCCAAAAATGTGTGTATTTGTGATAATCACAGATCATTTCCCTTAACTCAAAGTCTCAAAATTCTAGTTTATGAATTGCTGGTTTTGTTCTCGGTCTGTGGTATTGAACCAGAGCACAGTCACTAAAGCTCTTAAAATCACTTCAAAATGCCATCATACTATATTCAGTATTTTGACAAATATGGAGTTCAACCAGGTCTTCTGCAAAGTCATTAGTTAGTTAATAGGATGTTGGAATAAATTATGCTTTTAAGTGAGAGCATAGAGTAACATCATGTATCACTTCTGTCGTCAACTTGCAATGTCTGTCACTGAACTGTCTACAAAGGCAATTTACTTTACACAGGAAAAAATAAACTATTGAATGGGAGCTCTCAACGGATTCAATTGTGGGGGGGACTTCACAACATTTTTTGTGTTCAGTTATCTGGAAAATATTGGTTCCTTTGTCGTTGTAGAAAGCTGGTCTTGAGTCGGCGTTAAGTTTGATTAATCTTGTACAAGATGTTATTTAACGGCAATAATTCAAATTTTTAACTGTTTATCCATCCATAATCTTTAATCTTAAGAAAAAAATTAAAGTATACAATTTTGATTTGTCCTGTTGTTCTAGGCAGTAAATCACTGTTTTATGCTTGTGTGCTGTGTTTTTCTTTGAACTCTGAACTTATACAAGGTCTAAAGTTTATACCTGTGCTTTGCAAAACATGTTTCATCATCAGAATCAGATTGAGCTTTATTGCCAAGTGTGATATATATATATATATATAGTTTGTACAAATACAAATCTGTTACACAGATGCAAGATAATTTGATGCAGAAGAGGTAGGATATGTTAAATAATATAATTGACTAGGCTGTTTCTTACAAGTAATAGTTTTTAAATTGTTCATGAGATGGATAGTCTGAGAGAAAAAGCTGTTCTTGTGCCTGACGGTTCTGGTGCTCAGTGCTCTGTAGCGTCGGCCAGAAGGCAACAGTTTCCTAGCACAATTTATCAAGTTATTTAGCACAATAAAAACAACAAAAGTTGACCACTGTGCTGTAAAACCATAATAAAATAAATATCACATAAGTAAATCACATAAATACATCAACACAGCTATGCTGTACAAACCGCAATGCAAGATAAAGAGGTACATAAGGACAATCGTAAGCTTAAGAAAGAAGAAAAGTTTTTAAATGAATGAAATGTTTCGGGTTCAACACAATTTAAACTCAATCGACCGCGTTCGTGGCATAATGTTGATCACCACAAAAATATATTTCGACTTTTCTTTGAAAAATCTTACAGTGAGGAAGTAAACAGATCCAGTCATTAAACATTAAAAGACTGTTTCATGAACATAGCCACAAGACATGTCGGAAATATTGTTGTGGTAAGTCAGAGAAATACATCGATTTTTTTTTTAGTAATCTACTGGTTATAAGCTTTAAACCCATTAGTAATGAAGTTGTCAATGTTTCAACAGCGGATTTAACGTTACACTTTAAACACGAAAAAGCCTGAACCGCGACAGTGTCACAAGTTGCCTTACATCGGTAAGTTTTGTTGTGCTTGTTGCAAACTGTTAAATTTTGTGTTTTCTGATCCTAAGCTTAGTTTTTAACTGTATGAATGATTATTTTATAATCAAGTCAAGTGGTGTCTAAGGAACTGGAAGCAGGCCAGGGTACGGCTGTTTCTATAGCACACATAGCTTAAAGGGATAGTTCACTTTAAAATGAAAATTCTGTCATCCTTTACTCACCCTCAAGTTGTTTCAAAACAAGGGAATATATTTTGAAGAATGTCAGTAACCAACCAGTTAACTGGAACCATTGACTTCCATAGTAGGAAAAAAAAAAAATACTATGGAAGTCAATGGTTCCAGTTAACTGTTTGGTTACTGACATTCTTCGAAATATATTCCCTTGTGTTCAGCAGAAGAAAGAAATTCATACAGGTTTAAAACAACTTGAGGGTGAGTAAAGGATGACAAAATTTTCATTTTAAAGTGGACTATCCCTTTAACTACAATTAATCAGCCCTGATAACAAGTGTATTAAATTGACACCGTATCTTTACTTGGAATGCACTTGCTTGTAGACTGTACAATATGGGTCTATTCACATGTTCTTATCCCCCTTCATCCATTAATTCCCTAAATCACTTTTCCTCTTTAGGGTTGTGGGGAGGCTGGGGCCTTTTTCCCTCAGCAACATTTTTAAATTGCCTGTTCAAATACAAATTTGTTTAATGCTTTTATTTTTTTATTTTAAGATTTGTTTTTGAGAAATTTACATACACATCATGATTGTTCATTTTAAAGTTTTAGGCGATTTTTATATGAAAAATCAATAAATTATTTAGAAATTCCACTTAAAGTTATATTGGTTGGGGATTCAAGCGTACCTTTTCTTTCACAACTGTGGATATGATATCGAAGTAAGCTTTGAGTGCATCATCTCTGCTTGTGAAATCCTGTGTCCCTTCAGACTTATTCATCACCTGTGTTGGCAAACACACAGTAGCAAAAACAAATTATTCTGACTGGCACAAGGGCAATTAGACGTTTTAAACAATCAGATGTGAGGAGTTTAGGCAACATTTACGCATTTGCTGTCTTCAATCTGGCGGTATATGATGTTTTGGAGTTGCCGTCTGTAGAGAGTTTCAAATCCTTGGCTTTACTTCAGTAAGGAAAATGCCATAGAAAACAGCTGCTTAAGAAGGTAGGAGACATGAAGGAAGTTCACCACGTTTGGAACTTTTTGAAACACTGTCTGTAAGTTGCAGCATGACATTAGAATATCATGATAAATAATTGATTATTTATTGATTACTGATTGTTTGTTTGATTGCAAGGAGAAAACAGTATTTGCCGTGTCTGTGTTCTTGTCAGTTAAATGCAACATTTCTTTCTAAGTTGTCTTATCATTCTGATGACAGAGATATACACTAAACATTCAATAAAACTGTCGACACTGAAGTATTTATCTGAGTTTCATTCACTGGCGTTTGAAAAACAACATGAACTTTTCTTGATCAAACTCGGTTACATAGCCTTAATGTACAGTATAAAACAGTGACTGTACACGGATTAAATGGGTCAAATAAGAAATATTTACTATATGTCACATGACACAGAACAGGACAGAGAATCCACATTGTGTTTTTGAAGTTATTTTCCACAGTAGGCAATCATATATTCCCCAGTCTACAGCCACTTTCACAGCTTGACATGACAGTTTATGACTTTGACATGATATTTCACATAGTCGCTGTCTGTATGTGAAGTGCTGAAATGTGAGTGTGTGGTGTCGCTCGTTGTTACTTCATTAAAGCTGTTCGTATCTGTAGAAATAGGCCTGCTTGTAATTTACCTCGCTGGGAAATATAAAAGATTTTTTTCTTAAATATTCAACAATTACCTGCATATCTAAATAGTGTTTTGTAATCCTTTGGCATATAATGATCACTTTTACACAATCAATTTCACTCATTTCATGTGCGTTTGCACTGTTTCCATTTAACTAACTCAACTGAGGTCATTGAGGGCATGTAATTACTGGACAGTGGACACTCAGTGATGTTCTTTGAATAATCCTGCAATGACAAAACAGACCTAAACTAAAATATATTTATATTAGCAATTTTTTGCACACAGTTTTTCAAAAAAATTTGTAACTGTATAAAATGAATGTAAAATCTTCTTAACTGCACAGCATAATATACAGTATATTCAAGTGAGTAAATTTAACTTAAACTCAAACTTACACTTACAAAGCTGATGTACATGTTAAACTTATTCAAATGTAGATAAATGTTTTATTAGAACAATTCAAATTTTGAACTTTCCTTATAAACACGTGTCCCTCATAACATATAAAAGACTTCCCCAGTCACTCGTAAATCTATTTTCTATTTAGTTACGATAGCTTTGGGAAACGGCCCGCAAAGAGCAATCGTAAGATATATTCTGTATACTTATGTTTACGATGCATTTGGCAAAAGAAGCCAGTTCTTAAGATATACTATCAATATAAAGAAGAAGAAAAAATATGGACCAATATTAAACTCTCAGCTGGCGAAGGAAGAACAACCTCTGCGAGCCTTTTGCACATTGGAGTCAAAGTGGGTCTCCAACTTCACGTGTTTATAATTAAGTGTTAATGTACATTTATCTACTTTATGCCTAGAGAAATAAAAAATAGATCTCATATGTTCATTGTGTCAGGAGCACAAGACCCTGTTTACTTGATATGAAAGAGCAAGAGAGCTAAACAGTTTATACGTGGTATGATGTATATAATTCAACAAAACATTAAAAACATGAGAAACCAATGTGTACATGTGTGGTCATTGCATGATATTCTAATGTCATGCTGCAACTTACAGACAGTGTTTCAAAAAGTTCCAAACGTGGTGATCTTCCTTCATGTCTCCTACCTTCTTAAGCAGCTGTTTTCTATGGCATTTTCCTTACTGAAGTAAAGCCAAGGATTTGAAACTCTCTACAGGCGGCAACTCATTCAGAAACTCCTTAAATGAATCTTCAATCGATCAAGTTATTTAGCACAATAAAAACAACAATAGATGACCGCTGTGCTGTTCAACCATAATAAAATAAATATCACAAAATTAAATCACATAAATACATCAACACAGCTATGCTGTACAAACCACAATGCAAGATAAAGAGGTACATCAAAGCACATCAATTAAATAAGTTTACACCTTTGGACTATAAGGACAATCGTAAACCTGCGCAAGAAGAAAAGTTTTTAAATGAATGAAATGTTTCGGGTTCAACACAAGTTAAACTCAATCGACCGCGTTCGTGGCATAATGTTGATCACCACAAAAATATATTTCGACTTTTCTTTGAAAAAACTTACAGTGAGGAAATAAACAGGTCAAGTCATTAAACATTAAAATACTGTTTCATGAACATAGCCACAAGACATAAACAATATGCTCTTTAACTTTATTTCAGTGTGATAAAATCAACATTTCTGTGTAAAAATATGTCCAATTTTAAAACTTCGTTGCCAAGACGAGGTAACATTATAAAAATCCATAAAAACGATTAAAATGATTAAACTACTTTACAGCTCAAATGATACACAAGTTTCAACAGAATTAGAAAACTAATGCAAGTGCTTTTTTAAAAACGATAAGTTTCAACTTTCTGCATTTAAACCCTCCAAACATTGGCCTCATTCACTTCCATTGTAAGTGCCTCACTGTAACATCGACTGTTGGAGGGACGAGTCCAAACTATGTGGTAATCAACATTATGCAACAAATGCTGTCAACAAAAACTTGTATTAAACCCGGAATATTCCTTTAAAGTTTTGGATATCGGTTTTGGAACAAACCCATTGACCTTGTTTACATCTCGACTATTCCTTTGGTAAGATCCGATCACAAGACTATTAACTAATTAACTGAATCTAAAATAAAATCTTAATATTTTATACCCACCAAGTAGGCTTATATCATATTATATGATTTTATCTCGTTTTATCTCGTTATTTCGTTATTTCTCTTCATTTTTATCGATTTCGTTTGGACGCTTTCCATTTATCGAATAATTTCTAATTTCACCAAGAGTCAAATGTAGCAAAAATCAGGATTAGTCAAAAAAAATACAAGAGTTCAATACAATACAAGAAGTCACTTTATTTGAAATGTTTTTATTAAAAAAAGTCAATAAATATAAAAAGTAAAAAACACAACAAGCTAAAAGCACTGTTGAATGTTTCTGACTGGGAACTGTCCAGTGCTGAATGGACTTGAAAATGGTGATGAAACATTGTGACGCAATTCGAAAGTGAAATAGACACGGATTTTTCCGTTACAGCAAACAGACTTTGACGCGAAATACTCTGTCCCAGATAGGCTAAATAAATACATACATTTCATTAATAAATCAATTAATGAATACATTCATAAATAAATACATAATTAAATGAATAAAAAAATAAATAAATAAAATTACATGAATAAATAGTGTTCTGTGTGCTCATAACATGATGTCGGAGTTTTGCGTCAATATGAACTTGAGAGTGTGGAGAATCTCCTTCCTCATGATTTCCCATGCGCAGTAACTAAAACCCTGCACAGAAATGAACGACATTCAGCATAAGAATGTTTATAATAAAACACCAACAGATTAAAGTTATATTGGTTGGGGATTCAAGCGTACCTTTTCTTTCACAACTGTGGATATGATATCGAAGTAAGCTTTGAGTGCATCATCTCTGCTTGTGAAATCCTGTGTCCCTTCAAACTTATTCATCACCTGTGTTGGCAAACACACAGTAACACAAAAAATTATTCTGACTGGCACAAGGGCAATTAGACGTTTTAAACAATCAGATGTGAGGAGTTTAGGCAACACTTACGCATTTGCTGTCTTCAATCTGGCGATATATGATGTTTAGAAAGTCATCCAGCTTTTGCGCATTCCACTGGTCAGGAACACCATCATTCTCAAACAGGGTGCCGATATTCTGGAGTGTCTGGTAAATGGCTTTTTCGACACCAGTAACCTTAATCAAAAACAGTAAATGTTGCATTACATTTGTTTAGTTTAATATTGATAACGGAATATTTGTGATTAAAAACATTTCGTGCAAAAAAATGTTACCTGCTGTGTATTGTTGGACTGGAACACATATTGGGGAAAAGGAATGGAAACATGGTCCTTCAGGCATTGCAAAGGAAAAAGACCCCCCTAAAGCAAAATATAAATTCGTAAGGTGGAATTATATTTATTGAATAAATATATAGCAATGTTTCCTCACGTACCATCGTTTCTATAAGTGTGTATGACGTCTTCATCAAGTGCTTGTTGAGGATGCAGTTTGTTGGCAATGACCAAACCTGCGCAAAGCAGACAATGGTGCACAGCCAGGCCATAAGATGGTGATCCATTTTGACAGATGCCTATATAAGGAGGAAAAGACCTTACTAGTTAAACTGATCTGTCGGATAAAGTTCAAACACAATTATAGGATATAATACCAAGTCATTAATAATCAGAAATTGATTGCTCACCTCGATGAATTGTCGGGTTTGCTTCACAAGTCGTGCTTTTCGTTATGTGAAAGTCTCATAGTAGGACTACAGTTTATATACAACATTGCACTGATAAAAAAGCGAAAGGGGTGATTTCATACTTATTCACAACATCCGAATGGAAATGCCGGGACGATGGAAGACTTTGCGTTTTCGAGGCGTCTTAAACTCCTGTTTGATACTTTCATTCAAGTGAATTCACAATGAAGACTTATTAAAGACTTATTTCCTCTTGATTCATATTAAGTTGATTTTCATTAGATTTTTAATAATATGAAAATATGTATATAGTATCCAAGAGCCCAATGTATAAACAAAAACACAGACAACAGAATAAGCAAATTCATCAGTAAATGTGAATACATTATATAGTGGCCCTAAGGCCGGGGTGAGAGGGGGCACGCAACAGTCGACCAAAAGAAACCATACAAATGACCGCAGGCCCGAGGGGTGATCAAAAAACGACCAAGGTCCCTCAAGGAGGGGCGTGACAGTTTCTGTGCACTGGGGCCCGCAAGTTACCCCACTAGTTATGTTTATATTTTACAATGTCGATACTTTAATTTGACCAAAAATATATCAAGCATGAATTGTTTTCATTTAGGCTGCACATATCCAAGGTGAGTAATAAAACTGCCATTTCAATCATCAGAAGATTATTATAATTGACCTATACATTATACAATCTTCCAACACAGGGAGAGCATTACTGATTATATCTTGGAGTGAACCTAATTTATCTTTATGGGAAGTGAAGTGTAACTGTGTTCTGAGTTTATTATGGTATGTAATAAACTCAGAACTATTTGTAGTACATGGTTGTTACCAAATGTCTGTGTGTTTTTGACAACGACAGACCATTTTTTTGTATTCCAGGTCTTGAGCCTAAAATCTCAAACCAGATTACAACCCGAAAAAGCTTGCAGACTATTTAAAACCTGCCACCATACTTTATCAACATGTTTATTTTGTTATTTTGACTCAATTAAACTGCTTTTGATATGAGCATTTGTCTTAAGTTAGGTACCGTTAAGGTCACATAGACCATGCTGTAGGGCTGGTTAAAAAATGTCATATGCTGATTAAACTGTGTTTTAAAGTTTTAGTTATGAAAGCTGAGCTGAGAAAAGACTGTGTGTCAAGGCACTTTGTGCAATGTGTACATTCGTTGATACCAGATCTTCATTTCATCCCAACATAAAGCAGCTAACAAAGCTGAAATACCATGTCACCTTAAAGCAAGTCTGTATAGCTTGAATTCATGAAGCCCCAGAACAAAATTTTTGTGGGACGCCAAACCCTCTAGAAGGCCACCTTTTCACTGCACAAGACAAACGACGTCCGATAGACTGGAAGTCATTCATTTATGGAGAGTCGCATGGGGGCTGCGTGGGGTGCCGACCATCAGCGGATTTGGACATTTTTAATCCGATTTGAGTTTTGGATGCGTTAAAAACCTGAACTTCAGCGACTACACCATATGTGACACTGCGACCGGATGTGATTAATTCCAATCAAATCTGTGTGCATGCGCAAGGTGAGAATTATTAATACTTTTTTTTAACATTATCTGAAACACTTGAAAGTGTAAAAATGCATGGATATTGATAAAGAAGTAATACATTAGCAATTTACCATTTATATTTTATCATTTTTAATTTTGTCTCCATATGTTCTCTTCAAAATTATTGCCGGTCATTTGTCCTACATGCATAACTATTTATTATTTGTATTCATCTCCGCGAGTATCACCGTTTAGTGCAAGTGATGCACCTCAAAGGGGAACATATACACTCACCGGCCACTTGAGGTACACCTGTTCATCTACATATTCATGTGATTATCTAATCAGCCAATTGTGTGGCAGCAGTGTAATGTATAAAATCATGCACATAAGGTCATCAGAATGGGGAAAAATGTGATCTCTGTGATTTAGACCAGGGTATGATTTTTGGTGCCAGGCCGGACACACAAGGGTCTCTAGATTGTGTAGTGAATGGTTAAAAAAACAAACAAAAAAAAACAAAACAACAACAACAACAACCAATGAGCGGCAGTTATGTGGACGAAAACACCTTGTTGATGACAGAGGTCAACAGAGAATGGCCAGACTGGTTCGAGCTCACAGAAAGATAACACCTCTGTTCAATAACCAGAATAGCATCTCAGAATGCACAACATGCTGAACATTGAAGCGGATGGGCTACAACAGCAGAAGACTAAGTTGGGTTCCACTCCTGTCAGCCAAGAACAGAAAGCTGAGGCTGCAGTGGGCCTACCATTTGTGTACCTCAGCAGAAATCCAGATTTGTCAAACCAGACCAGGCAATGTTCTTTGCTGAAAGCAGTGGTACCCAGAGGGGTATTCTGTTGCTGTGGTCCATCCACCTCAATGTTCGACGTGTTGTACATTCAGAAATGCTTTTCTGCATAGCACTGTTGTCACGCATGTTTATTTGGGTTACTGTCACCTTCCTGTCATCTTGGACCAGTCTAGCCATTCAGTCATTAACAATGCATTTTCAGCCACAGATCTGCTGCTCAATGGATGTTTTTTTTTTCGCACCATTCTCTTTACAAACTTGAGACTGTTGTGCATGATATTCACAGGAGATCAGCAGTTTCAGAAATACTACAGAAATTCAACTGTAAGACATCAGTATCGGAGACAATGAAAAGGCGTCTTAAGAATGATTATTCACTGGGGTTCATAAGTTTTGCCCTATGTTGTGTGTATGTGTCATGGTCCTGTCATTCTGTTAGTCAGGGTTTAATCTGACAGTACCGAGGCATTATGAGCAGTTTGGGTTTGGGGTCATTATCACTGCAAAACATGACAGTATGTGCTTAAAGGTTTTAGTCTTTATGCATGAACATTGTGGTTATTTTCTTTTTTTTCCATGCAATAAGACCATGTCGGTAAAACACAGGTCGTTATCCATGGTTTGTTTCTGGTGAAATACAATGACTGCCATATTTTAAGCACGTTGGTATAGTGGAGAGACCCCACTGGCATCTTACATTGGAAAGTGAAAATTAGAGGGAACTGAAAGGGTGTGCATATAAATGATTATGAAATAAATGAAAATCACATGATCATCTCTCCCTCAAGTTAAAAATAGCACACTATGAGTTATTTAAGAGGAATTAAGCACTTTCGGTTGGTTTGCCCAGTAGAAAATGTCCTACAAAGAAAAGCGCAGACACAATCGGACATTCAGACCTCTCAAAAGTGATGAAATAATCATTAGGATCGCTTTATGAATCATATATCATTTACAGGGTTGAGCTAATTCACTGCTTTCACAAGCCAATGCTAAGCCAAAATTATCAGACATTTTAAATACAGGTAACATTAGAATAACTTTAATTAAAAGGTCATTAACAATCATTAGAACGCTTAATTGGTAATCCATGAATCCAATATGAATTAGATTTTTTCAAGGAACTGTCATTTTAATTAGGAAAATATGTTAAATCATTGTTTGTCATTTCAGTCATATAAAAGTGAATGCTGGAGTTGTAGAAACATATACAGGAACACATGCTCACACTGAGATTCACTAGACATGTCATGCCCACCATATGCAAATCAAACGGACTTCTTTCATATATTCAAATAAATAGAATTGAAAGTTCCCTTACAGCATCAAACACTGCCACCAGGTGGCCGTTAAGATGACAAGTAAGATGTTATTTATTTTATTTTTTTATTTATTTTTTCATCACAAGGACATTAGGTAACCTGAAACTATAAACAAGAGAATAAAATAATGGCAATGGCAAATATTTTAAAAGATTATCTCTAGCAATTGAGTGGAAAAACTCAAAAATCTTGATCTGATGTTAACATACCAGACACAGGTTTGATCAGTGAATTTCTATGACTTCACCAGAATTTTGTGATTTCTGCTAAGACTTTTTATTAAATTGTTTTGAAGATATTTCAGTCACACAGATGAATCTACGTGCAATGAAACACTATAGAGCTGAGTACATAAAATAATAATATTTGACAAAGACTTTACCAACACTTTCAAAGGCCCAGAAATCGCTATTTTAAATATATTATTCTAATGATCATAAACAGACCCAACACATTAAAAAAAGGAAAGACAGATGGACACAGTGCTAAGATATATAGCTACAAAATGTTTTAATTTACACATCATAAAAGTCAACATAAAACAAACAAAATTCATTTTAATGAACCAAATACATAACCAAACTAACTAAACCTTTATCTATCCTAAAGTCTTCTATGAGAATACAAAGTAATTTGCCTAATAAAGAGGCTGATAATAACTACATGTTAGATTTACTCATTTATAAAGTTATTTATTGTGGATTCCCTGAATTATGAATTTATGTCACTGCAAAGGGTGCAACCTGCACAATCTTTCCGATGGAGGTGGTGGAAGAGGTTTCCCCAAACCAACTGTGTCCTTATTGTGGCGTATCAGCCACATAAAAGAGTGTTGCGGTAAAAAAAGAGAAGAGGGATGTAAGATGAGTGACGTTGATATAACCACAGAGTATACTTCTATGGGCAATACCCCAAAAAATTGTGTATTTGTGATAACCACAGATCATTTCTCTTGAACTCAAAGTCTCAAAATTCTAGTTTATGAATTGCTGGTTTTGTTCTCGGTCTGTGGTATTGAACCAGAGCACAGTCACTAAAGCTCTTAAAAACACTTCAAAATGCCATCATACTATATTCAATATTTTGACAAATATGGAGTTCAACCAGGTCTTCTGCAAAGTCATTAGTTAGTTAATAGGATGTTGGAATAAATTATGCTTTTAAGTGAGAGCATAGAGTAACATCATGTATCACTTCTGTCATCAACCTGCAATGGCTGTCGTCACTGAACTGTCTACAAAGGCAATTTACTTTACACAGGAAAAAATAAACTATTGAATGGGAGCTCTCAACAGATTCAATTGTGGGGGGGACTTCACATCATTTTTTGTATTCAGTTATCTGGAAAATATTGGCTCCTTTGTGGTTGTAGAAAGCTGGTCTTGAGTCGGCGTTAAGTTTGATTAATCTTATACAAGATGTTATTTAACGGCAATAATTCAAATTTTTAACTGTTTATCCATCCATAATCTTTAATCTTATGATAAAAATAAAAATATACAACTGTGATTTGTCCTGTTGTTCTAGGCAGTAAATCACTGTTTTATGCTTGTGTGCTGTGTTTTTCTTTGAACTTTGAACTTATATAAGGTCTAAAGTTTATATCTGTGCTTTGCAAAACATGTTTCATCATCAGAATCAGATTGAGCTTTATTGCCAAGTGTGATATATATATATATATATATATATATATATATATATATATATATATATATATATATATATATATATATATATAGTTTGTACAAATACAAATCTGTTACACAGATGCAAGATAATGTAATGCAGAAGAGGTAGGATATGTTAAATAATAGAATTGACTAGGCTGTTTCTTACAAGTAATAGTTTTTAAATTGTTCATGAGATGGATAGTCTGAGAGAAAAAGCTGTTCTTGTGCCTGACGGTTCTGGTTCTCAGTGCTCTGTAGCGTTGGCCAGAAGGCAACAGTTTCCTAGCACAATTTATCAAGTTATTTAGCACAATAAAAACAACAAAAGTTGACGACTTTGCTGTAAAACCATAATAAAATAAATATCACAAAAGTAAATCACATAAATACATCAACACAGCTATGCTGTACAAACCACAATGCAAGATAAAGAGGTACATAAGGACAATCGTAAGCTTAAGAAAGAAGAAAAGTTTTTAAATGAATGAAATGTTTCGGGTTCAACACAAGTTAAACTCAATCGACCGCGTTCGTGGCATAATGTTGATCACCACAAAAATATATTTCGACTTTTCTTTGAAAAATCTTACAGTGAGGAAGTAAAGAGGTCCAGTCATTAAACATTAAAAGACTGTTTCATGAACATAGACACAACACATAAACAATATGCTCTTTAACTTTATTCCAGTGTGATAAAATCAACATTTCTGTGTAAAATTATGTCCAATTTTAAAACTTCGTTGCCAAGACGAGGTAACATTATAAACCCTAAAAAATCCATAAAAACGATTAAAATGATTAAACTACTTTAGCTCAAATGATACACAAGTTTCAACAGAAGTAGAAAACTAATGCAAGTACTTTTTAAAAACGATAAGTTTCAACTTTCTGCATTTAAACCCTCCAAACATTGGCCTCATTCACTTCCATTGTAAGTGCCTCACTGTAACATCGACTGTTGGAGGGACGAGTCCAAACTATGTGGTAATCAACATTATGCAGCAAATGCTGTCAACAAAATCTTGTATTAAACCCGGAATATTCCTTTAAAGTTTTGGATATCGGTTTTGGAACAAACCCATTGACCTTGTTTACATCTCGATTATTCGTTTGGTAAGATCCGATCACAAGACTATAAACTAATTAACCGAATCTAAAATAAAATCTTATTATTTTATATCCACCAAGTAGGCTTATATCATATTATATGGGTTAGGCTTATACAAGAGTTCAATACAATACAAGAAGTCACTTTATTTAAAATGTTTTTATTTAAAAAAAAGTCAAGAAAATATAAAAAGTAAAAAACACAACAAGCTAAAAGCACTGTTGAATGTTTCTGACTGGGAACTGTCCAGTGCTGAATGGACTTGAAAATGGTGATGAAACATTGTGACGCAATTCGAAAGTGAAATAGACACGGATTTTTCCGTTACAGCAAACAGACTTTGACGCGAAATACTCTGTCCCAGCTAGGCTAAATAAATACATACATTTCATTAATAAATCAATTAATGAATACATTCATAAATAAATACATAAATAAATGAATAACTAAAATAAATAAATAAAATTACATGAATAAAAAGTGTTCTGGGTGCTCATAACATGATGTCGGAGTTTTGCGTCAATATGAACTTGAGAGTGTGGAGAATCTCCTTCCTCATGATTTCCCATGCGCAGTAACTAAAACCCTGCACAGAAATGAACGACATTCAGCATAAGAATGTTTATAATAAAACACCAACAGATTAAAGTTATTTTGGTTGGGGATTCAAGTGTACCTTTTCTTTCACAACTGTGGATATGATATCGAAGTAAGCTTTGAGTGACAACAACACCTTCAGGGAAATCTTGTGTCCCTTCAGACTTATTCATCACCTATGTTGGCAAACACACAGTAACAAAAACAAATTATGCTGACTGGCACAAGGGCAATTAGACGTTTTAAACAATCAGGTGTGAGGAGTTTAGGCAAACACTTACGCATTTGCTGTCTTCAATCTGGCGGTATATGATGTTTAGAAAGTCATCCAGCTTTTGCGCATTCCACTGGTCAGGAACAGCATCATTCTCAAACAGGGTGCCAATATTCTGGAGTGTCTGGTAAATGGCTTTTTCGACACCAGTAACCTTAATCAAAAACAGTAAGAGTTGCATTACAGATGTTTAGTTTAATATTGATCACGGAATATTTGTGATCAAAAACCTTTCGTGCAAAAATGTTACCTGCTGTGTATTGTTGGACTGGAATGCGAGTTACAATGAGGTTTTGTTGTGGGTTGTTGCAATACATCAAATGGATATTTCGATTTCCCATTTTCTGACTCAAAGTCATTTTTTTTATTTTGTTTGTATGAACATTAAACGTTCATTCATTGAAATACAAGGGGATTGCCAAACAACCAATTTCGGGTTTAGAGTGAAACGTGAAAATACCAGTCGCGCACGTTTCCTGTGCCATGATGACACATTGAGGTCCTTTAGTTCCCTGCTGAAGATGAAGAGTTCATATTGCAAAAAATACTAGAACTATGAATCACAGAAAAGGGACCCATAAGGTCGAGTCGAGGTCAAAACGTTCAAAAAAATTAAAGAAAATAACGCAATTCCACACAATTAACTCTTTACCATACAGTCGAAATTCCTATTCAGTGGCGCTTTATAATTTGGGTACCAGACCCAAAGCTTTCCTTGTGCTGTGTCTTCTACGGTGTCTTAGGGCAAATTATGTTGCCGATGTTCTAACTAATTCTAAATGCACCAATGAACCTTTGTTCAAAGATACCTAATAACGAGTATCACCAAAGTGTTTATTTAGTGCTGTGTTAAATTTGAATTGTCTGGCAGAAAGGGTATTCTAAGACAAGACCAGTATCTCTATTAAGATCAAGGACAGATTTTAGGTTCTTAGCAGGGCGGCAGGACCCATCACTGTAAAAAATGTAAAGATACTCAAGGCACCATTCAGGATTCCTCAACTGCCATACCGGCAGAGCCCTCT
The DNA here is from genome assembly GCF_025860055.1 of Xyrauchen texanus. NCBI lineage: Eukaryota > Metazoa > Chordata > Actinopteri > Cypriniformes > Catostomidae > Xyrauchen > Xyrauchen texanus. Next base: position 35,451,247 of record NC_068283.1, on the reverse strand, counting down.
GGAGCTCCTCCAGACACCCATTAAAAGAGCCTCAAATACCATTTCCGTACTCAATGAACTTCAAGATATTTCAAGAGTCCCAAACCTTTTCCTTATGATGGAGTACCTGAAAAATAGTCCAGAGTTCTTTAAAGTTCTTACCGGAAGATTAAAAGCTTCTCAGTGAACTGATTGAACAGACAGACAGACAGACAGACAGACAGACAGACAGACAGACAGACAGACAAACAGACAAACAGACAGACAGCAGACCACAGACCACTTCCTCTAGCCAGCCACCATAACTGAGAGTTGTGTAGAAAGAAATAGAAAGTCGAAAGCGCTGTGGCTCAAAAAACGGTTGTGATTTAATTTAACATCTTTCCATCCTCCTCTCATTTATTTTTTCGGTTCTGATGTACCAATACTGTATAAAACGACCGATTGGCATCTCTCTAATCACACATAGTTTCAACAGCATTCGTGAAAAAGTGCCTTTCTTAAACTCTTTCTTTCATTTTAACTTATTTCGTGATCCCCGATCTTGAATTAATCTACAAAATGGCACTTGTACGTTTCATGTTGCTGTGTTCATTTCTTATTTATTCTCAAGTGTGTTCAATGCCAACAAAGTGCATCATTCGGCGGGACCATGTGGAGTCATCTCACAATCTACTTGAGAATATGGTATGTTGAGTTTGTATCTTTATTCTCTTCCTTTTCTTTCATTACTTGTCTCACACATGTCCTAACCTATGCCCTGTCTTTGTTGATAGGGAGGCCTTTTCCCTCGTGAATGCTTGGAAGAAAACGTCGAGATAACGTTTCCTAAATCTGCTCTGCAATCAAACGGCTCCAATCAGGTAAAATCAAAACAAATCAAGACCACGACCATTCCCATGCATTAGTTCCAAGACATAATTCAGTGTTTTAGATGATGTAATGTTGTCTAACTGCTCTTGCTTATTGATTTGCAGAAAATCGCAGTTTATACAATCATGAGGCACATTGACGCTTTGTTTGAGAACGAGACCCATCCTGAATCCTGGGTCCCGGAGAAAGTTGATGCTTTCCGGCACAACGTTTATCGCTTAAAAGAAGATAACAAATGTGTAAGGGAAAATGTGTCACAGCAGACTGTTATATTTTCTGTCATATCTGTTTTATTTTAAATCTATTGCATGGATGTGTGAACATACCTGTAACTCTGTAATAATGACTTATTCTTGGACAGATTTTGGGGGAAACGCACGGACCCGTGGACGATTTTCCTGCAATAGACGATGCCCTGAGAAACTATTTCGAAGAATTGGCCACTCTTCTTAGAAACAAGGTACAACTCGATCTGCAGCCTTCTCAAACATATCTGAATTAAATACGAAATGTACAGCTCATATCAATTGCTGTCTTCTTTTCTCTATCAGGATTACAGTTTCTGCGCATGGGAGGTGGTCCGAAAGGAGCTCCTGAGTGTTCTTAAAGACATCCTCCAGATTAACTCATCCGAATAGTCATTTTCCTGGTCAAATATGCATTTATTTATTTATGTAATTATTTGTGTATTTAATTATTTATTTATTTATTTGTGTATTTATTTGATTATTTATTGATTACTGATTGTTTGTTTGATTGCAAGGAGAAAACAGTATTTGCAGTGTCTGTGTTCTTGTCAGTTAAATGCAACATTTCTTGTCTTATAATTGTGATGACAGAGATATACACTAAACATTCAATAAAACTGTCGACACTGAAGTATTTATCTGAGTTTCATTCACTGGCGTTTGAAAAACAACATGAACTTTTCTTGATCAAACTCGGTTACATAGCCTTAATGTACAGTATAAAACAGTGACTGTAAACTGATTAAATGGGTCAAATAAGAAATATTTACTATATGTCACATGACACAGAACAGGACAGAGAATCCACATTGTGTTTTTGAAGTTATTTTCCACAGTAGGCAATCATATATTCCCCAGTCTACAGCCACTTTCACAGCTTGACATGACAGTTTATGACTTTGACATGATATTTCACATAGTCGCTGTCTGTATGTGAAGTGCTGAAATGTGAGTGTGTGGTGTCGCTCGTTGTTACTTCATTAAAGCTGTTCGTATCTGTAGAAATAGGCCTGCTTGTAATTTACCTCGCTGGGAAATGTAAAAGATTTTTTTCTTAAACATTCAACAATTACCTGCATATCTAAATAGTGTTTTGTAATCCTTTGGCATATAATGATCACTTTCACACAATCAATTTCACTCATTTCATGTGCGTTTGCACTGTTTCCATTTAACAAACTCAACTGAGGTCATTAAGGGCATGTAATTACTGGACAGTGGACACTCAGTGATGTTCTTTGAATAATCCTGCAATGACAAAACAGGCCTAAACTAAAACATAATTTTATTAGCAATTTTCTGCACACAGTTTTTCTAAGAAATTTGTAACCGTATAAAATGAATGTAAAATCTTCTTAAGTCCACAGAATAATATACAGTATATTCAGTAAATTTAACTTAAACTCAAACTTACACTTATAAAGCTGATGTTTAACATGTACATCAGCTTTATACGTTTTTTGACCTTTCCTTATAAACACGTGTCCCTCATAACATATAAAAGACTTCCCCAGTCACTCGTAAATCTATTTTCTATTTAGTTACGATAGCTTTGGGAAACGGGCCGCAAAGAGCAATCGTAAGATATATTCTGTATACTTATGTTTACGATGCATTTGGCAAAAGAAGCCAGTTCTTAAGATATACTCTCAATATAAAGAAGAAGAAAAAATATGGACCAATATTAAACTCTCAGCTGGCGAAGGAAGAACAACCTCTGCGAGCCTTTTACACATTGGAGTCAAAGTGGGTCTCCAACTTCACGTGTTTATAATTAAGTGTTAATGTACATTTATCTACTTTATGCCAAGAGAAATAAAAAATAGATCTCATATGTTCATGTGTCAGGAGCATAAGACCCTGTTTACTTGATATGAAAGAGCAAGAAAGAGAGCTATTGTACATGAAACAGTTTATAGATCCGCGTGGTATGATGTATATAATTCAACAAAACATTAAAAACACGAGAAACCAATGTGTACATGTGGTCATTGCATGATATTCTAATGTCATGCTGCAACTTACAGACAGTGTTTCAAAATGTTCCAAACGTGGTGAACTTCCTTCATGTGTCCTACCTTCTTAAGCAGCTGTTTTCTATGGCATTTTCCTTACTGAAGTAAAGCCAAGGATTTGAAACTCTCTACATGCGGCGACTCATTCAAAAACTCCTTAAATGAATCTTCAATCGATCAAGTTATTTAGCACAATAAAAACAACAATAGATGACCGCTGTGCTGTTCAACCATAATAAAATAAATATTTCAAAATTAAATCACATAAATACATAAAAGCTATGCTGTACAAACCACAATGCAAGATAAAGAGGTACATAAGGACAATCGTAAGCTTAAGAAAGAAGAAAAGTTTTTAAATGAATGAAATGTTTCGGGTTCAACACAAGTTAAACTCAATCGACCGCGTTCGTGGCATAATGTTGATCACCACAAAAATATATTTCGACTTTTCTTTGAAAAATCTTACAGTGAGGAAGTAAACAGATCCAGTCATTAAACATTAAAAGACTGTTTCATGAACATAGCCACAACACATAAACAATATGCTCTTTAACTTTATTCCAGTGTGATAAAATCAACATTTCTGTGTAAAAATATGTCCAATTTTAAAACTTCGTTGCCAAGACGAGGTAACATTATAAACCCTAAAAAATCCATAAAAACGATTAAAATGATTAAACTACTTTACAGCTCAAATGATACACAAGTTTCAACAGAAGTAGAAAACTAATGCAAGTGCTTTTTTAAAAACGATAAGTTTCATCTTTCTGCATTTAAACCCTCCAAACATTGGCCTCATTCACTTCCATTGTAAGTGCCTCACTGTAACATCGACTGTTGGAGGGACGAGTCCAAACTATGTAATCAACATTATGCAGCAAATGCTATCAACAAAAACTTGTATTAAACCCGGAATATTCCTTTAAAGTTTTGGATATCGGTTTTGGAACAAACCCATTGACCTTGTTTACATCTCGACTATTCGTTTCGTAAGATCCGATCACAAGACTATTAACTAATTACCTGAATATAAAATAAAATCTTAATATTTTATACCCACGTAGTAGGCTTATATCATATTATATGACTTGATCTCGTTATTTCTCTTAACATACATTTTTATCGATTTCGTTTGGACGCTTTCCATTTAACGAATAATTTCTAATTTCACCAAGAGTCAAATGTAGCAAAAATCAGGATTAGTCAAAAAAAATTCAAGAGTTCAATACAATACAAGAAGTCACTTTATTTGAAATGTTTTTATTAAAAAAAGTCAATAAATATAAAAAGTAAAAAACACAACAAGCTAAAAGCACTGTTGAATGTTTCTGACTGGGAACTGTCCAGTGCTGAATGGACTTGAAAATGGTGATGAAACATTGTGACGCAATTCGAAAGTGAAATAGACACGGATTTTTCCGTTACAGCAAACAGACTTTGACGCGAAATACTCTGTCCCAGCTAGGCTAAATAAATACATACATTAATTAATAAATAAATAAGATCTAGAATAAAAAAATAAATAAATAAAATTACATGAATAAATAGTGTTCTGGGTGCTCATAACATGATGTCGGAGTTTTGCGTCAATATGAACTTGAGAGTGTGGAGAATCTCCTTCCTCATGATTTCCCATGCGCAGTAACTAAAACCCTGCACAGAAATGAACGACATTCAGCATAAGAATGTTTATAATAAAACACCAACAGACTAAAGTTATATTGGTTGGGGATTCAAGCGTACCTTTTCTTTCACAACTGTGGATATGATATCGAAGTAAGCTTTGAGTGCATCATCTCTGCTTGTGAAATCCTGTGTCCCTTCAGACTTATTCATCACCTATGTTGACAAACACACAGTAACACAAAAAATAATGCTGATTGGCACAAGGGCAATTAGACGTTTTAAACAATCAGATGTGAGGAGTTTAGGCAACACTTACGCATTTGCTGTCTTCAATCTGGCGGTATATGATGTTTAGAAAGTCATCCAGCTTTTGTGCATTCCACTGGTCAGGAACAGCATCATTCTCAAACAGGGTGCCAATATTCTGGAGTGTCTGGTAAATGGCTTTTTCGACACCAGTAACCTTAATCAAAAACAGTAAATGTTGCATTACATTTGTTTAGTTTAATATTGATAACGGAATATTTGTGATTAAAAACATTTCGTGCAAAAAAAAATGTTACCTGCTGTGTATTGTTGGACTGGAACACATATTGGGGAAAAGGAATGGAAACATGGTCCTTCAGGCATTGCAAAGGAAAAAGACCCCCCTAAAGCAAAATATAAATTCGTAAGGTGGAATTATATTTATTGAATAAATATATAGCAATGTTTCCTCACGTACCATCGTTTCTATAAGTGTGTATGACGTCTTCATCAAGTGCTTGTTGAGGATGCAGTTTGTTGGCAATGACCAAACCTGCGCAAAGCAGACAATGGTGCACAGCCAGGCCATAAGATGGTGATCCATTTTGACAGAAGCCTATATAAGGAGGAAAAGACCTTACTAGTTAAACTGATCTGTCGGATAAAGTTCAAACACAATTATAGAATATAATACCAAGTCATTAATAATCAGAAATTGATTGCTCACCTCGATGAATTGTCGGGTTTGCTACACAAGTCGTGCTTTTCGTTATGTGAAAGGCTCATAGTAGGACTACAGTTTATATACAACATTGCACTGACGAAAAAGCGAAAGGGGTGATTTCACACTTATTCACAACATCCGAATGGAAATGCCGGGACGATGGAAGACTTTGCGTTTTCGAGGCGTCTTAAACTCCTATTTGATACTTTCATTCAAGTGAATTCACAATGAAGACTTATTTCCTCTTGATTCATATTAAGTTGATTTTCATTAGATTTTTAATAATATGAAAATATGTATATAGTATCCAAGAGCCCAATGTATAAACGAAAACACAGACAACAGAATAAGCAAATTCATCAGTAAATGTGAATACATTATATAGTGGCCCTAAGGCCGGGGTGAGAGGGGGCACGCAACAGTCGACCAAAAGAAACCATACAAATGACCGCAGGCCCGAGGGGTGATGAAAAACGACCAAGGTCCCTCAAGGAGGGGGCGTGAAAGTTTCTGTGCACTGGGGCCCGCAAGATACAAGTTACCCCACTAGTTATGTTTATATTTTACAATGTCGATATTTTAATTTGACCAAAAATATATCAAGCATGAATTGTTTTCATTTAGGCTGCACATATCCAAGGTGAGTAATAAAACTGCCATTTCAATCATCAGAAGATTATTATAATTGACCTATACATTATACAATCTTCCAAGACAGGGAGAGCATTACTGATTTGATCTTGGAGTGAACCTAATCTATCTTTATATGAAGTCAAGTGTAACTGTGTTCTGAGTTTATTATGGTATGTAATAAACTCAGAACTATTTGTAGTACATGGTTGTTACCAAATGTCTGTGTGTTTTTGACAACGACAGACCATTTTTTTGTATTCCAGGTCTTGAGCCTAAAATCTCAAACCAGATTACAACCCAAAAAAGCTTGCAGACTATTTAAAACCTGCCACCAAACTTTATCAACATGTTTATTTTGTTATTTTGACTCAATTAAACTGCTTTTGATATGAGCATTTGTCTTAAGTTAGGTACCGTTAAGGTCACATAGACCATGGTGTAGGGCTGGTTAAAAAATGTCATATGCTGATTAAACTGTGTTTTAAAGTTTTAGTTTTGAAAGCTGAGCTGAGAAAAGACTGTGTGTCAAGGCACTTTGTGCAATGTGTACATTCGTTGATACCAGATCTTCATTTCATCCCAACATAAAGCAGCTAACAAAGCTGAAATACCATGTCACCTTAAAGCAAGTCTGTATAGCTTGAATTCATGAAGCCCCAGAACAAAATTTTTGTGGGACGCCAAACCCTCTAGAAGGCCACCTTTTCACTGCACAAGACAAACGACGTCCGATAGACTGGAAGTCATTCATTTATGGAGAGTCGCATGGGGGCTGCGTGGGGTGCCGACCATTAGCGGATGTGGACATTTTTAATCCGATTTGAGATTTGGATGCGTTAAAAACCTGAACTTCAGCGACTACACCATATGTGACACTGCGACCGGATGTGATTAATTCCAATCAAATCTGTGTGCATGCGCAAGGTGAGAATTATTAATACTTTTTTTTAACATTATCTGAAACACTTGAAAGTGTAAAAATGCATGGATATTGATAAAGAAGTAATACATTAGCAATTTACCATTTATATTTTATCATTTTTAATTTTGTCTCCATATGTTCTCTTCAAAATTATTGCCGGTCATTTGTCCTACATGCATAACTATTTATTATTTGTATTCATCTCCGCGAGTATCACCGTTTAGTGCAAGTGATGCACCTCAAAGGGGAACATATACACTCACCGGCCACTTGAGGTAGGGCCTACACCTGTTCATCTACTTATTCATGTGATTATCTAATCAGCCAATTGTGTGGCAGCAGTGTAATGTATAAAATCATGCACATAAGGTCATCAGAATGGGGAAAAATGTGATCTCAGTGATTTAGACCAGGGTATGATTTTTGGTGCCAGGCCGGACACACAAGGGTCTCTAGATTGTGTAGTGAATGGTTAAAAAACAAACAAAAAAAACAAACAACAACAACAACAACCAATGAGCGGCAGTTATGTGGACGAAAACACCTTGTTGATGACAGAGGTCAACAGAGAATGGCCAGACTGGTTCGAGCTGACAGAAAGATAACACCTCTGTTCAATAACCAGAATAGCATCTCAGAATGCACAACATGCTGAACATTGAAGCGGATGGGCTACAACAGCAGAAGACTAAGTTGGGTTCCACTCCTGTCAGCCAAGAACAGAAAGCTGAGGCTGCAGTGGGCCTACCATTTGTGTACCTCAGCAGAAATCAGATTTGTCAGACCAGGCAATGTTCTTAGCTGAAAGCAGTGGTACCCAGAGGGGTATTCTGTTGCTGTAGTCCATCCACCTCAATGTTCGACGTGTTGTACATTCAGAAATGCTTTTCTGCATAGCACTGTTGTCACGCATGTTTATTTGGGTTACTGTCACCTTCCTGTCATCTTGGACCAGTCTAGCCATTCAGTCATTAACAATGCATTTTCAGCCACAGATCTGCTGCTCAATGGATGTTTTTTTTTTTTCGCACCATTCTCTTTACAAACTTGAGACTGTTGTGCATGATATTCACAGGAGATCAGCAGTTTCAGAAATACTACAGAAATTCAACTGTAAGACATCAGTATCGGAGACAATGAAAAGGCGTCTTAAGAATGATTATTCACTGGGGTTCATAAGTTTTGCCCTATGTTGTGTGTATGTGTCATGGTCCTGTCATTCTGTTAGTCAGGGTTTAATCTGACAGTACCGAGGCATTATGAGCAGTTTGGGTTTGGGGTCATTATCACTGCAAAACATGACAGTATGTGCTTAAAGGTTTTAGTCTTTATGCATGAACATTGTGGTTATTTTCTTTTTTTCCATGCAATAAGACCATGTCGGTAAAACACATATCGTTATCCATGGTTTGTTTCTGGTGAAATACAATGACTGCCATATTTTAAGCACGTTGGTATAGTGGAGAGACCCCACTGGCATCTTACATTGGAAAGTGAAAATTAGAGGGAACTGAAAGGGTTTGCATATAAATGATTATGAAATAAATGAAAATCACATGATCATCTCTCCCTCAAGTTAAAAATAGCACACTATGAGTTATTTAAGAGGAATTAAGCACTTTCGGTTGGTTTGCCCAGTAGAAAATGTCCTACAAAGGAAAGCGCAGACACAATCGGACATTCAGACCTCTCAAAAGTGATGAAATAATCATTAGGATCGCTTTATGAATCATATATCATTTACAGGGTTGAGCTAATTCACTGCTTTCACAAGCCAATGCTAAGCCAAAATTATCAGACATTTTAAATACAGGTAACATTAGAATAACTTTAATTAAAAGGTCATTAACAATCATTAGAACGCTTAATTGGTAATCCATGAATCCAATATGAATTAGATTTTTTCAAGGAACTGTCATTTTAATTAGGAAAATATGTTAAATCATTGTTTGTCATTTCAGTCATATAAAAGTGAATGCTGGAGTTGTAGAAACATATACAGGAACACATGCTCACACTGAGATTCACTAGACATGTCATGCCCACCATATGCAAATCAAACGGACTTCTTTCATATATTCAAATAAATAGAATTGAAAGTTCCCTTACAGCATCAAACACTGCCACCAGGTGGCCGTTAAGATAACAAGTAAGATGTTACTTGATTTTTATTTATTCATCACAAGGACATTAGGTAACCTGAAACTATAAACAAGATGAATAAAATAATGGCAATGGCAAATATTTTAAAAGATTATCTCTAGCATTTGAGTGGAAAAACTCAAAAATCTTGATCTGATGTTAACATACCAGACACAGGTTTGATCAGTGAATTTCTATGACTTCACCAGAATTTTGTGAGTTCTGCTAAGACTTTTTATTAAATTGTTTTGAAGATATTTCAGTCACACAGATGAATCTACGTGCAATGAAACACTATAGAGCTGAGCACATAAAATAATAATATTTGACAAAGACTTTACCAACACTTTCAAAGGCCCAGAAATCGCTATTTTAAATATATTATTCTAATGATCATAAACAGACCCAACACATTAAAAAAAGGAAAGACAGATGGACACAGTGCTAAGATATATAGCTACAAAATGTTTTAATTTACACATCATAAAAGTCAACATAAAACAAACAAAATTCATTTTAATGAACCAAATACATAACCAAACTAACTAAACCTTTATCTATCCTAAAGTCTTCTATGAGAATACAAAGTAATTTGCCTAATAAAGAGGCTGATAATAACTACATGTTAGATTTACTCATTTATAAAGTTATTTATTGTGGATTCCCTGAATTATGAATTTATGTCACTGCAAGGTGCAACCTGCATCTTCCGATGGAGGTGGTGGAAGAGGTTTCCCCAAACCAACTGTGTCCTTATTATGCGTATCAGCCACATAAAAGAGTGTTGCGGTAAAAAAAGAGAAGAGGGATGTAAGATGAGTGACGTTGATATAACCACAGAGTATACTTCTATGGGCAATACCCCAAAAAATTGTGTATTTGTGATAATCACAGATCATTTCTCTTGAACTCAAAGTCTCAAAATTCTAGTTTATGAATTGCTGGTTTTGTTCTCGGTCTGTGGTATTGAACCAGAACACAGTCACTAAAGCTCTTAAAATCACTTCAAAATGCCATCATACTATATTCAATATTTTGACAAATATGGAGTTCAACCAGGTCTTCTGCAAAGTCACTAGTTAGTTAACAGGATGTTGGAATAAATTATGCTTTTGAGTGAGACCATAGAGTAACATCATGTATCACTTCTGTCATCAACCTGCAATGGCTGTCGTCACTGAACTGTCTACAAAGGCAATTTACTTTACACAGGAAAAAATAAACTATTGAATGGGAGCTCTCAACGGATTCAATTGTGGGGGGGACTTCACATCATTTTTTGTATTCAGTTATCTGGAAAATATTGGCTCCTTTGTGGTTATAGAAAGCTGGTCTTGAGTCGGCATTAAGTTTGATTAATCTTATACAAGATGTTATTTAACGGCAATAATTCAAATTTTTAACTGTTTATCCATCCATAATCTTTAATCTTATGATAAAAATAAAAATATACAACTGTGATTTGTCCTGTTGTTCTAGGCAGTAAATCACTGTTTTATGCTTGTGTGCTGTGTTTTTCTTTGAACTTTGAACTTATACAAGGTCTAAAGTTTATACCTGTGCTTTGCAAAACATGTTTCATCATCAGAATCAGATTGAGCTTTATTGCCAAGTGTGATATATATATATATATATATATATATATAGTTTGTACAAATACAAATCTGTTACACAGATGCAAGATAATGTAATGCAGAAGAGGTAGGATATGTTAAATAATATAATTGACTAGGCTGTTTCTTACAAGTAATAGTTTTTTAATTGTTCATGAGATGGATAGTCTGAGAGAAAAAGCTGTTCTTGTGCCTGACGGTTCTGGTTCTCAGTGCTCTGTAGCATCGGCCAGAAGGCAACAGATTCCTAGCACAATTTATCAAGTTATTTAGCACAATAAAAACAACAAAAGTTGACGACTGTGCTGTAAAACCATAATAAAATAAATATCACAAAAGTAAATCACATAAATACATCAACACAGCTATGCTGTACAAACCTCAATGCAAGATAAAGAGGTACATAAGGACAATCGTAAGCTTAAGAAAGAAGAAAAGTTTTTAAATGAATGAAATGTTTCGGGTTCAACACAAGTTAAACTCAATCGACCGCGTTCGTGGCATAATGTTGATCACCACAAAAATATATTTCGACTTTTCTTTGAAAAATCTTACAGTGAGGAAGTAAACAGATCCAGTCATTAAACATTAAAAGACTGTTTCATGAACATAGCCACAAGACATAAACAATATGCTCTTTAACTTGATTCCAGTGTGATAAAATCAACATTTCTGTGTAAAATTATGTCCAATTTTACAGCTTCGTTGCCAAGACGAGGTAACATTATAAACCCTAAAAAATCCATAAAAACAATTAAAATGATTAAACTACTTTACAGCTCAAATGATACACAAGTTTCAACAGAAGTAGAAAACTAATGCAAGTGTTTTTTTTAAAAAAAACTATACGATTCATATTTCTGCATTTAAACCCTCCAAACATTGGCCTCATTCACTTCCATTGTAAGTGTTACGTTCGGCAGAAGGAGGCAGACGAGGAGTGAGGATCTAAGTGCGGTTCTTTTTATTAAACAACGGTGAGGGTAAACAGACAGCAACAAAGGAAATAACCACGATGGGTAAAACAAAACTAAAACAGGAGAACATCGAAGGAACACGGAAACTGGATGAATACAACAAGACAGACAGGGCAGGCAGGGCAGGCAAAACAACAGGATCCGGGCATCAACAAACATCAGAAAAGAGGGAACATGAACATTCATCAACCTTCACAAACAACGACCGACAGAGACTGAACAAACAACCAGGGTAGGAGGAACAATCAGGGGAAAACCAATCATAAAAAGAAACTACAAAGGACTACAAAAACCAAACAGGAAACAGGAACTAAACTAAACTTCAACATAAAACTACAAAAACAAAAGACAACAGTGAACATGACAGAATCCCCCCTCAAAGGATCGGATTCCAGACGATCCTAAAACAAAAATGACAAAAAACAAAATGAGGGCACCAGGGGCAAACAGACAGTCCAAGGGGGCACAGGGGGCAGACAGACAGACCAAAGGGGCACAACGGGCAGACAGACAGACCAAGGGGGTACAAGGGGCAGACAGACAGACCAAGGGGGCACAAGGGGCAAGAGGGCAGTCCAAGGGGGCACAAGGGGCAAGAAGGCAGTCCAAGAGGGCACAAGGGGCAGGCAGAAAGTCCAAGGGGGCACAGGGGGCAGGCAGGAAGTCCAAGGGGGCAGAGAGGGCAGGCAGGAAGTCCAAGGGGCAGGGACAGGTTCAGGGGGCCTGGCAGGTGGCCGCAGAACAGGGACAGGTTCAGGAGGCCTAGGAGGCGGCCACAGGGCAGGGACAGGTTAAGGAGGCCTGGGAGGTGGCCATAGGACAGCCATGGGGAACTCCGAGGGCGGAGCCATGGAAGACCCAGGTGGCAGAGCCATGGGAGGCTCAGGAGGTTGAACCGTAGAAGGCTCTGGATTCGGAGCCGAGGGAGACTCAGGAGGCGGAGCTAAGTGAGGCGGAACCATGGGAGGCTCAGGAGGCGGAGCTGTCGGAGGCTCAGGAGGCGGAGCCGAGGAAGGCTCGGGAGGCTCAGGAGGCGGAGCCGTGGGAGGCTCAGGAGACGGAGCTGAGGGAAGCTCTGGAGGCTCAGGAGGCAGAGCTGAGGGAGGCTCTGGAGGTTGAGCCGAGGGAGGCGGAACCATGGAAAGCTCTGAAGACTCAGGGGGTGGAGCTGAGGGAGGCTCAGCAGGCAGAGCTGTAGGAGGCTCGGGAGGCGGAGGAGTGGAAGGCTCTGGAGGCGGAGCCGAGGAAGGTGGCGCTGTAGAAGGCCCGGGAGGCAGAGCCGTAGGAGGCTCGGGAGGCGGAGCCGTGGGAGGCTCGAGGGGCGGAGCCCTGGAAGGCTCGAGAGGCGGAGCCCAGGAAGGCTTGAGAGACTTGAGAGGCGGAGCCCTGGAAGGCTCGAGAGGCGGAGCCCTAGGTGGCTCGAGAGACTTGAGAGGCGGAGCCCTGGGTGGCTCGAGAGGCTCGAGAGGTGGAGCCCTGGAAGGCTCGAGAGGCGGAACCCTGGGTGGCTCAAGAGACTGGAGAGGCTGAGCCCTGGGAGGCTCGGGAGGCGAAGCCCTGGAAGGCTCGGGAGGCTCGAGAGGCGGAGCCCTGGAAGGATCGGGAGGCGGAGCCCTGGGAGGCTCAAGAGACTTGAGAGGCGGAGCCCTGGGAGGCTCGAGAGGAGGAGCCCTGGAAGGCTCGGGAGGCTCGAGAGGTGGAGCCCTGGAAGGCTTGAGTGACTTGAGGGGCGGAGCCCTGGGAGGCTCGAGAGGAGCCCTGGGAGGCTCGAGAGACTTGAGAGGCAGAGCCCTGGAAGGCTCGGGAGGAGGAGCCCTGGAAGACTCGAGAGACTTGAGAGGCGGAGCCCTGGGAGGCTCAGGAGGCGGAGCCCAGGAAGGCTCGAGGGGCGCTGGCTCTTGGACGGTCATGGCTACTGGCGCTGATTCTTGGACGGTCGAGGTCACGGGCGCTGGCTCAGGGACGGTCGAGGATACAGGCGCTGGCTCAGGGACGGTCGAGGCTACAGGCGCTGGCTCTGGGATGGTCGAGGCTACAGGCGCTGACTTAGGGACAGTCGAGGCTACAGGCGCTGGCTCTATGACGGTCGAGGCTACAGGCGCTGGCTCACTGACGTACGAGGCTGCAGAAACCAAACAGGAAACAGGAACTAAACTAAACTTCAACATAAAAGCACAAAAACAAAAGACAACAGTGAACATGACAGTAAGTGCCTCACTGTAACCTCGACTGTTGGGGGGACGAGTCCAAATTATGTGGTTATCAACATTATGCAGCAAATGCTATCAACAAAATCTTATATTGAACCCGGAATATTCCTTTAAAGTTTTGGATATCGGTTTTGGAACAAACACAATAACCTTGTTTACACCTCGACTATTCGTTTCGTAAGATCCGATCACAAGACTATAAACGAATTAACTGAATCTAAAATAAAATCTTACTATTTTATACCCACCAAGTAGGCTTATATCATATTATATGACTTGATCTCGTTATTTCTCTTAACATACATTTTTATCGATTTCGTTTGGACGCTTTCCATTTAACGAATAATTTCTAATTTCACCAAAAGTCAAATGTAGCAAAAATCAGGATTAGACAACAAAATACAAGAGTTCAATACAATACAAGAAGTCACTTTATTTAAAATGTTTTTATAAAAAAAAGTCAAGAAAACATAAAAAGTAAAAAACACAACAAGCTAAAAGCACTGTTGAATGTTTCTGACTGGGAACTGTCCAGTGCTGAATGGACTTGAAATGGTGATGAAACATTATGACGCAATTCGAAAGTGAAATAGACACAGATTTTTCCGTTACAGCAAACAGACTTTGACGCGAAATACTCTGTCCCAGCTAGGCTAAATAAATACATACATTTCATTAATAAATAAATAAATAAATATATTCATAAATAAATGAATAACTAAAAAATAAATAAATAAATAAAATTACATGAATAAAAATTGTTCTGGGTGCTCATAACATGATGTCGGAGTTTTGCATCAATATGAACTTGAGAGTGTGGAGAATCTCCTTCCTCATGATTTCCCATGCGCAGTAACTAAAACCCTGCACAGAAATGAACGACATTCAGCATAAGAATGTTTATAATAAAACACCAACAGATTAAAGTTATTTTGGTTGGGGATTCAAGCGTACCTTTTCTTTCACATCTGTGGATATGATATCGAAGTAAGCTTTGAGTGACAACAACACCTTCAGGGAAATCCTGTGTCCCTTCAGACTTATTCATCACCTGTGTTGACAAACACACAGTAACAAAAAAAATAATGCTGATTGGCACAAGGGCAATTAGACGTTTTAAACAATCAGATGTGAGGAGTTTAGGCAACACTTACGCATTTGCTGTCTTCAATCTGGCGGTATATGATGTTTAGAAAGTCATCCAGCTTTTGCGCATTCCACTGGTCAGGAACACCATCATTCTCAAACAGGGTGCCAATATTCTGGAGTGTCTGGTAAATGGCTTTTTCGACACCAGTAACCTTAATCAAAAACAGTAAGTGTTGCATTACATTTGTTTAGTTTAATATTGATCACGGAATAGTTGTGATCAAAATCTTTTCGTGCAAAAATGTTTTACCTGCTGTGTATTGTTGGACTGGAACACATATTGGGGAAAAGGAATGGAAACATGGACCTTCAGGCATTGCAAAGGAAAAAGACCCCCCTAAAGCAAAATATAAATTCGTTAGGTGGAATTATTTTTATTGAATAAATTTATAGCAATGTTTCCTCACGTACCATCGTTTTTATAAGTGTGTATGACGTCTTCATCAAGTGCTTGTTGAGGATGCAGTTTGTTGGCAATGACCAAACCTGCGCAAAGCAGACAATGGTGCACAGCCAGTCCATAAGATGGTGATCCATTTTGACAGATGCCTATATAAGGAGGCAAAGACCTTACTAGTTAAACTGATCTGTCGGATAAAGTTCAAACACAATTATAGGATATAATACCAAGTCATTAATAATCAGAAATTGATTGCTCACCTCGATGAATTGTCGGGTTTGCTTCACAAGTAGTGCTTTTCGTTATGTGAAAGGCTCATAGTAGGACTACAGTTTATATACAACATGCTTGCACTGATAAAAAGCGAAAGGGGTGATTTCACACTTATTCACAACATCCGAATGGAAATGCCGGGACGATGGATGACTTTGCGTCTTAAACTCAAATGTGATACTTTCATTCAAGTGAATTCACAATGAAGACTTATTTCCTCTTGATTCATATTAAGTTGATTTTCATTAGATTTTTAATAATATGAAAATATGTATCTAGTATCCAAGAGCCCAATGTATAAACAAAAACACAGACAACAGAATAAGCAAATTCATCAGTAAATGTGAATACATTATATAGTGGCCGCAGACCCGAGGGGTGATGAAAAACAACCAAGGTCCCTCAAGGAGGGGGCGTGACAGTTTCTGTGCACTGGGGCCCGCAATATACAAGTTACCCCACTGGTTGTGTTTATATTTTACAATGTCGATACTTAAATTTGACCAAAAATATATCAAGCATGAATTGTTTTCATTTAGGCTGCACATATCCAAGGTGAGTATTAAAACTGCCATTTAAGTCAACTTAAGATGATTATTATTGACCTATACATTATACAATCTTCCAAGACAGGGAGAGCATTACTGATTATATCTTGGAGTGAACCTAATTTATCTTTATGGGAAGTCAAGTGTAACTGTGTTCTGAGTTTATTATGGTATGTAATAAACTCAGAACTATTTGTAGCATATGGTTGATACCAAATGTCTGTGTTTGTGACAACGACAGACAATTTTTCTTGAGCCTACAATCTCAAACCAGATTACAACCAAAAAAGTACCTAACTTAAGTCTTAAGTTAGGTACCGTTAAGGTCACATAGACCATGGTGTAGGGCTGGTTAAAAAATGCTGCAGTTTCAAATGCTGATTAAACTGTGTTTTAAAGTTTTAGTTTTGAAAGCTGAGCTGAGAAAAGACTGTGTGTCAAGTCACCGTGTGCAATGTGTACATTCGTTGATACCAGATCTTCATTTCATCCCAACATAAAGCAGCTAACAAAGCTGAAATGCCATGTCACCTTAAAGCAAGTCTGTATAGCTTGAATTCATGAAGCCCCAGAACAAAATTTTTGTGGGACGCCAAACCCTCTAGAAGGCCACCTTTTCACTGCACACGACAAACATTATCATAAACACTTGAAAGTGTAAAAATGGCAGCGCACCCGACTCCTGCGGTTTCTCCAATGGGTGGTGGGCCAAAGGGATGTAGAGGGGGGTTTCACGCCGCTTCTTTGGGCTGTACCTGGCCGGGCTCCATGACAAGCCCGGCCACCAGGCGCTCGCCGACTTCCACGGAGTCTTTGTGAACCATTCTTAGTCTGGCCCCTCACCTGAGACCACTTTGCCTTGGGAGACCCTACCAGGAGCACTTGGCTCCAGACAACACAGCCCTCAGGATCATAAGGGCACACAAACCTCTCCACCATGATAAGGTGCTGGTTCCCGGAGAGGTATTTCTATTTTATCATTTTTAATTTTGTCTCCATATGTTCCCTTCAAAATTATTGGCAGTCATTTGTCCTACATGCATAGCTATTTATTATTTGTATTCATCTCCGCGAGTATCACCGTTTAGTGCAAGTGATGCACCTCAAAGGGGAAGATATACACTCACTTACTTTATCATGTACCTGTTCATCTACTTATTCATGTGATTATCTAATCAGCCAATTGTGTGGCAGCAGTGTAATGTATAAAATCATGCACATATAGGTCAGGAAATTCAATTAATGTTGACATTAATCATCAGAATGGGGAAAAATGTGATCTCAGTGATTTAGACCATGGCATGATTTTTGGTGCCAGGCCAGGACACACAAGAGTCGCTAGATTGTGTAGAGAATGGTGCAAAAAAAAAAAAAAAAAAACAACAACAACGAGCGGCAGTTCTGTGGACGAAAACACCTTGTTGATGACAGAGGTCAATGGAGAATGGCCAGACTGGTTCAAGCTGACAGAAAGGCTACATTAACTAAGATAACACCTCTGTTCAATTACATTGATCCGAATAGCATCTCAGAATGCACAACATGCTGAACATTGAAACAGATGGGCTACAACAGCAGAAGACTAAGTTGGGTTCCACTCCTGTCAGCCAAGAACAGAAAGCTGAGGCTGCAGTGGGCCTACCATTTGTGTACCTCAGCAGTAATCCAGACCAGGCAATGTTCTTAGCTGAAAGCAGTGGTACCCAGAGGGGTATTCTGTTGCTGTAGTCCATCCACCTCAATGTTCGACGTGTTGTATGTTCAGAAATGCTTTTCTGCATAGCACTGTTGTAACGCATGTTTATTTGGGTTACTGTCACCTTCCTGTCATCTTGGACCAGTCTAGCCATTCAGTCATTAACAATGCATTTTCGCCCACAGATCTGCTGCTCGATGGATGTTTTTTGTTTTTCGCACCATTCTCTTTACAAACTTGAGACTGTTGTAGCCTACATGATAATCCCAGGAGATCAGCAGTTACAGAAATTCTGTAAGACATCAGTGTTGGAGACGAGTGAAAAGGCGTCTTAAGAATGATTATTCACTTGGGTTCATAGTTTTGCCCTAGGTTGTGTGTATGTGTCATGGTCCTGACCGTGGCATTATCCGCCCAGTCTATCGCGGCACGTTGTGCTCAATTTGCGCAGTGTGCCCGGGTCACCAGCTCTCTTCATGTTTGTGCTGAGGTTTGGTCATTTCGGTAAGGTGTTGGGTGTGTGTGTGACCGAAATCTCACACAAGTGTCTTCTCTCTTCTTGTGTGGCGACAGGCATGAACATATATCACCTCATTTTCTTGGTGATGTGCGCTCATGCCAATCGGATGTTTTGCCTTCTTGTGAAACATGCGGCTTTGTGATAGTTTCTGTATCGCCACGTGCTTCTCTACCTCACACCCCGCCTCCTTGTTTGCTCATTATTGTTTAATTAGTAGCACCTGCCCTATATTAACCCACTTGATTTTTCTCCTTATTTCAGTTTCCTTGTGTGTGCTGTCCAGTGCCAGTTCGTCTTGTTATCTAGTAAGTCCTGTATGTGTGTTCTTGTTGATCCTGTTTTCCAACCTGGTTTGGTTCAGCCTGATTCCCATCATCCTCTGCCACAGTTACTGGATTACTTTTTCTCCTACATGTTTAAATGTACATGCGTCTGTGTTTGTTTATAAAATAAATAATTTTGTTTTTTTTTTACTCCACTTTGGGGTCCTCTTCTCTGCAAAACATGACAGTATCTGCATACGGGTTTTAGTCTTTATGCATGAACATTGTGGTTATTTTCTCTTTTTGTCCATGCAATTTTACCATGTCGGTAAAACACAGATCGTTATCCATGGTTAGTTTCAGGTGAAAAACAATGACTACCATTTTTTTAACGACGTGGGTATACTCCACTGGCATCTTACATTGGAAAGTGAAAATTAGAGGGAACTGAAAGGCTGGTTACGAAATAAATGAAAATCACATGATCATCTCTCCCTCAAGTTAAAAACAGCACACCATGAGTTATTTAAGAGGAATTAAGCACTTTCGGTTGGTTTGCCCAGTAGAAAATATCCTACAAAGGAAAGCGCAGACACAATCGTACATTCAGACCTCTCAAAAGTGATGAAATAATCATTAGGATCGCTTTATGAATCATATATCATTTACAGGGTTGAGCTAATTCACTGCTTTCACAAGCCAATGCTAAGCCAAAATTATCAGACATTTTAAATACAGGTAACATTAGAATAACTTTAATTAAAAGGTCATTAACAATCATTAGAACGCTTAATAGGAAATCCATGAATCCAATATGAATTAGATTTTTTAAAGGAACTGTCATTTTAATTAGGAAAATATGTTAAATCATTGTTTGTCATTTCAGTCAAATAAAAGTGAATGCTGGAGTTGTAGAAACATATACAGGAACACATGCTCACACTGAGATTCACTAGACATGTCATGCCCACCATATGCAAATCAAACGGACTTCTTTCATATATTCAAATAAACAGAATTGAAAGTTCCCTTACAGCATCAAACACTGCAACCAGGTGGCCGTTAAGATGACAAGTAAGATGTTACTGATTTTTTCATCACAAGGACATTAGGTAACCTGAAACTATAAACAAGATAAAAAAAATAATGGCAATGGCAAATATTTTAAAAGATTATCTCTAGCATTTGAGTGGAAAAACTCAAAAATCTTGATCTGTTGGTACCAGACACATGTTTGATCAGTGAATTTCTATGACTTCACCAGAATTTTGTGAGTTCTGCTAAGACTTTTTTTAAATTGTTTTGAAGATATTTCAGTCACACAGAGGAATCTAGTGCAATGAAATACTATAGAGATGAGCACAGAAAAGAATCATATTTGACAAAGACTTTACCAACACTTTCAAAGGCCCAGAAATCGCTATTTTAAATATATTATTATAATGATCATAAACAGACTGTGTTTATGAAACTGTCATCTTTTTGCACTACTGTGTACAGGTCGGCGCTGCACTGTCTCTCACTGTCTCTCACTGTGCCTATTGTCCTGTTCATTTTTAGTAATTTATTGTACTGTCCCGTACTTTTTGCACACGTTCGTGCACTTTATATAGGTATGTTATTTAGTCTGTATAGTCTCATGTGGTTCTGTGTTTGTCCTATGTTGTTGTAACACTGTTCAAGGACGGGACAGACACAAACGTCAACTTAAGGGGTAAGTTTATTTTTCTCTCTCTTTTGTTTGACAGTATGCTAGGGTTTGCTTTCTGGGTCGGGTTCTCCCTCTCGTGCTCTGTCACTCCTGCCCTTTTTATGCCGCTCTCCTCATGTTACTGAAATTAGAGACAGGTGTTAGTCATCATTTAGCTCTGGTGTGAGCGCCCTTACCGCTTTTCTCTCCCGGACGGGCGCTTGACCACGCCCCCGCTGCCACATACCCCCACCGCCCGACTCAGGCCGGGGCGTCATCCGGCCTGCCTACCACTCCCCCCCCATTTCTGGAGAGGAAGTCAGCGGCAGCCATCTGCACCCCCGGCCTGTGGACCACCTTAAATTTAAAGGGCTGGAGAGCCAGATACCAACGGGTGATCCGGGCGTTAGTATCCTTCATGCGGTGGAGCCACTGGAGTGGGGCGTGATCCGAGCAGAGGGTGAAGGCCCGCCCCAGCAGGTAGTATCGGAGGGTGAGGACCGCCCACTTGATGGCCAGACACTCCTTCTCTACGGTGCTGTACTTAGTCTCCCTCAAGGAGAGTTTCCGGCTAATGTACAGCACCGGGCGCTCCTCTCCCTCCACCACCTGCGAGAGTACGGCCCCCATCCCTCTGTCTGAAGCGTCCGTCTGTAAAACAAAAGGGAGAGAGAAGTCAGGTGCATGCAAAAGTGGCCCCCCACAAAGTGCAGCTTTAATCTGTATAAACGCCTGTTGGCACTGCTCCGACCATTGGACCGGATCTGGAGCCCCCTTTTTAGTAAGGTCAGTCAGCGGGCTGGTGACATCCGAATAATTAGGCACAAATCTTCTGTAATAGCCAGCCAGCCCCAGGAACTGCCTCACCCCCTTTTTGGTCTTGGGTCTAGGGCAAGTCGCAATCGCCGCGGTCTTGTCAATTTGGGGTCGCACCTGGCCATGACCCAAGTGGAACCCCAGATACCGTACCTCCACACGCCCAACCGCGCACTTTTTTGGGTTTGCCGTGAGCCCCGCCTGCCGCAGCGATCTCAGGACGGCCCTCAGATGTTGCATGTGCCGCTGCCAATCATTGCTATAAATGATGATATCATCTAGATAAGCAGCGGCGTAAGCAGTATGCGGTCTGAGGATCCTATCCATGAGGTGCTGAAACGTGGCTGGTGCCCCGAACAAACCGAAAGGAAGCGTCACGAATTGGTGTAATCCGAACGGCGTGGTGAAGGCCGTTTTTTCACGGGATATTGGTGTCAAGGGGATCTGCCAATAACCCTTCGTTAGATCCAAGGTCGAATAAAACTGAGCAGAACCTAACCGATCGAGCAGTTCATCAACACGGGGCATTGGGTACGCGTCAAATTTAGACACCGCATTGACTTTTCTATAATCCACACAGAAACGGACAGACCCGTCGCTCTTGGGAACAAGGACGACCGGACTGGACCAATCGCTGTGAGATTCTTCTATTACTCCCATGTCCAGCATCGCGTCCAATTCTTCCCGAACTATTTTTTTTTTATGTTCGGGCAAGCGATAAGGGCGGCAACGTACCACTACGCCCGGCTCGGTCTCGATGTGGTGTTGTATGATGTCTGTACGGCCCGGTAGAGGAGAGAACACGTCCGCAAACTCCTTTTGCAGTTCGGAAACCTCTGCGAGTTGGCGTGGTGAGAGGTGGTCTCCACACGGAACCGGGGTGTTAGGATCGCAGGCTTTGTTTACCTCCGGTCCGAGCTCCGCCCTCTCCGGAACTACCGTTGCCAACGTCACAGAGGCCGCCTCTTCCCTCCACAATTTTAGGAGGTTGAGGTGATATATTTGACGCGCGCCCCTCTATCGGTACGCTTAACTTCATAATCGAGGTCCCCTACTCGTCGTGTGACCTCAAAGGGTCCTTGCCACTTGGCGAGTAATTTTGAGCTCGATGTTGGGAGTAATACAAGCACTTTATCTCCCGGTGCAAATTCCCGTAGCTGAGCACCCCTGTCATACAGCCGGCGTTGGCGTTCTTGAGCCTGGAGCAAATTCTCCTGTGTTAATTGCCCCAGTGTATGGAGTTTTGCTCTAAGATCAAGAACGTATTGAATTTCATTTTTGGCATTGGAAGGTCCCTCCTCCCAAGTTTCACGGATGACGTCGAGGACCCCGCGTGGGCGTCGTCCGTATAGCAGCTCAAATGGGGAAAATCCCGTGGAGGCTTGCGGAACCTCTCGTACTGCAAATAACAGGGGGTCCAGCCACTTATCCCAATTCCTAGCATCTTCGTGCACGAATTTACGAATCATATTTTTTAACGTTTTATTAAATCGTTCCACCAGCCCATCCGTCTGAGGATGGTACACGCTAGTGCGAATCGACTTAATGCCCAACAATTCGTAAAGTTCGCGAAGTGTTCGTGACATAAATGTAGTGCCTTGATCGGTGAGGATTTCTTTCGGAACCCCCACCCGGGAGATTATCTTGAAGAGTGCCCCTGCAACACTGCGTGCTGAGATGTTGCTCAGAGGCACTGCTTCCGGATACCGCGTTGCGTAATCCACCAGGACTAACACAAAGCGATGTCCGCGTGACGTCCGTTCTAATGGCCCGACGAGGTCCATTCCAATTCTCTCGAAGGGAACCTCGATCGATGGAAGGGGGCGCAAAGGCGCTTTTGGGGTGGCCGGTGGGTTTACCAGCTGACATTCGCGGCACGCCGCACACCACCTGCGGACGTCGCCGCCAATGCCCGGCCAATAGAAACGGGCTATTAGACGAAAAAGTGTTTTCCGTTCCCCCAGGTGACCGGCCATAGGATTATAGTGAGCCGCCTGGAAAACCATTTCCCGGCGGCTCCGTGGAATCAACAATTGTGTCACCTCCTCCTTTGTTTGAGCGTCCTGCGTCACTCTATACAACCGATCTTTAATAACTGAAAAATACGGATATGAAATGGCGACACCCGGCCGGAGTTGTTGACCATCGATTACTCTCACTTGGTCAAAGGCGTGTTTAAGGGTTTCATCCCGCGACTGCTCCAAGGGGAAGTCCCCTCAGGGAACTCCCTGAGGGGAGGGGTGACCCTCGCCCCTTCCCTCGTCACTCGGAGCAGCCGAGGACGGCCCCGGCTCCGCCTCCCCCGCCAAAGCATCGCACATCACACATCTCTTTACTTTCATGCAGGACCCATCCGCACAGACTCCCTCTAATACATTTCTAAAATTTGGCCAATCAGTACCCAAGATTAGCGGATGGGTGAGGCGGGAACTAACCGCTGCCTCCACACTATGCTTTTCTCCCCGAATTTAATCGCCAGAGTCACCAAGGGATACTTGTGAACATCCCCATGCACACACCTCACCCTCACTCGTTTAGCTGTGCCCAAAGCCCGGGTTGAACCAAGCGTTGGTGGATGGTGGTCTGATTACAGCCGGTATCCATCAAAGCTTGGTATGTACCCCCTGGATCCTTACCGGGATCCGGTACGCTCCAGCCCGACCGGGGGCAGCCTGCGGGACATCGGAGACCCGCACCACCGTCCCCACCTCCATCAGCGGACACTGATCCCGGAAGTGGTCCGGGTCCCCGCACCTCCAGCAGACCGGCCCAGGCGCCACGGCCGCACCCGTGCTGGCGGGCGCCACCACCTGAGGAGGAGAGCGACTGAAAGACGGGGAAGGGTTGCTCGGGTTCTCCCACGACCGGGAAGCAGGTCGACTGTATCCTCCACGCCTGCGGGGGGCAGGAACGGGACCTGGGGAGAGAGCAGAGCGAGAGGGAGCAGGGGGGAACAGGGGAAGACACAGGGGAAGGGGAGAGAGAGGGGGAGGGCTCATCTGCCCTTGGTATCGCCGCCAGGTGGTCCTCCGCGAGCTGAACAGCTGCCTCCAGCGACGCCGGGCGGTGGCACTGGACCCATTCCGCCGTTCTCCTGGGCAGGCTTTGCGTGAATTGCTCCAGTACCACCTGATCGATGACTCCCTCGACGTCGCGGTCCCCCGCGAGCAGCCACCGCCGACAGGCGTCCCGGAGCCGTTGAACAAACGCAAACGGGCGGTCGGACTTCTCCATCTTCATGCTCCGGAAGAGCTGGCGATTCTCTTCCGGGCTCCGACCAACCCGCTGCAGGATAGCCCTCTTTAGGTTGGAGTAAGCCAGGAGGCTCGTCGTTGGCAGTTGTTGCGCCGCGAGCTGTGCTTCCCCGGACAGGAGAGGAATTAGGCGGGCTGCCCACTGTTCGGGCGGCCAGCCCCAGATGTCAGCCGTCCTCTCGAACAAGTCGAGGAAGGCCTCCGGATCATCTGCCACCCCCATCTTCTGTAACATGGGCGGGGGCAGCGTAGCGCTGGTGTCCGGGGTCGCGGCTGATGCTGACGCAGCCTCCTGGCTGAGGAGGCTCCGGATAGCGAGTCGGTCCTCTGCCTGAGCCCGCATGACCTCAAAGAACCGCCGATCTTGATCCTGCCGGAGCTCAAGCAGGGTTTGTTGGTGGCCCTGATGGAGATTAGCGAGGGACTGGAGGATTTCCGCCAGCTGGGAGGACTCTACGGGGCGACTTGGTTCCATCACAAAAAAAAAAATAGTCCCGGGTTTCTGCACCACTGTAACACTGTTCAAGGACGGGACAGACACAAACGTCAACTTAAGGGGTAAGTTTATTTTTCTCTCTCTTTTGTTTGACAGTATGCTAGGGTTTGCTTTCTGGGTCGGGTTCTCCCTCTCGTGCTCTGTCACTCCTGCCCTTTTTATGCCGCTCTCCTCATGTTACTGAAATTAGAGACAGGTGTTAGTCATCATTTAGCTCAGGTGTGAGTGCCCTTACCGCTTTTCTCTCCCGGACGGGCGCTTGACCACGCCTCCGCTGCCACAGTTGTTTTATGTAGTACCATGGTCCTGGAGGAATGTTGTCTCGTTTCACTGTGTACTGTACTAACTGTATATGGTGGAACGACAATAAAAACCACTTGACTTGATTTGCAACAAGATAATTGCTGCCAAGACCGGCAACATGACAAATCTGAAGAAGCACTTGACAGTGCATGGAATCAACTTAAGAGCAGAAAGTTGCTCCATCTTCGACTGCAAGAAGACCAAGCCGGTGCAGTCATCCTCTCAGCGTCCTGCCACAGAGCTTCCTTGAACATGCCCAACACACGAGTCCTCCTCCAAAACTACTGATGAATGCAGCGGCGCTATGACTGGGACTCCGACAGGTAAAGTTAAAGTTTTGCAAACAAACCAACAAACAAAATCGGCTAACATGTAGTGGTACATGCTTGTGTACTTGTTAAATTAACTTTCTGTGAGCGGTGACATAGTCCTATAATCTGGGACCTACGTAACGTTAGATTTTGTTTGGATGGAGGTGCACACTCTGAAACGCTTCTTGTTAAAATGGATTTCATAAAATTGGTTTCGAAAAAAGTCTCTATGACAGGGCGTAGGGAGGTTCCAGATCGTGATTATATACACCCAGTACCTTATCAGGCTAATTAAGCCTCTGAGAGGGATAAAGGCCGACTGCGGATGGTGGTGCGACAGAGAGGGATCATATATGGGCAGCTGACCGTCATGTGTATGTTTGTGTCTTTTTGTTTAAGTTTTTAATTAAACTATTATTTATATTGTCAAGCCGGTTCTCGCCTCCTCCTTGCCCATCTAAATCCCTTTACAGTATCGTTTAGGTATCGTGTCAATATCAAAATATTTTGAAAGATACAAAGCCCTATAAATAATAATAATAATAATAATATGTTTCACATTAAAAATGGTTGACAGCACATATTTGATAACACCTGAAGCTAGACTAGAATATACAGCGCAATTTTTAAAATGTAACACAGGTGTATTTGCTGTAGTTGTAGACCAATATATAGTTTTTTCCGATTTCTGAAGTTCTGATAGTTGCTTTTTGGATCTATTGGTAATGCAAAAATCTGTGACCCAAGTGGAAGACCAGATATCTTATTTCCATTTGCACATTTCTTTGGGTTTGCCATGAAACCCGCCCATTTCAATGATCTCAAGACAGCCCTCAGATGGCACAGTGCTGCAGCTAATCATTACTGAAAATTATTTAATCTAAATAGGCGTAAACAGCGTACGGTCTGAGGATTCGGTCCATGCGCCGCTGAAATGTAGGGGCTTTGAATGGGGCTTTTTTGATGACTGCGTAGCACTAACCCTGGGGTCATTTCGATATGGTGCTCTATGAGATTCGGACAACCGGGGAGAGATGAGAACATGTTGGAGAATACTCCTTGCAACCTGGCAACCTCCGTGACTTGTGACAGGTGGTCTCAGCAAGTGACCGCGGTGGCTCAATTGGTGGCATTTAAGTTGACCTCCAGTCTCAGCTCCTCTCTCACCAGAAGCACCATCGGCAATGTTACAGGGACCACCTCTCTCCATGATTTTAGGAGATTGAGGTGGTAAATCTGACGTGCTCCACCTCTATCCATTCATTTAACCTCATAATTGATTTCCCTGACTCGCCGTGTGACCTCAAAGGACCCATGCCACTTGGCGAGTATTTTAGAGCTCGATGTGGGGAGTAATACAAGGACTTTATCTCGCAGTGCAAATTCCCATAGACGAGTACTCCTATTATACATGAGCCTGGAGCAAATTCTCCTGTGTTAATTGCCTAAAGTTTTGCTTTCAGGTCAAGAACATATTGAATTTTGGTTTTGCTGTTTGAAGGTCCCTCCTCCCAATTTTCCCGTAGACGTACATGCAATAATTCATATGGGGAGAACTTCATGGAGGTTTGTGGGACCTCTTGTACTGCAAATAACAGGGGCTCAAGCCACTTTTCCCAATTTCTAGCATCTTCGTGTATAAACTTATGAATCATATTAGTGTCTGATTAAATCGTTCAACCAAGTCGTGCGTTTAGGGATTGGTAAACACTGTTCCGAATCGATTTAATCCCCAATAATTCATGCAGTTCGTATAGTGTATGTGACATAACCTTTGTGCCCTGATCAGTGTCTATTTCTTTCAGATTCCCCACTGGGGAGATTATTCTGAAGAGTGCCTACGCAACACTATATGCTGAGATGTTGCACAGAGGCACTGCTTCTGGATATCGCGTTGCATAGTCCACCAGAATCAACACTAAGCAATGCCCACATGGCGTGCGCTCTAATGGCTGACGAGGTCCATGCCCATTCTTTTGAAAGGGACCTCGATATATGGAAGGGGACACAATGGCGCTATTGGGGTAGCTGACGGATTAACCAGCTGACATTCACAGAATGCCAAACACCACCTGCGAACATCGAAATGGGCCATTAGATGGCTTAGTGTTTTTTTCTTGCCCTAAGTGACCCACCATCGGATTATGATGAGCCGACTGGAATAGCATTTCCCGACGGCTCTTTGGTATTAAAAAATTGGTTGTATCCACCCTTCTCGG
Organism: Xyrauchen texanus; assembly: GCF_025860055.1. Classification (NCBI taxonomy): domain Eukaryota; kingdom Metazoa; phylum Chordata; class Actinopteri; order Cypriniformes; family Catostomidae; genus Xyrauchen; species Xyrauchen texanus. The sequence goes on along the minus strand of NC_068283.1, from coordinate 35,423,098 downwards.
AGCATCCTGTGTTACTCGATACAACCGACCCTAAATAAACAAATAATATGGGTATGAGAGTGCACTGTCTGGCTCGAGGCATTGACCATCAATCACTTTCACTTAGTCAAAGGCATGCCTAAGGGTCTAGTCTCGTGTCTACTCCAGAGAGAAATCCCTTGCAGGGAATTCTCTAAGGGCAGGGGAAGCTGCAGCAGGGAGTTGTTGGGCTTGCGAGGACAACAGCAGCAGTAGGCGAGCCACCCACTGGGTACTCAGCCAGTTCCACTCTCCAGATGTCTGCTCAAATAGCTTGATGAGCCTCGATGAAGCATGGCCATAGGTGGGTCAGGGGTCACAGCTGAAGACCTCTTCTGGTGTGCCAAGCTCCGCAGCACCTGCCGGTCCTCCACTTAAGCCTGGAAGAGCTGAGCAGAGACTGATGTTACGCTTGGTGAAATCTGGCAAGGGTTTTGAATACTTCGGCCAGTGGCGATGACTCTCATGACAGCATTTTCTTCCTCCTAATCCTTGGTTTCGGCACCACTTTGATTTATCTCTTGCTGGGTTGTAAAGGAGGAAGCAGGAGCCGGATAAACAATCAATGTAAGACTTTATTTGTTCCACTTTTCAGTAAAAGCACCTTTGGTTTGCTTTTCAGCATAATATAAATGCACACACTGGACTCTATTGTGTCCATCCCTCTCTCTCTCTCCTCCGGCATTCTGGGCACCCTTTTTATCCCCCTCCAGCTCTCACTGGAACACAGAACAGCTGTTAGAGATCATTTCCTACAGGTGTCAATTATTACCCTTCTCCTTGCCTCGCTCTCCATAGTCGTTGCTCGGAAACTCCCACATCATCACACTTTGCTTGACCAAAGTCAAAAGTCTTTAGTGCAAGCATTTTAAACCTAAACCAAATGCATTCTGTTTTTAAGTTGCAAACTCAAACTGATCATTGTCAATAACATTTAATAATCGTTTGTCTGAATTAATGCACATATAGCATTGATAAACTAATGGAAAAATGATATAAGAGCCAATTGAGTGGAAATCAAACAAATGGAAAACCCTGACAATGAGCCACTGATTGGGTTATTTTTGCTTGCAGTGATAATGTGAGAATACCAGCCACTTAAGCCAAGATAGTGATTAGCCAGCTCTTGGCATTTGCAAAGGCTGAGAGGTTTAGTGCTATAGGAGGACAGATTCTGCTTTATACTCAATCTCACCTGTGGAGTTGGTACAGAGAAAAAGATACACATGAATGCATGCATGCATAAATAAATAAATAAAGTGCTTCTAAAAATATGGCTTTTGTTCATTTGCAATATCTACAATTATGCTTTGAAATTGAAAGATATAAGTACGACTGTAATTGTATACCTTTAAAGGAGAGTCTGGAAAAAACGCCATTTATCAGTTGCCCGCTGAGCTTTGGAGGTCTGTGCTGATGAATAGAACTTCATCATTGCGTAGAACCTGGGTTCTGCCACTGTGCATTGGGACACACCTTCAGCAGTTAGAGATCCCCAAATGCTGAATACACAGTCCACAGGGAATCTCAAGAAGTCAGGTAAAATGATGAAGTTCAATTAAGCCTAGAGTTCTGTGAAAATTTGGTGATTTTTGCACTTAAATGACCTAGCAGTCCAAAACTGAACCAGAAAACCATCCTTGTGCTCAGTTGGGCAAGCATTAAACAACCTTTCACTTAAAGAACCAGGTGACTACTTTCATTGAGGTTGAGTTTTAATTTCACTGTTTCTTAAAAAGATAAGAAATTATTTTGAAAACTATTTTCTACACATGGGCCTTCAAGCTAGTCTGTGACACCCAAATGGAGTGTGTCCACAAATTATTGATTAATCTAAAAAAAAATGAAAACATGCATTAAACTATCATAACAATGTTAATTTCAAACAATAAAGCAATGAAGTCAAAATTGTAAACCCTAATGTTGTCATTACTGCAAAAATCAAGATGTCTATATTAAACATTATTTGAAATATCACATTTTTGGCTCATAACTCAAGTATCTATGTTCATTGAATGTATTTATTTAACACTAGCCTACTCCAGACAATCAGCAACAGAGGGTGGTTCTTGTGCATGCACAGGATGGGGGTGGGGGCAGAGCGAGAGGGAAATTCATTAGAAGAGCGACGGCAAATCGGTCTGATACAAACTTTCTAAACTCCAAGGAGGACCAATGGCTGAGAAACCGATCAAAAGGAAAAAGGTCAGACGAATATAAACTAAAAAAGAAGAATTATTATAAGTCGAGGGCTAGGAGCCGCGTCAACATCGGCAAGGCTTTTCAGCAATAGAGAGAGACCTCTGAGAGTTAAAAGGAATGAATTTGCGTACATGAATTTGGGGGGGCTGAGCTTCCAAAGGAGCACTGAAGGGAGGGGTGTGTTTGTTTTTTGCAGTAGAGTTCGAATATCAACAGTGTTTCTTAGGAATGCACCTTTTAATGGCTGTGCCATTTCTTCAAGAGTTATATTGGCACGCAGGTGCAGCGGACCTCTTATGAATAGTAAATTACCTTTTGTGTGCCAATAGGTTGCCGACCCCTGATTTAAACATTTAATTGTCCCTCCCACATTAACATGCACTGTATTAAGACATATTTAAATGTCATGTAAATGTCAAGAATGTGAATCTGTACATAAATAATTATTATGGTAATGGCTTTGCAATGTGAGCATCATAACAACCAATGTAAATATACAAATATAGAACGCTATACAATTTAATTAAAGGCCAAGTTTTATGAAATATACATAATTCTGTTTACCAAGGTTCTAACAGTCTTGTAATATTTTTTTTTCCAGTAATAAAAAAAATAAAGTTTAGTTATAAATACAGGTTTATTGTATGGTTTTACTTTGAATAAAGTCATTTTTATTTGTTCACAATACACATAGTTTCAAACAGGAAATCAAGTATTAACTGAAGACAAAACTGTAATATCTGTAATGTCTTAGAGTCTAGTCTTAGTTTAATGAAATTATTTTAAATTGTGTATAAAAATAAATAAGTAAATAATAATTGTATTTAGAACCCCAGTGAGCAAGCTGAAGGTGACTGTAGCCAGGAACAGTCACCTTCAGCTTGCTCACTGGGGTTCTAAATACAATTATTATAACCCTCTATGGTATGCAATATGATATCAATGATTAAAAAAATATTTGTGATGCTTTTCATGCTTAAAATTGGACACTATAACATATCAATAAACATTTACGAGCTGTTGCTCTCAGGCAACATTGTACCATTGTGGTAAGTATTACCAAACCATCATATCACCAATTTAGCATTTCAAAACATTACAATTAGTGTTGTTTCAATATAAAACAATAAAAAATCACCATAAGCTTATCCTAATATGCACCTTATCCTTACAAGCATGCACATACACACAAAATGTCCTTCCTCACAAATGGCACCTCACCGCTTGAAAGATGATGAAGCAATTCCTCTCAACAGAAAAACACAGATAGGTAGCACATTTTGAGCACTGCTCTTTTACCATGCCTGATCATCCTGGGTATTTGCATAACCCTTGTCTGATCAAAGCAAACCGGCATTGATGATCGTGGTTCTACAGGGGTTTTTGGATGCTTTCCAGGCTTTTCTTCCTCACTGTGCTGTGAGGGTCTCCCCCTTCTCTTCAAGGCCTTCCTCTCCATACAGAGACATGCTGCAACTTCAGCTTTGAATTTTGCAAGGCTGCACACACCCTTTGGGGGGATGTCACAGTCACTGCTGTCTCTCCGGTAGAGGACTCAGGCCTCAACAACGGCCAGATCAAACATGTGGAAGACCACTCGGTGATACCACTTTTTGGATCGAATCTTTGTTCTGTAGAAGGCGATGAAATAGTCTAGTAGCTCAACCCATCCCATCCCTTTGTTGTGGGATTGTAATGTATCATGGGGTTTTTCCCTCTTGAATGGGACAATTTTTTCATCCACACAAAGATTTCCATCAATTGGGATTGCTTGGAACTTCTCCAAGAGGGATGTCAGCAGTGGGCGCACCTGGTACAGCTTGTCATTGGAGACCCATTGGAGACCCATTGGAGACCCAGCCAACCTAGTATGCGCGGTATGGCCTTATGCGTTTCCATTACGGTACAATGTTGCCTCAAGGCTCAAGTAAAGACTTCTTTACTTACCAATGAAGGTGACTCAGATTTTTGAAGGCGAATATCTGGACAAAAATTAGTGAAAAATTCACTTTTCAATGGAGAAAATATGGAGCCATGTGCACATGTGCTGAAAGAGGAAACGATATAGACCCCTGTGGGTCTTGTGACCACTTTTTTTGCCTTTTCATTGGTTAGTATTTGAGTTCTCCCTGATATAGCATTACCCAATTAAATGGGTAAAATTAAAAAAACAACTAAAATAGGCTGTGTTGCCTGGAGGCAACACGGTACCATGGAGGAAAACAACCTTGGGAGAAACCAGACTCACTGTGGGGGCCAGTTCCCCTCTGGCTAAACAGTAAGGAATATAATGCCAAAAGTAGTTATTTATGTGCAGTTGAAGTCATGGCTTAAGATTAGTAAACTAAGTGTTAAGTTTAAATTAAATTAAGTGTTAAGTGTTAAAGCCCAGTGTTAAAAATGTTTTTTAATGAACTGTAAGATTAATGACCAATGTCTTTGAATTCCATCCTGCATTAACTGCAGAAGTTCAGATGCATTGTCCTTTGTTAGTTGGCTGATGAAGGCTTTTGTTGACAAATAATTGATAGTCTATGTATTGCATTTTAAGAATGTAGTCCATCATTAGAAGGTGATGCATTACTTCCAGTCCTCACCCTGAAAATCACATAGGCTGTATAATAATTGGAGCCCATTTATGCTGATTTATGGAAATGTTCAGCATGTAGTAAGAAGCAGTTTAACATTAAGTGTTAATGTTATAGTCAGTAGCGCTAAACATTATATTAACACCTTATGTCGCATACAATTCCGCTTTCATATACACTAGTTGCATAAATGTACGCCTCTGAAAATGTTTGCTGTATGTCCCAAATATTTTGTTTTTGTTTTCGAGAGGATCTTTGAACTCAATTATAGCGACTATAATCTCCATTGAAATTAGGCTTTTAAATAAAACTCTTACGGTGTTACCTTATATAGCTTATGACTGGATTTAAAACTTTAAATACAAATTTAATAATTAGTTAACATATCTCCACTCTTCCACGCTCCTTGACGTCACATTGCATAAAGCGCTGCGATTGGACCTTGGCGGTCAATGGGATGTCTTCCACTGCTATAAGAGGTAGGCTAATAGCTAAATTATTTTGGAAGATTTAACTTTATGATTTTCCACAATATATTGCAACCTAACCTCAACAACCAGCCTTTTAAGATTTTCTACCAGTTAGCAATTTGGCATCGGTTGGTATATTTTAAAAGCATTTTGTGACATTTGTCTTACAGTGAATGTAGGCCTACTGTATGTCTCGTGCATTTTTCATGACTAATTTTATTTTTTATGTTATCAATAGGCTTATTTACATGCACTTTGTGTTTTAATGTATATACTGTTTAATAATTAACCTTTTGACTGAATGAAAAAAATCACTAGGCACTGAAAAGTCAGATGCAGTTTATACATTTAATGGATAAGGACAAATACACACAGCATGAACAGAACAGGGTGAGCTAATAAAAAGGTTAAGAGTATAATTTAAAATGTGAAAGCACATTTGAAAAGCTTACATTAATAGCCTACACTTGTGAGTGAACTCATCCATCCGAATGACAGTTTTAACATTAGACACTGATCTTTAGTTTTGGTATATTGAGTCACAATGAATCATATCACTTGTTTCAGCACTTTTAAATTAATTTGCACACATTTAAAAATATATTTCCATAAACTGCTTAGCACCATTGTGAAATGTTAAATCAGATTCAACATTTAAATTTCTAAGGAACAAATGTAGTTTATTAATTTACACTTCTGAACGAATGGATGAGCTCCCTAATTAGAAGTATACTGTAAATACAACAGTGGTATGTAAAGTTTACACCGAGGCTCAGACTAGCCTTGCATGTTTGCCATTTGCTGCAAATCCAAGATCAGATGATTATTCGTTTAGGAGGTTTTACGGGCTCAAACTACTCTTAAATTTGCAGCAAATCACAAATGTGTAACAAGCTTTGGCAGTCTATTGGCGCCCTCTACAGTGTGCAGTTGGAATCTAGGGATCTCCTGCAATTTGCCACCCTAAGGTAGGTTTCCACCTTGTGCATGTCCTTCTTAAAGCAAGCAAGCAGACGAAAGCTCTCTCTGAGGTTGCCCTCCCCCAAGGTCAAGTAGAAGTCTTCAAAAGGCAGTGGCAGGGAGTCATTGTCATCCATGTTTGGTTGGCCATCAAGGCATCCCTGTGCAAATACCAATACCAAATGATATTAAAGCTGTCCAAATAAGATCTTATAATTCCTAGCTCACTTTCCTGGTCAGAATGTGGCCATTAAAACAAGATGATAAAGACATCTCTTAACATCTCTCTTTGTCACCTTTATTAGTACACTGATGCCCACTTTCAGGTCGGCCAGCTTCTCTGTGATCTGTCTGGGGTTTCCGATGGTCAGGCTGTTTGAAACGGTTCCAGTCAGGGTCTGGCTTGGGTATTCCCAGGATTCAATGAGGCGGAAAGAGATGCGAAGGAGCTTCAACACCTGAAAAAGTGAGAAAAAGAATAAAGCGACATAAGACCACTGGTCATTTTTGTGTTTGCAGTGCTACCCATATTTGGTTCAGCTGATCTAACGCCCAAAGTTATGAACTTATTATTGAAGTCTACATCACAATTAAAACTCCCTAATGCATATTCCCGCGCTTAATTTTCACTCTCTCTTTCTTTCATGCGCACGCAGAGACCGTATGAGAGATATAGCCTACCACGTGAGTTTCTTGTTAGTTTTTTATGTGTCAAGCAGCGTTTTGAATAATTACGGATTAATCTCGAAAAGAGATTAAATCATGAAATGTCACTCTAACAATAACAGCCTCTTTGCACAACCTTGTTGATGCTTTATAACAATAACGAAGAAGCTGCATAGCTATGCGTCAACCACTAGAAGTTGATCAAATATCATGTCACGCGGTTATGCACGTTCCCAAACATCATTGTATTATAATCATAATTTAGCAAGAGAGAGAGAGGCGATAGCCATCCATGGCGGTGATTGTAGATTTTTAGATTAAATAATAATAATAATTTATATATTGCTGTTATTTAGCCTAAATATTACTAATAATTTTATGAAGTTATTGGACAAAATGTATTTTACTTTCATGCCAATAAAGCCCATTGAACTGAATTTAATTGAAGTATAAAGTGTCATCAATATTTTATTAATTTAATAGTGGCTTAAGGAAATCCGTCAGGACTGATGGTGCTGCCTGTAAGGTCAATTTAAGTAATAATACTTTTAAAAATGTTTATCAGAGAAGACGTCCTTTGTCATGTATGAAGAATCTTTTGTTAATACATTTTTAATGCATGCATTGTGATACATTACCAGATGTTACTTGGTGTTCAGCCGACTGTGCCCCTAAATTCAGTTTAAAAGACTAAAATAAATTTAGTTTATTAAAAGACTAAAATAAATTCAGACACTTGCTAAACCTGTCACTATACACTGCAAAATATTCCTGATCCATGAGAATGTCTACCGTTTCATTTTGAGGTAATGTTATAATATTAAATCATTTTAATCAAACTTTTTTTAATAACTATCCAACATGTGAAAGGATAGTAGCTATTTGGGGTAAAAAGCACGCCTGTAGCAGGGGCTAAATGCCCCCATAAAACACATTGTTTTTCTTAAGTGTCCCCCCACTTATGTAAATATGAAATGAAAAATGTTCAAAGTGGGCTCGCAATGACTGATCCAATCACAATGGAGATTCATTTGTTTATAGAAGAAATTTGTTTAAAATTGTTTATTGAAATTTAACAGGAAATTGTTAATGGTTAATTTGTTACTCAAAAAGCATCTTGATGTTTCAAAAATGTTTGCCTATGTTTTGCCCTGTAACTGTTGTCGCTAAAATCTACACATACACAGCCGCTGGAGAGCGAGTGTGTGTTTAATCTCTTGTCACACAAAAATTATGTTGCTTCATCAGTGTTCAATGAAAATAAATCTATTTATGTATTTTTTATTAATACACTTTGTGACCAGAAAAAAAAACAAAAAACATTTTATTATTATTATTATTTCTAGTATTGCTTTTCAGGAGCTGTTTTAGCAATTAACTAAAGTACGAAATAATTACAACAGTGCCAAAAGATCGTTCTTTTAATTTCGCGATTATACGCACGTGCGCTTCCGCATTTTAAATAGCTCCACCTATTTTCATAAGTGGCGCGAAAAACGATTAGCTTTCAGTTAGTAGCGTACATATAGCGAGTCACTCCAAAAACTGACACTTGCCTGAAGAAAGACACCCTGAAGGGATTTGCCGTTAGTAATCGACCACATTAGCATCGTATGTACCTGTCCTTAAGGATTTAATATGATTTATTAGCGGGTACAATTTTTACCCAATTATTGGGCCAATATTGTTGACGTTTGTAGCAGGCCCATCCATCTCACTAAGCCAAGAGAAGCAGCAAAAATTGTTATTTGTCTTTAAAATGTGTCAGAATATTTTCTAAAATATTTTCTTTGGTTATTACAGTAACTAAATGTATAGGCCTACTGTATGTCTCTGACTAAATATTTAGGTGAAATAGGGTGAGTTGGTTCTGAAAACCCACATTTAGATGTCACAATACTCATAAATGTAAATTGTTTATTAATTGTTTTGTTTTAATTTTTGATTATGTAATTATTTATAATTTTGGCTGATGTTGACTACTCACAGAGCTCTTCTGGGTTTCATCTTTGCCAGTGGGTGCCTCTATAGAGTCAGAGTTGCAGAAAGACAGAGGGAAGATTTTACTCAGCTGCCTCCGTTCCTCAGGCAAGAGGCTGTCCTCCTTGATGATGAAAGGTAAAAAGAAAAAGTATGGTACAGGTTACATGTTATTCAAAAATGTTGAGATATCAGGTATACAATGTTCAGAGAAGTTTGAATCTTTCTCCTGAACTTTTAAACGGCAATTGTTATGAGCAATCAGTTCTGAGGAAAACAGTTTAGAATTTCTGAGTTTTGAAAATAGTGGGAATCTTACAAAGTCATTGATCATTTTTGCGGCCAGCTGGTGCAAGTGTTGCACACGTATGACTGCATTGTTGAAGAGCCGTTGATTCTCTGAGGCTGTCCCCTGGTTTACCAGCAAACAAACCAGCACCACCGACAACAGCACATGTGCTTGAAAAATAAAAGTACATTATATTTTGTTAAACCTTCATCTACTTGTTTTTCAGCTTAATTAAATAACCACATTACCAAAGAAATTATGATTTTGTCTTTTAAAATCACTACGACCTTACAGAGTCTATCATAACAATCAAGTCAGTATTATGGATGAGTAAACGGTTAACTTCACAATTGAAATCACATTTGAGACCAAAAATCATCAAAGCAATACCTCTAGCCATTTTGCTCAATGCGGACGAACTCTTGAAGTCCTAGTTGAAGGTTTGTGAATGTTTGTGTATCTGGCTTAGATGTACCGATATTTATATGTGAAATGAACGTGTTTTGATGCATCTTGATCAGAAACATGAGAGTTTCCATGAGAACTATGCTTTAATATGCATTGTTATGTGTATTTAGACACCATACGTTAGTGTTGTGGTTCTGGTCATTTATGCGTTTGGTTATTTCCATTACTAACAGTACAAATGATGCTGGCACAAGAGACAGCAGAAAGGTCATAATTTTCTTTATTGAATATGCATGTATGTAGGTATTTGTAGAAACCGGTCACAATTTTTAAAAATGGTTGGAAATGTGTGAATTATTTGTGAAATTAGGGGAAAATGCATTGGCAATTACAGTACTGAATTTTTACATTGGGCTTTTATACTCTGAAAATGTTTTTAAATACAGCGACTTGTCTGCACATCACTATATTTGATGTAATGAGAGGATGTGTGTAGCATTACCACGTAAAACTGGGATGGTGCCGTCTCCTGCAGAAAGGACACCTTCTCAATAATTATGAGAGTAAATCAGGTCAGGTAAATCATGTATGTTGTCACTTTGGGGATGTGGGAGAACTTTCCTATTTAGATGTCATGTTGGACTGTGTGTAATATTCAACAGTTTTAGGGTTGTGAAATGTCAGCGTGACATTAATAGTTTAATCCCTTTTCTGTGAAAAACAGAATACAATACCTGACCCTCATAGCTAATGTTCTGCCTGTCACTTGCAATGCAGGTTAGCGGTATCAGGGCACACATGGTTGTAAACATGGATAGAAATGGACCAATTTATACCCTAAATCTTAGATGCTACTTATTATGTGGTAACACTTTACAATAAGATTATATTTGTTAACTTTTAGTTAATGCATTAAATATAATGTGTAACACTGAACAATCATTATTTATAGCATTAATGTTTATTGCATACAAATTGATCATTTTGTGTTAATGTAAGTTCATAATGTATTAACTCATGTTAATGTATACAACTTTTAATGTAAAAATATATAACGATTGAATTATAAAATATGAATATCAATTATTTTTGTAATGTTTGGTAACCAATATGATTATTGATATTGTAAATTAACATGTTTACGATAAAGCCCCAATGTAGAATGCTACATGCTACATATATCTAATAATAATAGCCATAATCGCTAAATCTGACAGATAAATAAAACATTTAATAAAAACACTAATATTGGGGTAATACTGATAGTACTCAGTGGTATATTTTGTGCATCACTAGTGTCAAATATTGCAGGATAGATTCGTTTTGCTGTTTGATTATTAACAATGGACTTTTCTATCTTAAAAGCTGATGTGTAACTTTTTTGGTGTAAAAATACTTTATCCAGCTTAATATGCAGAGGCCACTATAAGTAATCCATTCGTAGGTTGATTGTCTTAAAAATGGTGTCTCTGTGGCACTATGTTCCTTTTTTGTTTTGAATGACCCATTCAGCTTGAAACGACAACATTGAAGGGCTTAAGCCCCTGATGTTTTATATAACCCATCAGACCGATGGCAAACACCCGGGGGGGGGGGGGGGGGTCACCTTCCCTAAATAGACAGTGAATGCCTAGCCTCTTATAATATAGAATGCTAGTAATGTTGGGCCAAACATCTGTATCAGCTGTTAAAAGCAATTAAAAATGCATTGGACAATTAGCCTACAGCTTATGCTGTGTAAAAGAAAATATCTCTTGTGTGGAATTAATTTCAATTGGGTGACAATGACAGCAGAGTTGGAATTTGCATGCTTTGCACTGCTAAAATGTAATGAAATGGAACTACTGTTAAAAATTAACACCACTAATTCGCCCACCTTAAAACTTGATACAACAAGGAATATGGTGAGCTAAAGTGGAGGCTATTGGAGCTAAAAAATGACAAGCTTCATCATTCAGGATTCAGTTAATGCACATTGAGAACATAAAAAAAAATAAATAAAAAAATCTTACCAATTTAATGTGTGCCTAACAAGAAGCTATTCAGAATTCAGTTCACTTGAGTAAATAATGGGCTTTTGTCTCAGTATTTTGTTTATAACTGAGACCAGTTACTCTAAAACATGGAATAAAGTTATTGAAATTTATTTCGAAGTTGTGTAATTAATTGTCAGTGATTTGATCATTCTAGTGTGTATATTTGTTTTCTCCAAAAGTTTAATTTAACAACATGTTAGTGTTACGGTAACAATCCAATAAAAAGTAATTTAATCTTAAGACACTACATTATATGAATGGAAACAGTAAATTTGACATCCGTCCAACAATATATCAGTATGAAATGTTGAGTAGTTGAACCGAAATCCCTACTGCATGATAAAATATTTTAATAGACCACCCACTCGTGTGCCACGCTGGCCTACCAACAACTGATCCGTCTATTTTTTTGGGCTCTGTTTTTATTTTTTTTATTTTAAAGAAACCGCAAACTGCTGCCAGATTTGCGGAAATGACTGATGTTAACACTGGTTGTTTTCATCACAAGTAAAAATAACCAGTCTGATATTAATTTAGATGCAGTGATTACACTGTAGTAGTATGATTGTGCTGCATCTGAGAGAGGTGTAACTAAGAATGGTACGGTCTGGTTTATGCGATTATGCTGAGGAATTACATTGGTAGAGGGAGTAGCTAGCTCAAATTGCCTTGTTGTATACCAGGGTTGGGGAACCTTTTTCCTATTAAAGGCCATTTGAGTATTTACTAAATTATTTGCGGGCCATACAATTGCTTGCAATTTCTGATTATGGGTTAAAATTAGTGTACACACTTTAAGTGCTCACACACCAAGAAAAAACACTGAAAGGTGTGACTATTATACAATATATTGCGTTGTTATCATTTAAAATGATTTGTAATCATTATTTAAAATTATAATTTTTTTTACAGGCCATTTTATGCTTTTCAAATTATTTATCAAATGGCCTCGCTGGCCTTTATATAGGCCTGATGTTCCCCACCCCTATTGTATTCAGTATGATGATCCTGTTAGACAGTATTCTTTTCTGTAGATCCTGGACCAGAATACACATTTCAAACTAAAGAACTTCTGTATTGCAGAATCTGATTGTAGATTCTGGTCTCAGATCAGCTTTAAAGGAAAACATTTACAAAGGCCAAATGGAATTGTTTGGCACTTAAAGACATTCTAGGACTGCAAGTTACTTCCACCCTGTGGTAAACCCCCCCATGCTTCAGCTGTTCATACTAGGCATTCTGACCAGTGTCTACCCTCTGAACATGGTACCTGTCAGTCAGCTGTGAGAAACCAATACTCCCTGCAGAAGTTGCCCTGTCAGGTGGATCTAGGAACAGCATCCATCCTCTAAATTCCGTGAATAGAAAGAGCAGAGCTGGTCCTCTGTCAGCAGTAAGTAACTTCATATACCACAACCACATATTAAGGTGTTCTGAGTACAAGGAAACTGTAAGCTGCAGAATTTGTATTTGTTGAAGACTTACTGTTGGTGTAAGGTAGCCAGCTAGTACGTGATAGCTGTGCAGGTAAACCTCACTTTCCTGGCCTTGAGAGATGCACTAGCGACCGAAACTAGGGCCATGGCTTTTATAGCCTCCTTGCTAGTGTGTCTGGCTCCTTTGTTTATCTGGTGTTAGTGTGCAAAACACTTTATTTTTTTATGTTTTACCTTGTCTATTAGAATGAGTTGGTTGCCAAGATTAAGTAATGCTACCAGTTTTTGTTTATGCTATTTCATTTCTAGCCACAAGGTGGCACCAAATGCATCATAAAGAAAAGAAGGCTATATTATTTGAATATTACAATTTCTGTATGGAAAGAACTTTAAATTATTTTATACATGCATTCTTTTTCAATGAAATTTGCCTTGCTGTGCTCAGAGTTGCATGTTATATGCCTACTATGATTTTGCAGCTCAAATGTCAACTGATTCTATAGCATTTCAACAACTAACACTTTGTTAAGACTCCACATTACTTGAAATGTTGATCAGAGCACTGAAAATGTGGTCACAGTATCAAATCGCTGATCCTAATGGAGCAAATGGAGACACTGTAGCTTCATCTCCTGTTAAGGTGAGCTGGCGCAACTTTACTGTGATCCCATATCCGTGCAGACTGCTAAGTTCTACATAGAGAACATTGTCTACCAACCAAATTCTGCTCCCCAATGTCAACTTGGATGATACGGGATATCATCCTCTCTTTGTTCTGAATCTCTTTTCAACTTTCACTTTAGGTCTCATTAATTAAGACAGTCTCTCAGGTGAGTAAAATTTTTCATCTCTTTGAATCTCTAGACTTTCTTGACAAGTCATATACAATCCTATAGCAGTCTTTAGGCAAAGCAAAGGCACCTGCCCCTGATGCCATCTGCTAGATGTTTACAATGCCTTCAAAGGACCAAAGATATTTAACCCCACTGACCCTATCATTGTAAGTTGTTCTTGAACTTTCTGTATCCTTAAATGCTGAAGCGATTTGGACAGGAAAAGTTGAACACAGATCAGCACTGTTGGGGAACTCTCCTCCTATAATGCCAACTCCACATTGTTCCTTTTCTCAACAACTCTTGTTTCAAAGGGGGGAAATATTACATATCAACCCTGGAATGCCTTGACTCCACCCCTCTCATTTTCCAATTCCACAGGCTGCTCATCACAGCCCTTGAGTCGTCTCATGTTGCATGCTCCTGGGGCATCTGCGGGTTCTTTGCTTTGGAGACACCACTTGTTGATGGGAAGAGCTTCTCCAATGCTTCCTTAACTTGCGTAAAGGCTAAATCCCAAAACAGGCTCTTCACATTCCCAAGCAGCCTGTAAATGAAGCAAACAAAGGTCATGTGTGCTGTGCTGACAATGCTGAGCAATGTGTAATCTATTCAGAACAGTGTTGATGAAACATGTCCTACATGTTTTCAGTTGTTCCGAAGAGTTAGCGCTCCAGATATTTTGAGCCATGGCACTCTTGCAGGTGACGCAGGTTCAGATCTGGCCAGGTTTAAATTTAGGTTCAAATATTGTCTCATTTCCAGTCCCAAAATAATTTCCTGTCCTGTCTTGATCAATAAACAACCCCCAAACAAAATAAGACATTGCAAGTATATTCATGTTTTCAGTATTTTATGTCCTGGGATAAAATCTTCAATTTAGTGGAACTTCCATTTAGAGTCCATTTTGCAGTAAAAATAAAGAAAATTAGGACACAAAGCGATTAAACTAAAATTAAGAAAATTAAAAAGGAAAAAATTACAGTCTAGCAAGCAAATGTTAAATATAAATTAGTTATATAGTAAGTGAATGTTATGATGCCTTTGGAACAATTAACATTGATCACCATGATCTATAACAAAACAAACACTTAGATTCTCTCAAAGCAGAAGTTTATTATAAACCAAGTCACAATTGGTTAAAAATTTCCTTTTTCTGGTTTCAGTGAGATTATACAAGCTAATATTGGCAAATAAAAAGATGAGTTTATTACACCAATATACACAGAAATAATAGACTGTCACTACTGTGTGTCTCACTCAAATGGCAGTGAGAATGAATGACCATATAAATACCACGCTGCTTCCTTTCATCAGAGTGAAAGAGATGCAATTAACACAGTGACCCGCTGTCCTAAGTTCACTCTCACAGTTCACCCCTGACTTGATTTGTATGCACGGATCTTGGGCCGCTGTGATCCTGGGGATGCTGCAGTTGTTCTCTTGCTACGTCCAAATGGGATATTGTGAATGTAGGGGTAGGTTTGGTGGAGAGTCACAAATGCCCTCTAATAGACAATCATGAAATTGTTTTTACTATTTAGTGTTCTTGAAACCTTCATTTACCTTTTACAGTGCATAATGTGTATTAATTTAAACAAATCTCTATGTCTTCCTTCTATCCACAAAGAAACCTTTGCCATCCTTGAAAGTGTATCCTAGACAGGCTGTGATCAACTTGGGGTGTATTGATGATTTTCTTGCATGGCTACAGATCAGAGGACAAGAGCCACAAATATGTCATATTTGTATACTAAAGGTATAGTTAATCATGCGTAAAGGGTGTATTTACAGCCTATGATATGTACAGCCTCATCTGAAAAAAATAAATAAAATAGTATCTTCCATGTTGACTATCAAAGCTTGCTTCTACAACAAACCAGTGCCAGTTTCATTTTGTTTTTGATTGAAATGAATTTCAAAAGCATCACTGTTTACTAAAAGGTTACTCTGCCATATAAGTAGCATGTGCACAGACAAGACTTGTCTTACCACTGGGTGGTGTATGTTTGCCATTTTAGTTGGAAAATGTGCAATATATAAATGGCAAGAAAATGTCAGCATAGATTAATACAATATTTCTTTCCCAACATTCCACATTGTTCCTTAAAATATTAATAGTTTTTGTTCATAAAAATTTTCATTTTATTTGATTGTATTAAAAAAAAAAAAGATTATTCCAGTAATTTAAACAGAGAGGAAAAATATGAAATGGACAGATGTTCCAACCCTTGCAACATTATCCACAGCATGCATTTGACAGGTGTGACAACGTAACAGATACTGGGAGCAAGATGTGTCAGTGAAAGTTTAGTAAACAAAATGTAACATTAAAGTACTAAAATAATCTTTCTGATGGTTTTCTTTCATTGCACTATAGTGTTTAATATTTTTGTTTAGTTTGATTTTGAAGCTTTGGGCATTTCCTCAGTTAGATAAATTGGATTTTATGTAACAAGACTTAACATAAATATCACTCAAGAAATGTTGAACTAGGGCAACTTAAAAAAATGGGTTATTAGGAAGAAGAAAATAAATAGTTTAGTAAATAAAAACTGCAATAGAATAAAGCATTTGGCTTCTTGGAATAATACCATTCTGCTATGTGCATTCTTTTGTTCACATTGTGGTTGCCTTTACATCATTAGTGCTTATAACCCCCCCCCCATTAAAAAAAACTACAAAGATGTGAAAGTTTTATAAAATTGAAAAGTGAAAGTCTGAAAGCATCATAAACTTTAAGTGATCCAACTCATGTTTGTTTCAGTTTATTTAATATAACAAATAAGGAATATGCTAAGTATGACTGGGGGTTAATTAAACACTGTATATTTAAATTTAGCCAGTATATATTTAATAAATTATGTAAAACAACAAGCAATAAAGAAAAGACTACATATGAAATTAGAGCTTCTTGGCAACAACATTTTTAAATGCTGTTATGTCTTGTTCAAATGCATTTATTTTGTATTTATTTATTTTTTATTGTGCAAATTTTGCATTTCTTGGATATTTATATTCTTTATTTTATTGTATATGTGTATATATGGCAATTTGCACTGTAGTTTCCTTCATGGGATAGTTAAATGTTCCATCCTATCCTTTACCATATCGCACTATCCCACACCTGGCTCATATTAAATGGCAAATAAGTAAAGTAAAAAATTTAATAAAAATTATTCAACCAACAGCAATATGCCAAGGATTTCACAGACTTTATACTTGGAATTAACAATTTGCATTTATATATCCCATAAGCTGGAAAACGCTATAACATTAACATATATCAAAGCATAACATTTAAAGAATCCATGTTTGCATTATGAAATGGCATATTTTAGTTATTTTGCCAACAAAATTTTCCACTTTCATTTGACTTAAGGCTTACTAGGTAGTGTTAACAACACTACTGCAGTTTTATTTAGTCCATTAAATTACCGTTAGTAAAGTCTATATAAAGAAGTGAACTATTAAGACTAATATACTTCATTAAATACTGATTAATTGACAATTTTGCCATTTTGTTAAATGTTTAAATATTATAAACTGCAAAGTCATTATCAGAACAAAATGTTAATTATGAAACACATCCCATTGAACTGTGAAAAGTTATTTTTTAAAATTACCTACCTCAAATAGTTTAATATTAAATGCAATAAAGTCAGATGCTACAAAAAGTTAAAGGCTCTCAATCTGAATCTGTTCAAGTGGTGGTAATTGCAGGCTACATTCCATGTGATTGCTTTAAATTAAACTTCTTGTCCTGTTTGACTATTAACCATTATTGTTGTGCTTACGATTTATATATTTTACAAAAATATAGTTATTATTCAAATCATTCTCTTATTTAGTGTTCTCTAAGGGTCTGTGGATCAAAAATTTTAAATGCCACAATGATATCTGTACTAGGGCACAAAGTTCACAGCCCAGTCATTTCCCAATGCCATTTGACAAACAGTTAGTGATTGTCTTCTCAAGGGCAGTACTGGTACGCAAGGAGCCTTCGATTGCATTACACTGATTGCAATTCTTTGCCATCCCTGTTCTTAAGTTATTTCATACTGGCCATGTGTGCCAGAATTTAACTCTGAAGATGAACAAACAGTCTCCTGAGGGGTCTCAGTATTTTGGTGCACTATAACGGTTCATTTTATACCATTGTTGGAACATGCTACACAATGGACTCCTTCAAGTCTTCGACATTGGTTGAGGAGTCATGGTTGGAGAAGGGGGCAGAGTGCAAGATCACTTCACTCTGAACCTTGACTGGGGGACACCTAGCCCTAGGCTGTTTTTGCACTAGTTGAGGGAAAGAGAAGCCGATAGCTTTGTTGTCGTCATCCTCAATGGCCTGATCTCCATAGAGATGGCTCATTGTCTTAGCTATCATCCCCACTTTCTCTGGAGCCTCCTCATCATTTTTCTTTGAGCGTGTCTTCTCTCTGTATATATATGAGGCATGTTTGATGGAGCGTTTAAGCACGTGCTTGCGGAATGCTCTCTGAATAGTCAAAGCCGACACCTCCTCTTGCTTTTGTCTTAGAGTGCTAGTAATTGGCTCATATGAAGCTTTTGAAGGGTTGTTTGCCATGAATTTTTCCTCCATAGTGGCTTTCATTCCATCCATTTGCCCAGAATCTCCCAGAACATCTGTAGTAAGGGCTAGAAGAATGTCCAGACAGTGGATCTTATCTCCAGGGACCATGGGAAGGTCCATTGTGATCAACTTCAGTGTGTTTGGTTTTGGGATTCTCAGTGGCTCTTTCAACGTGTCACAGAATTCAGACAGCCTACTGTAATTGATAAACTGAGAGGCATCAGGGTCAAACTTTTCCCAGGTTTCATAGAACATCTCAAAGTCATCCTCGCACAAGGGGTCACCGCTCTCTTCAGTTGCTACGTTGAAGTTCTCAAGAATAATGGCTATGTACATATTGACTACAACAAGGAAAGACATGACAATGTAGCTGCAGAAGAAGACAATTCCCACTGCAGGGCTCCCACAGTTGCCTCTGATCATTGAGCCAGGGTTTTCTATATCTGGGTCACAGTCTGGTGGATTATTGAGAATAGGTGACAAAAGTCCATCCCAGCCAGCAGAGGTTGTGATCATGAACAAGCATATGATACTGTTTCCAAAAGTCTCAAAATTGAACATGTCATCAATGCCTGCTTCTTTTTTTACATAAGCAAAGTTGGACATGCCAAATATTGAGAAAATGAACATAATTAAGAAAAGAAGTAGGCCAATGTTGAAGAGGGCCGGAAGTGACATCATTAGCGCAAACAGTAACGTCCTGATACCTTTCGCACCCCGAATGAGCCGCAGAACACGGCCAATTCTGGCCAGTCTGATGACACGGAAAAGGGTAGGTGAGACAAAATACTTCTCAATAAGGTCTGCCAGCAAAAGACCTGCAAAAAAGAAAATTAACATTTTATACAGCCTCAATGTTTTGTATGTTTATGAAATTACTATTTATTCATGTGATTACTATTAATAAAGCTAACGATAGAGTGCAACAGCGCCTTCCCACTTTTTACAGATGTCTTGGTTCTGGAAGTATTTTTCCCCATTCATTTATGCCCAGGGATTTAATAAAAAATTTAATTTTAAGAATTTTAAGCCATGAGCTCTTAGGTGAATCGCAATATTACAAACTTAAATTTTTAGCAAAAATATAGGAAAATCAGACAAAAAAAACAAAGGTACAAACTGTGTTCTTGGTGTCTTTCATGAGGGAATGAACTACAATCTCATGAAGCATTGAAAAGGACATAATCATAATGAATATTTTCAGATATATACAAATACAAGCATGTTGATAGTGTAGGAACACTCGATTACATCATTTGCTGCTTAGCTATTTTGGCATGATTTGTTTGCCGTAATTATTTAATTGATGGATCTTTCTCTGCAGGGTTATGGGTAGTGTAGTTCTTCACCAGAAATTCTACTATTAAACTTTTTTGTTTGTTTGTTTAATGAAGTTGAAATAACAGACAGATGGCTTCAACAGAAGCACATAAGAGAAGTAGTATACACACATCCAAACACTGAGGCAGTGGATGATCAAAAATGGACAAAATAAAATAAAAAGAGAATGGCAAACTGCTATAAATGCTCCTGGATAATTTAATAGAAAAGACAAAAACAACATTTTGACCACGTAAGAATGGGCCAAGTGGTCAACACATTGTTTTTGTCTTTTCTATTCCAATAGCATTGTGCCGTTCTCTTCTTGTTTTTAACAGAAGAACATACCATTGATTAACAACCTTAGAGATCAAGATAGATCAGTCTTTAAAGTTTTATAAGTAATCATTATTAATCAATACCCCTTTGGAAAAAAATGTATGGGATTTTTTTACTTCCAAACCCGAATGTCACACTCTATAGTAGTGCTTACCTACGACTGAAAGAATGACCACTACAAAATCAAATATATTCCACCCAACAGAGAAGTAGTGATGCCGTAGGGCGGTGAGCTTCAGAACGCACTCGCCAGTGAAGAGCACAATGAAGACAACATTTATAATGTACAGAATGTTTTCCTTCTCTTCACTCTGGTCATCTGTCTCCACCATCATGGTCACCATATTCAGGCAGATCAGCACCATAATGAAGATGTCAAAGAACTGCTTGGTAACCAGGTCAAACACAAAGCCTTGAAAGCAGTTCTTTAAACAGCAGGTATATCCAGGCAGCATATTTCAGAGAAGAGCATCCAAAGGAGAAGGAAGTTAGTACTTTCCTTTTTATATCAGATTTTATTCTGTAGAGGAACAAAATTCAATTTCAAGAATAAAGATGTTATATATTACCACAGGCCTTGGAATAGGTTTCTGTGGTTTCTTGGAGCCAAGTTTCTTCATGGCATTGTAGTATTTTTTTTGCTCCTCTGTCATGAAGATGTCTTTACCTCCTAAGTATAGAGACAGAGACCATGATTCCAAGGCAGAAAATGTTTTTGTTTTTCTACAGATGAAGAAGACCCATAGTTGATACTTATCTTTGACTTCTGTTGGTTGAAATTATCAATGATGACACCAATGAATAGGTTGAGGGTGAAGAAGGAGCCAAAGATGATGAAAATAACAAAGTAAAGGTACATATAGAGGTTTGCCTCATACTCCGGCTGCATTTCAATCTGCTCGGAACAAAAACAGCTTTTAAGATTTAATGGGAACACCAAGAAAAATATTTTACATGGCGCATAAACCAGTTTTTATGCTTCAAGAATTTTTTACATTGAAATGCAATAAGCCTCTCTGTTGTGTTGTTACTTGGGTCTCTTTTAAGGTGAAAATGGTTCCATTACCTCTATTTAATGGCAAAAAAAAAAATCATATTACCTCACGGGAATCCACAGCACCATACATGATGTCCATCCATCCTTTAAATGTTGCCTGGAAACCAATTAATAACATATTTAAAAATATCTCATTTTGATCCAAGTTTCGATAGTTTTGCAGCTCAGCCATGTAATTTATCAATGTGCACATTTGTTTCCTTTCTGCAGACTGACATGACTACAGGCATTAATGCTTACCACTTGCAGTAAGGAGAGGTAGCCCATGCCTACGTTGTCAAAGTTGACCTTCAGATTCATCCATCGCACCTCATCATGACCAGCCAATATGAGGTCCAAGCACTGAGTCTTATTGTTGACCTCAGATGGAAGGAACATCTCTTCGGATGTTCTATTGAAGCAGTAGTAGTACTTTCCAGCAAAAAGATTCACTCCCATGATGCTGAAGATAAGCCAAAAGATAAGGCACACCAGGAGAACGTTGAAGATGGAGGGGATGGCCCCCACCAGGGCGTTTACCACCACCTGTGCATATTGGCAGCATAAGGACATGTAACTGAAGCGTATACCTTTAACCCTTACCTTGGTTTGATGGAAAACCTTTTAAGGTTTTTAAGACAAGTCAATGGAACATTCAATTCTTTGAGGACAAGGAGTACTTATATTATTAGTGTGTATATTATTGTAGGGTGAGAGTGGACAGCAGAAAATTCAAAGTTTGGCAAAGGGGTCTTATTAATTAACCACCTGCAATTTAGCTTAAAGTGGACCTATTATGCAAAATTCACTTTTAAATGGTGTTTGAACATAATTGTGAGTCAGCAGTGTGTACACAACCACCCTACAATGTTAAAAGTCCACCCGCTCATCTTACATTTCTGTTAATCAAAAACAGTGTCTCAAAGTGATTGTTTTTTGTTTCTGCTAAAACGTGACATAACATTAGAGCAGGCCTCGCCCAAAATTTGTGTATGTTTGTGCAAATCATTTTACACCAGACTGCTTTGTGAATGAGGGTCAATATAAAGCAGGATTTTCAACAAAAAAATATATTCTCAAGCATGGATCAGTACCAGCTGATCGTGTTCCAGCTTTATATCCTGAAGATGTAAAGTATCGCACTTTATATTTTGTGAATGTTTGCAAATCGCCATTCCGAATGTGCTTGATAGCTGATTCCATGGCTAATGCAGCTAAAATTACTATTGTCAGGTGGCGGTTTCACTGGGTTTACTGATACACAAAACATACAAGAGCAGCGTGAGTAAATCGCCCTTATATTGCTCTCTTCAGTGCATTAACAATGCCGAGAGGAAGAGGAGGAGACAAAACAGTAAATTGTGTAGGCTCATGATGACATCATAGCAATTAAAGGGGAAAAACGCTCATTCTTCAGGCAAGTATGCCAGATATATATAAAAATAAACCATTTTGTGTGAATTATAATAAACAATACATATGTTTTAACAGTACACTTTCTGTCCCTGTTACACTGATTTAGTGCTTTGGGAACGAGAATACCCACGCCGCCGCACTGTGGATGTCTGGACCCCTTATGGTTGTGTAGTTGTGCTCACAAGAGCGCGAGAGGTCTCAGACATGAGCTTGTGATGTTGACTCAAGGACATAAGAGCCCGGAGTTGCATGAACATCCAAACTATATAATCTTATGTGTGCAGAGAGGACAAGCCTGCCGCATCACAAACATGCTGTAGAGGGACACCTCTAGCCAAGGCTTTAGAGGAGGCGATCCCTCTGGTAGAGTGAGCCCTGATACCTACTGGCGAAGATTTACCACGCACCTCGTAGGCCAGGGCAATATAAAATAGTGTCCCTCACCCAATGCAACATGGTCTGCTTGGTGGTGGCTGCCCCCCTGTTGCAGCCCCATGGCAAAGGAAAAGTTGCCCTGACTTACGCTACTGACTAGTGCGGTGGACATAAGTCTGAAGGGCACGGACTGGACAAAGTCGAGAAAGGAACCTTATGCAGGTAGTCAGGATGAGGGTGCAAAATTGCTTTAGCATTCCTGGGGCAAAATCTAAGCAGGCTGGCAAGACAGACAGAGCCTGTAGATCCACAATTCTTTTTAGAGAAGTCAGAAGTTTATCAGACGCTGACTCTAGAAGTTCTAAGGGGGTCTCAACCAGACCCTCAAGGACTATTGCTAAGTCCCATGAAGGGATCCTGGTCCTGGCAGGAGGTCTCATTCGCATGGCTCCACGAATGAAGTGAGCGAGCAGAGGATGTCTCCCAAAGACAACCCATCAATCAAGGCGTGGCAAGCCGATAGAGCGGCCATGTAAACCCTGAGAGTGGCAGGGCATGTGCCTGCTGATAATTTTCCTGCAGAAAGTCAGAACTGAAGCAATATGACAGTTAACTGGATCCATATTATTTGCGTAACTTATTCTAGTAGAGAGAGCCCTAGCCCTAGCACTTAGAATGGTCTCGATAACTTCAGGTGAAAGCCCAGTGTCCCTCAATTGGTACGGTTCAGGGGCCAAACATCCAGGTTCCACAGCTCGGGCTGAGACAGAAGGTCCCTCCTGTCCGGAATCACCAAGGCGAGCCGTCGAGGAGAGACATTATCTCCAAGAACCATACCCTGTTCGGCCAATGCAGCGCTATCAGTAAGAGCAAGGCAAGACCCTTGCTGGCGAACTCTGACCAAGACTTCCGGGAGCAGAGAAACCAGTGGAAATGCATACAGGCGCATTCTGGGCCATGTATATGCCATTGCATCCAGACCCAGGGGGCTGGGTGACTCAGAGAGAAGTAGAGGGGACATTGCGCTGTCAGTTGCGAGGCAAAGAGGTCCACTTCCGCTCTGTAAAATCTCACCCAGATTTGTTCCACTATCTCGGGCTGGAGTTTCAACTCCCCCTTCTGTATTTTCTGTCTGGACTGTAAATCTGCTCCCACATTCAGGCATCCAGGGATATAAACTGCTGTGATTGACAGTAGCTTGCCCTGGGTCCAAAAGAGAATCTGCCGTGCCAGTCTGTTGAGCTGGAGTGAACATAGACCTCCTTGATGGTTTATGTTAGAGACTACTGCTGTGTTTTCCACCCGCACCAGGACATGGCAGCCTTTCAAAGACTGGAGGAAGTATTTCAGAGCAAGAAATACCTCCATCAACTCGAGGCAATTGATGTGCCAATCGGGCTGATGACCCTCCCATTCCGCTTGAGCTGGACGACCACTTAAGACCGCACCCCAGCCCGTCAGGCAGGCATCTGTCATTAGCAATTTGTGATGGCAAGATGCACCTAGAGTGGGACCCAAAGTAAGGAACCGGGGTCTGAACCACATAGAAAGGTTACGAAGCGTGCGGCGCGTAACCCTTATTAGCCTTAGGGGACTGGCCCTTGTATGAAATCCCCTGGCTTTGAGCCACAACTGAAACTGTCTCATGTGCAGAAGGCCCAAAGGGATCACCGAGGACGCAGATGCCATGAGACCTAGTATTCGTTGATACTGACGAACAGTGCAACCTTGGCCTAGCCTGACTTTGCACAGGGTGTTCTGAATGGACACTATTCAAGTGGGAGCCAATTGTGCCCACATCATCATCGAATTCCATACAACGCCCAGATTGGTAATTTCCTGAGTGGCTTATATCAGCCAGTCGTCTATGTAATTCCGAATGCTGATGACCCGGAGTCACAAAGGAGCCAGTGCTGCATCCATGCATTTTGTGAATGTGCGGGGTGATAGTGCTAGGACGAATGGAAGAACCCAATATTGGAACGCTTTGCCCCCGAAAGCGAACCTCAGGAACTTCCTGTGTTGTGGCAAAATTTCTATATGAAAATATGCATCCACGAGATCGATTGTGACCAACCTATCGTGGTGTTGGATTTGACCGTCTTGACAGTTAGCATCTTGAACTTGACTCTAGCATTTAGAACTTCGAGCGACTCGGACGCAACCTCCCCACCCTTCTTGGGAACTATGAATTGAATTGAATTCTGTAGCCTTTTTCTACTGCTCTTAGAACCCACATAGAAACACCTGGCAGTAGCTTCCACACTGCCAGGTTCTCTGAGATGGGTATCAATTTTGACACTTCTTGTTGAGGGGATGTCGAGTATTCCGTGTCCTGGACTAAGGCAGGAAGCAACGGAACACCCAACATTTTGCTGGAAACCTCAAACTCCTGATACACCAGAGGCGTCAGGAATGGAGAGGTTTTAGGTATCGGGAAGGTACAGGTGAATGCTTCATGTGCTCCGACCTGAGGGGGGCTACCCCCATAAGACTGGGTGCATGACAGTCAGGGTTTTTTCTTCTTCAAAATGACTGCCCTGAGGTCTTGCTTTGGGGGCTGCTGAGGGAGACGAGTATTATTATTGTGCTATTACTGCCTAAGTAATGCAAACAATAAACTTAATTTTATTCAAAAGAGAATTGTGTACTTTTTCTATTGATCAAGTTATTGGTAATTAATCAAATAATAATAATTCAGAACCAACCCACTAGATAGGAATTGTGCTGTGCGAATTTAGTGCAGATTTTGTGGGCAAATCTGTGCAGTTGTCTGATCTGCATAATCACTTCAGTGAATCAGGTGCTGAACCAGTGCAGACAGTGCATGCAAATAAACAGTGCTTTTACCAGGAACAATTAATTCTAAGTGAACTACTACACAAACTTACCTTCATTCCTTCAAATCTGGAGAGAGCCCTTAGAGGTCTCAGGGCTCTCAAAGTTCTGAGAGATTTAATGGCCCCCAGTTCAGAGTAGCCTAAAATATTTGCAGTGAAGCTGATTAGAGACACCTGCAGGAAAAAAATAATAATATTATAATGCCATCAACATATTTATTGATAGTACATTTAAGGTTGATTAAACAATGCCATCAACATGATTTGCACTTTAGATGTGGAATTAGGATGAACTAATACTTACATCAACGATGAGAAAGTCCAGCCAACACCATGCATTTGTGAAATAGACCTTAAAACCATAGGCCACCCATTTCAGAAGCATCTCAATGACAAACACATAGGTAAAGACCTGATCCGCATATTCAAGGATAATTTTAATCACTCTCCGTTGTTCAATGTATATGTCTTCAAATGCCTAATAAAAAAAAAAAATAAATAAATATATATATGTGTGTGTGTGTGTGTGTGTGTGTGTGTGTGTGTGTGTGTGTGTGTGTGTGTGAAAAATGATGATTCCTATTTATTTAAGTATAAATGGCTTACTGACTTACCAAAGCTCCACTACTGAGGAGGATCATTAAGATGATAAATGTCTCAAAGTAATTGTGTTCCACAATGACATAGCAGGTTTTACGAAAATTCCACCATGCCTTCCCTTTCCCTTGGGTAATGTCAACATCCAAGCAAGGACATCGCCTGATGCAATCTGTAAACATAGGCAAAAAAAAATGTAATACATGGATAAGATAATAAACTATTTTCCTTGAAATTCAATAAAACTGTATAAACCAGTGGTGTAAGTCATTTTTCATATGCCTCTCACTTTCTGTATAGCAGTCCTCTGGGATGGCGGAATCCTCTTCAACCTCTAATTCCATTTCTACCACAGGAGGTTTGTCCACTGTGCTGCATGTTGAAGATTCATCTCCATCTTTCATCTGTCCAAAGGACAAAATTTAGCCAGTCAGTTATTTTTCTGGGATGATTAAAACTAACTTGGAGAAGAACAATTTTTTTCTGGAATTTTTTCTGGGCTTATTTCTAAATCAGAAATAATTTATGTTCATTAGTAAAAGAGTACTGTATATTTTAAAGGAACGTGGCTAATTTCAATGAAACGCTGCCCACAGAATGGTATAATTTACTAGAGACAGTGCTAAGGACTTTATTTGGAACTGCAACAGGATCTAATAAAATTTGAAGATAGTCTGACACTCACTTATGTAAGAGATGTAAGTGGTTCATATCAAAGACAAACAAATACTATTATATATGTCTATACCTCTACAATAGAAAACATCTGTTGCAACACATGTTTTTCTGAGAGAAAAAGTGTTTTTCTTTTTTGCTCACTAGAACTACAACGCCACATGTGGAATATTCCTAATTCCAAATGTTCACCCATCATTGGCAGATAGGGCAAAAAATAAATTTTTGATTTTAGTGTTACTAATTTGGGTATTATTATTAACATGATTCAATATTATTATCCATTTCATTACAAATAGCTTCTCTCATTAAACAGGCATTTTAAAGAAAAAAGTAACACTAGATCAAGATTTCTGTAGTAAATTCTCTCACAGAAACATCTAATTTCCCTTCAGATCTTATTAAAGTGTTTACATGAGACTTATGTATAACTGCCTCAACTACCTCATGTTCATGTTCCCTCTCACTGACAAATTGCTGGATGTGAAATGCAAAGCTTTGGCACACATGGGGGCATGACATGTGAACTGTGTTACCTGATCCACTTCAGAGGCATGCCAACAAGCAGTTGCTTAGTGAGTTGGGGCCTGTGTGCTTCAATGAATCAAATATCGAATAAAATGTACAAACTTCACTGGTAAGATATACATTGTATAGTTTTCAAATATAGGAAGGCCTTATGCGTTTTCTACTTGTTGGGTCAGGAAGTTGTTGAGCAAGTTTACTAATCATGGTGTGCTGGTGCTCTTTCCCACGCTTGTAATATGGTCTCTGCCATTCCTTAGACATGCTTTCTAAACAAGATCGTCTCCAAAGATGACCCATGAGGCTTGAGATGAACTTTGCAGTCCCAGCTTTTGAACTTTGCGTCACAGCATTTGGGATACATGTCTAGGTGTGAGAGGTGTTGATGGAAGTGTGTCAGTAATACCCTTGCCACCATTTCTTCATTTGTGTGATCTTTCACATTGGAATTAGATTTCAAGAAAGAGTGATCAGAATCACTTTAGCCATTTTCTCACTTGCCAAATTCTCTCACAATAACAATCTATCATGTAAATGGTATTTCTTATTTAATTTTTCATTAGAAATGAAAAAACTATAAAACTTTGTGCCAGTACCTAATTCCATCATTCATCTTAGAATGTCTTCGTTATATCTGTACACACACAAAAAAAGGTCCGACAGTACATAGGCTACTTTCTCAGATTACATATTTTTTTATATTTATGTCTAGGACTATGTTCTTACTTAACACACTTCTTATTGAGGGGGACTCACTGCATAATTTCCATCAATGGCCTCTTTGTCTTTATCCTCAGAAGTGCTGTCATCATCATCATCATCATCATCAGATTCACCATTGGCTATAGGCACTTTGATAACTGCCATACTGGAATACATGACAGCCCCACCAGATTGACCCTTGTCATCCCACCCTGACACACCTTCCACCATTTTCAGGTCAAAATTATTGCCCTCTTCATTTTCTTTCTTGCAT
Organism: Xyrauchen texanus; assembly: GCF_025860055.1. NCBI lineage: Eukaryota > Metazoa > Chordata > Actinopteri > Cypriniformes > Catostomidae > Xyrauchen > Xyrauchen texanus. The sequence continues at coordinate 35,394,516 of NC_068283.1, read as the reverse complement.
TCTTCTTTTGGCTTCATGCCAAGCAACTGTCTCACATGTCTGATAATGAAGGCCTTTGCCCAATCAATGCCTCGTGTGATTCTAGAAATGGCAATCTGCAGATTGTTCTCCCCCTCGTCATCAGATGCTGCCAGGCTGCCCCCACTGAAGGAACTGAGCAGCAAAGCCAAGAAGAGATTCAACACCTATAAAGGAAGGGAATGAGAAAAAACACTGTGTGGGTGAAATATTCCAAATATAAAACACTAAAATTAGATACTAAATCTATATAGTAACTAGTTTTACACAGTATACCGGTACGGTACTACTGTGGTACATGCATTTAAAAATACCAGCAGTTTTTCAAACCGTAGTACTGTATTTATGAAAATATTGCAATTACTGTGTATATGTGGTAATTTAATGTTTCTCTGATGGGTGGTTGATTGTTTGTTTTCTCTGATTATGGTATGTATTTATTAGAACATCGTGCCACAGCAAAGCAAATCATTTGCAGAGCTCTGTTTGAAAGTGTTTGAAACATTGCAATTTCTGTTCTTCAAGTGATCACAGGATTGCCAAGAAATTACTTCCATCTCTCGATAAACACATAAATGGTAAAAATGTTTTGTTTGTTTGTTTTTTCGCTAGCTAGTACCTTACACCTGCTAATATATTTAAACTTTTTTTTATTTTTTTATTTATTTTGCAATCCAGACCTCTAGGGATCCAAAACAAAAAGCTATTGCTTGTGTTGACTCCGGGTTTGTCACTTTTGTTTCCTTACATAAGCCATTTTCACTTTGGTCAATTAATAACTGTAACGGTAATCCCACTGCCACCATTTTTAGGAATTGGCTGTTTGATACTTGTATAAATATAGATCGTCCAGTGAGAGGATTGCCTGGTCTTGATCTACGCAACTTGATGTTGCAAATCTGACAGATCCGCCCTCTCAAGCATCCCAAACATCATCTGTCTCGTCTAACGTAGGAATATCAAACTCACAGGGAACGTTGCCAAGCATGTGCCAAATGTCACAGTTTAATTATCTTGAAAAGGCTTCTCCAACTAATCAAATTTTTAAAGGTGGCGTGTCCTACTGCTTCCTACTTTCCATTCTGTTTGTAGCGCTGTGTATTGCTTTTTTTATGCATGAACACATTTGGTCTGAATGGCTCCTAAAATGTTTGTCTTTTTAAGGCTTATTTTATTATAAGCTTAACATGGCTTGTTTAATAGTTTGTGTAATTGTGCTGTGTATAAAGTAGCTAAAAGCATAGAAGCTAAATAGTTTACTCTTAGTAATAGAGTTAAACACACTGATGGCTAGGTGTAACGATTGAGCAACGAGGCAGACGAGGAGATGCGGATCCAAATGCAGTTTAGAATTTTATTAAATAAACAAGTAAACACAAAGGAACAACCCTCAATGGGGAAACTAAAACATAAAACTGAAAACTAAACACGATGAAAACAAACAGAGAACTCAGGCAGGGAACACATACCAGGCAACAACAATCAACGATAGACAAGGACTGAACCAAAAACCAGGGTATAAATACATGAACATAGGAAAAAGGGGCCAATGAACAAACAGAACTCAAACAAGATAACAAGGTGATAAACAGAAGCAAAATGGCAAATTAACGAGGGCAGGTGCAAACAATGAACGTGAACACGAAAGCTAACAGAGAGACTATGGAGTTACAAAAGGGCCAAAAGTGAAAACTAAGGAGTACAAAAGTGACAAAAATGGTAAACAAAAGGGCAACGGTGGAACAAGACAGGGTGTTAATAACAGAGCCCCTCCTCAAAGGATCGGCTTCCAGACGATCCTAAAAAACAAAGACAAAAGATAAAAAAACCCACAGAGAACAAAATGATGGCACCGGGGGCAGACAGGCAGACCGGGGGGGCACAAGAGCGAGGCAGTCCAAGGGGCACAGAGGGCAGGCAGGAAGTCCAAGGGGGCACAAAAGGAAGGCTCAGAAGGCGGAGCTGAAGGAGGCTCCGGAGGTGGAGCTGAAGGAGGCTCAGGAGGCGGAGCTGAGGTAGGCGGCACCGTGGGAGGCTTTAGGAGCGGGGACCTGGAAGGCTCTGGAGTCTCTGGGGGCAGAGGCGTAGGAGCTCTGGAGGCGGAGCCGTAGGAGGCTCCGGAGGCGGAGCCGTGGGAGGCTCTGGAGGCTGAGCCGAGGAAGGCTCAGGAGGCGGGGCCGAGGAAGGTGGCGCCTAAAGAGGCTGAAGAGGCGGAGACCTGGAAGGCTCTGGAGGTGGGACTGAAGGGGGTGGCGCCGTAGGAGGTTTCAGAGGCGAAGCCCTAGAAGGCTCTGGGGTCTCTGGGAACAGAGCCGTAGGAGGCTTGGGAGACGGAGCCGTAGGAGGCTCGGGAGACGGAGCCGCAGGGGGCAGAGCCGTAGGAGGCGGAGCCCTGGAAGGCTCAAGATGCTTGAGGGGCGGAGCCCTGGTAGGCACGAGATGCTTGAGGGGCGGAGCCCTGGAAGGTTCGAGATGCTTGAGGGGCGGAGCCCTGGAAGGCTCGAGATGCTTGAGGGGCGGAGCCCTGGAAGGCTCGAGAGGCGGAGCCCCAGGAGGAGGAGCTCTGGAAAGCTCGGGAGACTTGAGAGACGGAGCCCTGGAGGACTCGAGAGACTTGAGAGGCGGAGCTCTAGGAGGCTCGGGAGGAGGAGCCCTGGAAGGCTCGAGAGACTTGAGAGGCGGAGCTTTAGGAGGCTCGGGAGGAGGAGCCCCGGAAGGCACGAGAGACTTGAGAGGCGGAGCCCTAGGAGGCTTGGGAGGCGGAGCTCTGGAAGATTCGGGAAGCTCGGAGGACAGAGCTCTAGGAAGCTCGGGAGGCGGAGCTCTGGAAAGCTCGGAAGGCAGAGTACTAGGAAGCTCGGGAGGCGGAGCTCTAGGAAGCTTGGAAGGCAGAGCTCTGGAAAGCTCGGAAGGCTCGGAAGGCAGAGTACAAGGAAGCTTGGAAGGCGGCGCTCTGGAAAGCTCGGAAGGCGGGGCACTGGGAAGCTCGGAAGGCGGGGCACTGGGAAGCTCGGAAGGCGGGGCACTGGGAAGCTCGGAAGGCGGGGCACTGGGAAGCTCGGAAGGCGGGGCACTGGGAAGCTCGGAAGGCGGGGCACTGGGAAGCTCGAGAGGAGCTGACTCTTGGACGGGCGCGACCACTGGCGCTGGCCTTTGGACGGTCGTGGCTACTGGCGCTGGCTCTTGGACGGTCGTGGCTATTGGTGCTGGCTCTTGGACGGTCATGGCTACTGGTGCTGGCTCAGGGACGGTCGAGGCTACTGGCGCTGGCTCAGGGACGGTTCGAGGCTACTGGCGCTGGCTCAGGGACGGTCGAGGCTACTGGCGCTGGCTCACTGACCTCTGAGGCGACAGGCGCTGGCTCACTGACCTCTGAGGCGACAGGCGCTGGCTCACTGACCTGAGGCGACAGGCGCTGGCTCACTGACCTCTGAGGCGACAGGCGCTGGCTGGGTTACCGTGGTATGCGCCGGCTTGGGTTCGCTGGGCGCTGAGGGCAGAGCCAAGAGGGGTTTAGGGCACGGGGCTGCGGCAGGTGGAGGCTGGAGAGCAGAGACCTTTCCCCTTCTCCTCTTCCTCCAGGCTGATGCGTCTGGCGAAGCTGGGACGCTGTTCCTGGTCAGTATGGCTTCAGGCTCGCTGGCCATGACTGGCAAGGGCTCCGGCTCGCTGACGGTAGACACCGCAGTGGGCGCTGGCTCGCTCACGGTGACAGGTGTGGGCTCTGGCTCGCAGACCGGGGCAGGCGTGGGCTCTGGCTCGCAGACCGGGGCAGGCGTGGGCTCTGGCTCGCAGACCGGGGCAGGCGTGGGCTCTGGCTCGCAGACCGGGGCAGGCGTAACAGGGAGAGCCTGGGATGGCTGAAGAGTCTCCACAGTAGGTGGGGAGGTAGGGTCCTTCCCAGCATGGCCCAAAGTGAACGGGGAGCCGCACAACAGTAGGGTCACCTCCAGGAAGTCGCGGAGAGTCCAGCCACGTGATGCTGGCGGCAGCTGCTCCTTCAGCCAGCCACTCAGGTTGTCCCTGATGAAGACCACAAGGGAGGTGTCCGGGAAGTCCGCAACAGCCGCAAGTTCTAGGAAGTCACGGACGTGGGCCTCAATCGGATGGTCCCCTTGCCTCAGGCAGAGCAGGTGGTATCTGGCGCGTAAAACCACTGGATCCATGGTTTGGTCTATCGTTCTGTAACGATTGAGCAACGAGGCAGACGAGGAGATGCGGATCCAAATGCAGTTTAGAATTGTATTAAATAAACAAACAAGTAAACAGAAAGGAACAACCCTCAATGGGGAAACTAAAACATAAAACTGAAAACTAAACACGATGAAAACAAACAGAGAACTCGGGCAGGGAACACATACCAGGCAACAACAATCAACGATAGACAAGGACTGAACCAAAAACCAGGGTATAAATACATGAACATAGGAAAAAGGGGCCAATGAACAAACAGAACTCAAACAAGATAACAAGGTGATAAACAGAAGCAAAATGGCAAATTAACGAGGGCAGGTGCAAACAATGAACGTGAACACGAAAGCTAACAGAGAGACTATGGAGTTACAAAAGGGCCAAAAGTGAAAACTAAGGAGTACAAAAGTGACAAAAATGGTAAACAAAAGGGCAACGGTGGAACAAGACAGGGTGTTCATAACACTAGGCTACACTTGTCTTCTATACATTTATTTAATGAAATGTAATTGAACTTTTTCTTCTGGAATGATTTAGCAAATCTGAGCACAAGTTTAGCTTAATAAGCACAACTTATTGCAGTATAGCTGACTGTATGACACCAATTTCCCAACTATACAGTTATTCTCTACAGTCAATCTTGGTGTTAACCTACTTACCACCAGGTTTCCAATTACCATGACCATCATGAAGACGATGATGCACATGCTTTGGCCAGCCACCTCCATGCAGTCCCACATGGTTTCAATCCATTCCCCACACAGGACACGAAAGATGATGAGGAATGAGTGGAAGAAATCTGTCATGTGCCAGCGAGGTAGCTCGCAATCCTCTGAGATCTTACACACACATTCTTTGTAGCTCTTTCCGAAAAGCTGCATGCCCACCACAGCAAAGATAAAGACAATAATTGCCAGGACAAGGGTCAGGTTTCCAAGGGCACCCACAGAGTTACCAATGATCTTTATCAGCATGTTAAGAGTGGGCCAAGACTTTGCCAGTTTGAACACACGCATCTGCAACCAAACAAAGCCATGATTGAGTAGATTGTTCTCACACTAAACAGATTTCAGTGACCACCTGTAAAAAGATGGAAATTCACCTAATTTCTCAGTAACTTTTGTACTCCAGACATACAGTAAGGCACTTTTCCACCATTGGTCTGAATGTTTCTAAGCACAGTAGATAATGGTTCCAGTAGTAATTCCACTTGAACAAAGTTCGGTACTGTACAATTACAAAGCATTCCTGGACCGGATTTTTCAGCACTGTTAGCTAAACGTAATCAGGACAGGAGAATGGTGCTATGAAACAACATAAGTATCGTGGAAACGCACAACTGGTCACTTGCCCAGTCAGTCCATTCTAATGCTGATTTTGCAGAACCGCAATGGACAAAGAAACCATGTCAGCAAGCCCGGATTGGTATAGAGTGGCATGTTTCAGCAATGGTAACCATTCGACCCTATGGTGGAAGAGCACCTAATGAAGATTCACCTACCAGACGGAAAGACCTCAGTACTGACAACCCCTGGACATTGGCCAAGCCCAGCTCCACCAGACTCATGGTCACAATTATGCTGTCAAATATGTTCCAGCCAACCTGGAAGTAATAATATGGGTCCAATGCAATGAGTTTTAGGACCATCTCTGCTGTGAAGATACCAGTGAAAACCTGCAGGTGAAAGAACACATCATAACAGTCTAGGGAAGCATCTTGGAAACCATCAAGTTCTGAACGATAGCAAAACATGTTTATACCATAAAGTTTTCAGCCCATTACTGCCCATTGATGGTTCAAGTTAACATTGATCAGACTATATAAAACTTTGTAAAATGGTTTACCAGGTTTCCAACAGACAATGTGTTTTCAAATTCTTCAGTCATTGGATAATGCTCCATTGCCATGAACACCGTGTTGAGCACAATACAGATGGTAATCCCCAGGTCCACAAAAGGGTCCATCACAATTATGCAGACAATCCTCTTAAATTTTACCCATGGCATGCAGCAATCCCATTTCAGGAATATATCAGCAAACTTGTACCAGCAGGGAGAACATGGCCTTTGAGTATCCTCCAACTCTGTTGATCAAAGGGAAAATGTATTTGGCTTCCAGTTTGCTCACAATGCAAATGACAAATCTTTTAATATAATAAATATGTTTAATGAATTTCTTAATTTTTTTTACATTTGGAGCTCATTATTTAGACTAAATCTGAATTTACCATCTAAAGCATTGTCTTGATCTGCACTGGGTTTTCTTATCTGCATATCAGGGATGTCTAGTTGATTTATACTTCCTTTGGATCCATTCGACATTGTGACCTCAAGACCCATCTAGAGAGATACAGCAAATGGGCTAGTTTTAGGGAATAGCACTTTCACTCTTACCAGTGTCATTACACTGAATAAATACAAAACTTCAGGTATCAACAAGATCTACACGCTGGTGTCATCCAGTGATTTTCAGGCATAACCTTAGGGTTAGGTGAGAGACAGAGCTCAGATCTTGACTGTCTAGACTACCTGCAATGTTAATGAATGGAAAAGCTTGTTCGGAAAAGAAAATTCTGCCACTGAGCCAGGCTTTTGCGGTTTGGTCAAGTGACCAATGTCCTTATTTTACTGAATAACTGACACAGTGTCATGCTCTGATCTGTTTTTTTTTCATCAGCGACTGCACACACATAACAAATGTAGATTGTAACAAAGTGATTCTGTCACCAAGCATTTTTCTGGGGATCTCCTAAACTGTAATGACTAATTAAATCAAAAAGTGGAGGCAGAACAGTGTTTAATATAAATCCTTTATTCACTAAAAGCTGCATATGGACATACGCATTCTAAGTCTGGTGCTAGCTTAATTCAAAGGTTGCTATTTCAAGGCTGCGATTTATGAACTGCAGAATTATTTGAATACCTTACCACCGTTTTCACCTTGAGCAAGGTTCTTAATCCAAGTTTCTCCAGGGAGAAAGACCCCAAGAAAAGAAGATTACAAATGTAGGTGTGATTGATTATTCAATAGGAATATACCTACCTCTCCACCTGAGGGGGGTTTCACTACAATCCCATCATGATTGTGTTCATCATCATCTTTCTTTTTATTGGACAGTGATGTCTTACTGCCATTTACCATCCCACTCTTCTGCTGCTCAACAAATAAAACATTTAGTTTAACAAATATTGTATTTTATTTATTTATATTTTTCAGTTGGAAGCAATACTTATAGAGGATTTTAAATAGATAGTTCACCCAAAAATTATTGTGACAAACCTCTGCTTGTTTCTTGATCTGTTCCATAATTCTTGCATACTCTTCCTCCTTTTCTTTAGCTTCTGCTATGTTGGCTTCATTCTGCTCTGCATACGCCATAGCCACCACAGCCAGAATCAGATTGATCAGGTAGAAAGAGCCCAAGAAGATGATGACTACAAAGAAGATCATGTAGGTCTTCCCTGCTGCACGGAGGGTCTGAAACATTCAAAAAACTTTTCAGTGGTTGTATGGTTTTCTTATGACTGACATTATCTTCAATGATGTTCCTTGTCGAACAAGAAAATAGCATAGTTGAATACACTGCAAAATTTTAAATAAAGAAAAATAGTATATTAGTCTTGTTTTCCAATAAAAATATCCAAAAAATCCTTAAAATAAGATAGACTTACTAGCGCAATTGTCTACAAAAGTAAGGCTTAATTTTTTTAATTAAATATTTTCCACTTGAATATTTTCCATCTTGTTTTAAGGATTTTCAGATATTTTTGCTGGAAAACAAGTAAAAAGTATAATTAAAAAGTGTATGGTACTTCTGTAAAACAATGTCTTGCTTCCTAAATAAATACCTGACAATTTTTGGAGATATAAGTGGCTGTTAACCATTTTTTTAACATACCAGTATAGTACAGCACTTTTACATGTCTTTAGCACATACTTGATACTGAAGAAAACAAAACATGTAGAACAGCCTGCACTGACTACTAAAACAAAACATTTACCCACCAACTGAAACAAGTTCTCCCAGAAGTCTTGAGTCATAAGCCGAAAGAGAGCTAAGAAAGCCCATGCAAAGGTGTCGTAACTTGTGTAGCCATAATTTGGGTTTGGGCCTGTTTTCAGGCATATATACCCCTCGGGGCACATCCTGTGAACATAATAAGAGTGAACCAGGTATTTAAATTCAAATAGGCTATTTGTGTCTATTATTTGTAGTTAATAAACATATTTGAATGCCTACGAATGACTCTTTAAAACACTGAGCCAGTTCAAAGTTGACCTGAAAGTTATGATCACTCATATATGCAAATGTAAAGGTGGTTTCAAGTTTGAAGAACATACCCTGCATCAGAGCTGTTCCCACAAAGTAATGGATCTAGATGACCAGGTAGAAAGTAGAAGTGCTCTATGAACAAAGGGAATGAAGATCAGTTATCAATATCAGCAGCAACTTGCAAATGGCCTTTCAGTTATTTTCAGTATAGGAACTGTTGGCTACAATTCATGTCACATTACTGATGGAAATAAGTTGCAAGTCACCTCCATTATTAATATATTCCTGGTAGTTGAATGTACTGTTGGTAGCTTCAGTGTCTTTGAAGTCTGTTTGATTAAAGGTCATGGTCAGATCTTCTGTGATGTTCCAGCCAATCGGAGGCCAGAGGACACATTTTTGACGCAAATTTCCCATGAACAGTTGTAGGCCAATGAGAGCAAACACACTCAGACAGAATACTGTGAGGATCATGACATCTGCCAATTTCTTCACTGACTGGATCAGAGCCCCAACAATGGTTTTTAGACCTGGCATTCATGGGTAAACAAAATCTCAGCTGCTGCATTCCAAAATCATAATTATTCCAAAACAAAGTGAGATGTACCATGTTTCTGGCCATGTTAACTGACATGCTGTATACCTGGTATTACAGTAATTGTTTTCAGGGCACGGAGAACACGGAAAGTCCTCAGAGCTGATACATTGCCCAAGTCCACAAACTCTGTAAGGTACCTGTAAATTAAGTAAAAATTGTCATAATGTCCATAACTCAGACCTCACACCTATCAAGCAGAATAACACTGACCCTGTACCATGTCAATTTGTTTTAAATGGACTTGTTATTCCATACACTAATTCATTAATCAGAAAAAAAGCCTGAGTTTTGAGGTAGACAAAAATAATTTAGATAAAAGTGTTTAACAAAAAGTGATATTTATTGGTTTGTTTGGAAGTATTTTTGCTAAAGACAAGTGGATATTTTGTCCTTTCCATAAATGTGAACAGTCTATCCATGTTTTGTCCATTTTGTGGATGTTTTGTAGAGTCTGAACAAGACGTGTCACAGAATATTAGTTTCATGATTTCCTTCATGAGTTTGGTCTAATGAGGAGTGTAAAATTGCTAGGGTAAATGATATGGTTCAGTGTTGACTATATTTAGCTTGAGGGCAACAGTTGATCACAGCCAAATGGCAGCATTATGTGTAAACCGTGGACCAATGGAAAGTGAGATTTCCCATTTCTAGTACATTGCATGTAATGATTGTGTCTTTGAACTTGCATGCAATATATTTAATAAAGAATTGTACATGAGAACATGAAAAAACTAATTGTAACAAGTTAGAAAAAGGTTATATTAATTAACATTAGTTAATGGATTAGGTTTCATGAACAAGCAATGAGCAATAATCTTTTACAGAATTTATTAATTTTGGTTAGTTTATAAAAATACTATTGTTCATGTTACTGCATTAACCAATGTAAATAACAATATTTAATGTAGAAATGTAGTATTTGTAGAAATCACCATAAATTAAGATTAACAAATGCTGTAAAAGTATTGTTCATTGTTAGTTAGTGTTAACAATGGCCTTCTCTAATGTCAACAAATGTTTCTGAAACATTTTGAAAAGACTGCTATACATCGATGTGGTTTTACAATTGCATGTTGTGTTCATCAACATTGTCCATTTACAAAACTAAATATATGGACTATAACTGATTTAGGTCAGGGGAATTGCATTAGAAATAACATTTATTCATCTTTTTCAACATAGCATTCAAATAAAATAGTTTGGAGGCTGTGTATTTTTAAAAACAATGTTTTTGTTTAGTTTCTGTTGAAAATGCAGCATGTGGAATCCAGTAACAGTAATATTTGGAACCAACCCTTTAAGAACAGTTGTCACATAATGACAATTCTATGTCCTTCATAGAATTCAAAAGTCCTTATATACATTCACTAGCTCCATCACACTGCAGCCTTTTAGTGATCTGAGGTGGGCCAAAGTGTGAAGCTGAGATTTACTGCTAAAAATAGGCCTGGTAAGTGATCTCACTTTACAAGTGGATAAACATTTTCATTCTGCCAGGCAATGATTGTAAAGGAAGGTGAAGGTGGACCAGGGGGAGGTTTATGGAGAAAATGAGGGCACGAGTTGCCTTGAGATAACCAGGACCTGAAGGCAACCTCATTACACTTTGGATGTGCTGTAAACAGACCTTTGACCTCTCAAGTCTGAGTGAGTATTTTCACAATGACAGAAGCTTATGCATCTGAGTCTAATATTGTAGCGAGACTCCACCTATCTCATTGACAACATCCTCTGACTGAGCAAAACTGATTAGTCACACCATGCTGACTATTTGTAATGGCATCTGATTACGGGAACTACTGTTAAAAATAAAGTTGTAAACTGTCACCATCCCCTCCTTAAGTGAATACTTCCATATGCTTTTCACCACAACACCAATTCAAGGGTTTAAAAGGCAACATGTTAGTGGGAACATATAAATTGAATTTGAATAGAACCTTTCTAGAAAATTTCGAAATAGAATTTATTTAAAGAAAATTCTGCAATTTTTTTTATATTCTTCAGTCAATTTAGAGCCATTACAAATGTTTGTTTAACCAGTGATTTTACACACATTACATTCATTTACTCAGGGCCATACTTACGCCATGCTGATGACCATGAAATCGAGCCAATTCCATGGATCTCGAAGGAATGTGAAATCCCCCATGCAGAAGCCCCTGGACAGCACCTTTACCAATGCCTCAAATGTGTAAATGCCAGTGAAAACATACCTATCACAAGATGACGAAACAAACACCATATTAATTACAATTCCTTCACTTCTGTGATCTAAAAATCTGTTCTCTGTAACATCCTACTGGACTTGATCTGATCATTTAAAATATAAATTGAACAGTTGAACATATAGTGCGATTCTTACTCTACTGTTTTGCTCCAGGCTGGAGGGTCACCCATAGTCATGAACACGCAGTTTGACAAGATGGTTAGCATGATGAACATGCTAAACAATTTGTTCTGGAGTAAAGGAGAATTTAGTAGGTATGATTTGCCCTAAATTAAACAAAAAGGCCAACCTACACCATGCTAAGAGGATTAATTGTCAATGAAGGATTAGACCATATTTAATAAGTCAAATAAAAAAATAATAATTTAACTACCCAATATGTTGTCATCTGTACAATTTGTAGTCACTAGAATAGAAGTCTAGGATTTATGTTTAAATGGTTTACACATCTTTTACATTTAATGTTTAAATGGTTTAAACAACATACATAAATCACAATTCAGATGGAGAACTGGATTGTCTTAAAATGTTGCCCCTATGTAAATTTATGTTGTAAAAAATAAAAAAAATATGCTTCTATTCATTAACATTACTTAATACACTATTGGTCATTATTTATTCATGTAATTTCCTTATTTAAAATGTTAACTGTTATTGTGAATAATGTATTAGTATATGTAGAAATTAACATTAACCAAGATTAAAGCTGAAGTATGTAATTCCTGCGACACTAGTGCCACCAAACACAATTGCAAAAATTAACTTTGTTCTAAACAGCTTTCTGAATACGCCCCCATCTGCCGTTAGTCACACAAAGAGATAATCCCGCCTACAACTCATGCCATTGATCGAGTACTGTTGTTAGGGCAGGTCTAAGTGGGCCGCCTAAAACAAACAGAGCAACAGAAAGACAGTGCTTAGAGTTTTCGAGAAAATTTACCTATGAATGGCTTACTTACTTGTCTCTGCATATTAGGCTTGGATTGGAGAAAGTATTTTAACACAGAAAAAGTTCCATACATCAGCTTCATTTAATGTCATAAAAGATTTGTTCATTGTTGGTTCATGGTAACTTTTGTGTTAACTATTGTTAATGAATACAACCTTATTGTAAAGTGTTACTATTATATTTATATGGGTTGTATGCAGAAGTTGTATGCACAACTACTGTCTTCATTGGTTATTTTGAATATGAAGGATATGAATGTATGAGTATTCTTATGGCTACTTGTCGAACACGGCTGAAGGGACTTAGAATGTAGCAGGCAGGTTCAGCATTGAATCGATATATTGTATTCCCTCCGGTGATCACGATGAATGTCTGCAAAACAGAAAATCTGTCGTCATAACTGATTCTAATTTTAGCCATATCTTTTGTTTCTTATTGTGAAAATGTAACCATTATTCTCATGACCCAAAACTTTTTATTGAAATCAGGATTTGGGTATTTCACTTATGTCACTGACTTTTTGTGCTTTGTAGAATGGATCCAACTCTTCAAGAGGCATGTTGAGTAGCTCTGATGGAGGGTCTCCATAGATGAATGGTAGGACCTTTCCCGCTTCCAAATCACTGCTGGGTTTGGGCAGGTCCTCCTCATTGACCTCAGTATTTCGGGCCTTCATCTGCTCCTGTTCATCGGCTTCTTCTGCCATTCGCCGCTCGATCTCGGCGAGCGACTCCAAAGAAAAGGGGCGGAACACATCACTGCCTGTGGGGGGGAGTAGGCGTGCCATCTTGACATTCTGATGTAAGAGAGATGCCACCACTTCGGGGTCTCTCAGTTGTGATCTGCAGAGATAGAGAGGAGAGAAAAAAATAAGTTTGGTAAGGTATAAAGACAGAAGAAGAAACGTTAGTAAATGTTGTAAAGGCAAGACTTTTTTTTTTAAACAAAACCAGAACTATGAAAATGAAGATCATAATAAAGATCCATCCTTCATGTCTTGGTGGTATACCTCATAAAATCAAACCAAAGAGTTTGAAAAAAAGTTCTTTGTGCACCATTGTTCATGCATGTTAAAATGTGTAAACCCTAACGATGTCATTACTGGAAAAATCAAGTTGTCTTAATTAAACGTTACTTGAAATGGCGGCCAAAGAAATTATGTTCAGATTTTGCACTTATGGAAAGAAATTATTTACTTCAAAGAGTTCTCATTATAAAATCCTCCACGTGCAGCAATGACAGCTCTGCAGATCCTTGGCATTCTAGCTGTCAGTTTGCCCAGATTCTTAGGGGTCATTTCACCTCAAACTTCCTGTAGCACTTCCCATAGTTGTGGCTATCTTGTCGGCACTCTTCACACACCTTACAGTCTAGCTGATCCCACAAAAGCTCAATGGGGTTAAGATCCATAACACTAATTAACTGTTGTCTAATGTCTGTTTCTTTGCCCACTCTAACCTTTTTTTCTGTTTTAAAAATGGCTTTTTCTTTGCAATTCTTCCCATAAGACCTGCACCCCTGAGTCTTCTCTTTACTGTTGTACATGAAACTGGTGTTGAGTGGGTAGAATTCAATGAAGCTGTCAGCTGAGGACATGTGAGGCGTCTATTTCTCAAACTAGAGACTCTGATGTACTTATCCTCTTGTTTAGTTGTACATCTGGCCTTCCACATCTCTTTCTATCCTTGTTAGACTGTAGTCAGGGTTGGGAGGGTTACTTTTTAAATGTATTCCACTACAGATTACAGAATACATGCTGTAAAATGTAATTTGTAACATATTCTGTTAGATTATTCAAGGTCAGTAACATATTCTAAATAGTTTGGATTACTTCTTCAGCACTGGTAGATTTTTTCATTGTTTTGACTACAAAAACTCTGCCAGTACAGAAAGACAGAATATACATGTTAAAAATAGATTCTCTGAAAAACCTAAATATCTTATGCAGTGTTGTTTCTAATACAAGATCAATCAAACTGATCTTGTTTTAAGGACTTTTAGATATTTTTTAGGAAAACAATACAAAAATTATTTTCAAGAATATGATTTTTGCCCTAATATCAAAGGTCTTACTAGAAAAAAAGAAATTATGATCCAACATGAATTTTCTTGATACAAAAATATGATTGTGTCTGGTAACATGTGCATGTAAAATGGCTAGAAATAGAATATTCTGTCTGCTCGTATGCATGTATGAATGTTTCACAGCTGTTCAAATGCACTTTGGATCGCATCATTTATATGTATAAATGTTTTCCATCTGAAATGAATAAAAATGTAATGAAACAAATGGCAATAAAATGCAAACTAATCTCTTCAGTAATCGAAATACTTTTTGAATGTAACTGTATTCTAATTACCAATGATTTAAATTGTAACTGTAATATAACACAGTTACATATATTTTGTATTTTAAATACTTAATCCTGTTACATGTATTCCGTTACTCCCCAACCCTGACTGTAGTGTACACCTTTGTTTGAAATATTATTTTCTTTTGGCAATTTCAAGCATTATATAGCCTTCATTCCTCACAACAATGATTTACTGATGAGTTTCTAGAAAAAGCAAAAAATGTTTTGCCATTTTTTACCTAATATTGACTTTAAGACATGCCAGTATGTTGCATAATGTGGCAACTCAAAAACAAACACAAAGACTATGTTAAGCTTCATTTAATGAACCAAATATATTTTAGCTGTATTTGATATAATGGCAAGTGATTTTCTAGTACAAATTATCAATTTAGCATGATTAATCAAGGATAAGGTTTTGGAGTGGCTGCTGGAAATGGGGCATGTCTAGATTTTATCATAAAACAGCAGAATTTGTGTTAATAGCTCAAACGATTGGGTACAAATTTGAGGCTATGTGGAATACCTAAAATCTCTTGCACTTGGATTATTTAATTGTTTCTTAGATCAAAGGGAATATACGGATTTAAATAGCTTTTGTAGTATTATTTATGATATTTTTGCAAATAGTTGTTTTGTGTGATGACTATTAGGGTGATCTGTGTGCCCTTTGGTCAAATTGGACCCTGTTAACTCAATTTCAATTCACCCAGTGGAGGTGCAGATATATAAAGTACAGATATATATATATATATATATATATATATATATATATATATATATATATATATATTTCAGTTGAGAATTTATTTTATTTAATGATTGACTTAGAATTGGTTATAATCTTCTTTATTTGAGACGCGTTATTGCGTGATCTAAACTTGAGTCAATTCAACTAAAATGATTATGTAGAAAGAAAAATTTTCAAATAGCTTGGTTAAGAACTTAATTAACAAGTTTCAGAGAGGCCATTACTTTATTCAATGGAGGGAATGAGTTTCCTCAATAAATTGAGTTGTCAACATATTAGGATTTTCAGTGAACAAGTATTAGTTAAACAGTAAAGTTAAACATTTAGTAAAAACACACACACACACACACACACACACACACACACACACACACACAGAGTTTAGTGACATTTAGACCACATCTGATAGCTTTAAGGTCATTTATATGCTAGTGCATACCTAAACCTTGACAAATTTTACATATAGCAGGTATAGTTATTTAAAATGTACAGTCTTCCAGGAAAATGGACTAAAAATATTGATGATTCATATGGCGAATTTTGCATTGTGAAAAGTGCTATACAAATATGAATGACGACTTAAATTTTCTGCACATATACTGTAAAAATTATAAAATATCCTGATATTGCTGCTGTTCTTTAAGAGGTTTTGTGTAGTTTTTTTTCTTCATTAGTTTATTGCACAGCATAACATACTGTAGAAAATTAAAAAAGAGGCAAGACAGAAGTCATCCAATCAAACATAACACAAATCAGAGCAAATGTGCTTTTCACACATTTGCATAATACTACATTGTCAAGATTGTGTAATTAATTACTCTACACAGTATCTCCATTTATTTGCATAGTACGATCTCCAAAAAGATACAACACAATTCAATCAGCTGCCCATCGTGTCCGATGAAGACATCCTATGAATCTGTTTCCTCCACAAATGTCTTTCTTTGGCGAGAGTTTGCCAACTGTTGAGAGGAATCTGTTTTGCTTTTAGGTTTCGTTTGATAGTGTCTTTGTAACGCAGTTTAGGTCTGCTTCTGCTGCGAAACCCTTCTTGAAGTTGTGAGTACAGGATTAGTTTGGGTAGTCGGTTGACCATCTAGCCGGATGACATGACCTGTCCAACGCAGATTTCACTGGGCAAGGGGGTTCATGCATGCTTGGTAAAGTTGCACACCCAAGGATGGAGTTGTTTGGTATGTGTTGCCACCATTTGATGTTCATTATCTGCCAGAGCTGCCTCATCATTAAAGCATTTAGCTTGTGAGCAGCAGCCCTGTATACAGTCCAGGATTCAGCCATATTGAGAGGTGTTGGGAGTACAATGGCCCGATATACTGTACATTTTGTTCTCAGGGTGAGGTGTCTGTTCTGCCAGACCCTGTCCTTTATTCTGCCAAAGGCTGCTGAGGCTTTTGATTTCCGTAATTCCAGCTCTGCATCCATTTTGTTGTCACAGCTGACAGTGGAGCTGAGGTACCTAAATTGGTGCACATGCGCTAGCAAATTTTGTTCTATACATTTTTCATGTAATTGCTGAAGGAAAATGTCACGTCTACTGTGCCTCTACCAGAGCGGAAGCAACACTTGGCCTCAGGCAGCAGTATGAGGTCAAGTCTTTTTAGAAGGACACGCGCAAAAACCTTGCCTGGTATAGAAAGGAGTGATATACTGTGATTATTGCCGCATAATCATCTATCAACATTTTTAAAGATTGTCACCAATCTGGCATCCTTCCAGTCCTGTGGGACTTTAGCATGGCTCCACACTTCCTTGATGATGATATAGAGTGCTTCTGTCATTTTTGTCCTCCATGCTTGATTACCTCGGTGTGAAGTCCATCTACACTGGGAGATTTTCCATCACTCAGCATATTGATGGCCTCCAAGACTTTGGCTTGGTCAGGGTAGTTAACTCGTGGTCCCCAGACAGCACTCATCTTTTGGTAAAAAACTTTTTTTGCCGTTCCTATCAGCGTGCTCCTGAAGCTCTGCTGCTTTAGCTGTCCACCACTGGTTTATTAGGTCCCTGCTCCTTTGTTGGAGTTTCTTGCGGGCATTCCTGTATTTTGTCTTGTTTGAGCATGTGTTCCGATTCAGAAGATTGACTTGAGCTGTGTTCGTGATGGCTATGAGTGCAGCCAGTTCTTTGTCGTTCTCATCAAACCAGTATTCGTATTTCCTGGTGGCAATGCCCAATGTTGTCTTGGATGCTTCATAGACAGCAGACTTGAAGGCATCTCAGCGTGCTTCCACATATCCAGACGGGACAAATGCTTCGTGCAGTTTGGCGCTCATAGTCGCCTCAAGGTCGCGGCGTGTGCTGCTGCATTTGAGCTTGATGACATTTAGTCTTTGGTTTTTGGTTTTGTGTTCTTCATTTCCTTTCACACCCTCAGCTTAGTGGTTCACTTGATCAGCATGTGATCAGTGCTGCAGTTTGCACCTCACATTGTCAAGAATGTAGCCCAGGTCGCGCTGGCGAGTGCTGATATAGTCTATGAGGTGCCAATGTTTGGATCTTGGGTGCATCCATGAGGATTTATGAGCAGGTTTGTGTTTTAAGCATGTGTTTGTGATAGCTATGTTCCATACACTTGGAGAGTAGGAGCTCTCCATTTGGGTAGGTTTGGCCACATCCAAATTTTCCTAAGACCTTCAGCCAAGTGGTGTGATTCTGACCCAATCGAGAGTTGAAATCCATCATGAGGAGAATTTTGTCAGAGTTAGGTATGCTTCTTAGTGTTTGGCTGAGCTGGTCATAGAATCTGCTGATGGATTCTTAGCTGTTGGTCATTGTTGGGGCATAGATGGCTATTAGTGTACAATATCGGCTGTTGGTTAGAGGCAATCTCATCGTGATCGTTCTGTCATTCACTGGTTTCGGCTCCACTGTCAGTCTTGGCACAAGGTCATTCCTGACAGCCAGGGCCACTCCCGACTCAGTCCTGTCTCCAGAGGGCTTACCGCTCCAGAAAATAGTGTATTTGGCCTCCTCTCGGATGCTGCCAGTCTCAGAAAATCTGACCTTGATGAGTGCTGCTATGTCAATTTTGTATTTAGCTTTTTTTAGTAGTTTGTGCGATATGATTGCACTTCTGCGTTCTGGTCTTTCACTGTCTTGTCTGTCTAGCATTGTGCACACATTCCAAGTGGCAACATTTAAATTGTAAGTTGGGTGGTGTTATGATTCGTGTGAAACAGGAGAAGGCAGACGGGTGTTTAGGATCCAAATGCAGGTTTTATTCAACACAAATGAACTTACACAGATCGGAACAAATGAAAACATCCACGGGGGGACAAAACTGAAACCAAAACACGAACACCATGGGGAAACACGGAATTCGGGAAACACGGCTGAACGGGCATGGAGCAAACATGCAGAGGGGAAGGTTAGACGACACGAACATGAAACGTCAGACATCGACATGAAAACGCCAACGCACGACAATGGGAAGGGAAAACAGTGGGGTTTAAATAAAGAGACACGGCAATGACAAAATGACGGACAGGTGTGGACAAAAACACAGTGACAGGGCCGGAAAAGACGGGAAGTGTAGTTTTCACAGAGACAGTGAAACACGGGCTAGCCACCCACCTTTGGTCTTTAACCAAAAAGTTACAGACAGCATATTGAGCTAACTAGTATCTGATATTAATAGTCTTCAAACTTACAGTTGATGAGGCCATAGTTTTAAATTATTGGCTCTCTTTGTGTGAGCAGCACGATTCCTACGCCAAACCCGCAGTAGGTTTATCATTTGTTCACGCATAGCTGCCGTCCTTCCAGTTTCTATGTAGACTTAAATATTCTCAACAAATTTGAAGACTGACTGCTTATTTTTGTTGCCTGCCTTTACTTTTTGCATTTAGTTGGCCCAGGATAAGATCCCACCTACTCAGAAGAACCAAAATGTTATGCACAAAAAGACCCAGTTTTCTCCTGAAAGTCAGTGCAAAATAGAAAACACTTCACTGGATTGTCCGTAATTTAGCAATTCTAGAGCTATTCTGATGGCATTGGCACTCAAAGAGTTGCTATTCTCCATCTCAAACAACCCTTCCTGTCATGTGGGATTAGTACAACAAAAGGAACAATATGCAGTGCAATTATAAGACCAAAGCTTAGTTTTAAAACTGAAGTGTAATTTCTGAGACACCAGTGTAACCAAACAGAATTGCAAAAGTAAAAATATTTTCAATCATATTTCGGATTACAACTGCTGTCTGCCATTGCACAAACAAAAAGATAGTCCCACCCTAGACTCACACCATAAGTGGAGTCAATGTTGCTTTCTCAAGCTGGCTTCTCAAAACAAACATACAGTATGCTTGAAAGTGCTACAGACGCAAATGGAGATGTTTTAATGAACATCACAGCCCATCCTTGTAATAAATGGCAGTGGTTAATGCCTCACTTTAAAGCTTAAAAAGGACCCAAAAATATCATAAAAGTAGTCCATGCAGTATGTGTTAGCTTAGCGATATGGGCTTTTAATAATAAAAAAAATAACAAAAACAAAAAAAAACCCAGAAGGGGATAAACAAACACAGTGACGGGCTAAGCTGGAATGGGGAACAAACAGAAATCCAACTGGACAACAACACGACAGGTAGAAACCTAACAGGGAACATAATCACAAGCAGCATACCACAACGAATTGGCACAAGACAAAAAACACAATGGGGTAAAATTGGGAAGAAAAAAAAGGAGATAATGAGGAAGGCAAGCGAAAACAATCAACTATAAATCATACAGATAACAAGGCAAACGAGAGGGCGGAGTTATCACTGAAGACACACATATGTACAAGGGAATGATAAAATACAAACCCAAGTGCATTCACACAGCGCAAGACAAAACAACCTTAAACTTGTCACTTTTCAGTGAAAATGGACTTGATGTCCATGTGCATTCATTAATGTACATTAAAGAGGCTTATTCACAGTGGCTTGAATGTTCACAGGAGAACTTGAGTTGTTTTTATGTGCTAATATTGTGCATGAACACTCTTGGGGTGAGGGCTATGATAACCTGGCCAGAATTTACACTTTAAACAGTGCCGAATCCACCCAACAGGAATTTAGAGTTTCTTTTTATTAAAGAAAACGTTAAAAATAGTGGCCTCTTTCCTACTTTTTTCTGTTTACTACTACATACTGCTATATTGTTCTGTGATATTTGTGATACATACAGACTGAACACCAACTATTCATTCACCAACTGATGTACAGGTTGGAGCTTCTCTGAAAACTGCAAGCTTATATATTTTTGTTTGAAAAAACAGGATATTATTTGTATTCAGATCAAAGGAATGAACACCTAAATTTACAAACTATGGTTTCTGAATAATTTTTGAAATACCCAGTGTTCAGCCCAAAAGATCTGTGCAAACATTCTGAACAACAGCATGTTGTAATCTATCTAATAGCCATTAAATATACTTGGAACTCTTTGACACACTTTGGAATCTGCCCACTGATCTATGTGCAGGGTGCTGAGACAAGTGTATAAAGAGCTGGTCTTTAAAGAGCTGGTCGGGAGCCAAAGGCGAGCTTGTGTCAGTACACTTTTACATAACACACACTCACCTGTTCTTACAGAAATCTGATTCACCCTATAGTCACTAATGAGGCCTGTTATGTTTGGAATGCCTATTAGTGATTTATATAGCTGACACCCTCTGGTAAACAGGTGTTTGGCTTGGTCAGATTGTTTCTAAAGTGAATTTAACTAATTTGTAGTGATTTAGCATGTCAGATGGTACATTGGTGAGGTTGGGAGGGACTGGAGCTGAGAAACCATGTTGTACCTCTTCAGCAGCTGCTGTAGGCCATCACCACGCAGTATAGCATCAGGTTACTGGTGACTCCACTCATTCCTGTCGTGTGTTTGCTCGCATACATTGTGCCGATAAACATGCCCCACCAACCCTGCTCAATCAGCCCGGCATTCTACAGGCTCATTCTGGCTTTTTACTCAGGCCCAAAATACCACATTAAAGGGATAGTTCATCCAAAACTGAAATTACTGTTATCATTTACTCATCTTAATGGAAAAATTCACACGAAAATTCTCTCATCATTTACTCACCCTCATGCCATCCTAGATGTGTATTACTTTCTTTCTTCTGCAGAACACAAATGATGATTTTTAGACAAATATTTCAGCTCTGTAGGTGCATACAAAGCAAAAAGTTGACCCTCCCAAAAAAATCACATAAAAGGCAGCATAAAATGAATCCATATGACTATATGTATAATAGGAGAGGCCGTTTGTAAATGAGTGGGCATAATGTCACCAATCCTAGGGTACTCCGTCAGTGTTAAAATACTCATTGTTTCAAAAATATAACACAAGACGGAAACAAAAGGTGTGTTAAAATCGCTTACTAACAGTTTCTGTGTAAAATTGTGCAACTTTGTTGCCATGATGAAGTAATGCCATATAGTTATGATTTAAACAACTTTACAGCTCACACAATTCACAAGTTAAATAACAAAAGGAATCATGTTAATGCTCTGATAAAAATATAAGCTTTACATTTTTGCATTTAAACCCTCTAAAAATGGCCCCCATTCACTTCCATTGTAAGTGCCTTACTGTCACTAGTCCCTCCTTTTCTTAAGGAAAAGGAGGGACAAGTCAACATCATTTTTGGTGGTAATCAACATTAGGCCACAAATAGTATCGTTGAAGCTTAACCAGGATTGAATCCAGAATATTCCTTTAACATTCTGCCTAACATACCCTTTTGTGTCCCATGGAGAAAAGACAGACAGTCAGAAAGTCGTTTGGAACATAGTGAGGATGAGAAATTACAACAGAATTTCCATTTTTGGTGAACAATCACTTTAAACCCAGTACACATGGTATGACAACAAAGTTTGGGTTTTAGTCCTGCAGTGTGACTGTTCCTACAACTGCCGTCTAATAAACTTAAAAAAATATATAATCTTTCTGTTCACCCTCAGTTTAATCAAGATTTCATACCGTAAGCAACATACTGTAGGTTCACTACAAGCATAAAGTTTTAGTTTGAGGGGACTGTAAACCAGTGAGATTGGGTTACATGCATTGGACTGCAAGACTCTCCAACTCCTTCCCTCCTCCAAACATGTGCCTGCCAGGTTATCTTTCATCTCAGTTGCCAGAGATGGATAATTACTGATATTTTCCCACAACTATTGGGCTTCACTGCTCCAATCTGGTCTCCTGATCATGCACATTTGAGTTTTCTTTTTCTGTCTGTATCTCTTCTCTTTACCCCTCTCTCTGTCTCTGCATTCGTTTCAGGGATCTCAAGAGTCATTGGTTCAGGCACAGAGACTAGCTATGTTCACACAGTCAGTGAATGGGATTGACAACTGTATTTACCAACAGGTGTGATTTTCAAATTGCCCTGTTCATACTGCTAACAGGAGTGGTTTGAATACTGTCTGTATGAACAAATATTCAAAGTCAAGCCTCCTGTGATAGCCATGAATAACGGCTGTAACAATTTTGACAGTGGCGAAAGTAAATATCAAACATGGCGACTACCATAACACCATGGTCTTACCACAATCGATACAACTTTATTTAATGAACGAGTCCATTTGAGGCACACATTAATCCTTCATTTATTAATTGACAGACAGTGGCTTTTTTTGTTGTTGTATAGTGGTATTGTATTATATAGTATTGAGCACATCATTTGGGAGGTGCCCAGACTACAAAACTGTTGGGAAAGCTCCAGTGGAAGACAAATATTGATTGGGTCTAAAACCTTCAGAAATTGGTTTATTTTTATAATATGACCAGCTGACAGTAGATTATCCCACTTATTACAAGGCTACTTACCAGGTAAATTAATTAATGGACATGAAATGGTATAACAGAAGATTTTAATTGAAATGATGTTATTATGTGAGAAGAAAGAGACCACAGGACTCTAGAAACAGCTGAATTGCACCTCTGGTTTGCATCTAAATTCTGCTATGTTTTATATTGCATAAATATTTGTCTGACTGCTCACTATCCCACTTATTAAATGACTATTTTCCAAATGAATCAGTGGACATGAAATGTTGATTTTAGTTCTAATTATTTTATAACATTAATTGAGATCATAAAGTGATTGGAGAAGTAGAAAAGATGACTCACAATACCTGGATGACATCACTTTATCACTTTACTATTCCGAAATATTAGGCTGCTGGATGACAAAAAAAAAAAAAACAATCGCAATAGATTATTCAAGAAAGTTGTGTAATATTAACCAATAATATTTAATTTAGCACTCTAAAACAGTATTGACAAATATTTCTGCTGATTATTTGACAAGCTACTGTATATGTGAATGCTAACGATAATACAACTTTAATATTTTGATTAATTGGTGAATGGCATCAAGCCATTTAAAGGTTTTAAAGGAATAGATCACCCAAACATGGAACACAAACAAAGATGTCAAGCAATATGTCAGTCTCAGTCACCATTCATTTTCATTCATCATTTAGTGATTATTTTTTATTATTTTTCTTTTTTTTTCATTCAATGAAAGTAAATGCTGACTGAGACTAACATTCTGCCTTTTGTATTCCATGGAAGAAAGTCATGGGGTTGGAACAACTTGAGGGTGAGTAAATGATGACAATACTTTTTTATCCCTTTAATGTATTGTCTCAAACCTGGTGACAGTTCAACCAGGTCACCAGAGATCCATGTCAGCAGAACAGAGACAAAGTTATTGCTTTTGACAAGTAGCCATGCACCAAATACTGCAAAGCCAAGGGCCCCAAGGTGAGACCTGAGAACTTGCGTCTTCAGACACAGACGCAATCCAAACAGGCCATTAAAGTCTGAAAATTTGATACATCCAGCCTGACAATAAACAGAGCGGAGTGATGTTCCAGATGGCAACATGTTCAACAAGTGTTTTCACCCATCAGAACAAGGGATCAGTCATCTAAATGGTCTGCACTTATATAGCGCTTTTTTTTACCTTAGCGGTTTTCAAAGCTCTTTACACTGTGAATCATTCACCCATACACACACTCACACACCCATGATGGCAGAGCTGCCATGCAAGGCACTAGCCTGCCATTGAGAGCAACTTGGGGTTCAGTGTCTTGCCTAAGGACGCTTCAGAATGTGGAGTCATGTGGGCCAGTATTCGAACCGCCAACCCTGCGATTAGTGGCCAAATCACTCAGCCACAGCCGCCCCAATAGAGCCAGTGCATGGGTCAGTGGTGAGTTATGCAACACTGTGAGGACAATGAAGCTTATCACAGGGGCATGAGGACTAAACTGTGCCTGTAGCAGTGAGTAATGTGCCATGTATAAAGACTTTCCAGTTCCCAAAGCTGTTGGGGGACATACTGATCGCAATGCAAATTTTATTTTCGTCAAGATACTGTAAATGCATGGAATTGGTTACAATGCACTTATCTGAATATAATGGAAAAATGATGTGCACTCTGAAGGGGTTGAATGTGGCCTCTGTCCAGTAAAATGTAGTGGGGGAAAATCACGAAAAGTGGGGATAAAATGTACAACACTTGTACTGGAGAAAGAATTCCACTTTTAAAACATTTAAGCCAATCACAAAGTTCTTTGCTGAAACAATTACTTCACAAAAACGGATACAACTGGGTATCACACCCTTTACGTGTAGGTGTATATGACGAAAAAAATGGAGGGAAGAGGGAAGACTTAAAAAAGAATGTTTGAGGACATGATGTGTGTTTTGCAAGAGTGTGGATGGCTGATGAGAGACTGTGGGATGGTCACATTTCTGGACTAAACATTCTTAATGTCTCACACATAAGAGATGAGGAATGCTACAACACAGACAATTGTACAGCAAAAAATAAAATAAATAAATAAATCACAATCAGACAATGAACCCGTTTCATTCTCCAAATGAATGAAAATTAATTACTTCTAAAGCAACAAAAATATTCACCAGAAAAACATAACTAGTGAAGCTGATTGTCCCAAAGACTGGTTAAGCTAGGTAGGAAGCTAGGTAAGACCTACACCCAAAACACAATGGTTGCATCCCATTCAGGAGTGATCATCCCCATGACATATTCCCTTTGAAGTCTTTACCATCCAGAGTTTTGAAAGGCTAAAAGGTGTGAGGCTTAAAAATATATATTTTAAAATTTTTAAGTAATTTTTTACTGGAAATTCAGTTTGGTTGCCAGGTTGAGGACACACAACAGGAATGAGCAAACTGACAATGGCAAGCGACGAGCCATACACTGTAAGTTGATCAGCTAATGTATACATTTGCAATGTTTTTATTGTTTGCGAATTATAAACCAGCTCATGTGGATTTTTTTATAACTCTGTCATTGTTAGCTAGATGTATTTCTGGCTTCCATGGCTGTTGTGCGCTGTGTTTGCCCACTAACTTGTTTCAAATCTGGCAACCCGGTGTGCCTAAATACTATTTGGAAATGGGCAGTGGACGGGATCATACTGGCCAAAACACAAACATACATTTGAAAGTAGAATATACTGGCTGTAGCATTGTTTTCGGAGAAGCCTGTATTTTAACTTAGCATGTTTCCTAAATTTCTGATAACATATTATGTTAATTATATGCTTTAGTACAGTAAATATATTACATATTGCACCTTTAAAGAAGTACAATGGCGACAGTGCAATGATTTTTCTGTTGTGTGCACATTAACAAGAGAGGGATCGCAAGGTTTCTTTCGCATCCATGCTATGTGTGATTAAAATTAATGTTTCTTTTAATGTTTTGATCAAAAACTGACTGTAAAAAACAGAAAGGATATTAAAAAGACACAATAAAAAATGAAATTCAATGAAAGTGGAGTCTGTGGATCTAATCTTTGATGAACACAATACTAAGAAGAAATGTCCCATTTTAATTTCAAGCACTTTTAAGCAATTTTCATGCAATTTTACAGGTATTCCAGTACTTAAATTTCTTAAAGCCAAATTTAAGCACTTCAAGCACCTTGTGAAAACCCTGTAAATAATGTAGAAAATAAATCAACAGATTGATTTGGATATTTAAAAGCAAATTTCTTGTTAATTTTGAATTATTGAATTTAGCCTCAATATGGTTTGTCATTTATTTTGGTTCACGATATTTAAAAATTCAATATATTGTTCCATTCCTAGGTCTTGGGTCTCTGCATCTATGGTGCAAAAACTTACACTGCAAAAAGACAACACCTTCTACATAGTCATATGGCAATACTGAGTGAATGCCAAACTAATAATTTCAGTATTTAGAGATGAGTAATGCTGTAATGCTTTAATGGGTCTTCTGATTGTCATGATGATATAATCTTTTTTAAAACAGTCATCCAAATAGGGTTGCAAACTTTTTGCCATGCGAATACTTGATCATTTTGAGTGCTTAGATACAGGACGTGTTAAAGCATGGGGGTGTGTGGGGATGCGTGTGGGTGCGTGTGGTTAAATCATGTTTTGCTGTCTGACCTGGCGGGGGCCACCCTTCGAATGTTTCTCCACTAAATTACTGGACAATAGGCGTCTTGGGTCTCTGCATCTATGGTGCAAAAACTTACACTGCAAAAAGACAACACCTTCTACATAGTCATATGGCAATACTGAGTGAATGCCAAACTAATAATTTCAGTATTTAGAGATGAGTAATGCTGTAATGCTTTAATGGGTCTTCTGATTGTCATGATGATATAATCTTTTTTAAAACAGTCATCCAAATAGGGTTGCAAACTTTTTGCCATGCGAATACTTGAGCATTTTGAGTGCTTAGATACAGGACGTGTTAAAGCATGGGGGTGTGTGGGGATGCGTGTGGGTGCGTGTGGTTAAATCATGTTTTGCTGTCTGACCTGGCGGGGGCCACCCTTCGAATGTTTCTCCACTAAATTACTGGACAATAGGCGTCCCATAAGAGACATCTTAATTGAAGTCAAAATACAGGATGTTCTGGCTAAAATGGGACAGTTGGTTATCCTAAATCCAACAGTGTTTTATGACAGAACACTTTGTCACAGCTAGGAGTAGGCACTATACAAGCCCATCAACCAGCCAGCGCTGGGTCGAGCAGCCCCGACCAGTCTCTCAGATATGAAATACAGTACTGTTCATCCATCAGCAGCCTGTCATAAAACCACTCGTAGCTCTGATAAAGAGACGCCACACAGAGAGCATACTATGGTTTGGGCATGCTTGGGCTCAGACAGCATTTCGCAAAAGCCTCTCTCTCTATCTTTTTGCTCTCTTGTACTCTCACTCATATTCTGTCTGACATGCACGCAGTTGCTCTGTTCCAAAACCTAGTGAGCAGTCTACAGAAGCAGGATTTTAAGGCATTATCATTTACAAGGTTAGCATTTTAATTGTAATGGCTCCTGAGATTTTTGTTTTGACCTAATTCTAAGGCAGCATCTCATGTATCCTTCATGGAGAAGTCAATCTCAGAACACATTGTAATGAGTTTTGTGAAAAAAGAAATCCAAGATGGTGGGTAAAGCAAGCTAAATTATCAATAAAGTATAAATAAACTTTAGGGACTTTTGCTGGATGGTTACCATTGCTGAATTTTGAACCTTGTACAAGACCAGGTTTCTTTTAGTATTGTGGTATTGCAAAATCATGGTTAGAATTTACTGACTGGACAAGGGACCAATCGTAAGTAGCCACATACATTACAAAAGGCTTTCCACCAGAAAGGTTCTCTGTTCTGAGTTAAGTTATCCAACCTCGCTGAAAAACACAGACAAGAAACGGTTTGTAATCATACCATATCAAGCTGCACTCAAAAAATGAAATGTTGGACTTAATAATTTTTTTTATGTCAACAGGTTCCACATAAGTAAGTTAAATTACATAGAAGTAACTCTAAGTAACTCTAAGTAACAAAAACCTAACTTAATTACACTGGATTAATCCTGTGCTATATAGTTAAATCAAATTAAGAAATCTACTTTCGTCCAAAACTATTGATCTACTTAATATTTTCATGAGTAGGGTCTAAATTCCCCTGCGGTGCTCCCTGGAGTGAGTTATTTTTGCACATCACACTGCACTGCCGGTAGAGGGGGGCAGAGTGTAGACAATTTATTTATTTATTTATTTATTTATTTAAAATATATATTTCAAAAACTGTATATAATATAGTAAACGTGAACAAATTGGTTATTTCTGCTGTACTGTGCTAATGTTTTATTTAGTTTTTAAAGTGGTAAAAAACAAATGAACATAATATCAGCAGTCCAGTTTGCCTATATGCACTGTTTGACTTCTCAGTGTGTACTAATGTAAACAGACTTGGCTGCATGCACCGGATAATCATGCTTGATCAGCATGTTTTCACTGTGAATATATATGCTTTAAACTGTTATTGTTGTTCTTTTGTGATAGTTTGGCAGAAAACAAATGTTTTATATGCCTGAAAAGATTCTTTGAGTTGCTGTTTGTGTGAATGAAAACCACATCTGCACCTACTATAAGCAGATGTGGCTGCATGCATGGGAAGATCATGTTTAGATATGATGGTTATGCATATACAAGCTGTGAACTGTTATTGTGGTACTTTGGTGACAATTTGGCTGTTTGTTTCATTAAATAAACATATTATGTAATTGAAAAGACTGTTTGAGTAGCTGTTTGTTTTACGAATGACAACTGCTACTAATGTAAACAAATGGCAACATGCATCAGAGGAAGATCGCATGTGATGTATTGACTTTGCGTAACTGTTTGAGCGAATATAAATTACAGATGCTTAACCAGCATAGCCTGTGATGGCATGAAAGCCCAGTTATTGTGACGGTACATATGAAAGGGTTAAGTTCAATTACCATGAAATTAAGATTCTCATATTCAACCAAAGCGAAAATTATGATTTTGACTATTTATTAAAATTAAAATAAAACAAGTTTAATTTCATGACCTATACACTAATAGTGATGTCCAGTTCATCAACAAATCGCTCTTTTTACTGGTTCTTTTAAGTGACCGAGTTGTACTCTATCTTAACCTGTCTCTCGGAACTGCCCGACAATCCGACTCAAAATGAGTCGATATCAGGGAGTAATATGATCCTAGAACTGGTGAAATCTGCTTTTCGTAGCTCTTCTTTGCAATTAACCGCTCAAACTAGTTCACAAATCGGACTGAACACTCCTGTCGCAACAGTTCTCGAGTCAACAGTGCAATGAGTCGCTAGTAACAGTTCTCGGGTCAACAGTAAACTGAACTGAGAATCGCCTCTTTCAGAGGTGTCCGACATCCTGAGAACCAATGAGCTGCTGACATTGAGCATGCGAATAAGGGGCGAAAAACGTCTGTTTCTGGTGTATTTTGCTGAACAGCTGAAAGTATAACAAATAAAACATACTGGAAATAATTTCATGACTTGATTGTATTACTGTTTTATCAAAGTATGATAATAATCTGGTCGCAACAGTTCTTGAGTCAACAGTACACTCATTGATCCAGGGACAGCTCAGCAGCTCTCGAGTCAACAGTACATTGAGTCGCTCACAGCAGTTCTCGAGTCAACAGTACATTGAGTCAATCAATGCAGTTCGTGTTTCACAAGTACACTGATCTGAGAATCGACACTTTCGGACATAATACTGAGACCTGCTGATCAGTGTGCAGCATGCGTGAACCAAGGACTTGAATGAGGGGGCAAAACTTTTCAATCGAGAGATATAAATGGATTTTACTATTGAGTATTGTGCATGCAGATTATATCTGAATTTGTTATGAGCTGAATCATGGTTTCTTTAAAAAAGGCTGAGTTGATTAAGACTAGTTTAATCACGTTATATGCTTTAGACATGTGTAGAACATCCAAGTTTGTATATCAGTGTCAGTATTGGGTGCTTTAGGTGCAAAACTTTAATGTAGGATGAATTGTAAGATGAAATTGATTGCAATAAACACCCTAATTATTCTAACTTAATTAAATAAAATGTTATAATCAGCAATATGCCCTTACATGTGGTTTTATTTAATGTGTTTGAGCTTTTATTCCACGATGCCGGCATATTAGCATTATGTACATCATTATTCGATGAGGTAAATGAACTGGTGAATCAGTTTTTGAACAGGTTCAATGAAACAAACCATCAGAAAGAACCAGTTCGCGGAAAAGAATCAGACTTCCCATAACTACACACCAATCAAAAAGACTAATCAATAAGGTTCTTAAAATGACCATGCAATTTTATCCCTCAATGTCTTGATTAATAAAAAAAAGGCACAAAGTGAAGCTCAAACCCCACTTTTCACCATAATGGTAACTGTAACGAGGCAGACGAGGAATGAGGATCTACATGCAACTTTTAATGAAAACCAAAAGATGAACAGAGTAACTCAGAATACACCAAAAAATACAGGGAACAAAATAAGACATCCACGATGGGAAACAAAACATAAACTGGCAAAAACATTCACGAAGGGCAAGGGCAGAACACCGTAGGTCAAATACATACAAATACATTCATTCAACAACTGACAACAAATGAACAAACAACAGGGCTTAAATACACAAAGGATTATGATTAAATGAAACACAGGTGAGGACTATGAAGGACAGCTGGCAGAGATGAGAGCAGGGAATTATGGGAAGTGTAGTCCGGGAACAGATGACGGGGAGAAACACAGGCCAGACAACAGTGAATCGTGACAGTAACCCCCAAAACTCCGACATAACAGAAACAGAGTTTATAAATCTCAACATAACAAAACATTACACACTATCACTATCATGAATATTATTTTTGAATAAATACACATAACATAGCACTTAATTTTAGCATTTAATCTCCCTACCAAGTCCTATGCAAAGCATGCAGAGAGCTAGAAATAATTTGCACATGGGCAAATTTAACGGCACTTGTCGACTAGTGTGCAGTATTACAGAAGCAACACAACACTGTTTCATTCACCCAACTGAAGATGTGTAAAGCTGTGTAAATACAAAAAACTTTTACACAATTTTCTCAACACAATCGTTTCACTTTTAATGTACATAGGCCTACATAACTGCATTGTTTAGTTTCAACTAAATTGAAATGCTTTGGGCCAACAGCAGCCCTGTTTATTTATTTTTTGAGTGTGTGCTCAAGTGAAAATGATACTGGAACCACTACAAAATGTACTCAGAACCGATCGGCCCTATTGAATTAAAAAAAAAAGCACTTTATATTTCATTACGTGTTGAAAAGTATCAATAAAAATAGTTTGAAACTGGATTATTTTACTTTTGCTATTTATGTATCATTAGCTTAGCATCATGGTAAATCACTGAGTGCTATTTTTTATGTAGTGTTGAGTAATCCAAATTGGTCTCTATGGAGGTTCTATGATGGTTTTTTATCCATCGATGGCACCCAGTTACAACTTCGGGGCTGCTCTTCTATGCCACTCACATAATTTTCCATTAAATTTGACCCAAATCATTGTCAAGGTATATTTACTTTAAGTGATTAAGGGCTTGTTTACTTTAGCCATGGCTAAAAGATACAATGTGCATAGCCTACACTATGTATTTTCAGTAACACATATTTCTTTTTTTGGTATGACAGCGTAAATGAAGCCTATTCAAGGCTAAATATTGCTTAGAGCAGGGGTCTTCAACCATTTTCAGGCCAAGGACCCCTTGGTATGTAGAGAGACAGAGCAGGGACCCCCGTTGCATATTGTCTGTAAATTGAGTATTGCATTTTATGCCTATTAAAATTTATGTGGTACCATATTATTGTATGTACGTATTCGATTATGTTTACATTGCAAAGCCATTCAAATAATAATTAAATTAAATATAGCAGAGGTGAAGTTTCTGGTGACCTCTAGGGAGGTGGTAATATGCGTGCAAGTGTTTATTACGAATGTCAGTGGTGGATCAAACGGTAATTTACAGACACCCTGCGGCACCACCCCATATCCTCTAGGGGTCGCGGACCCCCTGTTGAAGACCCTTGGCCTAGAGAAATAGCTAAATAAAAGTCACCCTTTAAAATCTTTCAGTTTGTGCAGCTTAACCATATTTTTTCATACACTAAACTGCAATCACATCGTTTGTCTGTCCAGTGATTAGATTCCTATGTGCCTTGTCTTGCCTGTGACATTGCAATTCTCGTCTGGTGTGCGACCCGCTTTAGAATGCAGCTGTCTATGTAGGCAATGAGGCAGCTCACTAGGTTTTGGAAGAGAGTGAGTATGTATTTTCTAGTCTTTTTATTTATTTTCTTCTCTCTCAAGGGTCATATCTCACTCCTCCTCCGGCACACTTCAACACCCTGACGCTTGCCGATTGCCCCTCGACATATTATCCTCACCATGTGTGACGGCAATAACGTGCTGGAGCTACAGTAAACGCTCTGTGTAAGTATGATCTATAGCCTGTGTCCTCAAATCCTATTCTTAAACATTGCAAGAGGGAAAGCACAACCATTCCAAGATCAACAACGTCAGACAAGTTCTGCTAACACTGCACTGATACTAAGAAAGGACTCCAGCAATGTTATGGACATGGCAGTCTCTCGGCTCTCCTCTCCCATGACCTCTGACATTAGTAACCACCCTTAACAACAGCTACTCTGCTCTTTCTGCTGATCTGAGTCCAGTCAGTCATTTTAATATTTAAAGTCTGGATTTGGCAAGGTGAAGTCAAATATCAGCTATATCACATACTGTAAAGCCCTGCAAAAATTCAGATATGAAGGTGAGTAAATGTGGGCACATAACAACATTTGGTTTGGCAAACTCTTTCCTGGATACCCCAATAAATTATAAAAGTTGTGTTTATCACACAAGACACCATTAATTAAATTCAATTGTATGGAATTTTAATTCAATTGTATAGCTCTTTTTTATTAGTAAAAATAGTTCTACAGCAATTTCACAATGGCGCATAACAATAAAGCAAGCCAAAGGTTACTCAGACAAGGACTAGCTAAAAAAGGCAACCTCGGAAGGAACAAAGTTGATCTAATTTTCTTTTTTCTTTTTAGCATTCTTGCAAAATTCTCACCCTTATTTAGCTTAAATACAACTATCTGTGTTATACATTTGGACATCTCTGCTAGTCTCTTCTGAAATGTTAGCAGGGTTTGACACTCAAACATCTCAATGGCTTATCATTCTGGTAGACCCCTCGAGACTGTATTTCTCCAATTTCAGAGCTAGCAGCCAAGCAAATATAAGAACAAGACCTTCTCCAAGAACATGCTAAATTCAAAGGCTCGGGACTCAGTGACATGCTGCTGTCACTAACAGAGATCACTTTACTTCCACTGGGCCTGTCATGCGGACTCAGGGCTTTATTTTCCGAGGATGAAAAGCGTGCCTCAATCACATCACACTCACAGATAAGGACGACGCTTTTTATTCCCCATGGACAAACAGACGCTAACACAAAGCATACAGTGGCCCCAAATATGTGTAAATAAAGTGCTCTGTATATCTTAAAAAAGACTAAATGTTTCGGTCCCACCAGACCTTCATCAGTGTTTGTCTTCGGTAGGACCGAAACATTTGTGTCTTTTTAAATATGCACAGAGCACTTTATTTTGAACATTTTTGTAGTGATGAACAAATAAAATAATAGCATTAGATATCTTGGCTTACAATCCCTCTTTTTGTGGATAAGTAAAAGTGACTTGCAGTTCTTTCCATTTGAGCTTTTTTCCAAATTGAAGCATTTGCAATTATGTCATGTTGTTTTTTGATTGGTTGTTTGTTTGTTTGTTTGTTTGTTTGTTTGTTTGTTTGTTTTGGATGAAGGAGCAAGATTTTTGTTTTTTTATATTACCCAAAAATATATGGAAACTTTTGTTCAATTATGTCATCCTTAGAAATGTCTGAATGACATTGCAATAGATACAAAATATAAAAACAATTGGCATCTGCAAAGTTACTTTTTTACTCAAATAATTTTCTAAATTATTACTTCTAACCAACTGGTCTCAAGGTTATTTTTAGTGTTTGTAGTCAGTTTTCCCCATCTTCAAACAGGTGTCCTAGCAGAGTAACCACAGGTGTAGTTCATCACATTATCATGATGCACTTTTGACATGATACACTTCCGTTTGACAATCAAAAAGTGTCCAAATACATTCTGTCTTAATTTAGAACAAAATTCGGGGCATTTTAATCGATCTTGAAGGGATGTTGCAAGCCGCTGGCACCTCTCATGATATAATATTGGGAGGAGACTTTAACCTTTTGATGGACTCAGTCCTTGATCATAATGAAGCAAAAGTGTGCAAGCCACCTAGAGTAACAGTGATGCCTCACAGGATGTGTAAAAATCTTGGTCTTACAGATATTTGGAGATTTTTGAATCCATCTGGTAGGGACTATACATTTTTTTCAGCAGTCCATAAGATTTACTCTAGAATAGATTTTTTTTTTATATCTAAGTCCCTCATTTCATCTGTTGTTGATTGCTCAATTGGAAACATTTAAGTCTCAGGTCACACCCTGGTGTGTTTAGAGGTGTTGCCATATATGGAGAAAAATAAATCATGTAGTTGGTGCTTTAATGTATCCCTTTTGCAAAATATTGAATTCCAACAAATGCTAAAGGCTGAAATCATTGTCTATATGGAGACCAACTGGTCCTCAGTATCTCTGTGGGCGTGGCTTGGGAGGCACTTAAGGCGGTCCTTAGGGGCCGGATCATAGAGTATGCTGCATTAACCAAAAAATCCAAAGCACAAGAACCAGTGGAATTGGAAGGGAATATTAAAAGTGCAGAGGCAGAGCTGAAGCACTGAATGATGTCCAATGGCCTCGGAGAATTGACCAGATACTATTTTGTCATGTAAGGTGGAGTTTTGGCTATTCAGGGCAAGACAGTCATACTTTGAGTCGGTGGACAAGGCAGGGAAACTTCTGGCTAGATATATAAATCAGTGAGAGTCTTTTCTACCATTCCTTCAGTGAAATCTGCTTGTGGTAAAATATTTACCTCAGCCATTGATATGAATAATGCTTTTAAATAATTCTATATTGATCTCTACAGTTCCACATCTACGTCTACTGATGAAGATATTAGAAACTTTGTGGATCCATTAGAACTTCCTAAACTGACGACTGAGCAAAACAATTCTCTTGATTCTGAGATAACCTTGGAGGAGCTTGGCGAGGTAATTAAGGCCTTGCCTACAGGCCAAGCTACGGGGCCAGACAGCTTCACCGCTGAATTTGTTTAGACCTTATGCTACAGAACAGGCTCCACTTTTGCTAGAAGCATATATGGAATCATTAAAGAATGGAAAGCTTCCGCCAACCATGACGCAAGCCCAGATCAGTCTGATTCTTAAAAAGGACAAAGACCCAAGCAAGTGTAAGAGTTACCGTCCAATTTCCCTGATCCAGCTAGACGTTAAAATATTGTTAAAGATTTTGGCTAACCAATTAAGAACATTAATGGAATCGCTTATATATATAGATCAGGTTGGGTTTTATTCTGGGCCATAGCTCTTCTGATAACATTAGGCATTTTAATATCATGTGTGACAAACAAATGGATTAATTTCAGATTATTTTACTCTGGATAGGGGCACCTGGCAGGGGTGCCCTCTTTCCCCTTTATTGTTCTGTCTTGCCCTGGAACCATTAGCAGCCATGATAAGAAAGGAGGATGATTTTCCAAGGTTGATGGTGGGAGGTGTGGTGGATAAACTTTTGTTTACGCAGATGATATTTTATTATCTGTCTCCGACCCTACTAGATCTATGCCTTGCCTCCACATAAGTTCTCAGTATACAAAGTTAATTGGTCTAAATCCGAAGCTTTGTCTCTGACAGCGTACTGCCATGTAATGGCTTTTCAGCTGGGAGCCTTCCAGTGGCCCAAACTGGGCATTAAATATTTAGGTATTTTAATTCCAGCAAATTTGTGTGATTTAGTTAGAGTTAATTTTGACCCTTTAATAAAAAGGTTTTCGAGCGATGTGTGCAAGTGGGTTTTATTACATTTATCTATTATTGGGAAAGTTCATGTTTTTAAAATTAATTGTATTCCAAAATTCAACAACCTGCTACAATCTCTCCCTATAGATGTCCCCCTATCTTATTTCAAGCAATTTGTCAGCATAGTGAAGTCCTTCATTTGGAATGGAAAACATAACAGAACCCTAAAGGATTCTACTTGTTGCAAAAAACATAATAATTGCTGGCAACTGTTATTTAATTTCCATTAAAATATTAAGGGAGCTTTGATCCTTCTCACCAGCCAATGCAATGCATATCAACAGTGAGGAAATCAAATCTAGCCAGCAGTCAGCTAGCGAGTTAGTCCAACAATTGTTAGTGAGTTCACTATCTATCGTTAGCTAGATTTCTAGCTAACAAGCTAAAATGGAACATCATTCAGATTTGCCTTCAGTTAACATGAAGGAATAAATGAGTACTGGCAAGGGGAAAATAGCATTAACACTAGCGTTAGCACTTGCACTGGAAATTAGTGCTAGCTAGTCAGTCTTGCTAGCTAATCGATTGTTGGAATTACGACAGTGTCTCACTAGCCAATTTTTCCAATGATTTTCAGGTGTTAGCTTCATTAACATAATCTCCGGCCAGGCAGATGGAGACTGTGGCAGGGCGGAGGGCGGGGCCGGGTCGTGATCCTACACACCCGGTCCCGTATTAGGCTAATTATGCTTCCGTGAGGGTTAAAGGTCGACTGCAGAGAGAGAGACCGTTTACGGACATGTCCATCATGTGTGTGTGTTTGTGTCTTCTTTTAAGTTTATCATTAAACTATTATTTATATTGAAAAGCCGGTTCTCGCCTCTCTTTCCATTGAATACTTTACAGAGACATTAGTGTCTCTCAGGCCATGTCCACAGTAATACATTTTTGTTTGAAAAAGCTTTTTCTCTCCGTTTTGGCCTTCTGTCCACACTGAGTTGCCGTTTTTCTCCACGAAAACTGAGCTTTTTTTTTTCATGTTGTAGTGTGGACTGTGAAAACGGATATATCTGAAAATGTTTGCATGAAAATATGAAAGCATGAATGTATTTGTTGTCACGTGACGCAGTCATGTGATCTATTAAACCAAAACAATCAAGATGGTGGCCGTGTTTAGCGGTGATGTTGTACTTGATACTCACTTTGATAGTGTTGTTAAAAAATAAATGTTACTTTGTACAACCATCACATTGCGTTTCTAAGGCGAAGTGAAGTTTTCTCGGAATTGGTGTCCGGCAACGGAACACGAGGACAATTGCGTTTCAGACCGTACATGCAACGGGGATTTTCTACATGCGCTGTAACGTGATTTAAGCGTATGAAAGTACAAATATTATTT
Organism: Xyrauchen texanus; assembly: GCF_025860055.1. Classification (NCBI taxonomy): domain Eukaryota; kingdom Metazoa; phylum Chordata; class Actinopteri; order Cypriniformes; family Catostomidae; genus Xyrauchen; species Xyrauchen texanus. The sequence continues at coordinate 35,356,862 of NC_068283.1, read as the reverse complement.
AATATCATTTAAACATGAGCTTATATAATACCTAACAGTGATACTACTTTGAATGGACAATGTATTTTGTGTATTTTCAAGATACAAAATACTGTATTTTATTTTATTTTTAAATTTTCCACACAGTATTTGATATTTTATTTTGACACATTTAAACTGAGGTATTTTGAATTTTTATTTTACATTTTTTCATTTTATTTTATTTTAAGGAAAAATGAAAATCATACAGGTTTGGAACAATAAGAGTGGAAGTGAATGATGACAGAAATTTACACACAAAGTGAACTATCCCTTTAAGAGTCTAAATACTTTTTGGGGCCACTGTATATACAAACATACAGTACATAAATTAGCTTTGATCTTTTTATATGTACTGTATACACAAATTCATACAGGACCACTGAAAGAATCTCCTTGCAGAGACAAACATAACATGATGGATGTGTATTCTAAGTCAACATAACATGACCCTTCTCTAGGATAACTGTGGGCACAAGATCTGAGGCTTCTAAGAAAGAAGTGTATACCATTAATGCAGCTTTATTAAGTAATCGTGGTATACATTTCCAGCGAGGAAGGACACTGTACAAAGTGATGATCTGCCTCGTGGTAGGCATGTGTCAGAGTTGGATGAGCAAACAAATTAAATCCAGAGGTGAGAAATGTATCGCCCCTGTACCCAGCCTCAAAATGCCCATCTATCTCCAACATTGCATGACCCACTGTTCCTGACATGCTTTAGTGCTCCTAAACCGACTGAACATCTTGTAAATCTCACAAAGAGAAGAAAATACTATCACAAGTGAAGGTGACAAAAACCTCCCTAAACTTTAAAAATGTTGTCAACTCTCCTGTTCACATGCACAACCAGCTGAACAAGTAAAGAGAAAAATGACCAGTCCTATTACACCCTCCTGGGGTCCCTTATTTGATCATTGCCCTTGATTTCAGACTCAACGCTGAGATCCAGCAAGCCTCCAGTTTGGCAGTTTGTGAGTAGTGCTGGTGTCTCATCTTGTAGCCAGAGTGTGGACTTAAATGGACACTGTGCTGCTGACAGGTATTAATACGAGATAGAGACTCCAACCTGATCTGTGTGTCTAATGAAGGCTTGTGGGACCTGGCCCCCTGAGGAGTCTTGCTCTCTTACGTATGGCGCCATCCTGGCAGGGGTGTTGCAAGCTTTAGTGGCAAAAGAGTAAAGCAAGGAACAGTTGGCAAAGAGTAGTTGATCTGGGAATTAATGGCTTAAGGGTTCAAGATGAACCATCTGATCTTCTCAGTTGCAAAGAGCAGCAAATGAAGCCATCCACTCCCTAAAGACAGCCCTCCAGCTCACTTGCATGATAACAGGTGATTCATGATTTTAATTTGGCAGATAGTCAATGCCAGGTCTACTACTTAAATTCTCGAGTTCCAGGACAAACATATGTTATAGGTGGGCCCCCTTCCCTTGACCCAAATACTAGGCTTAACCATGGAGGAACTTAGTGGTCCCCCTTCATCAAAGGGCCTGGGACAATGTCTCCTTGATGGAATGGTGATCAGACATTTGTAGCTCAAAAAATTACATAAAGGAAACATAAACATAATCCTTATGACTCCAGTGTTTAAATCCATATCTTCAGAAGCAATATAATAGGTGTGGGTAAGAAACATAACAATCATTAAGTCCGTTTTTACTCTAAATCTCCACTTTCACTTTCAGATGTAAAAACGAAATTGAACAGGGCTGCATTTCCCAAAAGCATCGCAAGCTTAAGTTGATCATAGAGACCATTGGCACCAATGGTTTGTATGATCTACTTAAGCTAACAATGCTGATGCTTTTGGGAAATGCAGTCCAGCACCACATGTTACTTTCAGATGTAAAAGTGAAAGTGGAGATTTAGGGTAAAAATATATATATATATTTTGTATCTATTTCTCACCCACACCTACTAGATCACTTCTAAAGATATGGATTTAACCACTGGTTTTATGGATTATTTCTATGTTTCCTTTATGTGATTTTTGGAGCTACAAAGGTCTGATCTGCATTCACTTGGATTGTATGGACCTACAGAGCAGAGATATTATTCTAAAAATCATTGTTTGTGTTCTGCTGAAGAAAAACATACATCTGGGAGGGCATGAGTGTGATAAATGATGAGAGAAATGTCATGTTTGGGTGAACTATCCCTTTAATCTGACTAAATCCAAGTGCCTTTGTCCCAGGCACAATGGTGAAGCATTATGAATCAGCCCTTGCAGTGTTTGGACCTGTACCATTTGGGGTTGCCAACCCAAATCTTTAACCATTAAGACACAACACCCTAGGTGGATCTTGGAATGCGATGGCCCTTATGGAATCTGTCTTGCTCATTTTTCAGTGTATGTGCTGTAGATGCAACACATCATTTACTGAGTTACAACAATTAAAAACTATCATTTTAAATAATGCATTCAATGTAGAGAGAAAAGACTTTACACAGCCATCTAACTATGGATGCAATATGTTTGCTGATACTCTAATGCATATTCAGACATTTGTACTTGTTCACCCATTAGCCCATCTGAGTTCAGCATGTTTGTAAACATATTACAGAGAGACGAATGTCTCTGGAGGTATATATCACTTGAGGGATGGTAAGGGAGACAGAATGTCGGCTCTAATGGCCAGATCAAAGGGAACTCCTCCAGCTTAGTTATACATGAATATCCTGCAATGAGATGAAACAGCTTTGACCATGCAATGAATCTGAAATGTGAGCCGTAATACTGGTATCTTATCTAAGGGAAGAAAAACGCGAGCAACAGAGATAGTAAATCTACATATCTGTTCTGGATTAAATAATAATAATAATAATAATAATAATAATAAACTATCTCAACCTATCTCCACAAATAAATTTAGCAATAAAAGATTTGTCCATATCTCTTGAGTATACTCTGTGAGTGGACTCAAAAGCATGCACAGTCACCTTGGCCCTGCCTCAATTCACAAACTTTTATTATTATTATTATTATTATTACTATTATTTAGGAGAGTTTCGCCAATTTTGCCAATACCTCTAGGCCAAGACTGGTCATTCCTTTAATAGGATTCATACAACACTAATTTCCAGCTCTAAAATCTGATTGGATGAGCCATGCTTGTAGCCGTTGAAAAATAGCCGATATCTATACACCTGTGACCACACATCAAATTAATTCTATATTAATGCACCAGGTTGCAATGCAACAGTAAACAGCATACACTCCAACTTAGCATATAGTGCCAACCACTTCCCTTTACCATGTTAATATCACTGTCAATCATGGCCTCTGGTGGATTATTGCTTTTTTCTTTTCTTTTTCCTTCTTTTTTTCTAATTCTCAACAAAAAAACATTAAAGCAAGTCTACTGTATATCCTTGAATACACAAACTCGCAATAAAAAACAATAGACATAGTCATAATAATTCCTAATTCTAGCCATTTTCAATTATCCATACATATTGTCTGGTGTAAATAAATAGTAAGAACTGCAACCCCAGTTCCCCAAAAATTGGGACAGTATGGAAAATAAATCTGTCAATTCTATTTACCCTGTGCTATATTGAAAGCACTACAACAACACATTATTTGATGGTTTACCTTGTAAAAGGTGTTTGTTTTTTGATTGTTTTTTTTTAATATACACTTTTAATATCGGATGATTGCGACATGCTCCAAAAAGTTGGGACAGTTGATTGTTTAACACTGCGTAACATCACCATTTCTTCTAATATCACTTATTATGCATTTGGGCACTAAACGCACAAGTTTGTTAAGTTTGGCAAGCAGAATTTTCCTCTATTCATCAATTATGCAGGTCTTTAGCTGTGCATTTGTACGGGGCCTTCATTGCATATTTTGCAAGTCATAATGCACCACACATTTAGTTGGAGACAGGTCAGGGCCGCAGGCAGGCCAGTCTAATACCTGGACTCTCTGTTTACGCAGCCATGCTCTTGTAATCTGGGCAGAATGTGATTTCCAAAATGTTTAGATATCTTTTTGCATTAAAGGAATAGTTCACCCAAAAATGAAAATTGTCTCATCATTTACTCACCTTTATGCTATCCCTGATGTGTATGACTTTCTTTCATCTGCTGAACTCAAATTAAGATTTTTTGAATAATTTTTAACTCGTTTGGTCCATACAATGTAAGTGAATGGGTTCCAAAATTTGAAAGCTCCAAAAATCACATAAATCAGCATAAAATTAATACTGTAAGTAAGACTCCAACTGTTAAATCCATGTCTTCATAACTGATACTGTAGGTGTTGATATTTAAGTCCTTTTTACTATAAATTGTCCTCCTTGCTCAGTCACTCTCCACTTTAACTTTCTCTTTCATGTTCTTCATGCATATCACCCCCTACTGGGCAGGGAGAAGAATTGCTAACAAAAAAGGACTTCAATATTTATCTGTTTCTCACCCACGTCTATCTTATCACTTCTGATATTTTGCATTAAAACACTTGTGTCGTATGAGTGACTTTTATGATGCCTTAATGTGCTTTTTGGATCGCTTTTTGGATACACATCTGGGATGGCATGAGGGTGAGTAAATTATGAGAATTAAAATTTTTGGGTGAACTCTCTCTTTTATGGTGCCCTCACAGATGTGATAAGTGACACACCCCATACCAAAACAGACACTGACTTTTGGACCTCACACTGATGACAGCTTGGATGGACTTTCAATATATCACAGGGTGAACAGAATTTACAAATCACATAAATCAATCCATACAGTCACAAAAAAAATAAAATTAATTGGGGTTGTATACACATATATTAGAATATGATATTTTATTTAGAAATTGAAAGCTGGATTTGGTTTATTTACTGTAGAACTAAAGTAAAATCTTTCCCCCTCGAATTCCTTAATATATCAGAAATCAGACCAGCACAAGTTTATGCAGGTCATGTCCACTCCCCTGACTGGCCATAGCACAAATACAGATATGATTTCCCTAACACAAAAAAACAACCCTCTGTCCATTATTAGTGCTTAATGCTCTCACTCAGCAGCGCTACAATTCAAACCAATTATTCTTGACCCCTCTGTGCATTCCTCTTTAGTCTCTGTCTGATACAACTGAAGGAATCAGACCACGATGAGCTTGATGGAATGTCATCTGGCTGACTGTGCAACTAGCCCAAGTTACTATTCCCTCTTATCTCAAGTGAGTGTGCTCAATACTTCAGTTAAAATACAATATCATTTGGTCCAAGGTATGACCATCCCAGAGCACACACACTTATGCCCACCAAGTGTTTGTCTCAGTTAAATAACACAGTGCACCTGCAAGCATCGGACACATCACTATAGTTTTAGTTATTCATAATAACTAGATAGATATAGTTTTTCACTATAGGTGCACCTGCAAATGAAATTGTGGTGATGCATCCAGTGTTTGAAAACCAAGGGCCAGATTAAGTCTTGAGAAAGATGTTTAAATTAAGCTAAACTCTTAAAGCCTTATTTCAGGATATAAGTGTGCTATTGTTAAAGAGCTTGAGTGTAAAAGCAAATGCAAAACTAAGTGCAGCATGGCATTTGTACAACAGGAGTATCTTATTAAGAGCATCTTTAAGATCAAAGGGAAACTGTATTTGCAAGACAGGGTTAAAAAAACAGTATAGAGAGAGACGATATATTTTTTTTAATTTACAAATACAATCACTGACTATATGAAAATTATTATGAGTGGTATTTTTTCTGGAATTAGTCACAATAAAATTGATTAAATAAAATTATATAAAAACAAATAATAATTTAAAGGGCATTATGACAACAAAGAAAATGTGCGCAACAAATGGACACACTTGTCATCAATATGATCTTTGTTAGACTAATCCAGTAATCACAACCACAGATCATAAAATAAATATCAAACAAGTGGCAAGACTAAGGTCTTATTTTGACTTTCATAAAATCTCCTACAGGTGTTATCAATATCAACATGCAAACATGTAGCAGTATCATATAAGTAGCCACACGTTATGAACAAATAGGATATTTTGAAATCATTTTTCAACTAGTCATCTTGTTGTCTCTTAAGGCAGATTGCAACTTAAGATTAAATGAAGTTCAAAGACTACTGGCAAGTTGTTAAAGACTAACAATTTCAAAAGCACTTTCCAACATGGCAGGAAAAGCCACTACCGACAATGTGTATTTATTTATTTACCTTGCTCAGCAAGAAATATAATTTTCCTTTTATCCCAGGTTCGAAGGTTAGTGATCGTTCAAACCAAGCCGAAACGTTTTCTCGTGTGGGAGGAAGTCCAGGCTCCGGGACAGCTGTCGCTTACGGACGGGTGTCTTGAATGAAACCTGAGAATCCTCTCAGGTAGGAATAGAATCATCACTTCGCCTTAAACTTGTGACACTCTGCCAACTTCTCCCAACTCTCGCAAAAATAATAATAAATCGGGTTATGAAAACTTGAGCCGTGAAAGATTTTAAACATGGTGGTAATGTTCACGGATAACGCAGTCGCATTAAATATAGGCTACCTAAACATGCTTAAAAGAGCAATAATAGAGAAGAACTTCAATAGCAAGGCAGTTCGTGTAGTTGTACATGAAATTATTTTGAAAATGTAAAAGCAATTGTTTCTGTGTCAAACGATTGCAACAACACCATGACACATGTGTATATATGTGTGTGTGTATGTGTGTGTATGTATGTATGTATGTGTGTGTATGTATGTGTATGTATGTATATGTATATGTATATACATATGTTACGTAGAAGATGTTACTTTTTGCATCATCCAACATGGGTATAACATTCAACCGGTATAATTCTTAGTAATGTATTTTTGAAATAAGTAAAATATAAAATCTAATATTTTATGTAATTGTTTATTTTCACAATTTAGTTGAATAATTGAATAACTAAACAATGACAGGCAAATAAAATAACAGAATCCCAGTCAAAAAGATTTATCTTAAAAGTAAACTTATTCTTTGAATTATATACTGTCATCTTATCCAGGGGGGCATTTTCCCCCATCTTCCCCTATATGGGTCAAATAAATATATATAACTGCTAAACATTCTTTAATTGTGTGAGCCATCACATGCAAAATGATACATTCAATTATCAAAATCTGTTAGTCATACATGTATATTCCATAAATATCTATGACATGTATGACATAGCATGTTTATTCATTGTTGTCTTTTTTTTTTCTTCTTCTTTTTTTGTTGCATGGATGTCATTTTGTGGCAATTTTCTGTTCCCTATATATGACTTTACATGTAAGAAATGTGTAAAAATGGACATCCAAATGTGAATTTTCTGTTTACATGTAACATTGCTACAAAAATAAATGTACTGTATACATACAAATGTGTATCCTTTCTGTGTTTACTACAGTATTTTACAGTATTGACTTTTCCCAGTAGACTTTTACCTACTGTTAAAATCAGTGTGATACATAATAGCATTCAGCTAGACAAAACTGACATTTTTGTATAGTACAGTAAGCAGTCAGTGTCAACAAAAACGTAGAACAATAATGAAATTTGTATATAAAAAACAGACTGCCATGGTGAAAAAACATCACGCTCACATGATGAAAAAAGTTGTGCTGTCCCATAAAACAATTGCACTTACAGTTTAGAGAATGATAAAACTGTTTAAAAAAATGAGCCAAAGTGATTAAGAAAAACTGTTAACTCTTCATCCTAATGTACCTTGTCTCGTCTTACTGAAATTTAGTTTTTCTGCCTTAAAAAAAAATGGTTTTTTATTTAGAGTGAAACATTTTTTTTTTTTTTTTTTTTTGTCAGTACTGGAACAATGAAAAAAGTGTCTCTGGACTAAAGCAAAACTTGGCCACACCACAAACCATTTGACCAGGAAGACAAATTAAGAAATTTCCTCTCCCTGGACCATGTGTTAAGTAGATTTATTTTAACATTTTGAAATAATAGTGTTGTAAAGTCAGAAAACCTGGATGTGTTTTTAAAAAGTGTCATTATAAACTTGTTGTTAGTCTTATATAACACAAAATGTTTTGTGACTTTCTTACTGTGGGAGATTAGCTTGAATTGTCAAACCTGAAAGAATAAAAAAAAAAAAATGTGTCATTACCGAACAAGCCATGGACCATGGCATGATTGTTGGTGCCAGACGGGCTGGTTTGAGTATTTCTGTAACTGCTGATCTTTTGGGATTTTCACACACAATAATCTCTAGAATTTACTCTGAATGGTGCCAAAAACAAAAAACATGCAGTCAGTATCGGTTCTAGCTTGTTTGGCACCCTGGGCTAAACCCGCTTCTACACCCCCCCCAAAGTTGTTGACATGGGTGGGGGTAAAGACTTACATTTGTGCAAGATGAAGCGCAAGTCAAAAACAGCATAGGGCATGGAAGGAAGCATAGAAAGAGACCTTCTGCAGGGAAACAACTACATTAAGTGAAGGTGAACATACACCAGACCACAACAAACCTGAAACCTGAACATACTTGAACATACTTACTAAAAGTGTCATAAAGTCATTTGATGTGTAAATCAAATAAGTAAAGGGTGTTCCATGCAAATAAGGTCACTACCAAAACATCAAAATCACAACTGAAACACAGTTTGTTTTTTGTTTTGTTTTTTCCAAAAAAGAAAGACATTTATGTTGTACCATGATAATGTTTTTTTTTTTCTTCTTCTTCTTTATTATGGTAGCCAGGATGTTTCATATTATTATTCTATGAATTTCAACATGATATCTTCAATATTTAACATTTAGCAAAGAAAAAGGATTGATTTTTATTGATTAGTTGCATAAAGTAAAGTATCATAGGGAATAAAAAAAAATAATTCTGAAAATACTTAAAGGTTAATATGGGCACAAAAAAAAATATTATTTTATGTTGAAACAACAAAAATGAAGAATACTTAGTGGTTTTCTATTTATGTTTTGGTATTGACGAAAATAGGGACGCTGTCTAAAATTAGGAATAAGTGTAAAAATGTATTTAAATAAATAGATTTCAGTATACCCACAGTGAATTTATAAATGTCATGAATTTAAATTATTAAAAAATTAAAAACTCATACAACCCTAAATTTGCACCACTTCTGTAGCATGACCATACATACGTACTGTAGACATAGACAGATAGATAGACAGATAGATAGACAGACAGACAGACAGATAGATAGATAGATAGACAGACAGACAGACAAACAGACAGACAGACAGACAGACAGACAGACAGACAGACAGATAGACAGATAGATAGACAGACAGACAGACAGACAGACAGACAGACAGACAGACAGACAGACAGACAGACAGATAGATAGATAGATAGATAGATAGATAGATAGATAGATAGATAGATAGATAGATAGATAGATAGATAGATAGATAGATAGATAGATAGATAGATAGATAGAGTAGGCCTATGTATGCCATTTTAAGTGTTATGTTTCTTGTGCACATCTACCGCTTTTTTACATGGCAAGCTCATAAAATCGTCCCTCTGTGGCGCTTTCTGCAAATCTTGTTATGTGGAGGGCGTTGCAGCGCTTGACGCTGGCGTTGAACAGAGCATTGACGCCTCGACACAACTCATGAGAAATGCGCTTTACAATGACGAGAGAACATTATTCAAACTCAAAATTATTATTATTTGTCTATTATTGTGGTCTTTTCTGATAAAAGCCATGCTCAGCTGTTTAAAGAGGCTACTGTAGGAAAATGATACAGTAGATCTGCTTTGTGTTTATAATTCTTCTACTGAAGTCAGTAGATTTGTAGTTTTGCAAGTTTTAATAAAGGAGAAGGTAAGGACGTTATTGAAACACTATATTAGATTATTATTGTTGTCTTTTTGGAAGAAAAATAATGCTCAGACTGAAGGAAGACCATAGATCTGCTTTGTTTTTTTTAATGCTTAAACACTATAAAGTCTCTTGGTAGATTTCGGTCATGAAGGACTCAAAATGATTCACTGACTCACACATAGCACATAAGATGCTCATTTGTTGCCACCTAGTGACATTCTTAAGGGGTCACTGAACTAATCAGTTAATAAAATTGAACAAATTTGTGAAACAGAAGAAAGCCTCACCAAATTACTCTTTATTTTGCTGCTAATTCTGCACAATTCTAATCTTGAATAAACTTGAATCAATAAAATAGCTGGAATTGGTGCTTTTAGCTTATTTATTAAATAAAATATCGCCAGACAAATGTTTGGGGACCAGTGATTGTCTTACCTGTTTCACCCCTCATGAGTTTGCATCCCTGTAATTTGTTGTGGCATTGCAAGAACAAATCAACAAATTAGAAAAGAAGCAAATTTGTTGTTTTTTCATTCCCCATTCAGCACTCTTACCACCTGTGACCTCACACTGCGAAGGTTACCTATGTGATTTGTTTTTATTTATTTTATTTTTTTGTTTAAACATTACAAGTAAACATGCAACTAAGACAGACAGAAAACATGGACAAGTTCTTGAAAAGGAAAAATATTAATGACGGTTAGCCTATGTGGGATAGTGGTGTGCCGGAGAATTTATTAGTCGTAAAACGTGTGCCATGGCAGAAAAAAGGTTTGGAAACTGCGCTAACATCACATTATCCGCGGATGCGAGTAAAAACACTGGAGGTTGGAAAACCAAAACAGGCTTCCATTATGAATGGCAAAACACTTCTGCGTTCAAGAAAATTATGGTTACGCCCTTAAATATAAATTGTAACATTATACATTCAAATATACATGACCATTTCCACACTTGTAGGTGGCAACAAATTATTAACATATTTTATGTTACTAGTGAGTCATTTAGTCATAGACTCAATAAAAGCACCCAGTCTTCAAGTCTTGGGTTTGATACTTTTACCTCTTTTTGAACGTTTTACGCTGGTGAAGAAAAAATGCACAAACTGGCCATTTTATTGTCTTATTAAAATGTATTTACTTGTTTGTTGAACTGTTGTATTAAATCACATCCGTGCTTATATTTAGACCAACCGCACTCTGGCTCATTGTCACATTGCTTCTTCATTCTAAAAGCAGCCTGTGGGGATGAATAAGGAGAGAAGCGTGCGTCTTCACCAAATGGGAATGCGCTTACGCACGCACTGAATTTGACGGGTGGTTATGAGCCCCCGTTTAAAGGTTATCAATATTACTTTTTGAAAGCGTGTTATTCATGTCTACTGGTTTGCGATAGTTGCCAATGCATGTAATAGGCCTACTGGACTCACTGATGTCTGGATGCTGCACAAGCAACATCGCATTTGTCTTTTGTTGTGGAAAAGCGTTCTCCTTTGTGCCAAGTGGCAACTCTGCTATAGACATAAATCTTCACAGCACATTTTGATATGGTTTAGAACGTTCAATGTTTTCTGTGAAGTCATGTTTCCTGAGTATTTCGAGATGAAAACAGAGCATTTATTAGATTGGAATAATACTTTAAATGTTTATGTTCTGACATTACTTGTGAGATATGACTGACAGTTGTGAGCTTGAAATCCCTTCCCAGAAAGAACCTCTCAATAGATATCATTGTATCTCACACTGGCAGTACAACAACTCTACCTGCTGGTCATTTGTAGTAATACATCATAAACACATATAACTCACTTTGGATCATTCATCCTTCTTATTTCTAAATTCAAACAACTACTTAAACCATTTCCAGTCTGGCACCAAGAAGCCCCAATAAAGACAGCTTAATGATTTATGCCCAAATATTGACATTTAGTGTCGCCTTTAACAATGTCGACTACAATATTCTCCTATAGACAGACTGGAAAACTAGGTAGGACTCTCTAAGCTACATATTCTCATGGTGAAATCGTAAGGATTCATACGACTTTTCTTAATTTGGCTAATTCGATATCATGCGACGGCTCTCCTATGAATTCCTATGACTTTCACTACAGCCATTGACGTCGCTGGGCATCGTTTCCATCTAATATGCAACAATGACTTGCTTCTGTCACACACTACAGCTTCCTATCATGTTTATATACTCTACTGATTGGTTAAGTTTAGATAAGAGGTTTGGGTAAGGGCATAATATTAATAAGCATGTCCTTAACACCTATTGTAGGAAACTCTCTGTTACTTCCACATTAGACATCTGGGCATTTACATGTGATGAAATCTGACAAATTTAAACAAACAAACTCGTACGAAATCATACGAAATAGCCAACTTGTAAAATATGTACGAATCTTCATGAGACCGGGTTGCTCTAAATGGTCCTCAGCTGATTCAGATCATAAAAGTAAAGGGGCTCCTAGTGGCAACTATGCATCTGTGTGGACCGCCATGATATGTGGATTCCCCACCTTTACCTCCTGCAAATAGGTGAAATAATGCACATATTCTCACAATTGTAAACAACTGATCAAATAGATCTACATAGCTCTATCGCCAAGCGACTACCACCCCATAGACTCTCTAAGCCAGTGTATTAATGAAAACAACAGTTGGATGTGCTGTAACATCCTTCAATAAAAACATAAAAGACAAAGTAGAGGTTGAATTTGGCTGTAAAGAGGAAATACTCAAAATGAATGCTTACCTTGACTCCCGAGGTCTAAAGATGAAAAATCAAGGCAGGATCTTGATGTTATTTTGGATTTAGACCTTAGTTTTATATATAAAAACAAGCCTATTATTATTATTATTATTATTATTATTTTTACTCAAAAATATAATAATAATTACATGCTTTGTATCCAGGCAAGAGAGAAACTACTTTATGCAATCATTACCAGCAGGGTGGATCAGAACCAAACAAATGACCTCGGCCCTCAGATCTCTACTTGCATGTACTCACATACTGTTTAGAATTGATTTTAAAGTGCTACTACTTATTTATAAACCACTCAATGTCTAGGACCAAAATGCATTGTGGATATGCTTGTAGATTATAAACATAAACAGACTTTTGTGGTCATGAATTCAGCTGGTAATACCTGGGGTTCATTCCACACATGGATAGACAGTGTTTAACTACTTTGCCACCCACAGCTGGTACCAGAAGATGTGTCCTAAATGTTGCTATACTCAAGTCTAATCTGATTATTTGTTTATTTTTAACTTCATTTTTAAATTCCAATTCATTTTGTTTTAATACTTTTCATTATTAATTCATTCTTTGAAGTAATTTAAATTAACTGAATCTCAAAATATAAAATAATATTTTGCCAGTTGTTTTTTTTTCTTTATTGTGCCTTTGTAACACACATTCACATTGAATTACCACTGTATAGAAATTATCTTGCTGATTTCTAGTCTCAGATATTACTTATTGTAAATTGTGCAAATGCAGCGTTCACCTTTAATTCTGTGATTTATCTTGAAGAACTTTTCAGCAGGGACTAAAAACAATTTCGGTTTGTTCTGAGCAAAAACTGTATTTTTAATTGCTGGTTCAGAAGTTCCGCAGCCTCCTTTTCAAAACGTTACTGGTTAGAAGTAAATAAAACAACGGTTAATAATGTTCTGTTTAAAATTACAGTACTCTGCGCTAAGGGGTGGGTGAAATCTCATTTGAAGTTTTGCCAGATCTCACAAATAGAAATAAGCAACCTGGGCTGTGTTTCTCAAGAGCATCATAAGCCTAAGTAGATCATAGAAACTATTGGTGCCAATGGTCTCTACTCGACAATCAACTTAAGCTTGCAATGTTTTTGGCAAACGCAGCCCTGGTTTGGAAAAACAAGACCAAAATAAGCCACTTGCCTCACCAAATAAGCAACAAAAAAAAAGCAGTTAAATGTTTTCCGGTGTTGTGAATTTATCAGCATAGAAATCATAACAAGCATACCGTTAATTAACAGGAAAGTACCATTTTAATTTAAAAGTACCCGGCAGCATCAAATATGTATTAAATCATATCTAACAATAAACAACAGAGAAATGTACTTTTTACCTCTAATAATATTTTCCTTGTATCTGAATTAGCCCTGCATTTATATATAGTAATTATACATACAAATACATTGTTAAAAAGATCTTCATTCATACTGTTCAAACAATTTTTTTAAATGTCCTGACGTTTTTTTTTTTAAATGTCCTGCTCATGACATTTGACCAGATACAGAGCACATACAACATCCCTGTTATCTCTTACTTTCAGTACATCCAGATAAAAAGGTCATAGTTAATAGAAGACAAAATTGATTTTAATATATTCTCTTGCCATATCCTACCTCTTTATCAAAAACTATGTCAACATAAACCCACTGTAAAGCAAATATATAATTACTAGCAGAAAAAATAGCTGCAACTCCTGGAGCCCTTTTTTTAAAATACTTAGAGAACTGAGACCTCTGACTTTAGAGATCTTTGCCTTCCTTCCTACTTCCAAAGATGCTTCATAAACAGAACACAATATGCAACTATGTGCTTTAAAATAATTCCTCACACTGCCTTTGTCTGTCTGTTTGTAACAACTACAATTTTGAATATGAATTGTTGTTTTTTATTCATGTTTTTATTTGTATATTCTTTCATTGTGTGTGTGTGTGTGTGTGTGTGTGTGTGTGTGTGTGTGTGTGTGTGTGTGTGTGTGTGTGTGTGTGTGTGTGTGTGTGAGCGTGTATTTATCACTTTGTGGGGACCAAATGTCCCCATAAGGATAGTAAAACCCGAAATGTTTGACCTTGTGGGGACATTTTGTCGGTCCCCATGAGGAAAACAGCTTATAAATCATACTAAATTATGTTTTTTGAAAATGTAAAAATGCAGAATGTTTTCTGTGAGGGTTAGGTTTAGGGGTAGGGTTAGGTTTAGGGGATAGAATATAAAGTTTGTACAGTATAAAAACCATTATGTCTATGGAAAGTCCCCATAAAACATGGAAACACAACATATGTGTGTGTGTGTGTCTGTGTGTGTGTGTGAGCGTGTATTTATCACTTTGTGGGGACCAAATGTCCCCATAAGGATAGTAAAACCCGAAATTTTTGACCTTGTGGGGACATTTTGTCGGTCCCCGTGAGGAAAACAGCTTATAAATCATACTAAATTATGTTTTTTGAAATTGTAAAACTTCAGAAATTTTTCTGTGAGGGTTAGGTTTAGGGGTAGGGTTAGGTTTAGGGGATAGAATATAAAGTTTGTACAGTATAAAAACCATTATGTCTATGGAAAGTCCCCATAAAACATGGAAACACTACATGTGTGTGTGTGTGTGTGTGTGTGTGTGTGTGTGTGTGTGTGTGTGTGTGTGTGTGTGTGTGTGTGTGTGTGTGTGTGTGTGTGTGTGTGTATTTTTATGTGCTTGTCATAGTCTTATGTCATGAGTTGTGATGCCTTGTAATGTGTTAAAAGTACAATAGAAAATGAAATAAAAAAGGTCTTTATTCACAGAATGTGACAACCACAAAAGGCAATTAGGCAAAAAGATGTGATGGAGCAGTTTCCTTCAGGATCAAAGCACATTTTAAAAAATTTCAGGCAACAAATTAATTTTCCAAAACTTTACTGTGATAAATCATTTGGCCTTTGGTTTTAATAAAAAAAAAAGTTTTCAGACCTAAATTAGCTTGTTATAATCAGTTACCAGTATTTCAAAATAAAGTTTTCACTCCAGAACAACTGAAAATCCCTTAATTCTCATTTTTGTTTTTGTTCTACAACAAAAAGTTTGTTTGTTTTCGTTCCTTGAATCATTTTTAGTCCCTGCCTTTTTGATGCTCCATCAGTTGCTAATACTGCCCTCATGTGGAGCACAACATTAATTATCTACTTATTGTAAGACTATAATTAAAAAACGATAAGTTTTTCCTTGCCGCTTTCTCTTTGGCTTGCTCACCATGGTGGGATTAAGGTATTAGCTGCTTTTGAAAGTATGGAGGCTACTGTATTCCAAAAAGCATTATACAAATAAAACCAACTTGACTTTCAAAAGGTTTATTGAGGATAGCTGTTGAGAAGTACTATTCTATTGTTGTTTGAGACATAACTTGACAAGATGAGACATAAACTTGAAAACTCAAGGAAACTATAACTATAGAGAGCTGCAGATTATGTAAATCACTTATCACATAATTTCTCTAGCTGCATGCATTATTCCATCAGACAATATATTTTATTGAGAGACCAAATTGAGTGCAAATTAAAACGACTTCTATTATAAGGGTCTCAACGTTACGCACTGTGAAGTAGTAGACCTTGAAAACTATGCACACACCTACATACTGGAAACACTACAGTGTCACACTGTCAGTGAGATTTCATAGGCTTAACAACGTGAAACCAGACACTCCCAACAGCCATGCATCTCTTGGTCTGGGAGAGGTACTTCGCCAGAGGAAGACCTTCTAGATAGAGCAGAGGAAATCACAGCAACAGGAGGAGATCCCTTGTCACATCTATTGTTTTGGATCCACCAGACTCTCTGGATGTCGACAGATACTGGATGAGTGATAGGAGAATAAACCGGTCTTGCTGATGATTGCATGATTCTTGACCGGTATCTGGGATTTGCACCAGTGTCGATGTGACTGCCAGAGTGTTGAGGGGAAAACTACACTAGATTGAAAATTGAAAAGTCCATTAATAACAGAAGACAGTGTATCAGTTGCTGGTCAGAAAGTGGTTACTGGTCTTACTAACTTGGGTTTGATTTTGATCTGTGTAGGGGACACCAGTGCAAGTTGTCACACTTTTTACTTCAGTGAGTAGTTCTCACCTGGTAGGTTTATTTATATATATATGTGGACACTATAGGGTAAGCTGTCACAATGAAAACCTCCCATTAAACAGCATATTATAGCCAACATTGTATACACTTACTGTATGAAAACATGTCAAACTAACATACAAAAATGTTAAACCATTGTCTTGTCTTGGATATGAATTTTTGAAATTATGAAAATGTTACAAAATTGCACTAAAAGAAATGTGATAACTCACCCCAACTTGTAAGGTAAATACACATGTCTTGAGAACATCATTAAGTCTTTAAAATGTACTTACTGTATATACAGGCCTCCACAAGAACCCGTTGTGAAATCTTGTTAAAACCACAGTTCAATCCTTTTGTCTTGGGCAGAGTTTCTGAAGGCTGAATGAACAGGTGGAGTTTCTCCATTCATTAAACTGTTGTTACTGGGCGGCAGCCTCGGGCGCCCGAATGACTGGCCCCAAGGGTTAACAAAACAAGAACAGGCTGCAGTTGTTGTTCATAGTAAAACAAGACGGAAGGTGTTTATCCTTCACAATTCCCCTCAACTCACTTTTCAAAACAATGAAACTCCCAAAGACAGAGCAAGGTCTGTCTGATGTAGCATAAAACACAAATGAATAGAGTTTACTGGATTCTGAAATCGTTCTGTGTTTCATGTCAGTCTAGATGGTGCTTAACTGAAGGTGAAGAATGAATTGTGACAACTGTATTCGAAGAGTGTAATTAAATTGAATTATCTCGAAAACCATGTTAAAGGAATATTCTGGGTTCAATACAAGTTAAGCTCAATTGTCATATTTGTAGCATAATACTGATTACCACAAAAATAAAGGTTACAGTGAGGCACTACAAGAGGTCCAATCTTTGGAGGGTTTTAAGGCAGAAATGTGAAGCTTATAATTTTGTAAAAGCACACACTAATTCCTCTGTTAAAACTCATGTATTGTTTGAGTTGTAAAGTTATTTGAATTGTCATTTTTACAGTCATTTTAGGGTTTTAGCGTTTGTTGGCATCGTCATGGCAACAAAGCTGCAAAATTGGATATAACTGTACACAGAAAAGTGATTTTATCTTGCTAAAATCATATTGTTTATGTCCTGTGGCTACACACACACGTGTATATATATATATATATATATATCAATTTTAACATTAAACAATTGGCCCCCATTCACTTCTATTGTAAGTGCCTCACTGTAACCCAGATTTTTAGTCACAATTATTTTTTGCAGTAATCGATATGATGCCACAAATGATGTCGATTGAGCTTTACTTGTACTGATCCTGGAATTTTCCTTTAAAATGTATAATTTTGTGGCTGTAAACCTTTGTGTAATTTAATATTTAAGGACTATTCCCATTCACTTCCATTTTAAGTAGCTTACTGTAACCGCAAAATAAACCAGAGAGAAATATACATTTTATTTGTGTTAAACAAAATGCTATTGATTGAGCTTAGCTTGTATGAACCCAGAACGTTCCTTTAACAAAACCACTACAAATGGAATACTGTTTCATTGAGATGAAAAATAGCCTGAGCAAGCAATTATGAACTGAATGCATAACGGTCATGATGGCAGTTTACCATAACAGTTTGAACTTTGTTATCATGCTAATTCTGTCATGCCTTTATGAGTGGTTTGGCTTGTGAAGCCTCATCTCTTCACACTTAAGCTACCTTGCCTTGTGTGGAGGGAGATAGCATCTCTGATAGGATAGACTGACACTCTGATGCAGTTAAGGAGCTTTGAGGAGGGTATAAAACCTCTCAAAGATCATTCTCATTGCCTTCTCTTATCTAACACTCGAATCTTTGCAGTAAAATGGCTCCTAAAAAGCCTGAACCAAAGAAAGTGGCAGCCAAGCCAGCGCCCCCTCCAGAGCCAGAGAAACCTAAGGAACCTGAGTTTGACCCAAAAAGCCTTACGGTGAGTATCCTTATGGTTTTGTCTATATTGCTATGGTATAGACTTTACCAGGCACACAAAACTGTCAGAAAGAAAGGTACTGTGCAGGTAAATTCTTGTTCAGAGAGGAACAAAGGTTATAAACACTTTGAAACAATTTATTAATGTTTTTCAATGAGTTATAAACTAGTTATAACTAACTAGAGGTACAAAAAGGTCCCCTGGATGCAGGGTTGGGGAGTAACGGAATACGTGTAACGGGAATAGATATTTAAAATACAAACTATAAGTAACTATATTCCACTACAGTTACAATTGAAATAATTGGTAATTAGAATACAATTGCATTCAAAAAGTAGTTTGATTACTGAAGAGATTAATTTGCAATTAGTTGCCATTTGTTTCATTTAATATTTAGTCCTTTCACATTTATACATATAAATGATGTGATCCAAAGTGCTTTTGAACAGCAGTGAAACACTTTCTTATGATGTGTTACATTCATACGAGCAGACAGAGAAGTAAGTTTGAAGTAAGTTTTGGTAGAAGAAATAGAAATAAACCTTGTGTAAATTGTCAGCATTATGCTAAGCTAAAATACTATTTCTATTAATTTTACATGCACATGTTACCAGACACTATCATATTTTTTTATCAAGAAAATTTGTGTTGGATCATAATTTCTTTTTTTCTAGTAAGACCTTTGATATTAGGGCAAAAATCATATTCTTGATAATATATTTTTTTATTGTTTTCCTGTAAAAATATCAAAAAATCCTTAAAACAAGATGAGTTTGATTTGTCTTGTTTTAGAAACAACACTGCATAATATATTTAGGTTTTTCAGAGAATGTATTTTTATCATTTTTTTCATATTTTGTCTTTCTGTACTGACAGAGTTTTTATAGACAAAACAATGAAAAAAATCTACTAGTGCTGAAGAAATATCCAAAGTATTTAGAATACGTTACTGACCTTGAATAATCTAACGGAATATGTTACAAATTACATTTTGCAGCATGTATTCTGTAATCTGTTGTGGAATACATTTCAAACGTAACCCTCCCAACCCTACCTGGAGGGTGACCACCCTTGTACCTTAAGTACAGTTTATTTATTTATTTCTGAGTGTGAACCTTGTATCATGCCCTGTGTAGCAGGGATTAAAAACTGAATGTTTTTCATTTTGGTTTGTTCTGAGTAGAAACAGTATTTTTTCCTTTACAAATAGTAGCAGGTTGGAACAAAATTAAAGAAAATGTAATATCATTCTTTCTTTTTAAATAACAGTACTCTGTGCTAACAGTGGATGAAATAGAGTTGCAGTGTTTCCAGATCTCACAAGAGAAACAAGGCACCTGTTTTAGGAAAAACATGCTCAAAATAAGGGACTTGCCTCACTCAAAACGTTTTTTTTTTTTATCATGGGGGAATTATCATGATAGAAATCATAACATGTATAGAAACATTAGCATATATAAAGTAACATCTTTTCAATAAATGTATTCTTACAATTAAATATATCCCCCAAAATAATCAAAATATTAATTTGGCGACCTTTAAATCAACTAATGACCTAAATCTCTCTCTCCTGCATGCATCCACACACAGAGTCAGGGCATTTGGATTAAACATCATCTTTTGCATGCCAAATGATTTGTATTTTTTTACACTGGTTTTTAAACTAGCAGTTTTCTTCAGAAGTGCATGATTATATTCTACTAATAAGAGAGAAGACTCATTTTTGTTGCAACAGTATGTGTCCATATGCTGTTTCGATTCGTAATCCTGACTGATTAATTCAGATTGATGTTTTGCTCTTAATAATGTACATCACAAAAATACATTCTAGATATTTATGAGGACTAAGATATTTTCGCCCCTGGGAAATTACTAATGTTCCCTTCTATAGACATCCGTTGCATTTGCCGTTTGTTTTGTGGCATTGTCGTGAACTAAAAGTACGTAAGCTTCAGTGTTGGTTGTTTTTTTTACTTAATCTAACAGAGGAAGAATTCAGTTACAGTACTTCAGTTGCAGTAAAAACTCCTGTTGTGCTATCAGTTGTATTGCTTTTAAAGTATGTGGCATTATGTGAACAAAGTGGCCTGTTAGCCTTTTATTAAATAGTCTCACTATTTAAACATTTTCACTCGCAAACTTTGGTTTGTCCCTTCTTAGCTAAATGTTTCAGTGTACAGACATCACTGTTTATTCATTTTGATCTGGGACCACATTTGCTAAATTAATTAACCTGATAGTTAGAGATGGAGTCTGGACAATGGTCAGAATGAAAGAGAATCAAAGCTCATGACCTTGCATAAGAATGCCTGATTGCTAAGAGCTCCCATACCACCTCTTAGCATTCCTGTTCCTTTGTCTGAGAATGTCTTTCTCGTCTAGGGACACTAAGGATGGATGGGGTTTCAATATACAGTAATTCCCTCTGGTTCTAGAACAGTTGTTTGTTATTCTTAGTCTCCATAATGAGTGGGGTGCACTGGTCATAGCTGACCTTTCTCAAAGGACTTCAGAAAGCCTGGTTCCTCTCAAAGGGTTCTTGCTAGCACCTTTGTCTGCTGAGCAGTTGGATTAGCATTGTCTGAGTTAAGAATGGGTATTTCCATTGTGATTGACCATTGTTAACTGCATTGTGATTTTTTTTATAATTTGGCTGAAACTCACCCAATTGTATCATTCATACGGACATTAATGAAATATATCAGACTCCCTAAAATACTAATTTTTCCCCCCAGATTGAGTTTACACCTGAACAGATTGAAGGTAAGCATTTGCAGAATCAAACAGACTTTAAAAATTAAAAATGTATACTTACTAACTCATACTTACTAATGTATTTCCGTATCATATTCCCCACAGAATTTAAGGAGGCATTCTTGCTGTTTGACAGAACACCGACCGGTGAAATGAAGATCACCTATGCCCAGTGTGGTGAAGTCATGAGGGCATTGGGCCAAAACCCCACAAATGCAGAGGTCCTGAAAGTACTGGGCAAACCAAAGCCTGAGGGTAAGAACAATTAATTGTTCTTTATACTGTCCAACAAAGGCAAAACACAGTAATTACAATTACACTGAAATTGAGTAAAATGCCTCTAAGGTTATATAGTTTAAGTGTGGATATTACATTTACATTTAGACGTTTATCCCAAGCAACTTAGTAGTTACAGCAGTTTTCACACTCCCATTTCTCTGAACCTGAGCATACTGCAGCTGAACTAAATTGTCTGTAACAGCACAGATCATTGTCTAAGCGACTTGATTTCTAACTCGATATTGAGCAAATATGTAGTTACTGATTTCTGCCTTTGTACTAGAGCAGTACAGTAGGCTACCCAATGGCATCATGCTCATGAATGAGTTTTGAATGTGTTTATAATTTCCATTTTTATGTCACTCTAGAAATGACCTCCAATCTGATTGACTTTGAGACGTTCCTACATATGTTCCAACATGTGTCCAAGTCCAAAGATCAGGGCACTTTTGAGGACTTTGTTGAGGGGCTGCGAGTGTTTGACAAGGAAGGAAATGGCACTGTAATGGGAGCCGAACTTCGACATGTACTTGCAACTTTGGGTAAAAAACAACAATAAAAATCAAAACAAAAACTGCACAAAATAGATTAAATGGATGAAGAGACTCTTAAAAATGAAGGTT
This sequence comes from Xyrauchen texanus, assembly GCF_025860055.1. Taxonomy (NCBI): domain Eukaryota; kingdom Metazoa; phylum Chordata; class Actinopteri; order Cypriniformes; family Catostomidae; genus Xyrauchen; species Xyrauchen texanus. The sequence continues at coordinate 35,334,582 of NC_068283.1, read as the reverse complement.
CTTCAATGGTTCAAGACTTTAGACTCAGCAAAGAAACCTCTTATCAAAAAAATGTTTTGGCTGTATTGGTTTCTTGAGTTGATATGGTTCATAAGAGAATGCTTAAACTTTTATGTTATTCAGATCAGAGTTTTGATGTCTCAGTTCTTAAAAACACCAGTGTATAGATGGTTTTCTACACAACTAAGTAATAAAAATGTGTTTGTGGAACTGAAAGATTCTCAAGTTACATCAAACTGTTCACGTCCACACTAATATGCTTTCAGTTGAATGCATTGATTTTGATACATTTATGATTCTCATCCACACTTGATTGGCATTTTCATGCAAACAAAACAGTCGAAAACGCTCTCTTGTTCCCCATACTTTGGAAGAATTAGGAAACTGAAAATTATGTTTCCCCAAAAAACGTATTTGTGTGGACATGGCCTGAAAACCCCTTTTTGGTTCTAATTGCAACCTTTATTTTCAAGATTCTATGCCAAATAGACCCAATGAGTGCATTATTGCTGAATAAGACATTTATTTAAACACATTTTAGAACATAATAAAGTCAGCCTAAAAATATCAATGTTGGGTTATCTCTGTTTACGCTCCTGGTATTTATATTTACCTTGAGATTATTGCCACAGGTAACAAAAGATTATCACATCTGTTTGTCTTCAGGTGAGAAAATGACAGAATCAGAGGTTGAACAGCTGATGACCGGACTGGAAGATGGAGACGGTTGTGTTAACTATGAAGGTGTGATAATCTCTCAAATTATATAAGTGTTTCAAAATCTACCGTTTACCTTTGGGTATAGAGTTATTCTTGTAAACATGAGGGCAGAATTACAGTATATTCAGTGACAGTGTTTATTATTGTTATTTTATAACAGTGTACTGTAAATGTATTGCAATATACAGTATATTACTATTAGTATTTCCAAAAATGGGCTTTTTATGCATTCTTGCAATTAAAGAATATTTTAAACAATTTGCTTTACCGATTGGCTTAACAATACCCATAAATAACTTTATTCTTTGTTTTAGAGAAGGTGAAAAGTAATCTTGTCCATTTATCCTTTTCTCCCACAGCATTTGTTAAACACATCATGACTGTGTAAACTAAAGAGGTCAGTGATGGTTATTAAGAATTTCAAATGTATGCATTATGTTATTATAATGTCAGTGGAATATACCAGTATTTGAAGATGTGAAATTACATTACAGTAGATCAGTTTCAATGCCGTTTCCAGTCAAAACTCAAAAGAAAAATGCTCAGGAAAAGTGCTTTCTAAATGAGATCTTATTTATCCTCATACAGTTTTCCCTTTTTCCTGTAGGAACAAATGTGACAGACCTCTACTGTTATCAACAGACCCTCAGCCCAGTTCTTTCTTCTCTTGCCCTGTAGTTTTTCTGTTTATGTGATTTTGTCATTGCGTTGACATTTGTTTTGTGTTGCACAGATGCTCACACATCCAGAGATTAAAACTCACAGGTTTGATTGGAGAGAGAGAGAGAGAGAGCAATAAAATAAAATTAACACTGTCTTTGTTATATTTCCCTCATCATAGTCTCCTAAAATGAATTTCCACCAACATTTAAAGACAGCCGCAGCCAAAGTTTTCTCAATATACAGATATCCTAATAAAATGATTACAGCAACACCTAGAATCACTGTGACACAACGAGTGTCACTGTGAATTACAGGTCGAGAGAGCATGAATAACATGCTGTAGTGAACTCCACACTGCATGTGTAAAACTTTAAATGATTTCAGGACTAGGAAACTACACATCACTCCACAGATCCTCTTGAATGCAGTAGCGTTTTGGTTGAAGTCATTTTTTAAATGCTTTTAAATTAAGATGTGGATGCAGATTTAACCAGTAGATGTTTATTTTTATTTTCTGAACTCATAATTGACTGCTGAAGTTGTTTATTTTATCTGACCAAATGATTATGCTTATTTTAATATGAGAAATGAGATGCTTTGATTCATAGCTTGGACAATAATGAAAAATATGTCTGAAACAGTCACTGGTTAGTGTAGGATAGCTATAGTGTGGACAATGGACAAAATGCCATTGTTTAATAATGAATTTGCTAATGACTGTGTCCGTGATAGTGAGACATTGAAGAAAAAGAAATACTTGTGAAATGGTGAAGTATTTATTACTACAAATTATCTTTCATGTAAAAATAAGCATAGACAAAAAACCTACTTGGAGTAAATTGTCAGTCGAATAACACAATGGACTTATCTCTACAACAGATTGGAGTTATGTTTGTCTGCACATTCTATAATTGTACAAACAGAGGATAAATTTAACTTGTTAATTTGTAGTGTCTGAATAGACAGCCTTGCTTATGTCCCAGACATATAAAGAATGTACTCATGGATTAGCAACGGTCCTGTGATGGTCCACAGCTGGTAAGTGTTAACTTACAGAGCAAAACAAAGCTCCTTTGAATGGCTTTTGTCTTTGTGGTTCATGGCAACAAAGATGCTTTCCACAGCCATAACCTTTGATTTTCAAGCACAATGATTGGCATAAATAGCATTTTCATTTCAGCTGCTGCCCTTAATTTCCCTTATTGGCGGGAGTCCTGCAGCAATTATAAGCATTGTGAGTAGGGAAGGTTATTGTGTAAAAGACAACAAGTAAAAACACATGGAGATGGAAGAAATGCAAAACACATACAAATGAAATCACACAAACGTGGTTCTCACTATTTGATAGGCTCATAAACAGAGGGTGGCTGTGGCCACCATGGACTGAAGCCCCATTGGCCACCCCACTCACAATTGCGTAATTTAGTTCTTTAGAGGTGAAATCATCTCAGTATAAATGTACAAACTTAACATGTGTGCACACCAAGGTCGCCAAACCTCTCCGTCCCAGGTGTCATTGTATCCACTCAACCCCTGCCCCCACAGATGTGCCACAACAGACTGATCACTTGCCCCTGCCTGGCCACCCTTTTGAAAAACTCCTGGCTCTGCCCATGCTCATAAATCAGCCAAATTATGTTTTGCTCCACATCTAATAAGGTCAATAGGTATCTGTGAGGATTAGTTTTAGGGATAGGGTTAGGGTATACAGTATAAAATATAAACTGCATTAAAACCGATTCTGTCTATGAGATATCCTCACTGATAGAGTAAAAACTACATGTGTGCCTCACAAGTATAGCCAAACCTGTACAGACAAACACAGAAACATACACACAAAATACTCTATCAGCAGTGATATAAGAATTCCTCACATTTTTCACCAGAGCTGCTGGATTACTGTCAAGTTTTTCATTCGAAACCAGAAATATATCCTACTTGCAACTCTGTTACCAAGTTACCTTGTGGATCACAGATAGAATAATAGGTGGTGGTGCTCTGAGGTCTCTAGCCCCTGCCACTTTGATGAGGTTCCCCTCCTTCGAATAATCCATTGCCCCTTTGTTGAGGTGGGTGAGAGTTTGGTGGTGCACACAGTCAATGGAGAATGTACCATCTGCCCAATTCAACCCCCTCCCTTCCCCAGTCTACATACAGTGTTCATCCACCACTTTCATAATTAAACAGATTTGTGTATTCATTAAAGGTGCACTCAGTAATTTTTTGAAGTATGTCTAAGTAACTCACGTTGGCTTACAGTGACACCTATTGGCCTGGAAGCAGCATCATTCAAACAGTAGTTTTCAGTTAGCAATGCCATTGTAAAAATTCACTATTCACAGTAAACCAGGTTTTGTTTAATCCATCAATGAAAGTGCCCAATAACAGGGCAGCTACTGAGATTAAGCATGTGGTATTCAGCTGGTCATGTGACACTAACATGGCTGTCCTCACTAGGTGCCCCTACTCCATGTAGAATAATAGAGCATTTATTTACTGGTTACTGATGTGACTGAACTCTTCATCTTACATGACACATACATGTATGTTTCAATGTTAGGCCTACTATTAATTTATTTCAAAGTAAAAAAAATTAAATGAGGAAATAAAATTACTGAGTGCACCTTTAAATAAAAATCAAATCAGTAAATAGGGATTATTATTAAAGACTAAAAGGAACCAGATACATTGCTAGGGCTATAACGCCATCTAAAAGCCAAGAGAGAAACCGCAGCCTCACCACAAGCCCCTAGTTTCTGCAACAGATCTCCTCTCCTCCTCTCTCATTGGTGAGAATAATACAATTTGGAACTTTATAGGCTGACAGATCAAACATATTGCAATAGAGGTTTGAAAACTAAGGAGGAAAACAGGTCAATACAACAAATATTAAGAGGCCATTAGCCTCCTCACTCTCTCTGACTTCCTCTAACACACACAGATTCTTATTAACAAAATCTAAAAAAATGCCTAGTCATTCACAAGCTGGCTGGTTGCTGACAAACTCTCATCCAAGTCCAACCTCACTCAAGTACTTAATTGGCTTATTGTGCTAAGAGTATCTCACACATCTAAAGAACAACACTGGCAGAAAGTGGTGGTGGTGTAGTGGGCTAAAACACATAACTGGTAATCATAAGGTTGCTGGTTCAATCCCCACAGCCACCACCATTGTGTCCTTGAGCAAGGCACTTAACTCCAGGTTGCTCCGGGGGGATTGTCCCTGAAATAAATGCACTGTAAGTCGCTTTGGACAAAAGCGTCTGCCAAATGCATAAATGTAAGTATGCAAATTTGCTTGCACAAGAAAATAAAATGAGGAGAATTTACATTTTACATCTTCTTTTTTCCCTGGTGCTGATGAAGTGCTATTCAGCAGTGAATCACAAAGACTCTTGCAGTTTATGTGAAGGTATCCGTGAATGATGTGACTTGGTATGTAATTAATCCTTGTTTAAGATAAAATATAGTCAATGCATAAAAGGCTTGATTCAAATGGAGCATTCAAAAGTACCACTTCAGAAAAAGGTGCACTATTTCCTGTTTATCTCACAATTTCAATTCCATGTTGTCTCTTTTAAGCCAATATGGAAAAACAAGGCTTTTCCATTTTTATTGATTTTATTGATCAGTTTGTGTATTGTAACGGGTTCACACGATGGGCAATGAGGTGCTGAGCAGCCATCATAATCTTTTAATGACACAAATGAACAAAACACAACATAAATCTGATGCACACAAACACAATTTTGTGCATCTCTCTCTCAAACTGGAGTCTCCTCTTTAGCCCTCTCCCGGCTGATTCAGTGCCGGGCATCCATCGTTATGGCCTGGACACCCGTTATGGCCTTACTCCACCCCCCCGCCTTTCTGGAGGGGAGGTATTGCTGTTTTGGCCATTCTTCCGCTGGCCGGTCTTCCCTGCCTCCTGGGAATCTGAGTAGGACGAGGGGAGGGAGAGGGGAGAGGGAGAGATAGAGAGAGAGAAAAAACTGGCTCGCCGGTCCCCAAACACGCTGTTGACTGGTCCTCAGCCAGTTGTGCAGCGGTCCTCCGTGACGCCGGGCGATGGCACTGGACCTCACCTCCTGGAAGATGGCAGTGGTCTCCTACGCCTCCCGGCAGATGTCAGCGGCTCCTCCGCTTCCTGGCAGATGGCAGCTGCTGCTTCGTCTCCTGGAAGATGGCAGCAGGCTCCTCCGCCTTCTGTCGAACCGCTCCAGCTCCTTGGCATCGCGACCCTCCATCAGTGGCGAGGGCTCTCCGACAGCGCATCCTCCTCATTCCCGGGTTTCAGCACCAATGTGACCAAGACATAAATTCAACAAGACTTTAATTAGACAGACCATCAAACTGAAAATACAGCAACATAAAAACACACACACACACACACACACACACACACACACACACACACACACACACACACACACACACACACACACACACAGAGAGAGTGGCAGTGTGTGTGTGTGTGTCTCTCTCCCCTCTCCCTCCATCATCTCTCTCAGATTCTTAGAAGGCAGATTCATTGGGTGGCTGAACGGCCGGAAGGGCAACTCAGCACCAGGTGTGCATTCTCTCGGCCCGGTCACGCCCTCCTCCTCATCACACATACAAGTGTTTTCCTTTCTGACCACATATTAGTCATAGAAAAGAAAGCTTTAACTTGAATTTGACCAAAATCTGTTATGAAACAAAATGAAAAGCTATATGCTAATCTATGCAGTGGCAATTTCATATGACGTAGCATACAGCAAATGATGTATACACAATTTTGCATTTGGTCAGTTGTGTGTGTGTGCTTAAAAAATGAATAAGGTGTGAGGTTCTGCTTCATCCTGGCATTCCTTTTGCTCTCTAGCCCCATCCTCCCTCTCCAGGACGCTGAAGGAACTGTTTGCTCTGACAGGATTTTCTCACTGGCTGACTGCTGCAGTTGGACAGACAATAACTCAGTGTGCCACAGAGGTAAGTCAAACTCAAACCTAACCTAACATTTTACTGTGAAGCATATTTAATAATGCATTGAACTGTGTTCAAAAGCATTGCCACAGTTTTTACATCGCTTAACTGCAGAAAGCGGTCTCGATCAAAGGATGTGACTGAATCCGATGTTGGGTGTGTGACTGAGACATAATGGGTCTGCTCGTCTTTATATGTATACATTTTTTATGTATAGAAATAAAATCAAACTATGCATGTCATTTCATTGAAATGTCATTGATAAGAACGTGCATAAATACACTATTGCTTTTTTATCATTATTATTATTTTGTATATACTTTTGCACTCGGTAAGTCTAGATAAAAGCAAAAGCATACGGTGCCAGCCTTTTATTTATAGAGGGTTGTTGTGGTCATAACGAATGAATCGGGGTCTTTGGGCGGCTTTTTGCGCTCGCGACTGATCCACCTGTTTATCGCGTTCTCTGCGGATGAACGTGTAATAACGTGATTTTCGCCCTTTGCTTTCAACTGGAAATAGTGCATGTGGATCCATTTTGTCAAGCAATGCTCCTCTAGTTGCTCTGATCTCTGTACAATTCGCATAGTTCCTCGCTTATTTTAAAATAATGCGATTTAGGCTAATACATCTTTTAAATGAAAACTCTAAATTTAACGGAATGAAAAATGGCTTGACGCACTGAATGCACGTGCTGTTGGAGGTTTTTACAAGACTTGCCTCTTTTTCCCCCACTGCTGAAACACTTCATTCAAGATGCTGACATTTGTGACACCACATGGAGCTTTGTCTCTGAGGTGACTCGACAATTGTGCAAATTTAACAGCTGTCTATTGGTGAAAAACATGTTTATCGTGTGATATTACACAAAACTACTTTAACCAAAGACTAAAAAAAGAGAAGCTGCAAGCATGAACAGTAACATTTAATGCATGGTGCATTTCCTCTTTACTATTCTCCTTGCATTGCTTGCCTTTATATGCAATCTGACCATAAATCACATGGCATAACATGCGTTTCCCTCCTTTTTACTATTTATAATTCAGAGATTGTATAGAGTTAACTCAGCATTTTTTAAGGAAGCGCGGACACACCTTGCTCCCCCCGCCCTCCCCGTCTCTCTCTCTCTCTCTCTCTCTCTCTCTCACGGCTGTTGCGCTCGACCACACATTCATCACAATCCGCGCCATCCTACCGTTCGCTTCGTAAGTACTGTGTATATATATATATACATAAATATATATATATATAAATATATATATATATTTTGAATATAAACATTCTAAATTTGAAATTCGAACTGCAACGGTTGAAATTAGTGGATGGAAGCGCGCCTGCATCTTCCTCACTTCCTCCCCCACGCCCATCGCTGCTGCTGAGCATGCCGCCTGCCTTAATTCAAACTGCACTGTCGCCTTCGTATTGATTCTGTTCGTTTTCAATTGTATAAAGATCACGAAATGAAATTTGCGGTTGCTCGGTTGCTATCTCAGCTGGCTTCTTAACGGAGCGCCTAAACGGACATTTTCTGAATGAGAAGTTGAATTTAAACAGAAAGGTGGGTTAGATTTCTGCAATACATTTTTGCAGGTCTTACAGAATGAATATGTGTTTATATAGGCTACATAAATGTGCGTAATTGTGAGTTCAAATTAGCTAAACCAAGTTCTAGACACATGTTCAGACAGACAGTAGATCCCTACCATCGGACAGAATCAGATTTCTTGCTGTCCAGTTATGTCAAGCATAATTAAATTATCAAAAGCAATTAAGGAGATCCATGGAACAGTTGGTATATCTAATTCAGTTTACAAACCATGCAGTGAAGTGTGTGTTTCCTCTTTCAGCCAAATGTTATAATCACTTTTTCATGTCAGAATAGAGGAAGCTGGACTGTGTCAGATTTGTCAGATAAGATCATGTGGGTAAAACAGGATTTTAAAGGGATCGATCACCTAAAAATTAAAATTCTCTCATTATGTACTCACCCTCATGATATCCCAGGTGTGTATGACTTTCTTTCTTCACCAGAACTCATTTGAAGGAAAAATAGAAAAATATCTCAGCTTAATAGGTCCTTAAAATGCAAATGGATGGTGATACGATTTTTGAAGCTCAAAAAAAATCACAGGTCGTTAGCATAAACGTCATCCATACGACTCCAGATGTTAAATTAATGTCTTCTAACGTGGTAGTTCTCAGTATTTTTGACTCCAAGACCCCCCACTCTCTGAGAAATATTCGAAGGCCCTGTATGTAGTCTAGTAGATATTTATATTAAAATATATATCTACAGTAGGGCTGGGTGATAAAACAATATCAATATTTATCACGATAAAAAAACTCCCATGATATCGACGATAAGCTTTTGAGTAATTTTCGATATTTAGCCTGTGTTCTACATCTAGACGTACGCGTCTTATCGTATGTTTCCACTGGCGCGTAGTGAGCGAATGTGAGCGAGCGATTTCAATTCCTTCCTATGGAACCCGAGCTTCAAGCTCGCGAGGTGGATTGTAAAACTGACAGCAGTGCTGGGCAAGTGGTTCCCTACCGTTGGGAGTGAATTGAGGAATCTGTTTTATTAATTATATTTTGTTAAACATTACGCAATTCAATTTGATGGAATTGTTGTTATGAAACTGAAAAGCTTAAATCTTAAAAATGGTCTAAAAATATTTTTTAAATATGAAAACAACAAAGTTAAACTTAGTGGTATTTTAGCTCATAGTATTTTAAAAAGACAAAGTGAAAATGTAGTTGTCATTAATGATTGAATCAATACTGTCAAGTAATTTTGAACAGTGTGAATGACTGAAGTGAAATAAAAAAAAATTATATCAGAAATATATAATTGATAATACATCTATCCTCTACACTTGAGCCAACTCTCAAGAGTTTCCGATTATCAGCATGTGCCTCAAAGCTATATGCATCCACACATATTCTCCAGACAATGCTGGATGTACATCACCAGGCTGACACTTTCCCCTTTACTCTTATATCTCTACGGCACATGTTCATGTAAGTGCCAAGTGTCCTTTGAACAGGACTGAATGTTTTCAAATGCTAAGTGGATTTAGCAATGTCATCTGGTGGCATGACCATAATTTCAAGTCAGCGAGATTCCACACACACAAAGACACACACAGTGACTGCTCTGCCAGTCCGTTAATTTAATGTTCAGTTCAGTGAGGTGTGATCTCCCATGCTGGGAGTCTGGGCAAGTCTAGGGCTGCAGGTTTAGAAACAGAGCAGCAAAAGAAAAGATTGCGTCTCTCCACTAGATATCAAGGACATCTCTTTTGGTTGAGCATGTGTAAAACAGGCAAGTCTCCACAGCTCTATATAAACAAATATGGCTTTTAGGTCATCCATATAATGATTAGAGATGGTCAATGTCATCTAGTCGGTGGGCTGCCTCAATGACTAGTCGACTAATCACTCTTAAAGGCTTAAACATAATCGACACATATGTGAACACAGTCGCAGACTCTTCTGGGATGCAAGAACAAGTTTGTGTGTTTTTCCATTCCAAAATGTGTCAGACCACAATTTATAACATAACGCAAGTTTATGTTGCATTTTCTATGTTGCCACAAGGGGGAGTAACAGTTTGAAGAGAATATTGCTTAGCAAGTATATTAAATATTAAATTTAAAAATATTAAATCTATCTTTTGAAGGTAACCCTACTTCCCCCTTTAATTCTGAGATTTATTACTGCTACATTAAAGCAAGAACACATGTTAAACATGTTTAACAAACTTCTCGTTGGCCAAATACTCACATCTGCGTACACTTACTTGCATAAAGTATGTTCTGGTCTAAGGAAACATGGTCCTTGTATAATTAGGCTGGTTTCGGGTTCACCTGACAGTGATTGGATACATTTCTTAGGGGGTATTTACATAATGTAAGATGCATTCTTGCATTCATAAACAGCTAGATAAAGCACAACAGAATTAATGTTTTTCAAACTAAGACTATTTCAACCTGTCAGTTATTGGATGAATATTCGACCATCTTGACCCATCCCTAGTAATAATGCACATTTCTGATTACAGTTACATGCATTCTCTCTTGAGGGTTTTCCTGACATTATTAGGCCTAATAATCTTGTTGTTTTTTCTGTTACTTTTCTATAAATGTTAGTAGAATCCATTGAACCTCATGTGAAGTTTTTGGTTAGTGCTTATTAATTCAGTATTGGCACAATTTTGGGGTTGGCCAGCCACAGGATAAGCTTTTAGCCACTGGATTTATGAAGGCAGTTGATCAGGCTTTCTGGTGCGAGTGCACCTCGATATATGAGGGAATTTGAGAATTTTTCTGCTGCATTTGGCATGTGCAGACATGGAGCCACTACCCTTCCCTGATCCTGCTGCCCCAGTGCTTGAGCTCTGTGATGAGTGAAACAAAGAGAGAGAGAGATAGGAGAATGAGACTAAAGGGGTGAGACAAGAGAAGAAAAGGAGGACTGCATATATCTTAAGTGATGCTGCAATCTGCGTTGCTTTAAACTAGGTCAGAGGCAGAGAGGCACCCAACTGTGTACGGACATGGTTGCTAGCCAGCAGACTTGCCCACCCTTTGACAACAACCCAAGCACAGGAGAATTATTATAAACTTCGCGAAAGTTAATGAAAACAAACAATTTCACAATGATTTTGACACAATAGCACAATGACCAAACTTATTCTCAATTGAGTGGTCAGTGGTGTATCCTATAATGCAATACGTCCATGTGCGGGGTTCGTTTTATTTTCCTGTCCTACTGCATTGTTCAGAGGCATTCCAGAACTGTCTCCCGAACACTTCAATTATACAGAGCACAGGGCACTTATGTAATTGTTCTGTCAGCAAGACTCTGAGAGAGAGAGACCCATAAATTTCTTGAAACAGAAGCGCTGAGCTGGAGATGACGTTCTGGCTAATTTAAAGGGATAGCTCACCCAAAAATGAAAATTCTCATATAATTTACTCACCCTCATGCTATCCCAGGTGTGTATGACTTTCTTTCTTCAGCAGAACACATTTGAAGAAAAATAGAAAAATATCTCAGCTCAGTAGGTCCTTAAAATGCAAGTGAATTGTGATAACGTAAACGTCATCCATATGACTCCAGTGGTTAAATTAATGTCTTCTAAAGTGACCAGAACACTTTTGGCGTGAAAAGATCAATATTTAAGTACTTTTTAACTATAAATTATTGCTTCCAGTCAGCAGCAGTATGTGCATTCACGAGAGCGCTGAATTCACGTGTTCTCTCGCATGATGTATTCACGTTGGCATGTTACGGACGTAATCTCTTGTTTTTCTCTCGGATGAGACATTCAGGATTAGCACTGTAGGATATTTGGTAGGCGACATTTAGAAGGGAACTTTAAAGTGCCTTCAGTCTCACACCAATATATGTAAGGATATTTGGTATGCTAAATTTAGAAGGGAATTTAGGGTCTCGAAATATGTGAGCTTAAACTTAAATTAAACTGTCCTTATTGTACATTATTAGGTAATTAAATATATAATGGAATTAGTCACGTTCAAAAACCATTATAAATTAGATAAATGACAAATAACTAGATTATTTGTCTGAATAAATTCTCCACCATTAAAATCGTTTAGTTGTATCCACTCACAATTTCTACTGTAAGGAATTAGCTTTAATAAGTTAATTATGATTAATTCACTTATTGGAGTGATATTATTCTCATGGCTTATTGAAAATAATATCACACGTATTTAGGTACAGATTTGAAGCAAAATCGTTTAGAAACAGGGATGAAATAATTTATCAAAATATACCACAGTCATTCATCTTTGAATACAGACAAACTTTATTGCTATTCTAAACATAAATCTAATCTAACACATATTTACATAAGACAGGTTGGTGAGAATAGTGACAGAATGTGAAATAAATGATCAATACAGTGAAAATGAACATTATGGTGTCTGTTTACAATACCTGAAGAACCATTTACCCTTCTTTGAGTCTACATCGATTTGCTATCGGATTACCCAACGTATTTAATTAATACACCAGCGCTTTGAGCACAATATTGGAGATTTACTTGCGTGTAGTGGTGTTTCCTTGCATTCTTTGGGTTGCTTGGTTCTTGGTCGAAAGTTCTGTCGATGTTTTGGACCTCTGTAAGATCGGAGATATTATCTGTATGAATGATGAGGTTGGCTTTGAAGCAAGGCCTTTTCATGGGTGTGTGAACCGTAGAGAGTGACAAGCTTTCTTGGGATGTCGAGTCCCAAGTTTTCTTGGACCTCACATGGCATGTATTGGGTTATGACGAGATCCAGAGAAGACCACGAGGGAAGAGTCAGAGCGAAGTCTGAGCAGACAGATGATCAGAAGATGAAGTGCATGAAGAAAGAAGAGAAGAGAGGGATGTTCTTCCTGTATGGAAACATTTGAACTGAAATTGGCCACATCCCCAAAGGTGTCCTGTGCCAATCAGAAGTGACTTTTCAGAGTCACATGGTCAACTGGGCTGTCTTTTCCAACATTTGATTTATGGTCCTTTTTTCAGATTCTTACAAATCTCCTGCTGAAAAATAGTACATATTTAATCATGAACATTTATATGTTGAGAATGGTACAAGAGACATGATATTCATTGTCATCAGCTTCCTCCATGTAACTAAGCAAGCATTTGCTTACCAAATTTGACATTCTTTCATTAATATTTGTACATGTAGGTAACAAAACATGAAAATCCCTTGTTACAAATCATACTGGTTAATTCCTTGGTTATACCACATGGATAAAACATTACACACATTTTAAAGAGGTACATCAGGCTATAATCATTAATTTGTCAGTTATACAAGTTACCACAGTAAAAAAAAAATCTGAATTACCTAACAAGGCAAGGTCTTGTATAAATCGTGGATTTAAATGCATTTTGTACATTTTAGAAGGCTAAATCGGTAAAGTACTGTGACTTTGTAAAATGTTCCTGGATTAAGATGAAATGTCTTAGTATTCGAGTCATGCAAATCTGATGGTCTTTTGGAAACCTTTCAAGGAAAAGTCTGCTTTAACTCTGTGTGGAAGTTCAGAAGGTCAGGCTGAGGGGCCTTTCTGACCCATGACACTTTTGCTTTAAATTAGGTTGTTTAGAGTGTCTTGACCATTTTATTATCCAAAGACAGGCCTTCAGTAGGAAGTTGATTTATATTTAAAAAGTACGTAAATATTGATCTTTTTCGCACTAAAAGTGATTGTATCACTTTAGAAGACATTCATTTAACCCTTGTAGTCGTAGGGATGACATTTATGCTGACTGTCTGTTGTTTTTGGAGCTTCAAAAGTTAGATCACAATCCACTTGCATTTTAGGGACCTACTGAGCTGAGATATTTTAAATATGTTCTTCAAATGTGTTCTGCTGAAATGAAAAATGTCATATACACACCAAGGATAGTATGCTGGTGAGTAAATGATGAGAGATTTTTCATTTTGGGTGAACTAACCATTTAACCTCAGAGCAGTTAAGGTATATTATAAGGTATATTATGTATGTAATAGGGGACAGATATTAAATAAGCTGTGTATAAGTTATAGAGCAATGACCACTCAGATACAACAAAGTAAAGTAGGGTAGTAAGTGGATCGAAGCTCAAACATTCTGGCTGGGTTTTGAGTTTTACAAAGTAATAGACAAGCCTAGACTAAATCTTAGTAAATCTGCCTGTCTTTTAGCCTGAACACAACTGCTAATTTTCCGATGGCACAACAGATTTAAAGAGACATTAATATATCACCAGTCCAAAGCACAATGGCATTTTTTGTTGTGGCCTCAAAATAAAGTCCTTACATATTTTCTTCTTTGCTCTAAAATAGCTAATACTTTTCTGTCGACCTAAGTGCAGGATATTGTCCACAACCCATCTTACATTTAAAGCATGATGCATTTCAGAATAAAACAAGATATATAGTTTAGCTAGAATAAGACATAGGACAGGACTTAAATCTTATCCATCAGGAAGTGATTGGAAGTCCATGGAGACCCTGGCATGGGTCAACTGCCTCAATGTATTAGTGGCTTGGAAGGTGGACAAGCCAAAGAACATAGACTGGTAAATGGAAGATTGTAAATGGATGGATTATAAATAATGACTCTGAAGCCACAAGTGGCTAACAGGATTATCCAGGGTTCCAGACACTTATGTATACTATTCTACTTTATTAAGGAACATTAACTATTTTACTCTACATAGGTCAGCATCTCTCTCAGTCAGTATGTTTAGATGCACTTTAAAAGTTCAATTTCAGTCTGACTAAAACATGTCATGAAAGCACTTTAGTCTGACTGAAATTATACCAGTCTGGTTTTTGCTAAATCAGAGTAACAGACTAAGAAGACAAGTGATATAGCTCAACTACCGGCATGCATACACATTATTCTGACCAAAAGTGACCACACCGTTGTGTGCAATGCCAAAAACAGAGGTGATGCGAGGCGTGTAATTAACCCCCAAGTCAAATGCAACACAAACAAGGAAGAGGTATCATGGTGAACTCTAGTAACGTACATTTTTGGATGGATGAGGAGACAACATTAATGTCAAACATCCTTAAATTCCATGGATGGATGAAAAACAAGGAAGAGTAAAGTTAAATAATTTTTTATGTGATGCAAAAGGTCAATGGGAAAACATCTACAGTACATCACTTCCTCAGCTTCTGATGCAATAAAATAGTAAACTGAGGGTAAAACTGATTTGAAGTTAAGCAAAAAACATTTAACTATTGTTGGGGGTTGGGGGGGTTCTGGAGTTCTTCCATGTTTGGCCTTTTTATTTTTTTGTTTTTTAGTTTGGAAATGTAATTAGATTGGCTGGCTAGAATGGTTGATGTGATAGCAAGTAAAGTTTTGGAAGCATAATGGTGTTCATACAGTATGTGTACCGACTTGTCCGACTGCTCCATTGATTTCTCCTCTTAGTGTATCAGCCTGGTTCTGTCATTATATGCAGTTTCTTCACAGTTTTCTCTTATTGTGTTGGCCAGCAGGACAATTGCCTCATTTTCTGTCCCTGCAAAGAGTTAAATGTTTACTGCCAGGACAGGACATTGAAATAACATACAGTATTTTGGAGGGTTTTGATTGCAAATAATATTATTGGCAGATCACGTCTATTTAACTCAGATACTTGGGTGAAAACACCAGCTCAGACCAGCATGAATTTCCATGTTGGTCCTGGCTGATTTCTGTGGATTAGTGCCTCTCTAGATCTAGATCATTATAGACATGCTGTTCATCAGCAAAAATTGATTAGTGGTTGACTAGAAAGTTTTATTGTGGTGAAGATATTTGACCAAGGATGTCGTTGGTTAAGAAGCCTGTTGGGGACACCAGCATCAAGCAAGACGATTCCATTCCATGGGCATGTTCATCGTTGTGGTGATTACATGAGGTATGGATTATCATGTCAAGTATTGACACACTTAGAGAAACCCCTACATCCTGGTATCTGGGGTGCGTGGAGAAGCCAAGCATTTGCCAGATTGTCATTTTTCCATTTGAATAAGCAGAAGTCGGCCAGGGTCAGTTTAGCGGAAAGACACCAGATCTTCAAATCACACCATGACCACTGACAGGTTACACAGGGTCAGGTTTAACATGCATTACTGGATCAGTTCATGATTTACCTTGTTTTAAAGTGCTCACTGATGTTTATCTATGACCTATGTTTAATGGGATAGGTCATCCTATTGGCAGGCCAAACCCAAATGGCATTATGCAAAAATTATGCAATGAAAGTGAATGGTGACTGAGGCAAACTAATTTTCTGCTAACATTTCTTTATGTTCAATGGAAGAAGGAAAGTCATACAGGTTTGGAACAAAATGAGAATGAGAAAATTATGACAATTACAATTTTGGGGTGAACTATCTCTTTAATGCATGGATACAGTTTTGTTGGTGGACCAAACATGACCTCAAGAAGCATTCATTTCAGATCTGTCGTGCCATGGGATCATTTAGCACAGCATGCTCTGGCAAAATAAAACATGATCTGATGAGAAAGGACAGGGCTGAATGCAGAGAAACCCCAGTCCTCTGGATGTGATGCCAGCCCACCGCACTGTTGCAGCAGAATAAGTGCAAGTCCCGCTAGAATTCTGCTGTTTCATACAGTTGCAGGCTCTAAGTGTGTCTGTGTGTGTGTTTGTGTGTGCCACTTTCTCCTCTCGCCTGAAGTTCCTCCATCCTTTTTCCCTGAAGTGTTCTCTGTCATTGTCCTCCTCCATCTCTTTTTCTCTCTCGAAATTCTTTCCTCCCGCATGTTTAGTCTTTGTTGTTTCTCTCTCCTTCTTGCCTATTCTCCCTTGTTCTTTCAGCTATGTGAAAACCCTCACACATTCTCTGTCTCTTTCTATTTTGTCTTCCTCATCATTCACTGCATCCTCTGTTTTCTGTTTATTGTGGGATTGAGAGGAAAAGGGTAGGGCAGGGTGACATAGCTAAACAAATTATATCTTGATACTTATGTATTAACTATCAAAGGGAATTTTTTTTATAAGGGTAATCTGAGGAACCATAATTTCAACTGAATAGTCATTGTTGGCAATTAGGCTAGATTCCACATATCGCAAGTAGTAAAAAACTATAAAAAGCTAGTTATAAATAACAACACCAAATAATACATTTATATAAATAAACAATTGTATGCAATAATTTTCATTTATATTCATCAATATAACAATACATATTATTAAACAGCAATACTTATATATTTTTATTTTATGGCATTAAAGCATTTAGGAACATGTAAAAATGCCATGTGGAGACCACAGTGAACATTTTTGAGTGATGATACAATAAAAATCATTGAATCATTAGGAGTTGATTCATTGAAATTTGAATTGATTTAGAGAAATTAATCAAACTTACAAACGAACTGCAGCTGCAGCCCGTTCTGAATTTTGTCCGAACTGTCTGCGCTAGGGGTGGACGATATGACCAAAATCTTATATCACGATATCACAAATTTTATAACACGATATAAAATGTATATATTTATCCAAATATATATATATATTTGGATAAATATATACATTTTATATCGTGTATTTATATATATATTTGGATAAGTTTTCATTTATAAGTGTACATTTTTAGGCAAGAATCCACTCTGTTTGCTTGAAACACTGATTGCTTGATACATTTTTATTGGGCATTAATAAAAAAAATAAAACAAATGACAATTGATACTATTTATATATATCCACTTATAATTGTTTTTGTGTTGCATTATTCAACTGTAAGTATTTAGTCTGTTATTGGGATAAAAAACAAACATATGAGTTAGCTAGCTAGCTTGCTGAGTTCAAGTAGGTACTTTAGGTATGTAACGTTACAGTAACTGATGTTTTCAGACAGGATTTATCAAATCTAGTTAAAAATATTTCTAATATCTAGCTCTTTAAAATTTGCAAGAACATTATTCTATTACAACTAGGGATGTCCCGATCAGCTTTTTTGGCCCCCGACCCGATATTTAAATATTAAATATCTGCCAATACCGAGTCCCGATCCGATACTTGAATTTGCCTAGATAATAGAGCTGCAGGCTGTTTTTTTGTTTGTTTACAAAAATAACTAAGTAAACAAAGTAGCTAAAAGATGTCTTCAGCTTAATGCATTTAACTTATTGCAGCTAGCATTTTTATAAAACTCACATATAAAATCAATTTCTACTTAGAATGGTGTAATAGCTTATTTTAACTTTAATATTCAGGTACAAAAATAAATCACAAATCCACTGAGTTCTGTATGGATGAATATAAATCTTACATACACTTTTAAATGGTGTAAACAGCTTGACTTAAATAGTCACAACAAAAAATGTATTCCATAAAAGTAATTAAAAATGTCAGACAGGCCCAAGTTCAACAATAATGAAACAATTATTAATAGTTCTGTTGTCAATATCAAAATGTCATTTTGACATACTGACAACCAGTAAAAACCATGAAAGCATCACACACCGCAAAGATACATTCAAAAACAAGACAAATATATTCATAACAAGCTCTAAAACGGCTCCAGTGAGAAATCATTAATATATATGTTCTGTTTACGGTCTTTGAGTTTTGTTGTAACACAAATCACTAATTATTAAGCAAATGCACGAAGACGCGGTGTCGTTATTGAAGGTGAAACCATTATATTTATTATTAGTGGTATTGTGAACAACATTAATATGATTTAAATTGGGATGAGTGACTGATGATGAGATATTGAGAGCACCTGAAGTGTGCACGTCTTTGATTGACAAAGAGAGCGCTCATGTTATAGAGTAAAGCTAAAATACTTCATGCCATGTAGCCACGTCTGCCTCGTCATGCCATGCTGTCCCACCTGCCATGTCAAGCCAAATCACTACGCATTCCATGCCTAGTGAAGCAGCCTCGCCTTGCCAGGTCACCACGTCTGCCCTGCCTTTTCAAGTCGGCATGCCTATCCCGTCGTGCCAAGTTGCCATGACCCCTGAGCCTGCCACGGCTCCGTCCCCTGAGCCTGCCATGTCTCCGTCTTCCTTCATCGAGCCTCCCATGGCTCCGCCCCTCGAGCCTACCACAGCTCCGCCTTTCAATTCCCCCACAGCTGTGCTCACGACCACGGAGGTCGTTGCCCTGTCACTGCCCATGCTCACAACCACGGAGGTCGTTCCCCAGTCTCTGCCAGTGCTCAAGACCATGGAGGTCGTTCCCCCATCACTGCCCATGTTTATGACCATGAAGGCTGTTCCCCTGTCACTGCCCATGCTCACGACCATGGAGACTGTTACCCTGTCTCTGCCCATGCTCACGACTATGGAGACTGTTACCCTGTCTCTGCCCATGCTCACGACCATGGAGGTAATTCCCCAGTCTCTGCCCATGCTCACGAGCATGGAAGTCGTTCCCCAATCTCTGCCTGTGCTTACGATCACGGAGGTCATTCCCCTGTCACTGCCCATGCTCACTACCACGAAGGCCGTTCCCCTGTCACTGCACATGCTTACGACCATGGAGACTGTTATTTTTCCACTGACTGTACTCACAGCCATCAAGACTGTTCCCCTGTTGTGGCCAGTCCCTGAGACTTCCACGGCTCCACCCCCTGGGACTCTGTCTCCTGTCCCTGTCCGGTGGTCACCTCCCAGTTCTCCTGCCCATGCCTGTTGGCCTCCTTCCAGGCCTCCTGACCCTACCCTGTGGTCATCCCCCAGGCCACTGGACCCTGCTCCCTTCCTGGAGCTGCCACCCAAACCGCCAGACCCCGCTCTCTTCCTGAAAGCACTTCTCTGGCAACTGGCTTCACACTGGTCTCCTGCTCCATGCCCTGTCTTGCCAGGCCACGCTCCACGCCCTGTCTTGCCAGGCCATGCTTCACGTCCTGTCTCACCAGGCCATGCTCCTCTAGGACCCCACCCCCAGCTCCCTATTGACCTCTATTTTGTGTTAATGTTTGGCCGTCTGGAGCCGCCCCTTGTGGGAGGGATATGTCACGTTTTCGTGTGTTTTTGTTCATGTATTTTATTTTGAATACCAAGTTCCTTGTTCCTGTCATGTTTTCATGTGTTTAGTTCTTATTGGTTCCTTGTCATGTTACTGTCATATGACCCTCTTGTTCCACTATGTTTATTAGTCCTGTCTCCTCATTGGTTTGTGTTCATGAGTCTTGTTTTCAGTTCTGTTATGTCATTGGTTCATAAGGTTATTGCCTGGTTATCTTGTTATTAGTTTAGTCTTGTTATTGGTTCATGTTTCATTGTCTCGTTAACTTGTTTTCCTAGTCTGTGTATTTATAGCCCTCATGTTCTCTAGTCCTTTGTTGAGTATTGTGTCAGTGTAATGTTGTCAAAGTCAAGTCTGTTTTGAATTCACGTTTGGATAAACTGCACTTTGTAATTAATCTGCACTTGGGTTCTCACATCATCATCATCCTCGTCCATTCCTGTATTCAGCCTGTCCTGCCTTGGTCCTGGACTCCCTCCATAGTGCTTTAAGCTAAAAAAAAGTTTTTACGTTTGTGCCGCGATAGAGAGAAAATGAGTAGCGCAAGTGTCTATGACGCCCAATCTGGAAGCCTGCTGGTCCCACACACACTTTCATTCAGAGGTTGCGCATGCGAAAATCCCATGAAACACAGCTGCGTGTGTCTGATGAGAAGCATATTCAGAATGCGAGATCAGTGTCATTGAATTTCCCTTGGGTGACCACTGAAAAATAGCCAGTATCTGAAAAACTCTGTTTCTTCAATTATCTCAGTCTGACATAAAGCCACTCCATCTTCCTCTTCCATTTCTCTGACAGAATGTGTACCACGTTTAAGTGAAGTGAATAGAATGAGGTGCACATTTCTGGCACGCGGTGGCGGTTTTGTGTGACTGCAATACAGACGTTAATCCAAAATGTATACCAGTTGCCAAATTTCTATCGGTGTATCATGTCTACCAGTATATCGCCCACCCTTAATCTGCGTACTATGCTGATTACGAAATTTGCGTCACACATACTGTGCGTGGCACATGGAAACTGAAGTATACGTTGAC
Source organism: Xyrauchen texanus (assembly GCF_025860055.1). Classification (NCBI taxonomy): domain Eukaryota; kingdom Metazoa; phylum Chordata; class Actinopteri; order Cypriniformes; family Catostomidae; genus Xyrauchen; species Xyrauchen texanus. The sequence goes on along the minus strand of NC_068283.1, from coordinate 35,313,666 downwards.
ATTACCACTGTTTTTGCTACTGAAATTTCCATCAGAGCTGTTATATTGAGATCTCTCTCTTATCGCTTTCATACTCGCAAAATGTGAAAAGATCACAAAACTAGTCGGTCTCTAGGAAACTCAAATGGCTGAATAAATAGCACATTCAAAGCATTGTGATATTTTTTGCCAATATATAGTGAACATTTGATGTATCTCCCAGCCCTTTTAGAGGGTTGCACTGTTCTGTTGCATTAGTGTACTGCTTTTCACTCCCTTACTGTTCCCCCGCCCTTTTTTCCATCTTCATTCCCTTTCACCCTCTCTTTTTTGCCCTCTCATTCTCTCCCTGGTTTCTGCAGTTATGTGTGCTGAATATTGATGAGGTGAGAGTAGCCCATCCCTGGCTTCTGACCAAATCATATTAAAGTTGTCTGCCTCACCCATGCCCCCTTCAGTCAGGGCAACCCCTCAGCCAGCACGGCCACATGTTGACCTGTGTTGTCTTTTAAGTGTCCTCTTCATTCCCTAGTCACCCCTTCATCAAACCACCTTTACCATCCATTTCATCCCAGCTTTGCTCTTGCTGATCATGCCAAGCCTTTACCACAAAAAGGAGGAAGAGAGAGAGAAAGAAAGAGAGAGAGAGAGAGAGAGAGACATGGATGTCTCTCTCTCTCTCTCTCCATCAGACCATCAGACAGAATGGTGGAGGGTTCTTAAAGTGGCATTACATTCTCCCTGCACTGCCCAGGAGTGATCACATTAATTCAGGTCAAGTGCACAGCACAATGAGTTCTGTGAACAGCTACAGTTGCAAATCTGACTTCCAGCTGATCTCAAGCATGGGCACAAAACACAGGCAGAAAAATCATACTAACTGCTTCTGGACAGAGAAACTGAAAGAGAGAGAGAGAGAGTGAGAGAGAGAGAATGAAAAACAAAGAAATATTATTTCAAAGAAATAAAAATAGTTTGCCTCATAATCTTTCATCAAAATGTCATAACATGCTCCTCCTCTGAAATAACTTTACTTTTTAGATGACATCAATAATACGTGTCATTTTTAACCTCTCCCCAGCAACCATCAGGCTCCATTCTGGTATGTGCGGTCCACTTTTCACAATCCAATCAATTCCCAAAGGATTCAAAAAAAAATTTCTTTTGAATATCCTGTTTCACTTGGAAATATATCAGATTATGGAAGTGAAATGAATTGCTAATACCATTTCATGCTGACTTTAAAGCAATTGTCACCCATTTCATAACTTTGTTCTCATTAATTATTTTTGCTGGTTAGTTCTCCTTTAGAGCTAGCCCGTGGAGCAAAACCATGCTATTTCCAAATAAAAATTGGCCTAGCTGTTGAAGCTGGTCATCCTGCATGGTCTTTAAGATGAAGCTGGTTTGATCAAGGAAGTATTGTTGGCTGGTAGCGACACCAGCACACCAGCATCCAAAAACCATATACGTACTGTTGATCAGCCATGCTGGTCTTTCCAGCTGTGTTATCCTCTATTTTTGCATTTCAGCTGTTGCTCCCCAGTTTGTTTTCTGACAAACATTTCTGGTAAATGAATAATTCCTTAATGATGCAGTGGTGGTTGTCACTGCTTATCTAGTTCTGGTCTGACTGTGTGTGTGTGCAGATGGTTTCTGAGCTCTGTTTACTGATATCACAGCTCACTCTGAATAATGAATGAGGGGCCTGAAGAACTCATGCCGGCGGGAATGAGGCTTAAATTTACACCATCTATGCCCAAGGGAAACCCCAGCCTCTGAGAGTTTATAAAGAAGGTTACTGAGGCCCCTTGGGAAATTCTAGAACTGTGCTCCTTTGCACAAATCCTGAGTGCATTTGTGCAATAATGATATGAAGTCACAGAGCTAAATGGGCAATTTTGGCTCTGAACTGAAGCTCCTAGCCTGGGTCATGATGAAAATGTTCAGTCACACTCCTCAAGCCACCAGACAAGCATGAACTCCAAAGCTTTCTCTGTACCTTCCTGCTGGTCATTGCTGACTTTGAGGATGATGCAATTGACAAACATAATACTCACCCCTGCAGCTTTAATGCTATTTTCAGCTCCACAGCACTTTTTGCCTAAAACAACATGCTTTTCATTACGACCCTCACATCCAGATGACCTTGCTCTGTGGAGTACTTGCAAAACATTTGGGTATCCTATTGCATATACACGGGTCATCAACAGAAAGTCATTTTACAGCATATGACACCTTTGCATTTAAAAACTAGCTAATCCATTATGACACTAAAGACATTAAGTTAGATGGAGCTTCCCATCCCACACTTCTTTGTCTCGGGTTTAGATGGTCTAATAGCTCTGCTGGGACTGCATGTAGTATATTGAATTGGCTTAATCTTCCATGATGAAATGACCAGCCTATGAGACCAGTATATGCAACATGGGATGCTGGTATGCTGGTGTCCAAACCTAAAGCTTGCTTAACCAGCAAGACTTCCATGGACAGACAGCTCCACCATGCTGGTCTACCTAGACATGTTTTGCAGGTGAACAACATGGTTAGGCTGGTCAAGTTAGACCAATGCCAAACCATAAACCAACCTAGACAAGCATGGATTTTTACACTGGTCTAAACCGGTCTTTTCTGTAGGTTGGCACAAACTCTAATGGTGCGTTCACATACAATACAAAGAAAATGTTCACCTTGCATTGCTTGTGTGAGTTTGACCGCTGGATTATAAATGTGTGTTTAAACTCGCATTCGCGCAAGTAACGCAAACCCGCAAGTATTCCCCCTTCTCTTCTGGAAAAGGACAGGAGGAGGGCTTCTATGACTTGGTTCATAGTAAAGAACAACCAATAGCTGGAATCAAGTAGACATGCATATTTTCAGAACTCATTTTTTACAACAATTTTTTCATACATATTTCCAGATTTCTTCTGCTACTATGTTAGTACGTCAGTGACATCCAGACAATCTCAATGCTAATTGGCTTTCACGACATCGCGTCATGCAAAAAAAAATACATGAATGTTGTATGTGAACACACCATAAGAACTGAAACATACCGAAACACACATTCTTGTCAAAGCACATAAATGACCAACAACATTGCTTGGTATGTTTAAAGAGAAAGGAAATCCAAATGTCATCAATCCTTCAAGTCTTACCATTAAATAACTTAATGTAATATCTAGTCCTTTTTAGGGCTGTCCGTAACCCGCACACACACACACAAGACGAGACAGTCACAATGTGAGTAAACACTGCTTTTATTAAAGAGCAGGCGAAGGTACAGTGGGGAAAATCCAGAGGGAGAATCGTCGAGGAAGCGTAGGGTCAAAAGCCGGGGAATCAAAGTAGAGAAAAGGGGCAAATCCGGGAGAGAGTGGTCAACGAGAGCGGGAGGTCGAAGCCGGGAATCAGACACAACTAGACGGGACTAGTGGGAGCAAAAGACAGGGGAACAAGGGGAGCTGGCAAGCTAAGGGGTAAACTAGAGGAGTACGAAACTAGACGAGACTAGCGGGGGGCAAAGATACGGGAAACTAAACACAATAACCAACGGGTGTGAAACGAATGTGCTGTGATATAAATAGGGGAACTAACGAGCGGTGCAGGTGTAACGAATAAAGGGGTGATTGAGACGAGTGCAGGTGTGCATAATGTTCTGGCGATTGGGAGCGGGCATGTGAGCCCGAGGGGGGAGATAGTGTATGAGCATGTGAGCTCGTAGGAGCAAAAACGAGCGTGCAAGCTCGAGCGAGCAAAACGGGCGTGGAAGCACGAGGGAGCAAAACGAGCGAGGAAGCTCGAGGGGGCGGAGCGAGGGAGCGGGGTTCGTGACACTGTCACAATTACTCAAATTAATTTGATTTCTTGATAAAAAACATTCCTCGATTACAAAATTGCTGGTAGTAGTGATGCAGTCCACAGATGAAAATGCGAACCACTGATATAATATAGAACTGGATTGCTCATAATGTCATATCAGTGAAGCCACTGCGCAGCCATATTGCTATGCCCGAATATTTCAATGTCTCTGTTAGGGGTGTAACGGTTAAAATTGCTTACGGTTTGGTTTGTATCACAGTTTAAAGGTTACAGTTTTGGTATGGTTCAGAATTTGTTATGTTCACAAAAAAAAAATATTACGGCCAAATCCAAAGTAAACATATTCTATTTAGTAACAAACTCTTCAAGAGATTTGCCCTCACTACAAATCACCATGGTTTTACAACAGTAACCATAGTTTAACCATGGTATTTGTAGTAAAATCATAGTAACAACTAAATTAACATGTTTACTGTCATGGTTACAAAACTATAATAAAATCAAGGTTACTACTATATATGGAAACTACAGTATTACTGTTATAAAACAATGGTTCATTTTATCAAAACTATGATTTCTGCCAAGAAAACAGTGGTGACAGCAGTCATTGTTACATTGCTTTGGGACTGAATGTCTAGATTGGTTTTGGCGATTTTAAAAAGAGGAGTCAACACATCGAATAACACTGTGTGCCAAAAGGCACTTCACGGGTACTTTAAGGACATTTTACACAGTACTTGGCGAGTGACAAGCTTTTGCAATCTGCATGTAGCTCACACGCAACAATCCCCGCGCAACTGCTGCAGCTCAAAGCAAGATTGGAAAAATCTATCTCACGTGAATATTGTATTCAATTTTGTATGCAAGTGATAGTTTAAAAAACTAAGAAATAATCAAATAAAATTGCTTTTATATCTCTATAAATTAGTTTAATCAAATAACTTATAAACAAGATTGGTGGGCTGACATTGTTTCTGAAAAGAAAGTGTTTTCCCATATTTGAGTTCTAAACTAAAATGGGAAGATCGTTTTGAACTAGGTAAAGAAAAAAGTAAATCTTGCATTTAAAAAGTTGGCTGCACACATGAAGAAGCCAATCTTTTTATATTATATATCTGCTTTGGGTGTCTGTTGGCTTTAGATATTGTTTGCACAATTGTTTTGTTGTTGTTGTTATTCAAAAATCATAAAATATATCAAAACTTAGGCTAATTAATGCATCTTAGCCAAACGTGACTTCACCTCGACAACTTAATGCAATCTTTTTTTTAGATTACTCGATTAATCATCAGAAAAATCGTTAGCTTACTCGATTTATCAAAATTATCATAGTGACAGCCCTTTTGCTCTTCACTGACTGTAAGAATCTACATGGCAGAGAGAGGTGGACTAAAAAAAAGCAGAAAGGGGTCCACAACTCTAATGGGTGCTCATTTCATTTTACATGGGAGTTCCTCGCGTGTAATGAACTCCCAGATAGTCTTGAGATGAAATGTCTGAAAGTTCTGCCTATCCAGTTATAAATAATGTTGACTCTCCCTAGTAATGAGGTATGATAGACTCACTTTATATTAATTATATGGGGAAAGGATTTACTACACTAACCAGAAGCTAGTCTGACAGCCACCTTCTTTATTTGAGTTGCATTCAGCATGTTTAGAAGGCTGATATGATAGAGTTCAATATGGGGAAATCTCACAAAACCTGTCAAGAAATGCCCAGGTCACATTTCAGCTCAAATTCAAAAGGAAAAAAACAAACATATTTTGCATAAAGAAAGGGGATTCTACTATTAAGATCCTAGGACTTTTACATTGTGACATTGTTTTCAGAACAAATAAGCACATATTTGAAAAACAAAGTGGTCTTCGTGAGATACACCTATATATATATATATATATATATATATATATATATATATATATATATATATATATATATATATATACAGTGAGGAAAATAAGTATTTGAACACCCTGCTATTTTGCAAGTTCTCCCACTTAGAAATCATGGAGTGGTCTGAAATTGTCATCGTAGGTGCATGTCCACTGTGAGAGACATAATCTAAAAAAAAAATCCAGAAATCACAATGTATGATTTTTTTAACTATTTATTTGTATGATACAGCTGCAAATAAGTATTTGAACACCTGAGAAAATCAATGTTAATATTTGGTACAGTAGCCTTTGTTTGCAATTACAGAGGTCAAACGTTTCCTGTAGTTTTTCACCAGGTTTGCACACACTGCAGGAGGGATTTTGGCCCACTCCTCCACACAGAGCTTCTCTAGATCAGTCAGGTTTCTGGGCTGTCGCTGAGAAACACGGAGTTTGAGCTCCCTCCAAAGATTCTCTATTGGGTTTAGGTCTAGAGACTGACTAGGCCACGCCAGAACCTTGATATGCTTCTTACAGAGCCACTCCTTGGTTATCCTGGCTGTGTGCTTCGGGTCATTGTCATGTTGGAAGACCCAGCCTCGACCCATCTTCAATGCTCTAACTGAGGGAAGGAGGTTGTTCCCCAAAATCTCGCAATACATGGCCCCGGTCATCCTCTCCGTAATACAGTGCAGTCGCCCTGTCCCATGTGCAGAAAAACACCCCCAAAGCATGATGCTACCACCCCCAAAGCATGGTGCTTCACAGTAGGGATGGTGTTCTTGGGATGGTACTCATCATTCTTCTTCCTCCAAACACGGTTAGTGGAATTATGACCAAAAACTTCTATTTTGGTCTCATCTGACCACATGACTTTCTCCCATGACTCCTCTGGATCATCCAAATGGTCATTGGCAAACTTAAGACGGGCCTTGAGCAAGGCACTTAACTCCAGGTTGCTCCAGGGGGATTGTCCCTGTAATAAGTGCACTGTAAGTTGCTTTGGATAAAAGCATCTGCCAAATGCAAAAAAAAAAAAACACGTGGCTTTTGTTTTCAATGGTAACATTCATCATTCAACATGCATTACATAAAGTGATTTAGTGATGCAAAACAAAATTTAAAGGTGTAAGTCTATGAATGTTCTGTTCACTTAAGTCACACATTACAACACAAAGCGTATTATGCATATTTTTAAGTTTCCTTCTGTTTTGACTGTACAGACTGAAATAATTTCAAAATGGACCATCAGGACCACATGAATTCTGGACAGTTGGGTGACTCTCAGCACTCTTCTGGGAACAACATTGAATCTGGTGTAGCCAACATGACCATCAATGATGGCCATCAACTGGACATGAAGAACGGGACAGGAGCACATATTGGATATGAGGATGGTCCACTGAAAGGTTAGTTAATTTACTGGTCATAATAAGCATACTTTTTACCATAATGGAAAAAATATTGCAAAACCCCTTTTCCCCACACTGCACAGAGGGGCTGAGTGCAACACATGTCCATGTATTTCTTACTGATGTCTCTTGTCTCATACTGAGGAATCTGAGACATACAGTATGCTGACAGTAACAGCACTAAGCCATGTGTTGGTTTCAAACAACTGTGAACGTTTTCATTCATAAAGGTAATTGCTAAATGTTTTGCAGAATTGATTTATGGGACTATTTTCCATTTGTTTCAACTCTGCTTAAACCATCTTAAAACAGGCTAATCATAGACATAAGTCTTATGTGCTTTAAGATGGTCTACCAGCCTAACCTGCTGACAAGTGTCAGAACCTCTCCAAAAAACCAAACAGTCAAGTCTGACCAGGCTGGGAGACGAGCTAGGACCCAGCAAACCATCTTAGGCTTGCTTACGGTTTTCAGTAGGGAATGGAGATGCTAATAATAATTGTGTGTGATACTTCTGTAAAACCTGTCTTATGTAGGGCACAAATCCAGGGTATCTGTAAGGCAGCCGTGACACATGAAACCAAGCCTACTTTGACATCTTTGAGGTGCCCTCAACTCTGAGTGAGCCTGTCCACCTCTCGTGTTGCCCTAGGAGTTTCTTTGGTGTTAACCTTCACCACAGATGGCTTAGCCTCACCTGGGAGTCCCTGTGCCCCTACAAAATGTCCTATTTTAAATGATTTTCTTTTTGTTGCTGTAAGCTATTGCTGTTTTCATAATATTGTTTCTAGATTTACTTCTTGTGCTATGCTCTGGATTAGTGCAAATGTCTTTTGGTTAAGTTAGGGTTTAGGGTTAGGGTTAAAATTGGCAAAACCACAATTTGATTGTGAGTCTCATAACTATGGGTTGCATGAATATACAAATTTCAGGCAATCTCCACCACCAGATAAAAATTGACACAAATAAATTGTTTTATGTCTTCAATGGATGGAGAATGGTCGGGAGTTCAATTGTTTACGAATAGCTTCTAGACATTCTGTCCTCATTTGCATTGTGTGTTCACTATAGTTTTGGTCCGTATTGGGAACAAATATCACTGTTCACTGACCAGTTTTTGATTCCTTTTAATGGATTAATGGGTGGATGGATGATGGAAGGATGAAGCTCACCCTCAAATATGTTGAAATGTTGTAGGTTCTAGTTTACATCAATAAGAATAATTTGCCTCACCCATTTTAGGTTTGTCGAGCACAAATTACAACTTTTCAACAAACCCCATGCTCCTTCACGGAGCACAGCTGAAGCCTCCTTATCAACCAGCAACTTGAAATTCCAAACAGGAAACACTCAACAGTACTGGCTGAAGTTAATGAAGCAGAATGTCTCAGAAATTACAAATTCGGTTGATTTCTGAGTATGTATTTTGCTGATTGCCAGTTTAAATAACACTGCAGCACTGGCTGTTGCAAGATACTTTGCCCATTTAGAAATGACATTTGGACAGTTATAGCTCTACATGTATAAGTAACACCAATGTACCAATGTAACACTTAAGGATATACAGTAGACTGCTCTATCGTGCTTGCTCTGTTTCCTATCTGATCCACCTCTGCTGTCCAAACTAAAAACTGACCACTCTTTCATAGAGGATACACACAAACCAACGCCTGAAGTGACCACCCAAAAGCCAGTTTTGAAGGACTGCGAACCCAATTCTACCTCCATTGATAATGATGTCCCAATGGGTATGACCCTCCAACTACAATGGTGCCTCTCTACATTACAACATTGCTACCTTGCTGCACTACTCCCTATTGCTCAGCTTCAAGAGACAATTTCCCTTGATTCTACCGCTTTCCATGCTACTGATACAACTTTCAGTTTGGCCTCAGCTTTAGTTCACTTTTCTCTTCTTCTCAAGAATGAAGTAATGACTACATAGTACTATATGTACTATTCAGGTGAAATAATTATCAGTGAATATTAATAAAACAACAAATGGCACTTGTAGCTTACAGAAGCTTTGAAAAGTGAATAGTTTTTTCATTATCAAAGCCAGCCTCTCATATTTATCCTTTGACAGTGGACAAATGAGAGTGCAAGAAGCGATTTGGAGTCATACATATTTTAGCCGTTCATCATCCACTCCTGCTACTTTTCTTCTGCTATGGTTTAATTTCAAACAGAGGGCCCGCCAGGTGGTTCAGTTCTTAATGCCTGTTAAAATGGATAGTTCACCCAAAAATTGTGAACCTAAAAAAAAATATATTAATATTATATAAACATTATTAACAAACCGTTAAGACTTTCTTTTGTTCACTTTAGGTAGAATAACAACTTCAGTCACTTTTCACTTACAGCGTATGGAAAATACAGTAGATGCAATGAAAGTGAATGGGAACTGAGACTAACATACTGCCTGAATTTTCCTTGTGTATTTGGTTTTGGAACAAGATGAGTGGTAAATAATGACAGAATATACATTTTTGGGCAAAATGTACCTTTATGATGAAAGGTGAATTTTTTATTTATTTATTTTCTTTCTGAGAGTAAACAATAACATTTTATGCTTTGCCGTTGATCGCAATACGTTTTCAAAAAGTATTAATGAAATAGCAGCCTTTTGCGGTTTAATAATCACTTTGGGTCATGTAGTGACCGGCTTTTCCATCATAACGTCAGAGCTCCTTGGTCAAAACAACATGGAAGCACTTCAAAATAAATACTTGGTCAAAATTAAAGGTACATTTATAAGAAAAAAGTATGACAGAAATATTTCACTACTGTAAAATTATGTAATTTAATTGTAAATTCACTGTAATACTAATAATACTACTACTACTACTACTAATAATAATAATAAGTCAGTATAAATGGTATTATACTTAAGCAGTATCTAACATCTGTGAAGTTTTAATGAATTAATTTATTTAAACACCACTTTGATGATAAAATTGAAATAAACTGTTGATAAGGAGTTTAGAAAAAAAAATAAAAACTTGGTATCGGCGAATACCAAAATTAAGTATCTGTACTCGTACTCCTCAATAAAATGGTATTGGGGCATCCCTATTTTTAAAGACAAGCAATACACCTGCAACCTCTCAGTACTGACTTTGCCATGTTCCTAGAAGCTTTTTGGAAACTTAGCAGTTACTTTTTCCCTGATGCTATGATAGCGAATGCAAAACAGCACTGAAAGATTTAAGTGAAGGCTAATTGCATGCCTTTGAGGTTGTAAAATGCAGTTGCAACAGGAAGTAGTATTCTGAAGTAACATAATTACTTCCTTTTTAAAGATTTCAAGGCTAGTAAAAGCCCAGAATATTTGTCAAAAAGCAATTAGGTATGTCCACTCCATCCTTGCATTTGCATAAGTGACTAATGGAAGTTCAGGGAAGGGAAAGGTTCATTTTCAAACTCAGTGAGTGAGTGAATTAAAGAGATAAGCGCTTGGATGGCTAATGGCTTAGATAGATGCACCTGTTTGGTGCCATATCCCAGACATTATAAGTGTAATCACATTTTCTGTTTCAAATGATCCCATTCCATAAAGTAACAATAATATTAATGTTCAAATCACTTCATATGGAATCAAACAGACAATAATTATCTCATGTCCTGATAGGTATGACCCCCTGGACTCAAGGTAAACAATAACGCTTTCTTCTGCCAATATATAGGACATGAATAACTTAAAAAAGTTCAAAGTCTAAGTGAACAAACATCAAGACAAGTGCCATTTATCATTTACCCTCTCAAGTCTATGAACCCACTTATCTTGTCAGAGGTCTAGTCAAGGCAAAGACATCAAGATAGTGTTATGTATGTTGCATGCTGTTTATCTATGAAGTTGGAGCGACATAAATGGATTAGACTACCATTAGCCATCAGCTGAATATTTCATGTTAGAGAACATGTTGCTGATGTTTGCAGAAGAGCAGAAAGGGGTCCACAACTCTAATGGGTGCTCATTTCATTTTACATGGGAGTTCCTCGCGTGTAATGAACTCCCAGATAGTCTTGAGATGAAATGTCTGAAAGTTCTGCCTATCCAGTTATAAATAATGTTGACTCTCCCTAGTAATGAGGTATGATAGACTCACTTTATATTAATTATATGGGGAAAGGATTTACTACACTAACCAGAAGCTAGTCTGACAGCCACCTTCTTTATTTGAGTTGCATTCAGCATGTTTAGAAGGCTGATATGATAGAGTTCAATATGGGGAAATCTCACAAAACCTGTCAAGAAATGCCCAGGTCACATTTCAGCTCAAATTCAAAAGGAAAAAAACAAACATATTTTGCATAAAGAAAGGGGATTCTACTATTAAGATCCTAGGACTTTTACATTGTGACATTGTTTTCAGAATAAATAAGCACATATTTGAAAAACAAAGTGGTCTTCGTGAGATACACCTATATATATATATATATATATATATATATATATATATATATATATATATATATATATATATATATATATATATATATATATATATATATACAGTGAGGAAAATAAGTATTTGAACACCCTGCTATTTTGCAAGTTCTCCCACTTAGAAATCATGGAGGGGTCTGAAATTGTCATCGTAGGTGCATGTCCACTGTGAGAGACATAATCTAAAAAAAAAAATCCAGAAATCACAATGTATGATTTTTTTAACTATTTATTTGTATGATACAGCTGCAAATAAGTATTTGAACACCTGGGAAAATCAATGTTAATATTTGGTACAGCAGCCTTTGTTTGCAATTACAGAGGTCAAACGTTTCCTGTAGTTTTTCACCAGGTTTGCACACACTGCAGGAGGGATTTTGGCCCACTCCTCCACACAGAGCTTCTCTAGATCAGTCAGGTTTCTGGGCTGTCGCTGAGAAACACGGAGTTTGAGCTCCCTCCAAAGATTCTCTATTGGGTTTAGGTCTAGAGACTGACTAGGCCACGCCAGAACCTTGATATGCTTCTTACAGAGCCACTCCTTGGTTATCCTGGCTGTGTGCTTCGGGTCATTGTCATGTTGGAAGACCCAGCCTCGACCCATCTTCAATGCTCTAACTGAGGGAAGGAGGTTGTTCCCCAAAATCTCGCAATACATGGCCCCGGTCATCCTCTCCTTAATACAGTGCAGTCAGCCCTGTCCCATGTGCAGAAAAACACCCCCAAAGCATGATGCTACCACCCCCATGCTTCACAGTAGGGATGGTGTTCTTGGGATGGTACTCATCATTCTTCTTCCTCCAAACACGGTTAGTGGAATTATGACCAAAAACTTCTATTTTGGTCTCATCTGACCACATGACTTTCTCCCATGACTCCTCTGGATCATCCAAATGGTCATTGGCAAACTTAAGACGGGCCTTGACATGTGCTGGTTTAAGCAGGGGAACCTTCCGTGCCATGCATGATTTCAAACCATGACGTCTTAGTGTATTACCAACAGTAACCTTGGAAACGGTGGTCCCAGCTCTTTTCAGGTCATTGACCAGCTCCTCCCGTGTAGTTCTGGGCTGATTTCTCACCTTTCTTAGGATCATTGAGACCCCACGAGGTGAGATCTTGCATGGAGCCCCAGTCCGAGGGAGATTGACAGTCATGTTTAGCTTCTTCCATTTTCTAATGATTGCTCCAACAGTGGACCTTTTTTCACCAAGCTGCTTGGCAATTTCCCCGTAGCCCTTTCCAGCCTTGTGGAGGTGTACAATTTTGTCTCTAGTGTCTTTGGACAGCTCTTTGGTCTTGGCCATGTTAGTAGTTGGATTCTTACTGATTCTATGGGGTGGACAGGTGTCTTTATGCAGCTAACGACCTCAAACAGGTGCATCTAATTTAGGATAATAAATGGAGTGGAGGTGGACATTTTAAAGGCAGACTAACAGGTCTTTGAGGGTCAGAATTCTAGCTGATAGACAGGTGTTCACTTATTTGCAGCTGTATCATACAAATAAATAGTTAAAAAATCATACATTGTGATTTCTGGATTTTTTTTTTTAGATTATGTCTCTCACAGTGGACATGCACCTACGATGACAATTTCAGACCCCTCCATGATTTCCAAGTGGGAGAACTTGCAAAATAGCAGGGTGTTCAAATACTTATTTTCCTCACTGTATATATATATATATATATTTGCTATAATTCATCCAAGCAATATACTTGCAATCATTCTAGTAATGAGACCTACTGAATGCTGTGGTTAATGTTCTCTGTATCCCATCTGTTCTTTTGCCTTGCTTCCATGTGATCACGTAACATGTTTGACCAGCAGCTGCAAGAGGGACAGAAGAAGCTGGAAAAGGTATGGTGGGCTCACTACCCCCTTATTCACCTGCATTGTTAAAATTTTGAAGATATTTATCAAAAGTTTTCATTTGCAGTTCTTTCATTAGTGCTTATGCATACATGCAAAAAAAAAAAAAAGAAGGAGAGATCTCAATGGGAACCAAAGAAAGCATGTTGTGCATTTTTAATATTAATTAATTGGGAGTACCCAAATATGGTCATTAAAAAACAGGAGGTGATCTAATAGAGAGCTCCCGTTGTATATTCTTTTTAATAAAGTTTGCTTTTATTGGCTCTGATGCACACATCACTGAACCTAATAAAGCTGAGAAATTTAATCTGTAGCAATAATTGAATGCATTGAAATAGCTTTAAATGCATTCACGGCACTATGCAAAATATTTGCTATACTGCCCATATCCAAAAAGGTACCTTCTGTGTATTTACATGACACTAGCAAATTGAAAAGGCACCAATTCATTGCTTTGCCTGCCATTTTATTACCAGTCATCAATGCTTTACACAACAAAGCTCACAAATATGTTGTGGGTCTGTTGGGTCATTGTCGATATTGTGGTTTGATTGGACAATTGATATTAGTATTGTTTCTATCTATGATTTTGTTTTTGATTGTTTTTATTGTAACTTGTGATATGATGAGTGAAAGGCACTTTTATAAGAATTGATCTCAAGACTCTTTATCGACCCCTCATTTTGCCTTTGTATTTATGCATGTTTCAGTACAATCCATGTTGTATTGTATTGCTTGTTAATTTAGATGAGCAAACATGGTTTACTGTAAAAGTGCCTTTTAACTCATGTTCTGAAAAAAGATATTTGTTCTGTTGACTGGTTTAACATTTTGTCACAAAAAGAAAACCTTGTCTTAATTGTTCCTTGGCTCCTTATGTGGGTCTGTTTTTTTTGTTATTATTAGTTCCTTTATTCCTTTCTGTCTCTGCTTCTGATGTTGATTGTGGAGAGAGGGTGGTTGAGTGTTGCTAATTCTGAAGTATTGTCTGTGGCTATTCCTATCATTCTGCCTTCCACATCATCAGAAGAGTTAACACCAGGAAGTCCCAGTCCACCAGAAAGTGGCCGGAGCAGTGCAGCATCATTGGATGGTGAGGGAGAGAGAGAGAATGGGGAAAGGGAGAGGTCTGTCCGCCCACACCAGTCACCCATGTCCCCGCATGGACTGCCAACAACCCTCTCAGATGGGTTGGCTTCAGGGATCATAAGCTTTGAGAGCCAGGCGAAGAGGAGTCCTTCAGATAAGATGTCTGACCATCACAGTCCAAATGGATCTGAGGATGAGAAAGAGAATAAAATGGAGAAGTCTGAGAGCAAATTTTCTAACTCTCCTGATGTAGAAGAGGCTCCTAGGAGCCCCATCAACATGGAAGACCATGAGGAAGAAGATGAAGAAGGTGACGTAAAAGAGGTAGAAACGGTAGTTTCCTTGGAACAAAGTTCTCTTGCCCAAGACTCGACATCCCAGATAGACAATAGCATTGATGGCCGATATGAAACCCCTACTCATCTTCCCATGACACCAGAGGAAGCTAAAAAACGGGGCCTGTCCTTTGACTACACGGAACCTCAGGATTCTTGTCAGCAGGGTGCCCTTGCAGGCTGGGAGTGCAACTCTGACAAAACACCACCAGAAAGCAGGAGCCCTGACTCCTGCAGGGCAGATCCAGGCTCACCCCTCTCTCTCAGTGTTGCTGCCGACCCAACCCAAGAGGAGTCATCCCTCATGGACTTCCAGTCTGATGCTAGGGAGGAAGAAGAGGAATCCGAGGTACCAGTACAAGAACAGGAAGCGGATGAGACCAGCATTGCAGCATACTCCCAAGTAGAAGTACCCAAGATGGTACCTGAGGCAGAAGCCAAGTCGGAGGAGCCTGGAGAACCTAAAGAAGCAAAGGAATTCAAGATAGAGAAGCCAGAGAAGAACTTGGAGACAAGCGATGATGTTCTTATTAATGCAGAGAATGTAGTGCAAAACGTCCAGTCGGTTGCCAAACCAGAAGCAGTTGCTGCCATAGCTAAGGATGCTGTTAAACCTAGTGCCCAAGTAACACCCACAAAAGCTCCAAGTAAAGGAACTCCTGTCAAAGAAGCTCCCGCCAAAACAAAGAAACCTGTTGCTACAGTTGCTGCCACCTATTCCCCAAAATCTGCTCCAAAACTTCAGAAAACACCCTCTAAAGATGCTGCTCCGGCCAGAAAAGCAAACCTCCCCGGTGCCCCATCCAAAGGTCTGTTTTCCATTCTGTTCTTCAGCCCCCCTCACAATTTCCTCCTCTATCAAAGATTTTCTTTTGTTTATCCTCCCTTTTTCTTTTTAAAGTAGAGCAGTAGAATTATGCAGCTTTCTTTCGGAAAAACGCACACTACAATAAGAACGTGTTCGATTGAAGAAACTGGCTGCTTGTAGCAACAAAATCTTTCTTTCTCTTGATCCGTTGTGCCCTGTCTTTCCTCTTCCCTTTCTGTGTGTGGTCAGTGTTTTGCTTGTGTCTGTGACTTACTCTGTGCATTGATTGACTGCTTTTGGCACAATTTTCACCTGCCCCTCTGTATTGCATGTCACCTGTGCATGTATGTTGAATGCATTACTAATTATATGTTACATTTGTTGGTACACTCCTTTTCCAAACATCAATTTTAATAAACATAAACACAACCAAGGAGACCCAATGGCCCATGAAGACGAGGTTGACTATAACAAATACTGAAAGGAGAAGGTCAGCATTTGCTGCTGGGTTCGGATAGAGCATCCAATAAATGTCTCCCACAGCTGTTCAGATGTCTCCTACAAAAAGATCAGACACAACCAGTTTACAATGCACACACATGTACAAATAAATTAAGAGCTAAATCCAGTTTTTCTATACAAGTGGACAGATTGTGCCTGAGCACGTTGTCTGACTATGCGCCTTGAGTTGACTGTACTAAAAGTTATCACTAGGCAATCGTAGTATACATGAATCAAATACACCCGTACGGGCTCACAGTCAAAAGAGTATACTTTGAAAGGCTGAAATAGGGCTGGGCGGTATATCAACTTTTGAAGATATATCAATATATTTTCAAGAGATATAGGATGTGACAATACCGTTTATATTGATATAGTTTGATGTTTCTTCCGTAAAGACATCCCAGTGTTTGCATCTCTCTTATCTCAAGCTCTCCACGCAACCCTGCCCCCACTCTCCCTCTGCCCACAAACCCGTCCCACTTTCTCACAAGTTCTCCTGCAACATGGAGGGAGACACAGGCTATGTCTCATTTGGAAGGCTTCATGCTAGGTAGGATGCGTCCTTTGAAGGCTGCAGTATACCGAGTGTCCTCCTTTAAACATGTCTCGTTTAAACGAGATGGCCTTTGTAGGCCTTAATGGTTGCTATGACCGCACGCCACTCTTTAACAAGCGCGAGTGCTTTGATTGAGAATGGAACAAAGTCCTTTTAGAAGAGAATGTATGAGAGACATTTTAGGAGAGTTATAATGATGTAGAGAAAAGAAGTTAGATTTTACTGCACTTTTAGTCTAATACTTTATTTTATCTACTGAGGTACTTCAACTTGGGAATTAACATTCCTTGCATTTGAACATCATATTTATGCCTCAATCACCCGCGACACGTTAATGAGCTCACGCATTGTAGCGCAGCTGTTATTAATCAGCATCATCGCTGTATTAATGACACTATCATTAATTTTCATTGAAGATATTCAAATGTAAAGTGTTATACTAGACCTTTTTCACGCTTTGGGTTTTGGAACGTGGAAGTAAATGTTTGCAGGATAAACTTCAACAGCAGTGAATGGGCGATCACAGCAAATATTATTTTCACATATACATTTGCTCCAAGACCAAAAGAAAAAAATGCACTATTACGTTTGAATGACTTTCCCGAAGAGGAAAAAATAGAGAACTTTTTTTAACAACTTAAATATTTAAAAGATTGTTTCACATTCATGGTAATTATGAATGAATGACATTACAAACAACATCTCTTTTTAAGAGAAAATAATGCTTGCACTTAACAGTTTTACACTTGTGCTTGTCATCTAACGACTTGAGAGACTTCAGAAGACAAAAAGGATGTTTCTGGTAAGGTAACATAGTGAGCAACAATTCTCCCTGGGTTTTACAGTGCATTGTGGGATCTTTTTAGGGAGCAAACATAAACTGCAGTACGAAGAGTGTGTTAAACTTTGTGCTGCTGCTGCAACCCCGGCCGCAAAGCCTTCACAGGCTGAAAAGTCTTCTGCCTCGCAAACAAAGAGCGTTGCAAGCTTCATTTACCATCACACTTGTGGCTTTGACTTACAATTGAACATTTGCCCACTTCGTAGAAAATACCAAAATATGTATCGTGTTTTGCCATTCATCCTAAAAATACAGAGATATGATTTTTGATCCATATCGCCCAGCCCTAGGCTGAAACGTTACGGCATACAGAAAAACTTAGTATACCCTAGTTCTTAAGCCGTGTTCACATTGTCAGCGACTTTGTTACTGGATGTCACTAGTCTCTGTATTGTGTGTTGCTAGTAGGGGATACTGCTGTCACTCTAATGTTATTGGTGTACTTCACAACTTGCCATAGCAGTGTACATTGCTGGTAAAACTAAGATATAATTTTATTTGACAAGGAATAATTTCATTTGCCTCTAAAAATGAACATTCTGCCTCTGAAATTGTTTTATAAGTTCTATAAACTGCGGCAGTGCTCAATGCATCATATCTTGAACAAGATGAACAGTCTATCAATGTATCGATCAAGCCGACTATTTCGGTTTTCCACACATAATTTGTTTATTACTGTATATCCATGTATATGGTTTCCAACAAATTATATAGAACAGTGAAATCGATGACAGCATTCATTTCTTCTAAACCTTGCCTGCACTTGACTCCAGTATCTCACAGGAGACGGATGATGTCTCACCGTCTTCACCCCTGTTGGTTGTCGCTGCCCGATGTCTGCATTTGAATAAAGTTTAACTTTGTTGTGTCTCTTGACACACCCGTATCCCGTCACCAGCATCCGCTGTCGCTCGTGCCGCTGGAAGTCGCCAGCTCTTATTGAAAATGAATGTCTCCTGTCGCTTTGTGGGTGCGAGTCACTGACAGTGTGAAGTGGGATTAGATTGGACACAAAGGATATATTATATATAGTAATCTGGCTTCAAGTCAGCCATTTGTGGCTCAGATTTCTAGTAAGCTAAATTCTCTGTTTATGGTTTTAGCTAATTACTTTAGTGTTTTCTGTGCCACTAGTGGTACTAAATGGTATTGCAAAAATAATGACTGTTTCCAAACTCAGCTTTAACTCTTTCCCCGCCAAACACAGAATTTTCCGTGTTTTATGAAAAAACGCTTCCCCGCCAAACACGGAATTTTCCGGGTTTCCGTGTTTTAGGTGTTATACGGTAAGGAAGACCCCTGCGCATGTTTTGAAAGAGTACGCAACTCTTTGATCAAAGAAACAGACTGCGATCGTCTCAAACATGAAGAAGTGGAGTATTGAGAAGCTCAAAATATCAGACATAAACATGCCTTTTTATCAGCTTTTTGTCTGAAATGTTGTTTTTTGACAAAACCTACCTCTGTTCTCGCAATAAAAAAAGAACAAATGAAGATAAAATAAAATCGTTTTTTTTTTTGCCTAAAAGCAGAGGCTCAGATCTTTATTGTGATATATAGCATCTTCATATATTCATGGAAGAAAATATTCTGCGGGCCATTAAAATTTAGCGAAAATCGTCAAAAACCCTGGCGGTGGCTGGCAACTTTTTTTTAAAAACGCTGGCGAGGAAAGAGTTAAGATACTAGATTAAAACATTATTTTTTTCTTTCATTTTAACTGCTATAATTGAACAAGGCATTGCACAAATCATACTAAATCAAGGTTCTTACACTAATTCCTGTTATACCCATACACAAACTTACAAAACTGAAATGCTGGAATCACTGCTTCTGGGAACAGGACACTAAACATCACAGTTGATATATCACATTGAGCACTGATGTGCAAACACATCAACATCAATAACCTTCCCTCTTTTAATTCAAGTGGATTGGCATCTTCTTGATTTCAAGTGACTAAACGTAAGACTACAAAGCTCACACTTACTGTTGCGTTCTTGCTCTTTCTTTCTTACAGCCAAAACTGGAGCAGGGGCAACTCCTGAAAAAAAGGTACAGCCATTATCACAGGTGATATTATGGTTAGTGAAAGCAACACCAATGGGACTAGTCAAATGTGTTAAAATGATTAACCACTGAGGAGTAATTCTTGTATTAAGATGTGTTTACGCATACATTCATTTTAATAATGCAAGAGTTGCAAAACAAACAAACAAAAGATTCATTTACAGTATAATTTTGATGTTTTATTTGTTTATACCTTATCATTTGTTGCATATATTTAATTTCTTAGTTACTGATTTTCCAATGTTTTTAAAGTTTGTTTCTGTTATCCTCACAAACAAATAAGATATCCACCACAACCACAAATGTTAAAGATAGACCCACTTCTGCCCCTCAAAGAGGGTCCACAGTCTCAAGCATCCCCAGCAAAAGCGCTCTTCCACCTCAACTCCATGTCGTTTTAACAGTCCAGGCTCTCTAAATGTTATTAAAAGGCCCACCAGTGCAGGATCCACGGAGTCCAATGTCACTGTAAGCCACTGCCCATCCCTAACCATTGGCCTGTAGACCTTAACATAAAAGCTGTTATCCTGTATGAAAAAGCCTAATGTCAGTGGTCTTGGTTAGTGACAAGAGTAATCAATTTCAGTTGGGTAGGTCATAGCCCCCAAATATGAGGCCTCCATGAGATGTAAAGTAAATGAGACACTACACAACATCAGCACTCTTATTGTCAGGGTTCCAAAACATATCAAGTGAACTTGCATCTCAATTGATCATATTTTGAGTCAAACCTTTAAAAAGAGCCTTCCACATAAACAATGCATTTACTATCAGCTGATTCTTGCTTTGGTTGTCCAAATTTAGGCTGGAGATGCCAAGACGAAGACAGCAGGTGCCAAACCCCAAGGAGTAGGTGCCAAAATTCCTGGTAAGTGTTTTTTAGCTGCCCCTATAGTAATATAAATCTATTGAAATGGCAAGTTAATATTTAATCATATTTTGTAATATTTAGTCAATATTAGTCATTTAACTGTTCATTTTCTTACCAATCAAGTTTACAAGTACCTTTAGGAAATGCGGTCCTCACAATTTACAACTAATTTATAATTTTTATCGCACACTCCGGTATTCAATTTATCTTTATGCAAATGACACAATTGAGGTTATAAAATGTGGATTTTCTATAGTTTAGTGCATTTGAATACCCAAAATTCCCATCTGCAAATGCCTTCCCACCCTTCCACTGAGTACCACTTTACTAGTGACTAAAGTTCACAATATCTACCTGCTAGAAATGGGCTGTAAAACCCCAAGGGCATGCTTCTCTCTTTATAGTCCCCTAAATGTGTCTGATATTGTACCACATTGATTTGATTTGTGTGATTCAGCTGCTTCACTGATGGAGCAGCGAAAGGCAGGACCAGGGTCCATTGAAAGAGGTAAAAATACCTCTTTTGTGTGGGAGCCAATAATTTTACTGTAAAAGATTGCTGTTTCCTATATCACAAATCTGCATTGCTGAAAAAACAAAAAAAATTGCAGCAGAAAACTCCATGAAAGCTTCTAATTATTAACATGCAAAATTAACATAAGCAAGAGGCTCATTAAAAAATTGTGGGTATCATAAAGATTCATTTAGAAATGAGAGTAAAGAAACAAAAACAATTAGTCAATTATTTTTACATTTATTGATCGGTTTTAAAATTAATTAGTTTAAAAAATAACATACTATCCTATTATTTTTATTTCTAAGCTGACTCACCTAAAACTCCAGATTGTAGTGGATGCAGCAGTCCAGCCAGTCGGTCCTCCACACCTGGACAACAGGTGAAGAAAGTTGCGGTGGTGCGCACCCCACCCAAATCACCTGGCTCGCTGAGATCCCGCACCCCCATTGCCCCCGTTGCACCCATGCCTGACCTGAAGGGCGTCAAGTCCAAGATCGGCTCCACTGAGAACCTCAAATATCAGCCTGGAGGCGGGAAGGTAACGATGACTCAAGATTGACAAAACTTTTTAAAACTGGCCAAAACAAACATATGATGTCTGAAAATTCAAATTCAAACATTAAAATTGCAGTTGAAATGCCCAGATGGGAATGTTTACTGTAAGGCGTCTGGGCAGGTGTTTTTACCAAAACAGCTTGCGAGAAAAAGAATGTAAGGCCTTTTCTCATAAGGCCTTGAGTGGAGATTTTTAAAGTATTTTAGGCTCTTAAAGATACTAGCACTATTATTTTTGTCACAAATTACGATTCTTCAGGCTCAGCCATTCAGCCATCAACTGAACAAAACTGAACTGCAGCCAGTCTTTGGTTGTCCTAACAATAAACCAAACCTCTTTGCAGAACCTGGGATCAGCACCACACCACAATGCACCACGTTTACACTTTCTTGACTTTCCTTTTCTAGGTGTCTATTGTTCATAAGAGGATCAACTTGTCTAATGTTCAGTCTAGATGTGGATCCAAAGACAATATCAAGCATGTTTCCGGAGGTGGTAATGTGAGTAACTGGTAGGGTTAGAACTCCTCGCTCAGAAGTCTAGTGTGGTTACCTTTACCAGTAAATGCATATTTTCAAATTCTGTCAGTTATTTACTTCCCATCATGTCGTTCCAAACCGGCAGTTCTTTCTTCCTGGAAACACAATAGAATTTTTCTTAACAGGGTTAATTTGCTGACAAAAAAGTTCAAAAACAGTAAAAGTAATCGATATGACTCGTGCACTTTATTCCAAGTCTTCTTATGCCGTACGATCACTGTGCAATGGACACAATCGAATTTAAGTCATTATTCACTCTCTAATCAAATCATTAATAAAGTGCTTAAATGAAAAGTGGCTACTACGTCGATATTATCAAACATAATTGGTTCTCATCGTGTCCCATGACCAAAGGTCATTATGACATCATGTTGTTTCACTGGGGTCATGATTTTTTGCATTAAGGTGGATAAAAATCTGCAAACACTCTTTAAAATTAACCTTTTGTGTTCCATGAAATATAGAAAGGTATATGGTTTGGGGCAATAATGGAGTGAGTAAGTAATTAAAGAATTTAAATGTTTTACTGAACGATCCCTTTAATTATTAGCATTGATATTGACATGCAAAACTGCAGTCCCTTTTTGACACTGTTTGCATTGGCATATGGTCTGGAAACACACTTAGTTCACTAGTTAGCTCTAGATAGGGACCAGAAGTGTTAGAAGTGTTACATTTTTTTTATTATCGTACATTTTTTTAATATATAAATATATTACTGTACATTTCCAGTGTTTTCTGATGGAAAATAGGACCTTCTTCAGGCATTAATAATGTATATGGAATTTGCTGTTAAATAATGTAAATAGTGTAAATTGGAGCAGTTCCCTCAGGATATGCCTCATTCATATTTAAGTTACATCCGATGAAGAATAATACAATAGACAACACTCAATGTAGCACTATATTGAAATGATCAAAAATGAATCATTTAATCACCTCAAGCTTTGACCATGTCTGTTGCTCATTTCTAAGAGACCATTTGAAATACTTAAAACTTTCAAAGACAGTTCTGCAATGTCAGTTGTAACATCTTTTAACTAATTAAATTAATAGATATAAATTAAAAACAAAATTCATTTTGAATCAGAAAAATAAAACCATAATTTTAATTTACAGGTTTCAAGTTTTATTTCCTTTTCTTTTTTTGTTACAAATATTCTTGAAACGTAACTTAAAAGAGGGCATTTTCATTTATGTTTCTATTTTCAGATTCAGTATATATATTCACAGTATATACTCTGCCTATCTATCTATCTCTGTCTGTCTGTCTGTCTGTCTCTCTCTCTCTCTCTCTCTCTCTCTCTCTCTCTCTCTCTCTCTCTCTCTATATATATATATATATACATACATTTAAACTCAGTTTTTCACAATTCCTGACATTTAATCATAAAAAACATTCCCTGTCTTAGGTCAGTTAGGATCACTACTTTATTATAAGAATGTGAGATGTCAGAATAATAGTAGAGAGAATTATTTATTTCAGTTTTTATTTTTTCATCGCATTCCCAATGGGTCAGAAGTTTACATACACTTTGTTAGTATTTAGTAGCATTGCCTTTAAATTGTTTAATTTGGGTCAAACCTTTTGGGCAGCCTTCCACAAGCTTCTCACAATAAGTTGTTGGAATTTTGGCCCATTTCTATAGACAACTGGTTTAACGGAGTCAGTTTTGTAGGCCTCCTTGCTCCCACACGCTTTTTCAGTTCTGCCCACAAATGTTCTATTGGATTGAGGTCAGGGCTTTGTGATGGCCACTCCAATACCTTGAATTTGTTGTCCTTAAGCCATTTACCACAACTTTGGAGGTTTGCTTGGGGTCATGTTCCATTTGGAAGACCCATTTGTGACTGAGTTTCAGCATCCTGGTTGATGTCTTGAGATGTTGCTTCAGTTTATCCACATAATTTTCCTTCCTCATGATGCCATCTATTTTGTGAAGCGCACCAGTCCCTCCTGCAGCAAAGCACCCCCACAACATCATGCTTCTGCCCCCACGCTTCACGGTTGGGATGGTGTTCTTCGGCTGGCAAGCCTCACCCTTTTTCCTCCCAACAAAACATAATGGTCATTATGGTAGTTCCAAAACAGTTCCATTTTTGTTTCATCAAACCAGAGGACATTTCTCCAAAAACTAAGATATTTGTCCCCATGTTCACTTGCAAACTGTAGTCTGGCTTTGGAGTCTGGAGCAGTGGCTTCTTCGTGGCTGAGCAGCCTTTCAGGTTATGCCGATATAGGGCTTGTTTTACTGTGGATGTAGATACTCGTCTACCTGTTTCCTCCAGCATCTTCACAAGGGCTTTTGCTGTTGTTCTGGGATTAATTTGCACTTTTCGCACCAAACTACATTAATTTCTATGAGACAGAATGTGTCACTGTAGAAGGTTCTAAGCGTGGAAGTCAAGAAGAAAGTGGGAGCCGGTGTTGCAGTCCACGTGAATTATCTTTTATTCTCAGGGCTTTAACTCAAAATATGTTCTCCAGCAAGTATTTCAGTTTACACACACACAGCTTCAATGATAACAGTCTTCATAAACTTAATAAATAATCAAAACAGCTTTTCAGAGTACAGCTTTGGTGTGTGAATGTGCATCTCGGACTCTCTCCCAGTCTGGCATTCCGCCGGCCTTTTAAAGCCCATCTCTGCTGTCACTGAAATTAGACACAGGTGTTTAGAGCCAATAATCACCAGTTGATGGCTCTTACCTTTTCCTATGTCCCCACTGACAGACACACAACCACGTCTCCTTCATGAGCGGTATGATGGCCGTGTGGTCCCATAGTGTTTATATTTGTGTACTATTGTTAGTACAGATGAACGTGGTACCTTCAGTCATTTGGAAATTGCTTCCAAGGATGAATCAGACTTGTGGAGGTCCACAATTGTTTTATACTGTATGTTCTTGGCTAATTTCTTTTGATTTTCCCATGATGTCAAGCAAAGATAAAGAGTTTGAAGGTATTACTTAAAATACATCCACAGGTACATTTCCTGTCAGATGCTAATTGGCTATCTGTCTACAAGCTTGACATAATTTTCTGGAATTTTCCAAGCTGCTTAAAGGCACAGTTAACTAAATGTATTTAAACTTCTGACCCACTGGAATTGATACCAATAGATGCCTCACATATCCTCAGCTGAGAGCTTCATTGAGTTCTACCCAATCAACACCAGTTTCATGTACAACAGTAAAAATGTAAAGAAAAGAAGACTTAAGGGTACAGGCCTCAGTAGAAGAATTGCAAAGAAAAAGTCACTTTTGAAACAGAAAATAAAAAATAAAAGGTTAGAGGGCAAAGAAACACAGACATTAGACAACAGATAATTGGAAAAGAGTGTTATGGATCTTAAACCCATTGAGCTTTTGTGGGATCAGCTAGACTGTAAGGTGTGTGTGAGACGTGCCCATATAGACAGCCACATCTATGGGAAGTGCTACAGGAAGTGTGGGGTGAAATTTCAACTGAGTATCTGGACAAACTGACAGCTAGAATGCCAAGGATCTGTAATGCTGTCATTGCTGCACATGGAGGCTATTTTTGAACTCTTTGAAATAGTTTAAGAAGTTCTGACATTTTTTTCAAACTGTAATAGTAATTTTTCAAGACGTATACCATTTTGGTGAATAAAAGTACCAATTTCTTTCCATAAGAGCATATATATATATATATTTATTTATTTTTTATTATTATTATTTATTTATTTTTCTGATTCAAAATACTTTAATCCCTTTTATGATCCCTCCAAATGAAACTTAACACATATACTAATATTCATAGCAGGTAATTACTGTAGCTCTCCATCAACACAAGTCAAGGATCGTCTTCAAGACACCCACTCAGCTGCAAAAGAGGTTTGAGCTTAGTGTGAAATGTATTTCTGCAATATGAATAAAGTCACTGTATTTTAGACAAAGAATTATTTAATGTGCAGATCATGAACTGAAAGTGCTAAACTTACATTTTGAAGCTCCACAACAGCTGCTTCTTCTGTTGGATCCTAATCATGGATTTAAAAATCAGCAATTAACTTTTTATAACTAAAATAATTTAACTAAATGCATTAAATTAAATTGTATTAACTAAATTATAACTTCATTTTTTTAATTTTACAAAATACAATCGCAATAATAATACTTTCTAGTTGTAGAAGTTGTTGACTACATTTTACACAGTAGTCAATGAGAACTTGCAATTGAACTCAAATAGCATATGACCTTTTTTTAAATCTCTAACTGACATCAAGACTCTTTGTTGACTTCTATTTTGATCACATCTGCAAGACGTGACTTCTAAAAACACACCATTACAATGATTAACTGCCTTGGATGGATTTATCTACAGTGTTCTAGGAGTGACGGAACTGCAACTCTGTACATATCATAAGTAGTGCGTCTCCACAATTCGGTGAGATGTTTGAGGTGTTCGCAAGTTTCACAAAACATCATCGAATACAGTTAATGGGAAACTAATGGGACAGTAGATTATGGACTTCTGAAGCAGCAAAACAAGTGGGTATATGGAGCGTATATGCACATTTTTATCCTTAGAAGTCATTATATGCAAACAGCCCTGGGAAAAAAGTAAGCATATGGCATATATGTGTGTATAGTCCCGACTACACCACTGCTGTGTTTCAGCATGATTCATATGACGATATCCAGAATAAACTTCAAGGAATAAGGTGTAGCTTGTTGACCTCTTGAAACTGAGCATGTGCATTATTACAGTGCTTGCAAAGTGAGCGCTGTACTGAGATCCCTCTTATTTATACCTCTTACACATTTCTGCAACCACCTACATTTCTGGATTCTATTCTTAAGAAATCTACAATCAAAGATTTAAAATCCCACATTGACTTACACTTAAATAATGTTTGATATTCAAATTCAAACTGTGATGATGTCATAAACCGGTTTCCCACATCAGGTTATTTTAAATTTGTGTTGGGAAAAGTCATGGAAATCTCTATAGTGAAAATGCATTTTTGTTATACTCTGCTCTAAAACATTTAATCGTCTAGAAAATGCTCGTGTGAAATAAAATTATATTTATAAATTTAAAAAAGCAATAGCGATGTCCAATTTGTAAATCATTCTTTTGAGTTGGTTCTTTTCAATGAATCCGGCAGACTGATTTACAAATTGGTTTGAATGATTCATAAGCAATTATCATGCTGAATTTGAATCATGTAATGGAATTTAATTGGTTAATATGTGTGGGAACCCTGCATAATGGACTGCCAGCTTCAGCAGCGAATGTCAGATTGGTCTCCTTACCTCTGCCATTCCTTTGGTTTTCTCTCTTTTTCTGGATAATTGTTACCATAAATGAAAACTATTCTTTCACTGCTTTGCAAGCACTGGTATTTCCTTCAGATGCAAATCTAGTTATATCTGAATTTTGTCTGAGACGCTGTAAATCAGATATAACATGTCCCGTTTCTTCCCGGGGCAGCCTCTTGTTCTCTTGGTCCTTTTACTAGAAGATGTGCATATATCATTGAGCGATGAAACAAATCAGCAGCTGGGACAGAGAGAAATATTTCTATGCCTTACACAAATCTTGTTTAATTAGATTTTTTGTGACTATTTGACACACAAATTGAATCTTAAAAAAAAAACCTTTAAGACTTTCAAACTTCCTTGGCTCTGTACATAACGTTTCCTTATTTGACATTATTATTGCTCTCTGTATGATTCTATGTCAGTGCAAATTCGTTTCCTCTGTCCAGTGTTGGGTGTAATGCATTACTAAGTAATGAATTACTTTTTTAGAGTAACTTACCCAACACCGCCTCTGTCTCATAACCCCTGATGTTGCAATTAATCCGTTTTCCTACTCAAGATCATCAGCCATGAAGAAAGCTTCATAAATGCTCTTCAGGTGCCTGAGCATGTGGTTCATTTATGAATGTATTTTTTCAAAAGCGAAGTGCTCATCATGTTCTGGGTGATGTCAAGCTTTCTTTTCCTAATTCTTTAGGTTCAGATCGTGCACAAGAAGATCGACTTAAGCAACGTCCAATCAAAGTGCGACTCCAAGGCCAACATTCGTCACAAACCAGGTGAGACACGTGTCAGCAGGTCAAATCTGGTAGCTTCACAAGCACTGTATAAAAAAAGGCATGCTACTGCAAATATGACAACCGGCAACTTAGACTTAAATTTTGTACTCCTTATTTACTTTAATGATTTGGAAGAATCACCTCCTGTAAAGAGAAATCATCTGACAATTTATGCATTATTACATGAAGTTGTGTCTGGGTTAACTGAGAGCGGACCCTTAGGCAGATTTTTGACAACCCTAGGATTAGATAATATCACTCTGAGTCCACTTATAACAGGGGATAGAAGGTTTGGTTTATGCACAATTAACAGAGTTGTGTGTTATTGTTATTTGTATTTTAGGAGGTGGAAATGTGGAGATCAAATCTGAGAAGTTGGAATTCAAAGCCCACTCAAAAGTTGGATCTCTTGGCAACATTGGACATGTTCCTGGAGGTGGCCAAAAAAGGGTAACTTTTAATGATGAGAATATAAAAATCAGCAAAATATGTTGATGCATTTTAAATTTAAGGCAACTATGTATTATTTGATATGCACTAAAGTTTCCTTTCCTTTTAACTGGAAATTAAGATCTTGCTTTGTTCAGCATGTCTCTTCCTGCTTGGCAGACTTCAATGTCCTGCTTTTGCACAGAATTTTGCCAACTTATTTTAAGTTGCCTTTTAGACTGGACACGGGTTGGTAAAGCACCATAATCTATAGTTCTGTTATGCAGAGTTCATTATTTATTAGCCCAAAGCCCATTAAAGGGATAGTTCACCAAAAAATAAAAATTCTCATCATTTACTCACCCTCATGCATCCCAGATGCATATTACTTTCTTTTTCAGCAAAACACAAAGGAAGATGTATAGAAGAATATCTCAGCTCTGTTGGTCCATACAATACAAGTGAATGGTGACCAGAACTTTGAAGGTCCAAAAAGCACATAAAGGCAGCATAAAAGTAATCCAAATGACTCCAGTGGTTAAATCCATGTCTTCAGAAGCGATATGATAGGTGTGGGTAAAAAACAGGTCAATAGTCAAGTACTTTGTTTTACTATAAATTCTCCTCTCTGCCCAGTTGGTGGTGATATGCATGAAGAATGTGAATATTTTAGGGGAAAAAAGGACTTCTGACCCACACCTATCATATCCCTTCTGAAGACATGGCTTTAACCACTGGAGTCATATGGATTAATTTTATGCTGCCTTTATGTGCTTTTTGGACCTTCAAAGTTCTGGTCACTATTCACTTGCATTGAATGGATTGAATATAACACACAGGAATCACTATTCAGTCAGGAAGATCTTATATAGTATATACAATAAATGAAATATGTACAGCACAGGATTTGATGGGAGAAAGAACAGCAGTTTGGTGCCTTGCTCGCCTTCCTCTTCTCTCTCTCTTTTGAGGACATTTTCAGGATCACTTCACCCTCTAATGCTCCCTTGTACTTAGTTCCTTGTTCTTTTTCATCATACCTGCAGCAACGTTTTTCTCATGTTTCTCTTTTTTTATCAAACATAAGCCTTATTCTAAAACTGCTGGCTGAGCGCTTTTGATTTCATGCATTCACATTTAGAATGAAGTAGGATTGCTGATATAAGAACTAATAACAATATATAAGAAGTTATATGCAATCGTCAAACTGGTTCCTAGATCACCTTTAAAGACACTTTAAATACAGACGGGTAATATCAAGAGTGTTTATGTTGAACCAAATTAGCCCCTTTTGGCAATGACCTCAGGTATGATGTAATTACATCATGAGCTGCATTTTTTTTAATCAAATGATTTTCAAATCAGTCAGAATAACAGTTGTTATAAATGTCAATATTCAACATTCATATTTGTTCCGAAGAAGTGTCATTTAGTTAATCCAATTGAAAGGTTGAATTGCCTGTAAGGGAAAACTTTGGGAGTAAAACTTTAAGGGGCTTTTCAGTCCGGAGCCCTGGATTTAATTGCAGTTACACTAAAGAATAAAAGTTATGTAAAACAGAGCACATGAATGTACTTTAGTCTCAGGAAATCAATTATAGAGCAGAACTCTTACTTTGAGACCGATGAGAAGTACAGATCCTTGTCTATTTTCCTGTGTCTGAAGCCTGGCTCATCCCTTCTCCCAATAGTCTCTCTGACATGAGTGTGTAGACGATTTCTTTTTTCTCATGTCTATTATATTTATTTCTCCTTTCATATCCTCCCCCTTTTCAAAATTTGCATTGACCCCAACCCATTTTGTTTTGTTTACCCATAACCTGCTGTGAATTATCTGGCCTCCATGCTGTAGAGGGAGAAGGGGAAGGAAGCAGAGCCACAGGCAGCTAAAGCTTCCTCTAATGGGGATGCTGTTCAATCAAATGATGGCGACATGCCCTTTGAGCTTCCCTCCTCTGAAGGGATCAGTCTGGTTAAGTCAGAGGGCCAGTGTAAGTATATAAATGGAATTGTGAATCATGTATCAGTTTAGATGATCTCTCCATTACTTACAGTATATAGGCATATTTGTTCAACAGCAAATGTAATGTATTTCTGTGCATTATTTTTGTTTGTTTGTTTCTTTAAGCCGTGCTAACTATGGCTATTTTCCAACCTGGTCTCATAGTGAAAACCTGACTCTATCTACATTTTTGCACAACTTGTTATACATGTCTCCAGGTACAATTCTCTGCAGTTTCCAGGTGAAATGAACACTAGTGTTCAACTGTGTGTTTTATTCACTTTCACTCAAATCATGACTTTAATGGCTGATTATGACTTTATAAGTACTTGTTTTTCTTTCCATTACTCAGACCCTGTTATTTTATGATATTGACTCACTTTTACTCAAACGCATCTTCTGAAAAATTATATATTTTAAATGCTTGAATTACACACCAACATACATATATGCACCTCCATCATGATTAGCTGGTGCGGTAGTTCACCTCATAAAGTGTTGGACTTAAATTCGGAGGACCGTGATTCAAGTCCGTCCATGAACTCAAGCTGACATGTGACAGTCATAGAAGTGACATGAAATGTTGGGGTTGCTTCAGAATATTTGATTTTCCTTTTGGCTCTGCATTTAAATACACTAATGATTAAATTTAGGCATAGATATGGTCAGGATGTCTTTTTTCTAATGTCTTATTTATATTTTAGAACACTTATGGTTGGGTTTAGGCGTTGATTAGGTAAGGATGTATTTTTTAATGTCTCATTTTTAGCATTGGTTAGGTTCAGGCAAAAGTTTTAGAGTATCTAACTTTCACCTTAAAACAACATGTCTAAATACAACACCATTTTACTCGCTTTTGGCGCCCACAGCTGGACATTTCACTGGAAAACTGCAGCCAAACATGTATTATAGCATATACATATTGAATTGCAAAAATGTTGTCAAAGTTGTAGGGGCAAAAAAAAAAATATATAAAAAAAAAAAAAATATATATATATATATATATATATATATATATATATATATATATATATATATATATATTTAAGATGGAATTTTTGGGGGAGATTTAAATTTGGATTTGTTAAATCCTTTACAAATGTGTCAATGATTTGTTTTTTCCTTCTGTGCACTAGTAAGCACAACTTTTCCATAAAGTTCCACTAGAGGGCACCTTCACAATATGGTCCACACAAGACCTAATAATAGACATTAAGGAAAAGTTTACCCCAACATGAATATTATGTCACTAATTATTCACCCTCTTGACTTTCCATACATGAATGCTCAAGTATTATTGTGTGGATCACAAAAGTAGAATGTTTGAAGAATTTTTTCGCAGCTGTTTGGTGTCATTTTGTCCTTTATGGGTGCTTGACAGCCCTGTAAGGGATAATCTACAGTCAGACCCTCTTCCTTATTTTGGGAAAAAAAGACAAAAAAAAAACAACAACAAAAACAACTGTGCGATTGCACATTCTCCCACTTATTACATAGCTACCTACCAAATAAATAAATAAATGGACATTAAATATTGATTTACACTGAAATTATTTTATTTTGTGACAAGAAAGAGACTGTGGAGTCTCCTGAAACAGCTAAATTCGGGTTTCGAGTTCTGTTGGTGTTTTTACTGCAAAAATGATTGTCCGACTGCTCATTATCCTGCTTATTACATAGCTATTTTTGAAATAAAATACATTGAAAGAAAATATTGATTTAAATCATTAAATCAAATCTATTTTAATCATCTTATCAGCTTACTTGTAGAGATTACAGAGTGATATGACAAGAAGGAAATGGCTCACACTACCCATATACCAAGTGAAACGTCTCTTTATGCCAGGATGTGCGGTCATGATTCAGAAATATCAGACTGCTGGATCCGTGATGGACTAATCAGAAGTTAGGATTCCCGGTCTTTGTAATGATTGCATGTCTTTGTATAGCAAGAGCTGCATTAAGATTCTCCCAAATTAATTTCTATTGCGCTCCACAGAAAAAAAAAAAAAAAAAAAAAATATATATATATATATATATATATATATATATATATATATATATATACACACAGGTTTGGAAAGAACAATAGGATAGGTCAATAATATATTTGTATTTTTGTGGGGTTAAAAATTACTTTGAAATGCTGCATCTAATCTGTAGTTATTCATATGGATTATCCAACTAAATAGAAATTCCACCCTTCCACCCTTTAGATTGAGAGCCACAAGCTAAATTTCCGAGAGCAAGCCAAAGCACGCACTGACCACGGCGCTGAGATCGTGTACCAGTCCCCCAACATGGGCTCCATGGACGGATCGCCTCGCCGCCTCAGCAACGTGTCTTCCTCGGGCAGCATCAACATGACCGACTCACCGCAACTGTCCACACTAGCTGACCAGGTGTCTGCCTCCCTCGCTAAACAAGGCCTGTAAGCTCCGCCCTCCCCCAAAAAGGTCAACAGAACAAAATGAGTCAGCAATTGACCAAAAAAAAAAAGAAAAATTTAAAAATATCTCCTTCAGTACTTTCAAATAAGGTGTTGTCGGATTCTCCTAACTAAAGGTTTTCCCAGCAGCTTGTCTGCTCATGAAATCATTTTTGCCCCCTGGTTCCGAGGGACTCGCATTGTTTATGTTATTGGCTTAGTATCCATCATAAAAACAAAAATGGCAAAGTTTAAAAAGAGCTGGTGGTGTATTGATTCAAATGGTCATTTACAGCACTGAGTAGCCTAATATTTTTTTTTTAATTGCCCTGAAAGAAAGAAAACGACATTAGCTTTCAAAGCTATGTTTGCTTTGTTGCCTTATTGTGAATGTTTTCTGTATATTTATTTACCATATATTTTGCACACCTGTTTTAAAAGGTAAACGTGTTACATGGTTTGGAAGGGTGCAGATAATGATAATGGCTATGAACTTGTTAGTACAGGAACATTTTCAAATGCTCTCTTGTAAAAAATGACTTGACTCTGGCATTATATCATCAGGTTATTGCAAACACACGCATTTAAGATTGATAGAGGCCTACTATTTAACACAAATGCATCAGCGGACCCTTCAGACAAAGTGCATGCTACTGTTCTTCATTGAATTAAAGATCAAATAAATGACATGCATTTTGCAGCATTAAGACAGTAAAGATCTGCTTTGAACTATTCAGATTGGATCAGGCTGCTTCACCAAAAATCTTGCCACTAATATTTGCCTGTTAGTTAATATATTCAGGTTATAAAGCATATTTTCCAGGCCCATGATATTCAGTCTTGCCACAATTTCACAGGTAGTTCCATTGCTAAATAAAATGCCTTTGCTTGGCCTCAATTGACTGTTTTGAAGTAGAAAGCAGTGTCAATCAGTCAGATAATTGAAAACATGAATTGGTTTCAATCATTCAACCAATATCACTGGTACAGCCACACTATTTTTTGCTTAACTTGTTATAACCAAATGGTAATGATGTTTCTGATGGATTTCCACCTCTGCATATCATACACAGTCCCAAAGAATGTGTGAATGGACCAGTGCAGTTGATATGAGAGGATCTCATAGTTCTCAATAAAATATCTGTAATGTCATTTTGAGAAATCGTATATTGAGATGGCTGAAAAGTGCCTCCTAGTGTTGATCAGTACATTTCTGAAAACTGTCTGTGCTTTAGATATTCCCTTTGATCTAAAAGAAAATGTATATCATGCACAGCAGCGTAGAGCTGTAACATTTGGCGTGAAATATGACACTGGACATTTCATAGGGCCGACTCCCTCAGAACTAATGCCTTCAATATACTCACCAGTCCAAACCACAAAGCTAACACACTACACATTCCCTGCATGCAATAGACTTCACCATGGTTATGAATATAGTAACTCACAAATTCCCTGTTCAACTCTTTAGAAAAAGTCCTTTACATTTATTCTGAAAGAAATAATGAAAAAGAAAGAACAAAGCTACCTGCAAAAATCCAGGTTTATGTTGCACTCTTTTTCTTAGTAGTATTGTGTGGATGATGCAAAAGATGTACGAATGCGTTCAATCTAAATCTTTTTATTTCTTATCCTTCAGTGCATTACAGCTTTTTGCACTGACTGAACATGCGACTTTAAATGGGAACTGCCTCTACTCAAATAACCCACACTACTCAAAATGTGTGTATCTTGCATTTCTAAAAAAAAAATAAAGAAGGAAAAAAAAAAGTCTGTCATAGTCACTGAAATTGCATCCATTGATTAGAATCTACAATAACAGCAAAGGACGTGCCTAGAGCCAAATAGGTCTACTGTAAACTCAACACTGTGGCATCTTGTTTACAGCATGCTGCAACATAAACCTGAGCATTTAAACATGTGGGTTAAGATGAAGAATATACTTACCAGATAAAAAATTAAAAAATGGCTCTGGATGAGGGCTATCTGCAATTCTACCCTTATGCTGTAATCTGTTAAAACCAGTTCTCCCTCCAGTTCATTTCCTGCTTCTGCTCCTTTCATTGCAGTTCTTCATTTTAGCTTGACAGTTGTGATTGTCCTTATCGTAATGTGTTTTATTAATAGGTTTACACTGATACTCCTTGCTGTAAACATGAATTTGGAAATAAAGTCCGTATTAAACTGCTCTCAGTCCCCTTTGTCTGTAAGTCTGATTTACTTGTCTTGGGTAACTTTTTTTTTTTTTTTTTCCTGACATTTACAGTTGAATGGACATTGTGCTGTCAACACTGGATGAATATTAAAAGGAATAGTTCCTTCAGACGCAATCTAATTGATTTTCAGTGAGAACATACCAAACTGTAACACCTTATTCACTGTACTTTTTGCCAGCAACCTTCTGTTCACCAGTTATGTACTTCAGCCCACTACGTCTCCACCACTTCTTGCTGGGAAATGTAAATGTAGGAGTATGTGTAAGGTTTCTGTGGGCCTCCAAATAAATACAAAAACTCTATGAATGTGGCATGAGACTCTCGTGATACTTTCCTCAGCTGGACGGTTCCTTTCTAATAACATAGCTTCCTCATAGGAGCAAATCGGTTCACTAAATCTTGGTAATGCCTCTCCAGCAGCTTTCCTGAGTCATGCAAGTACAGCTCCTACTTTCTGAATGGGGAAAGACCAGGATCCTCCAAGACTATTGCATAAGACAAATCACCAATCAAATCTTGAAAAGTGCATCAAAAATATTCAGGCTTAACTTCCCATTCAAAAGCTGCCATTTAGATTGAAGCAATTTCTTCCATTTAATATTCATCAAGTGGTCTGTCTTCTTATACCATTACCCAACACGGCCCTATGTCTGACACGTACCTACAGTAATTAGATATCAGATACATTTGTAATCATGACCCTTCTGTTTGGAGCCCCTGAACATTTGAGTATTTTAGATTTAAATTCAAACTTGTAAACCATTTGATATGTGAGAGACAGTAAATATAGGCTCCCTTGTCTCAGGAGTGCTTTGCTATTTTAATCAATGGTCCTACATAATAGCTGTAAGCTGTAATCCTTAGTCATCCAAACCATTGCCTGTAATGAAAGAACTTACATTATACAGTATATATAGAGGTGAAATAGGTTAAGATGCTGATGGATACATTTAACTAGTACAATAAAGAGAGACAAGACATGCGAGTACAATATAATTCACTTTTAATTTGAGAAGCACAAACGTTGCCTGTCTGTCAGATAGACCAATTATCGATAAACTTTTTTCTTTCTTTTCCTTTTTTGCTTCTGCATAAAGAAAGTGTTAAATATTTGTGTCTTCTCCCTAGACAATCAGGACAGCTACAGCCTGAACATCAAACACGGTAAAGAATCAAACAAGGTATGTACAAAATAAACTTTTTTTTTTGTTTGTTTTTGTTTTTGTACAAACTATTACATGCTAAAGGATATTACCAGACTCACCCATCCCTCATTCACCACATCGGAAATTCAAAGTATGAAAATAACTCACACGATACAATATTGGCTTTTGAAAGCTAGTCAAAACTTATGGTACAATGCATGATACAGTAAGCACACAGACCCCCACAGAAAGAGACATGAAACCATAATTACTGATATTAAGAATGAAAGGGTGGCAGGTTTCTCAAAAGGAATGGGACAGCCGTAAATGGTCCCTTACAATTTGCCACACAACCTTGAAATATGCGATTTACGACGCAATTAATTCTGTTAGGCTCCAGTGAGATAAAAGGAATATAAGGATTTTCTGGTTTACATGACATCCTTTAAACAAGATCAAATGGCTACAAGCTAGAATTGAATGATGACAGAGATACAGAGAAGCTACTTATAAAAATGGTAAGGTGTTTGCTATTAGTACATTCTTATTAGTTAAAATAACAGGGAGGAGCTGCAAGCAATGACTGGGGAACTAACAGAAACTCCCTTGTCATTACACAAAATGGCGCTGTGACTGACAGCAACTGATAAAGGAACCAACGAATGAAACTTTACCAAGTCCTTTCCTGTCTAAGCGTCAAGCACACCACCTAGCATTATTACTCATCAAGTTTGCATTTGATGACGGTTTTATGTATTGCAGAATGCGTTTCATCAACCAAGACACAGGAAGTTTATATCTTACCAATCAATGGAAGAGCTCTTACATGGGAGTTGGAACAAAAACAAACAGGGACATGTGATAGATAGAAGGGCTGAAAGAAACAGGAAAATATGTCTGATAAGGAAAAGATAACAGGGTTGACATGGAAACAGGTAAAACAGTTGACAGAATACGGGAAACTGGGTTGACTAGAGAAAAACAAGTTGACATGGAAACAAATAACAGGATAAAAGATAACAGGGCTGAGAAAGAAATTGGTAACAGGGAAAGATAACATGGTTGAAAAGAAACCAGTAACAGATTTGACAGGGAAGTGGGTAACAGAGCTGACATGGAACAAGTAAGGAAATGTGGCAGCTAATTTCAGTTTATACTGGAGTGATTGATTTATAAATAAGTGATTGCAAGTCTTCCTGATAGCAATATAATTTGCAACTTGATTACGCATAGTTCTAACAACACTTTCAGATTGAAGATGCTAATAGGACTTCAAGTGCTTCAAAAGTCACATGACCACAAGCCCACATGAGAGAGAGAGAGCAATGTTATTAGTGCGAAGCAACAGAGTTGCAGGGAGCTCTATGATTCTCTCAAGATTCCCCATTTTTAATGGCCTGTGCATGCTTGTATATGGGCACTGAATGTAGGGTCACTGGTAATAGAGTGGTGCAAAAGACCAATTAAGTGCTCCAATCAGAATGGGGTGTATGAGTGGTTCAGTTTACCAGCTGTGTTGAAGGCACCTGCTTTTGTCACTCTCTGATTGAAATGGGGCACACATAGACCTCTGTATACAAGGATAACTCAAAAACTTTACCAGCAATCAACTAATGGGGAGAAATAGACAAATGAAACCAAAAACTGGGAATTATACTATACCCAAGCATTACATGTGTGAACTTATCTTCAATGTAATAAGGGAATGTAGAGTGTAAAAAAATAAATAAAAAACAATTAAGTGCTTTTACACAAAACAAACAAAAACATCTTCCATTGTGCAATTTTTTTGTAATCACTATTATTGGCTCTCTTCTTTTCCTTTTCAACACTCCATTATAAACTGCAAGGCTGAACACAATAATTTTAGGTGGGAAATTGAAGAAATCTGGAAGGGTACCACACAATGCAAGCTGAACCCCTCAGTGTGATAGCATGCTAAGGGGAAAGTGCTCTTCTGCAATTAAAGATACAATTCAGAGCTTCTTATTTTGGTTTAGCTTTCAAGCTAATCTCACACTTTTTAATGTTTTATTATCCAAAACATTTTTATTTTCAAGTGGCCCAAAAGAAAGAATTAATTAAAACAGGTCTCTTTATATATCTCCATACAATTCACTAAAAACTGTGAAAGAATTTACTGATGCTTGAATATCAAACAACAGGGACTTTCATTCGTTTTGCTGGGATTTCTTCCTTCTATGTTGCTGCTGTTTCAGGAGTTTCTAAAAGCTGGTGGGGGATGGGTGGGCAGATCAGTCTAGGCTTCATCGGTGAGTTGGTTTGGGTGGGTTGGTATGTTTCTGCTTGCCGCTGTCATCGGCTAAAGGAGATGAAGGGCCGGTATCTGACTCAGACTTTGACGACCTGCAGCCGGAGATGCGCCGCATGGTCCGACAGGACCTGTCGCTAGCCGGGCTTGAATGGGTTTTGGACTCCTGCAGTGGGTCCACATCCAGCGGAAAGGTCCGGCTTTCCCATGGCTGCACCGGCTGGGGAATCCATAGGGAAAAAAAAAACAGACATACAGTGAACATCTGCACACAGAATTCAGGGCACAGAATCATATATGTAAAATAAATGGTGGTGTGACTTTCACAGTAGTGAAAGAAAACATTCCTTTAAAACACAACAATATAATTCTAGCTACTATATAGTCTAGACAAATGCACAATGATGCTTCTACATCAGAAGCCTACCATCTCCTCAAAGGTATCTGGGGTGGAGCAACGTGTGTCTTCGTTGGACAGCAGGCGGTAGGAGTCTCTGGAGCCTGGCGTGTGCAGGCCAGACAGCATCAGCATCTCTGGGCTAACAGGGCTGGAGGGAGATGCTACAGAATTGTATTCCTGCAGCAGGTGGAAATGTGCCGTGTCTGGGGATGAGGGCTGTGGCGTGGAGGGGTTGGTGCCACCCATCAATGGGGTTGTCCGGCCGTCCACAGATTTGTATGATCTGACAATATCAAGGGCAGATATGTTTATACTATATTATAATATAATAGTTTAAAGCTGAAATATGTAATTTCTGCACCACTATCACCAAACTAAATGGCAAAAATAACTGCTATAAATGGTTCACGTGAGAACTTGCATTGTTTGGTGAAAATGACTTCAATTTTGGGTTGTTGCTCATCAAAACCTTTAGGATGCCTTCAGAAGACTTACAATATGCAAGTGAGCTTGAAGCTTGAAAGTGAGTCACTATCAACAGCCATTGTGTTGAGAAGGCCAAGATATTCATCCATTTTTTTTTCTGTGCAATTTTCATTTTTGGGTCATATATTCTTTTAACACAGAACAAAATACACATCACATTTAGATGATAAGGAGTGAACAGTTTGGTGTTATTTTCACAGTAACTATTTTCCTCTCGTCTTTCTCACATCTGAAACTGGCGGTTTTCTTTTCACACGTCTGCTGCTCTTCACAAAGTGGATTAACTCACCCAAAAACTCATAGGCTGCCTACATGCAGACTGTCGCAAAGCTGTTAAACACACTAATCCCTCAAAAAGGGCAGAGAATAAGAGTGGTGTTCTCCCACCTGCTGCCCCTTCTCTTTGCAATGGCAGTCAATCTCCAGCGAGAACGCTCCTGCTCCTCACACGGAAGGTGAAGCTGAGAGAATGTGACATCAGAGAGATCCTCAACCTAAGAGACAGAGATGGAGAGCCTTAAATAAATGTACACACTGTACACACAAAAGTAGAGTATTACAATCTAGGAACTCAAGGACTGTGGCAGTGCTTAAAAACGTAAGGCCGGGTGTAATTCGTTTTTCAGTTTTATTGCCTTTAAAAATATACTTTGACTGTGAGCAAATACAAACATGTTAGATACATGTGCACTACAACTGCCGAGAAAATCTTAGACATAGGCATTCCGCGCAGACTGTGCTAATGATGAAATTTGCATCATGCATACTGTGTGTGGAGCACAGGGTTCACACAAACTTTGAGCGATACATTTATGACTTTCCCAGTTATTCATGATTTTTGGTCAAGGATTTTATACAATTTAGTCGAGATTGCACTCACAAAGAGCAATTTCATGTCAACGAAATAACGTTTAATGTGGCAAAATTAGAAAAATGCTAAATTCACTATGGGAATTTCTATTACTTTTTTTAAGCCCAGAAATGCCAATTTTTTTATTCCCTGATATTTCCTAGTTTTCTATGACCGTGGGAATCCTGACAGCAGTTTTGCATATCAAGGGTGCATTCGAACACACCTATGATGCTTAAATTGCACATTTGCATGTGCCCATGAAGCTTGAAAATGCTGACAATGCTCTCAGCTCACTATATCTTGAAACAATGCCAGTAAATAGGTCACAAGTAATGATTACAGGCCGTACCTTCATTGCATCATCCTCTTCCGCTATTGGTTTTGCGAAAACATCCACTTCTCTCCA
The DNA here is from genome assembly GCF_025860055.1 of Xyrauchen texanus. Taxonomy (NCBI): domain Eukaryota; kingdom Metazoa; phylum Chordata; class Actinopteri; order Cypriniformes; family Catostomidae; genus Xyrauchen; species Xyrauchen texanus. The sequence goes on along the minus strand of NC_068283.1, from coordinate 35,272,859 downwards.
ACTACAATTAAAAAGTGAAACATCTTCAGCACATCAAAATCGCAAATGTTTTTAAATTCATGTGGCAACTGAAGCTATGTTTGCCCACAGGCATGTGGTAAACATTAATAAAGCGTTTTAATGTCTCTAACCTTGGGGTAAGGATCTCTTTGTACTGTAGTTTCTCCACTCGGGTGGTGGCAGCCACTGACATGGGAATGACTATGTTATTGATGTCAAAGGGGCTCTCTCCTCTCCTCCGACGAATAGTCTAAAGGAGTAACAAAGAGACAAAATCAGTAAATTGCCCTCACGTGTACAAAAGAACATATACGAGTTGTCAAGATTGTCTTACTGAAGCACTGCTGTTGAGGTGGAGGGGCGTGGCGCTCTCAGAAATTGACGGCTGTCTCATCAGTGGGCTGTGGCTGGGTGTATTCAGAGCGGAGAGGGATGGATAGGGACTTCCCATCTCCATATACAACTTGGGAGCATCTAGACACAAACAGAATGAAACAGAGGCAGCATTAAAGGGATCGTTTATTTAAAAACAAACTGTCGTTATTTACTCATCCACATGTGATTCCAAATCAAGATGTTTAGTAGAGTGTTAAGATTTAAGGCGTCACCATTTAATTTAATTGTATGGAAAAAAATAATAGCAACTGAGGCTAACATTCTGTCCAACATCTCCTTTAGTGTACACAACATGTGGGTGAGAAAATAATGAAAATGTATTTTGAATGAGAGGTAAAAAACATACTCTCTGTGCGGTCCAATGAGGGTTCACGAGGTCTCTTGCGGCTGTGGCTCCTGTCAAAACTGCTCTGACGGAAATGCTGGTGAGAGTCGAGTTTACTAGCACTCACTGGGACACCTAACTGCGGCCTGGACATCTTCTCTGAGCGCATCTTATGATTAGAAAAACCTGAGATGCAACAAACAGAGTAAATACGAGGAAAACAAGAATAAAAAGAACAGAATGAAAAGAGATGGATGCAATTATTTTATTTTGTTCCTTTTCTATTCTTTTGTTCTATTGTTTCTATCTTTTTGAATTAGTCTACATTTTGTCCATACTTTAGAACAGATCAAAATTGTGAAAAAATGTTTTTTACACTAAATCCTCATTTTCACTTTCAAATCTGAAAGTCACATGGTGCCTGTTTAGTTTCACGATCACATCTGAAAGTTAAAGTGTAGCTTTCGAGTTAAAAATGACTTAAATATTGTTCTATTTCTCACCCACACTTATATAACTTCTGAAGTCATCGATTTAAACACTGGAGTCATATGGGTTTCCTTTATGTTATTTTTGGAGCTACAAAAGGTCTTATCACTATTGACTTGCATTATATGGCCTACAGAGCTGAAATATTCTTCTAAAAATCTGTGTTCTGCTGAGAAGTCACACACATCTGAGATGCCATGAGTGTGAGTAAATGATGAGAACATTTTCATTTTTGGGTGAACTATCACTTTAATCAATGTATGTATCATTTGTACGCAACATTATGTGCTGTTTTTATTTTCTTCAAACACAGCTAAGCTACAACAGGTTTGGCGATACAAATATATGCATGATTATTTGTCAAGTCAATAAAGCACTTGGAAAAATGAAAACAGAGCATTCCTATTTTCAGTACAATCTAATTAATTTGCATTAGAGAACACTCTGTTATGTACTGAATAAATTGTTTTTAAACTACATGTGACTCCATATGGAATATGTGTGAAATCATACAGCACAGTTGAATTAAGGCACCACATCGGAGTTCAATTATTAATGAACAAGATATGAAAGAGTCAGCAACTGTGGCTGGATTGTATGACTCTAGAAATATCTGCTGAGTCACTGTAGTTCCTGGCTGACAGAGAGCAGCAAATGACAGCCAGACACTCACAGGTCACGTTGACTGCCCATAAGGATGGTCTCAGCCAAATTTAGACTCTCAAAGTGTGAGAATTTGCCTATAACTTTTTTTTTTTTATAGAGATTTTTAAGATGCTCAGTATACAAAGAACTGTCTCTAACAATTGTAAAGATTGTCAGAGTCGTGGTCTAGCTGTTAGCCGTTCTAGACATACAGAGGTTTATGTACTTATTTTCTGTTTATTCTCTACTTCCAATGTCAGCACAAGTAGTAAAAAAACACCTGGTGATCGTCTTTGAAACTTTAGCAAATTACAGCTTTCTTTAGCTTTAATTCGGTTTAAAACAGCTTGAAAAATCTTTAATGTCCTCACACTTACGGATTGTGGAGAGGAGAGAGCTGGCGAGCTTGTGTTTGTCTTTAGAGAAAGGGTCAGAGATACGGCTGCCCAAACACAGCTTGTGTTTGAGCGAGATCTTCTTGATGGGTTTGATCTTCTCCAGAGGACGATTCTGCCAGTGTCCCTTCAGCACACGCTGCATATGTAGATTTATCATCACATCTGAGAGAGAGACGAAGAAGCAAATTCACTTTATTAGACGTACTGTGTAACTATAATACTGGGCAGATGTACATTTATAATAATGCCAGAGGAGAACGGGCTCCACCAGCTGAGTTTGGTTCCTCCCAAGGTTTTTCTCCCTCTATTTTATTGTTTATTTATAATTTTTTTTTCAATAAAGAAGCCCTTTCTTTCAGAAAACTCAATATCCTTTAGGTTATTGCAATAATGTGGACAGTGACAGATCTTTGTGAATCATCGTCAAAGGTATCAGGCATGTGTATGATCCATCTTCTCCAGCAGGTGTCGTTAGAGCTTCATTTTAACATTTACTGAGGTTCCTCTTCCTTTTTTTACCTTTCTACTCCAGTTTCACCCATGGTGTCACCTGCCTCTTCTACGACCATCATGCACTCGCACAATGGACACCAGATCAGTAGAGGACAACAGGCTGCTATTATATTTGAAAATACTGTCTCTCTTACTGTTACGTCTGTCTGAATATACAAGCAGCAAGTGACACACTTACCCAGAGTCAGCTTGCTCTACTCTATAAAATGGTTATCAAAGCAAATGTCAGACAGACGAATGCTTGATCAGCTAGCCTGAACAGCACTGGGAAGGAGTGCTGATCATAGAACAGTGGCTTGAATTCAATGTTTTTTAAATAAGCAAAAACTGTTCCAAGATCAGCCGTACTAATGACCTGCTCCAAAAAGATAGCAGTCTGCAGGTTATTTTAAAGGGTGCAAAAAGCAGTTTGGAATAATTAACACTCTTGTTAACACCTAGCTGTTTTGCAGGAAAAAGATCTCCATCAAAACTCATGATTGGATCTGCAAACAGGGAAATAGAGCGAAAAAAACTGCAGGGATAGATCGAGGTGTGCTAGTCATGTGAAATGCCGTCTTTGGTGTTGTTTAGATCCGTGTGTATACGTGGTGTGTTAGGCCAGAAACATTATGCAATATTTCTTTACCCAACCACGCAAACAGTAATGCTTAGCCAATGCAGTTCTTCAAGGGTAACAAACCTTTGTTCTCAAGGGGGCGATAGAGTTACCTTCAAATGTCTGTGCCATTAAACCGGATGTGTTCAAGTAGCTTGCTGTAAACAAACTTTAACTTATGGAGCAAGACGGAGCTAGATTTTCTTCAAACTATTGCTTCACCTTGACTTTAAAGGCAAAACTGACTTGGAAGACAGTAGAATAACAATGAATAAATAAATAAATAAACAAACAGATGGGGTGGGGGGGGTTTCCTCACCATCTGTAAATGAGAGAATGGGGTGAACGCTAGGGTCGAATTGTGCCAGTCTGTCCAACAGGGGGAGCTGATGCTGGGTGTCTGCAGGAGGGAGAGCACGTCCACTGCACATCACACAATGAGCGTTCAGCTCACAGCCACAGCGAGGAGCCATTGACCTCTGAGCCTGAGAGAAATCGGGAGAGAGAGAACAAAATAAAAAATAGGTAAGTTAGCATGTCAGAAAATAAACAGATGTGTCTCGATGGTAACCATTCTGCAAGATCCATGTAAAGGGCCTAGGTCATTAACTTAAGTTAAAATGTTATGGCACAGTCACAATAAAAAGAGAAAACGTAACATTAATGTGTCAACACAACATATGCATAAGCAGGTGCTGAAAAACTGAATAAAGAATTACAACAGAAATCAGTAAGATAATATATACGCTCACCGACCACTTTATTTACGCACACCTGTAAATGTATTTATTCATGCAATTATCTAATCAACCAATCATGTGGCAGCAGTGCATTGCATTAAATATGCAGATACGGGTCAGGAGCTTCAATTAATATTCAAAACAACCATCAAAATGGGGAAACATTTTTATCTCAGTGATTTGGACAGTGGCATGATTGTTGGTGCCAGATGGGCTGGTTTGAGCATTTCTGTAACTGTTGATCTCCTGGGATTTTCACGCACAACAGTCTCTATAGAATGGTGCCAAAAAAAAAACAAACAAACAAAACATTAATTCAGTGGCAGTTCTGTAGACTGGAAACGCCTTGTTGATGACAACGCAGGATGGCCAGACTGGTTTAAACTGACAAAGGCTACGGTAACTCAGTTAACCACTCTGTACAATTGTAGTGCACAGAAGAGCATCTCAGAATGCATGTCAAACCTTAAGGTGGATGGGCTACAACAGCAGAAGACCACGCTGGGCACTTTATTAGGACTAGAGGTCGACCGATATTGTTTTTTTTTTTCAGGCCGATGCCGATCTTTTGAAATCCGGGTCGGCCGATGGCCGATTATTGCTGCCGATTTATTTTGGCCGATATTTGGCCGATATGTGCTTGTTTTTAACCTCTTATTTGAACCTTTTATTTGAAAGATAAAATGTAACACAAATAATTACTTAAGATAGACAAAATTTTTCAACAAATACATTTATTGAACACTTGACCAATCTGCACTTGTACACTTACATTAAAAATGTATAATGTAAAAACATATTGTATAAATAATGTATAACAAATATATTAAATAAACAAAGCAGGTGTTACGAACTGCTCCGAGACACGAAGGTTGAGATCCAAATGCAGCTTTAATTAAGGGGCAATCCAGACACGTAATCCAATATTCAGAGCATCCAAGAGAAGCACAGGCATAACTAGGGATGGGTATCGTTAAGGTTTTAATGGTATTACTATCTTATCGATCCGGTACTTCAACGGTATTCTTAACGGTTCTTTTTGTTATATATATATATTATACAAAGATAAACGTTATATAGGCACAGTGATTTAATTTCAGGAAGGTCTACTAACATTACTGTTCAGGTGTGGTCTAAAAATAAATCTAATAAAGTAATCAATTGTAAAATAACACTGCATAGTTTATCATAGATAGATTAATGCTTATTAATGCAGAAGTTATTCATTCAAGAGCTGTAAGTGATTTTCTCTTTGCCTTTTGTTGTTTGATTCGCAGTAATGGCTCAATCGTCAGCATGTTTATTAGACAGCTTCCCCTTTAAGACCGAGTTCAGATCTAATAGGCTCCTGATGCAGCATATTTTCTCCCAACTATTTCCATAACTACGTCCATTTAAGACATAAACTGTGTTTAAGTGAATCTCCAAGCCGGTTGTTTTGACATATTTTTGTGTATATTTGATAATTTAGACGCGCACGTGAAACCCAAAATAGCCTATACTTTGCTTGTCTCGTTGCGGTGTGTTTCGGAGCGCGCGCTGCCTTGGGAACGGTATCTCTTGCGCTCTTTTTATTATTAAACGCCTCCCGCAATTTAGCAACAGTAGCTAGACTGCATTTTACAACAATCACCGATCGTGCTGATTCTGACGTTAAGTTTGAGTTTTAGGGAGAAATGTCAGTGCACCGCTGTGAAGGGAAGGAAGTTGTGCTACACAGAATGCGGCTTATGTATAAATATTCTTTTTATAATCTTTGGAAGGCAAAATCTAAAATAAAATCAGACTAATATCACAGATCTAAACCAGGCTACGGTTCTGTCACTCATTAAGCAGGGCTCGTGTTGTGCTCGCTGTGGCACCGCGTGAGCGAGATCTCTCTCTCTCTCTCTCTGACTGCGAATAGCTAAATTGCATCACAGACAAATGGTTTCATATTATTATACATAGAAATGGCTGGCGAGATAAAATAACTTTCTCTTTATAGCAATAATAAATGTATTTTCTTAATTTCTCCAGTACCGACAGCAGAACCGATAACGTCCGAGCTTACCAAAGCCAGTCCTTCAATAGCCTATAGTGCGTTGGTATATTTTTTATTACTTATTCCTCTGCATTGAGTGACAATCCTCTCAAATATAAGACACACAAACAGAACAAATAAAAGTCTCAGATTCACTGTCTGTACTTACTGTGACATGATAGCAACCCTTCTGCTGTGATAATGCAACTTCAACTACGCTATCAATATCCAAATTAGCCGAACGTCATGTCGCCTATCGCGTTTGTCGCGTTTTTTCTTGAAGTTGGCAGTAACATATCAAAAGTTTTTAATTAAATATAAATAAGTTATACAAATGTAATCCTTACTGTTTTCTCCAAGGAACTTAGCTCCTTCCTTGAGGTCTGCTCACTCTGCTGGAAAATGACTCTAGGGGCAGCGTGCGTCGAACACGTGTTCCACAACAACACTAGGCTGCCCACAGATGCGCCTGCCTAATAATCGGCTTGATATACTTGGATATTGGCCGATGCCAATTATGTTAAAAAATGCAAAAAATCGGCCGATTAATCGGTCGACCTCTAATTAGGACCATAGTTGATAAATGACTGTGCAGCACATTCAACATCTTTACTGATAAACTTTTTCAAGTATATATTAATCTCACCATGATGCAACAGCAGACGTGGCTGTTCACCTTTTGAACACGTTAAAACAAAACTGTAATGCTTTATAATAACTTTGATTAGTTGTTTGCAAACATTATACTGTATAATGCTTAACAGATCAGTTTATGAACATTTAAATATGAATATACAGGGAAATTACATTCATTACCATTTTAATGTATTTTTAAACATGATATATAAAGGAATAATGCTTGTTACATTTCAGTCTGGTTTCAGACCATTGCACTGCACTGAATCTGCAAAGTGCAAAGTCACTAATGATATTTTTCACTCCATGCATTCAGGTTCACCTGTCGTCTTAGTTTTATTAGATCTCAGTGCCATGAACAACACTATCGACCATAATATTCTCCTCAATCATCTAGAATGTATGGTTGGCATCCAAGGTATGGCCCTCCAGTTGTATTCCTCCTATCTAAAGTAAGGACGTTCTCTGTAAATGGAGGTCATTTTTCTTCAATGTCGGCTCAATTAGTGTTGTGTCCCTCAATGGTCGATTTTAGGATACTTGTTATTTTCACTGTATATACTTCCTCTGAGCTAAATTTTTCAGAAGTACAGCATATCTTATCACTGTTATGCTGACAATTCCTAATTTTATTTCCTAGTAAGTATTGACAAGAATTGTTAATCTGAGAACGCCCTAAATTGCTTCAAAGATATTAAACATTGGCTGGCAAACAATTTCCTACAATTAAATGAAAGCAAAACCGAAGTTCTGATTTTAGGTTCATCCATGTCCTCCATACCTTGCCTGGCTGCCCAGTTAGGTCCTCTGTCGTGGAATGTACGGGTCATTTGTGGGTCTTGGAGTGATTTTGGACTCCTCGTTACTTTTCAATGAGCAGATCAGTGCTGTTGTCAAGGGTAGCTTTTTCCACCTGAGATCTATCGCTAAAATAAACCATTTTCTTTCCCATAAAGACTTGGAAATTGTGATCCACTCACGTATTACATCAAGGTTAGATTATTATAATTCTTTGTACATTTGTCTCCCCCAAACTGCGTTATCTCACTGAACATATTTTTATTCTGTAACTTTTGAATAGATAATTGAATAGTTTGAAATGGATAAATACATGTTTTTATCGATTTTATTATGTTATATATTTCACTTTAAATCAACGTTTTTATATCACTCCGTTATTTTGTTTGTTTGATCTGTAAAGCACTTTGGATCAACGTTTTTAAATGTGCACTATAAAATAAAGGTTGACTTGTAAAGATGAATGAAATATGCCTTATTTGAGGTGCAAATTAACTACTTCACATTTTATTAGAGCTGTCTCCATGTTGTGATATTGTCCAACTATGGTGAAGGCTCTGCTTCAGTATATCGCTACGAAGCAAAATACTCCAATAAAATAACTGACATATATTCAACAAATAGGCAAAATAATTATAGCCTTTCATTGCACCAAACTACCAGAGTCATCATGTAAGACCCGCTCCAATAAAGAGTGGCACAAAACCACTTATGCGCATCGCGGACGCTAAATAACGCACTTCAACTAAGTGCTTGGATTCACAGGGTGATCCTTGCTCGGAGTCCGAATTCAATACCTGTTAGATCAGTAATATCGTCGGTGCATTGTCAACATCCAGTTTATATCATTCAACGTTTTGTTGAGCCATTTTCAGCTGCAAGTATTTATTATACATCACCAGTCTGACTGCAGTGTTCAGTGTTAGTATAAAACCGTACCGCACACTGTCAGATGCGACTCTCCATTCACCACTTTAAAAGCACCAACGTTAGAAACACTAAATGAACACAACAGAGATGACCTGAAAAACAACTGAAAGCTTTTCAAAACACTTTCCCATTTACTTGGAAATCAGGGAAAAGATGCCACTGACACGGTTAAATGTAAGTTGCATGTATGGACAGATTAGATGTTTCTAATTCTGATGTTAATTTAAATTCATTAGTTTTGATCAGGTGCACCCAACTCATTTGTAGCGTATATATTCATTCGCCAATGCAATTGAAAAGCTTGCACTGCTCTGGAGCGAGCATAAAAAAATGGGTAAATTGGTTGTAAAACCATTACCACGTACCCTGTTGTATTTCATTTACATTCATGCATTTGGAAGACTGCCTTATTTTAAGAGCATATATTCCCTGTGAACTGAACCCACCTTGACATTACTAGTTCCATGCTCTACCAGTTGAGTTCGAGAAACATTTCAATGACTATTTCCATAAGGATAAGTTACTAGATATAAAACGTGACTTAAATATTTCTCTGTGTTCAAAACTGAGAAATCAAACAGAACAATAAGAGCAAGGATAGTCATTGACTATGCCTTTTATTCATCTTTAAAAAAAAAAAAAAAAAAAAAAATCACTCAAGAGTCTCCCACTGTGATCTTGCTTTTGTTAACAAAATCCCTGGAGCATCGGCATCCAAAATTTTGATGAGTCAGTGATACATTTTTCCCTTTGCATCTATTCACTGATATGCATCCATTCTTGAGTCGATCTTTCCTTTCCAAATTGATGCTCTTACACAAATCTCTGCAGTAGATGGACCATGCTCTGATCCTGAGCTGCTAACCCAGTTTTGCATGTGGCAAGTTCTCTAGCGCTCATGTGCTCGTGTCATTAACCCAGAGCACAGCACCAGAGAGATGGACAAAACAGGTTGCTATTGGCAACTGAGCAGTTTTTTTAAGCCTATTCAAACAAGGGTGCTTTACATTAGCACAGGACTGTTTGTACAAGGGCCATCATCTATGCAATCGTGCCAAAAACACCTGGAATTAAAGAACTGATCTGGTTTCATAGTAGTGAAGAAATGCAAATGTTTTTTTTGCTTACATTCACAAAGTGTGTATTGACATACTTTGAACATTTCAGAAGGGGTCAACTTGTAATCTATTCTACTTTAGATCTTTAAAATAACATCTATTCAACTTGCAAATAGAGCAATATTGTTTCCATATTAATAGTTTTCCATAGCACTTATCACTTAAACTTATACAACATTACATTAAAGTTGCCCCTATTTACTTTAACGTTTACTTTAGTTCTATTATTATTATTTTTTTCAATAAACTTTCTCTAATTCTGGAATGACTTCTGTTGACAGAAATACTGCACAAAACAGAAAATACAGTGTAATATTAACCAATATCATAATGGCCTTTTTCAAATATATGTCTTCAAGAGGCCCATAAGTCGAACATTCAATTGACAAATGCCTCGTTCCTAATTTTTTGTGTTCTACACGGACACTTTATTTTCCCTGTCCACCCAATTTAGGGTAGGCAACAAGCTCTCTTTTCAACCCCCTTGGTAATTTAACCATTCAACTTGGGGTATGTGAGAGATATATATATATATATATATATATATATATATATATATATATATATATATATATATATAACAAATGCAAATGGGACAGCATTTAAGCAAATAGTTGGTTATAGCTTTAGCAATGGATAGTGAGTCAGTTAAAAGGTAGTTTATAACAGGCAGTTAGCTCAAATTTGCCTGTCAGTACATTAATGACATTGACAATATGTCTCATTACATTTAAAGAGCGTTGCCACTGAATAATATACAAGCGCTGTTATTTGTAATGGAGCTGAGCTTGACTGAGGTTACACTTATTGTTTTAGCACATGCCTGAGTGTTCTGGCTCACAGTTATGAGAGGAATTGAGTTTGAAAACCTATTCACAGAACAAACAGAGCTGTACAGACAGTTCTGAGACTGTTGCTGTCGGGTGAAGAGGAAAATGCATTACATATATACAATGTTTGATCTACCATTTGTATAACTATGGCAGACAAGCAAATCTTGTTCAATCAGTCAAAATATTTCAAGGAACATGTGCCCATTAGAAAATAACTATTAGCCTTTTGTTCCCAGGTAATCAAACAAAAGCAAACTTTTAAATTAGAGAATGATACCAATTCTGAAAAGCTTAGATCTCAAACACACACACTTTAGTCAGTTTTTGTTGAGGAACATTCACTCCAAGTAATTTGCAGCAACAAAGCTTCAGAATGTCATTTAGATTACATGAGAGTTTGCGATTTCCAGTGACGTGTGCCAGCGGACATTGGTGATGTGACAAAACGTAGTTTTATGCAGAATTAGGAGTGACACGATGCTGTGCGAAGGAAAGCTTACTAGCAACCTACAGCAACTATGTCAGAGTGAGCGCATCTATATCATTAAAATCCATTTATAATACAATAAAAGCAGTAATGTCAGTCCTGAAGCCATTTGAGTTTAGGAGCAGAACTGTGATCTTTGTAACACTACAGTTTCTGGGTTGCCTCCATTTAATCTGTAACATTTGCATAAAGCCCTCTGGGACTTATGGAGCTCCCCATATCAGAGAAACACTTCTGCAGGTGCCACTGAAAAGGCTAGTTTCTTCTCGGTCTCACAAACCTGAAACTTAAACAGTTTTCAGGGCTCATTCACACTAACATGCACAATATTTGAAATGACACAATGCATTTCTATGAACTCCTTTACAACAAATCTAAAGTATCTAACAGTGCTGATTTGTCACATTCTTTTTCCGAGAATGTTTTTTCATTGTTCAGATGCTGAGCAACTTGGGTATCGAGACTTAAGCATTGCACTCAGTGTGACGATACTCTAAACGATGTTGCAAATATAGTATTTTCGTGTTGTGTATCTGTATCAGATACAAGATAAGAGATACAGATTGGAGTGAACAGCCCTTCACACTGAGAAGGAACACATCTTCCTACCTTACGATTGAGGCTGGTGAGCGAACCGGGACGGAGGACACGTCTCTTCCTCCAGGACAGGAGTGGACGAATACGGGCCGCCACACACGTGTTGTCGTGCACAGGGAAAGTTAGAGAGCCCAGCTGCTGCTTCTGCTGAGACTCAGAGTGAAGCTGCACAGCTGGATCCAAGCTGTCGGGTGAACCAGACTGCAGGCTGGACGAGGGGTGAAAATAATCTTGAATTATCATGAGTTAAAATGACAAAAAAACATTTAAAACCGATTTTGTGATCAGGAACATTGTCTTAGTGATTTGTTTTAAGCAGAGACTAAAACAAAATCTTTTTCATTTTTGTTCGTTCTGAGCAAAAATTTATTTTTTTCGATTCCGGTTCAGAAGTTCAGCAGCCTCCTTTCCAAACAAAATAAAAGAACGGTTATTAACGTTCTTTTTCAAATTACAGTACTCAGTGCTAAGAGGTGGATGAAATACCAATTGTAGTGTTGCCAGATCTCTCAAGAGAAATAAGCAACCTGGTCTGGAAAACAAGCCCAAAATAAGCCACTTGCCTCACCAAAAATAAACGAAAGCAATAATTTTTTCCTGTGTGAAGGATTTACTAGCATAGAAATCATAAAAAGCATACAGTTAATTTACAGTTATGTATCATTTTAATTTTAGATCTGCTTCTCAGTCAAAACCTGACAGTATCTGTATTACTGCATCATTTCTAACAATTACCAATGTAATTGTAAAAATCCACCATTCGAAGTCAGCCATAACTCATTTATTCCGCAAGTGAAAGCATTACAAGGAAATCTCGAGCAAGTAATATTTGGTGGCTCTCATTCATTTGCACCCAGAACCCCCACCCCAAAAGACTGACAGGAGTCATTATCTCATGTGAATGTACATAATTTTTTATGAAATACTATTCCACTATTACTATTTCTTTCTGCTTACGGGTTCAGCAATTGGCCATTAAAAATAAGTAAATAATATTACTGAGTGTACCTTTAAATTACATTCTAAATTACACTGAATAATAATCCAATTGGAAATTAATTTCCAATTCAGGTTTTAGGTTCTCATAGCAAGGGATGTTTTCAGAGACAGTGGAAAGTCATTCTTACCGGCTAATGACCCCATTGACATGTTTGACAGGTGCACAGCTTTTCCTCAACGCTTTTTCAATGGCAATGCCATGGGACGATACAGACCCTTCCACCCGAACAGTACCATGATCCTTAAAAAAAAAAAAAAAAAAAGTGGTGTTAAGTGGTGTTGGAAAGGACAACCTACCAATTTTCCCCCTGAGTTGGTTTGGCCCAGGGAGTCTTTCTGAATTTCTTTACTACACTGAATAGATGAAAAGGTCAGCAGCATTTGCATGAGACAGACAAAGAGTTCAAGTGTTTAAAGCCCCCCACCCCTCTCTCAATATTCCCAGCGTTCTAGTGGGCTCTGATTGTGCAAGTCTGTATCATGCTGGGCTTTCACGAATATGAGTATTTTATCTGTGTGTGTGAAAATTAAACGCACATTAATATGTAGTAGCATTAATACCAATTACTTCTTGGAGGAATGGATATATACAGTAGTCCTAGTATTTGGACAATTAAGCCACACTTAATGTATGAATACCACTGCATTAGATAACATCACATCAAGCAAATATTACATTGAAGACAGAAAGCATAACACTTTTCAAGCCAAATATTTCACAAATAGAAGTTTGTTAGGTTCTACATTATAAAGCAATAGACAGTAAATGGAGTTCAAAATTTAAAAGTTCAAAGTATTTGGACACTTTCTGGTTGTTGAACAGAAGTTAAAAATATGATGAACTACACATGTGGTTACTCTGTTTAGGACACCTGTTTCAAACACTACATATTGATGAGAGCTAAAAATCACCTTGAAACAAGTTGGTAAAAAGTATTTGCAAAATTGGAAAAGAAAAGTTGGTTCTGAGAAAATGTCTAGCCTAATTTGTATGCAGACACTGATTGGGTTTGATATTAATGTCATAAATGTCCAAATGCTTTTTAAGATCACTGCAGATAGATACTCTATTACTTTTAAGGAGGGAAATGTAATGTAGTGTAACTGAGAAAGTCATATGCTTTTGTCTTGACATGTAGATATAACTCAAAATCTGTCTATGCTGGTTGTTAGCCAGCACAGGCAAGTTTGTTTCCGGTTTATAAATTTGGTCATGGGTCTGTGCTCCTGGTCTTACCTGTGGGACAGGGCAGGTAATGGTCTCTGTCCTTGAGTCACTACTTTCCTCTGATACTGACTCACAAACTGAGCTCTCCCCTAATACAACCGAGCCCTAGTTCAAACACACACACACACAAAATCATTGCAATTTGTCAACTAGTCGCTGATTATTGCAAAGATTAATCATTAGCTCTTAAACAATTATTCTGATTTTGTCCTGACTTAAAAGGTTGGATTAAACGTGCTTACTAACAATAAAGAGGAAAAAATAATCTTTTAAAATACCTCTAAATGACATTCACAGAATTAAAGGGGGAAAAAAACTTCAGTAAAGAAATTCACTGCAAAAAATCCTAACGTTATCAAGTTTTTTTTATCTTGTTTTCCATTTAAAATAGTCTAAAAAACAAAATACATTTACTTGACAAGCACCATATAAGATATTTAGACTTGTTTAAGAGAATGCATCTTAAATGTGTGTAGTGTATTTTGTATACAAGTGTATTTTTTCACTTGGTTATAATTCTGCGAGTGCAGTAAAGACAAACTATATTTATATTCAAGATCTATTTTCTAAAAGCAAGTCTAAATATATTATATGCTGCTTCTCAGGTGAATGCATATTTTTTTTTTTTTAAGGATTTTTAGATATTTTAAAATATTAGCATTTTTAATATTATATTCAACATTCTCAGATAAAAATATTTTCTTCTGAAGTATAGCTGCTCAAGAAAATATCCATTAAAACAAGCCAAAACAAATCCAAAACATATTTTGTTGCAGTGTATAATGGGGTGAAGACTACACTCTCACCATTCTGTTCACTTCAATCCATCTTTAACTCACAAAAAACAAACTCTCTCTTATTAATAAAGCTGCGTATTGCCAATTTTCTTCACAATAAGAAAGGCACAATGACATACATTATGATTCAATAAGTTCTAATATAGCTGCATTAAGCGTGCGCGCTCGGGGAACAAGCATCCCAATCCAAGTTTCAATCTCTCCCCCTTAGATAGGGACATTTGCACAACTGTGGAATGGTGGTGGTGTAGTGGGCTAAAGCACATAACTGTTAATCAGAAGGTCGCTAGTTCAATCCCCACAGCCACCACCATTGTGTCCTTGAGCAAGGCACTTAACTCCAGGTTGCTCCGGGGGGATTGTCCCTGTAATAAGTGCACTGTAAGTCGCTTTGGATAAAAGCATCTGCCAAATGCTTAAATGTAATATAAATTGACACTGACCACTCAGAAAAGCCGGTTTCAGAGTTTGTAGCAATTTAATTGATCAGCTTCTGTATTATTTTAACTTTAATAAAGCTATAACGCATTAATTATAACTGCATTTAAGATGTAACGCCTGGGTGTTTCCTTCAACACGTTTCTCTAAGCTTTTTTACGTTTCATGGGAACAAGAGCTCCACCTCTGCTTATTCCACAACGAGAGTGCTTCTGAATTCACTTATTTGTTTTTTTTTTGTATAATTTCTCATACTGTTTGGAAAGTTTAGAGTGCATCTGGACTGTGAGCTGTGTAATTCTTCCTCTCCTCAGTCTGGCACGAGCTGCAGTGCTACTCTCGCGCGCCATCATTACAGTTTAATGTGATCCCACGTTACGTTAAATGAGATGAAACGACTATTGAACAACAAAAAATTGTTCACAATTTTTATTGTCGACATTGTCGATGAAGTAGACTAATCATTTCAGCCCTAGCTGCCAAGTTACCAGAGGCAGAAGGCATCACTTATGCTTACTTAGAACTTAAAACAAATAATCTGAGATTCAACACTTACATTTTTCCATGTACAAAGTATTACGCTTTAACAGTACAACTGTCAACCATTAAATTGGTGTGTAATCTGGCTTTCATTTCTCACAATATTAAACCAAGCACACGTGCCATAACAACTGCCCATGTTCCTGCATCCTGTGGAAAAGGTGCCAAATCTCTTGCTGAAATGTGTTCAGTAGGTGTCATTGTGAAAACAACGTAGTCTATATATATATGTGCATATAGGTGAATGGAGGTGCCTGTGTAATAGTGCGCACTTTGCTAGAGCGGATCTGTTTGTAGATGTCTGTCTGTTGCCGTATGCGGTACTCTAGATCGGAGACTTGGGCCTGTAGCCAGTTCCAGTGACTGATGATGGCAGCTCTGTCCATGGCGTAACGGCCTTCTGCTCTCCTCCATCTGAGAAAACACACAGAAGTGCACTGCTTATATTTCTCATCAACATCAAGTTTAACAATCGTCAAAACTAAATGCCATTTATTGTTGAAATTGGCATTTTGTTTTAGGAAACATCTGCCTACTTTTCTTTAGGTAAATGCACAAATACATTATAATGGTTATTTTTTTATAAGAAAACGGTCATAATTGACTTTGTGTACAACAATATTGTCAAAATTAGTACTGAATAATTCATAATGCATTTTTTTGTTGTCTAGATCAAAATGTAATCAGATCAGATAGTAGTAGTTTCAAAAAGCAAAAATTAAAATTAAAATGCAACATTTAAAAAAAAAAAATCAATGCAGGTCAAAAACAATATCTGTTTTGCATATCGGTTAGACACAACATTTAAATAATCAGAATGGGCCTAAATGAACATCAGTTCTGCATATCGGTTAGATGCAACATTTAAATCATCAGTATGGGTCAACAAAAACAATATCGGTTTTGCATATCAGTTAGACATGTAACATTTAAATAATCAATATGGGTCAAAAAGAACATCGGTTCTGCATTTCGGTTCAACACAACATCTACATCAGTATGGGTCAAAAACAATATCGGCTCTGCATATGGGTTAGACGCAACATTTAAATAATCTGTATGGATCAACAAAAGCAATATCGGTTTTGCATATCAGTTAGACACAACTTTTCAATAATCAGTATGGGTCAAAAACAATATCATTTCTGCATTTCAGTTAGACACAACATTTAAATAATCTCTTTGGGTCAAAAAGAACATCAGTTCTGCCCATCAGTTCAACGCAACATCTAAATCAGCATGGGTCAAGAACAATAATCGGCTCTGCATATGGGTTAGACGCAACATTTCAATAATTAGTATGGATAAAAAAAAATTGGTTCTGCATATCGGTTAGAGGCAACATTTTAAAAAAATCAAAAACTATATTGGTTCTGCATATAGGTTAGACGCAACAGATTAATAATCACGTGGGTTAAAACCAATATCGGTTATGCATATCGGTTAGACACTCAACATTTAAATAATAATAATAAAGCCTCTGCTTCTCATACTGCCAATGAAAATGGAGTCAGTTGTAATAATGTAAGCAAATGTGAAGTAACTTTTGTCAGGTAGTTATGGCCTACTACCCACGCTGATGGATCTGATGCACCCCACTGTGTAAAGAAGTGAAAAATCAAAACCGCGAAACTAAATTTCACTGGAAGTTTGTATTTCATACAAAACTTCCTCTAGCTGTTAATGTGCTTGAGTTTTGCAAGCAACTTGAAACAGGCTGATTGAGGAGCAGGAATTTTCCCTGAATCCACATGATTTGTTCCCATGAAACGCAAAAATAATAATAATAAAAAAATAATAATAATATTTCAAAGAATTGACCTCTGACCTCTTTACATTAGTCCCAGTACATTCTTGCAAAAACGTTGATCTCTCAGCTTGCTCAGTGAGGCAATATACACACAGTAATCTGAGAGCACAACACTGAAAAAGTGTTGCAAAACACGAGGAGAAAAAAAACAACTTTTGCTTCAGCTGAACCATGCTGACATTAGGGATGTCCCGATCCGATACCTAGATCGGTATCGGCTTCGATATTGACGTTTTTAGATGGATCGGGTATCGGTCTGACGAGCCCGACCCAAATCCGATACTGTGTTAGTCATGTTCGTTACTGTCAAGCTTAAAAAATGACATAAAAGAACTGTTAAAAACACCATTAAAGCGGTTCATATGACTCGTGCATTTTATTCAAAGCCACTTGAAGACACGCGATAGCTCTGTGAATTGCAATAGGCTGTGTTTAATAAGTAAACTTATAAATGCACGCGCAGCTTCAGCCCGTTAGTGAATGGTGCTTCGGTTTACGCGCGCGCGGCTATTTATAGCCTTCACACGTGCACAATATTGGTGCGCTACAAACGAACATCTCAGATATAGATGCTCAGCAGTTCGGTTCACTTATAATATGGACTTAGAACGGCACTGGAGGTGCATTTAACCAGAATATAAATAAGAAGCGAATTAAACTGTGAATAAAAAGGGTGAGGGTTTAAAAGTTAAAGCTGTCATTGAGAGACTCACAGCAGAGATATGAACTCTGCAGGGTTTATTGAGCAGAGGATTGAAACAGTGATGTAAACATTGTGAGTAAATCCAGTTAAGCAGAGTGGCAAACAGCAGGTAAGTAATATCCAGACAGTGTATAGACACGATGAAAGAGATAACTTACAACAATTTTATGATACTTGCAGGCAATAATGAAGACACATGTTTGACATAGTATTTCTGAGACTCCAGAACTTTCTACTATCGATGAGAACAGGCACAGAGTGTGAAAGTGAGAGAGAGAGAGAGAGAGAGAGAGAGAGAGAGAGAGAGAGAGAGAGAGAGAGAGCGCACGAGAAAGCGGGGTATTTACGCAGTCATTGATTAGCCACTAATGATATGCAGGTGCGTGTAATCAGAACTCAGGGAGTGCCAGTATCCAGTATGCTAGTTAATAATAAAGTGTTTCTTAATAAGCTATACATTTATATTGAAATAATGTGTAGTTAAAGGTTTGTGTTTCTTTACATATTAAAGAGTACACCCAATTATTTCCACACAATAATGTAAAGATATTATAAACTGATTATGCAATAAAACAACACTGGTATCGGATCGGGATCGGTATCGGCCAATACTGAGATTTCCGTTATCGGATCGGATCGGAAGTGGAAAAAGTGGTATCGGGACATCCCTAGCTGACATGACTCAAGATTTCCCAGAATCAGAGAGAGTGAGAGACTTAAAAGATATAAGGATAAAAGTGAAAGCATTATTGCAACCAAAGTGGTGAAAGATAGATAGATAAATTGCTGAAGTACAGAAATGGACACAGAATCCTTCTCTTTTCATCAGTTTACCACGTACAGTCTTTATAAACTGGAATTACACTGAAATCTGCGGTTCAAGTTCAGAGGAGCCTGAATACAACAAAAGCTTATAAAAAGCAAACTCTTTATATCTCTCCTCCTTTGAGAGAATATGAATCAATACATCCACATACAGACAAAACAAGCATTTTGTTTCAACCCTTTGGATTTTGCTTTGTGTTTTACTTTATTCCTGTGTACTTCACAGCTCTTAGTTGTATATGGAGGCCAATAAGTGCATTAAAACAGACCCCCTGAATTGTTTTGCAGTGGATATGGGACTTTAACAGGGTGCTGTATCATGTTATTGCTTCTGTTTTCAGGACATAATCTGAATATTACCGAGGCTGGGAGATAGTTGGCCATGGTAAGAACCCACAAGCTGTGATTGTGAGGAGATCTGGAATACAGCCGTGTTAATGCCTGAACACACGCAGAAACATGCTCTGCTACACATTAACCAAAAAATCAAGACATAACACAGGCCTATAGGACTTTTGGTTCTATTCTTTAAGAATTCGATTTCTTTAAAAAATATATTTTCTGGAGGGATTTTCAATGCTTTAATATTTTATAAACAAAATTGAGTTTTTTTTTGTTTTGTTATCTGAAAGGTCATGCAAATTATACCTTATTGATGTTGGCCTGTCAACACCAAAAGAGAGACACACACACACACACACACACACACACACACACACACACACACACACACACACACAGAGTACGTAAGAGAAGCATATTAAAAGTTATGTCAGTTCGCTATGTTTCCCTTGAACACGTTTACAAATCCTGACCAGCCTTCTTACTCTGAACTGGAATTCTGTGTTTTTCCATCTGACTGGTTCAGATGAGTGTTTTTCCTTCTTTTGCGCATTTAAATTTTTTCCACATGGGCTCAGAGAGGTGGGAGGGGCAGCTGTAATACACATAGCTGGCCACAAGAGGCAGCGTGTGAACACGAGTGACTGTACGTTAACTTGAATAAGCTATTTAGCAGCCTTCAAGTGCACATAAGATAATCAACAAGGTAGGTACTGTAGGTCTCACTAGACAGCTCACTAGATTTTGTGTAAGAATAAGCTAGTTTGTAAACAGTTGGTACAAAGAAATGCAGATGAGTGAACTTGAACTCTAATTGTTCCCCAGACTGTTGTCCTCATGAATTGGCCACTGAATGTGAAGAACAAAGGCAGATAATGTCATTAAAACAGACACTTCTGTCATGGACAAAACAAGAGACAGTTTAGCAGAGATGGGCCACTGCAATTAAAATGAATAGGAGAAACTGGAACAGCCAACGGTTGTAGAGAAGAATGTCCCGCCGTTTACACATTAGCATTCACTCAGCTGACAAGGTATGAAAGTAGCTTTCAAGTAGCTTGTTAGCTATAAGCTTGTTGTCATGGAGAGTAAAAGACAAATGTTGTTCATTCACTTTCCAGCATTGCGTCTCACCAACTAGGTAACAACATAGCACGGGATCAACACTCAACAGACACAATCCACCACTGCACCGTTGTCTGCTGAGCTGCAAAAAGATGCTCTGATGTTTACCTTTCAATCTGCTACATTACTTACTGCACTGACAAACTATAGCTGGCTAACACAGAAAACAGATGTGATAAACATGAGTGACATAGTTAAAGTTATATTAGTTATATTGAAAACGGAGTCATTGTTCATTAACTTTCCAGTATGTATATCACAAACTAGTTAGCAACTTACGAGAAGACACAGCTTAACTGCGCACCGCTTAACTCCGCCCTGTCTGCTGAGCCACCGTTCTGTAAACAATGGAGTCGGAACATGCTCTGCTGGACAAACTACGTTATGACACCAATTCTAAAGCATTGTTTTCTGCATTATATGTTCTGAAAAGAAGTTTTCATATCTGTGTATTTTGGTAAAAATATCAGTGGAAGGCTAATTTCGGCCGACCGATATATCAGTCGGGCACTAGATGTTTCATATACATAATTTTTTTTTTTACATTCCCAGGTTTAAATAACATTTTCAATGCGGACTACTGAACCTCATTGTAAATGTAAAAAGCCGTTTTAACTTTTTTCCTGAAGATTCTTACAGCTGTGACATCTGTACAGACTAAACTGTGATAAAGTCTAACGTTAGCACTTCAACTGAGACACAATCACAGCCACACTCAAGTGGGAATTTGTAGAAGGACATGAGCATCCCATCCCAAGGTCAGAAAACACTAGAGGCCACACACACACACACACACACACACACACACACACACACACACACACACACACACACACACACACACACACACACACACACACACACCAGGGGGATTTTGTGAACAAGCAACACTGAGAGGTGCAACAGAATTGTGAAAAGCTTTTGAATGTTATTTCACTGTATCTGAAATCTAGCTTTCCCACATCATTGCCTTCACGATGAACTCCTCAGCCACTGACTCACGCGCACATGCACGCACACCCTGTTCTTTCAGGAAATGACAGAAAGAAGCGGAGGTGCAAAATGAAAACAGGAAATCAAGCCTGCGGTGATCATTACGTGTGTAACACAAAGACAGCTGGAGGAAGAGAACACAGAATACACACACCTGCATGCATGCAAATACGGGTGTCCTTGAGATTAAACAAAATCATTCGTTGTTATGAGCGAACATGATTCAAAAATACTTGTATACCATCAATAAATAGAAGAAAAAAAAGGAACCAGTAAATTTTAGGCATAATCCTAATGTGCGATTTGAAGGCACCACATTTTTAGTGCTGTCTGCAGTTGTGAGCATTTTAAGATAGAAAGTGTATGTGAGTGTGTGTGTGCGTGTGTGTGCATGAGACAGAATCTGTGCTGGCTTCAAGGCCACAGACAGAGCAGCTCAGCTGCAGACATGACATTGGCTTCATCTAGAGAACAAAAGAATTTCATGTGCTGAGAGAGAAGTCCCACCCCTTCAAGGTCACATGACTGTCATGTGGCAGACATAAATAGAGGGAGAGGTAAAAAGAAAAGGAAATTAAAATAAAAAGGGAAAGAATGGGCATGCCGTGTTTCAAGCATGAATGTGGTGTATAAGCATGCTTCAAACAGTTTAATTGTATTATTTGGAAGCTGTATAAGGCTGAACTAAACACATCCAGCATGGCATTATATGTAATGACCAAAAATAATTATGTAAGAAAAGCATTCCCTACATTGTTTTTCGCCTTTTCTTGTATTTAATTGAAAAAAAAAATAAATAATAATAAATAAAAAAAATAAAACCAGTTCTTTGTGAATGTACCGATTCGATTGAAACATTTGTAAAGTATTTTGATTTCAACATTTCACCACCACCCCACTGTTTCCTACCACAAAATTCTACATTTTAACATTTAATTAAATGGTGGTGAAACAGCAGCATTTAACTAAATCAAAAGTTTAAATGGTTATTTCATAAAAAAAAAAAACAATTACAAAATGCTGCACATGGACTTTTGGAAACACTTTTGAGTGATGAATCTGTGAATTGGTCCCCATTACTTGTTCATCCAAAAATTTTAGATTGGTCAATTTAGTAATGCTTTCAGATACCAATTCTAGTATTCTTAGCTCTGTTTAACACATTTTATCATATTTATAGCCATAACATAGAATTCAACAGATTTACCGGAAATGGGCAAAAGTTCTGCAGATCACACTTGTGCCTAGATATGTAAGGGATAATTTACAATCCTGTAGCTCTACTGGTAGTGATTGGCACTAGCAATGGCAAGATCATTGGTTCGATTTCCAGGGAACACACACACTGAATACATCAAGTCACTTTGGACAAAGCATCAGCCAAATGCTTAAATGCCAATCAACCAATCAAATGGTTATCACAAAATAAACCACGACAAGTTATTCATAGACCATGAATCGAAGCTACCTACCAAATAAACAAATGGAAATTAAAAATACTGATTTGCATTGAAATTATGTTATAATGTGAGAAGAGAAAGTGGAATCTGAATTCCACCTTTGAGTTCTGTAGATGTTCATTTTGCATTGAAGACTGCCTGACTGCTCATTATACTGCTAATTACAGAACTACTTGTATCTGAAATATTGATTTGAGGTGAAAGTATTTATTAGTTTTCTTGAAGAGATCACTGAGTGATCTTAGTAGTAGGAAGGATGGCTTGCAATACCGGATGACCGGTGAAACATCACTTGCTCCCCAGATGTGCGGGTATTACTATAAAATAACAGACTGCTGGGTGGCACGATTGACAAATAGAATAGAGTATTGCAGAGAGCCATGTAATAAAACCAAGTGACAGAAGTATTTTCATGTGAGGATTTAAATTCACAAGGATACACAAAATCAAAATCATCTAAATACGCCGTTTGCACTTGTTTGGGTTTTTCACATGAGAATCTGACTAAAATTTCTCCTGCAGTGGCATGTATGGATGGCAGGCCTGGTCTCTTACACAGAAAGCCTGTTCCCCCATCATCCTGGCTCTCTGCATATTACTGTAAGTCAGCAGATTTCCACTTTGTTGCTCCTCTTTACACAGCCACATAAGTGACCAGACCCTCCCCCTATACCCACCCCTTCACAGTAAGTTAGGGAGGCCATGCTTTGTTAGATAACGTACTGAACTCGTAAATAACAAGCCATATCACCCAGTCATGTCATGTGTGGGGGCTGATAGTCGAGGATCTGGGTCGTCTGATAATAAACCTGTTTCCCATGTTACAAACAAAAGCAGGCGGCCAAGAATATAAACTCAAACTTATACAACTAGAGATCAGTGTATTTTGGGACTAGCTCATCCATTATAATGGCTTTGAAACATGCCAATTGCAACATTTAACCCCAATCATGTAAATATTTCCAATGAAGTTTAGAGAAATGCATCCTGGCACCCAGAGGCCACAGTAACTGATAGTTTGCATGTGAATTCTTGCATATAGATTTGTTTTGAATAAACAGTTTGAGATTAAACTTGCAGAAATTTGAACAACCATATAGTCTATAATCAGTTTGAGAATTATTCGTACATTATGACAGTCTCGATTACACCTGGTACTAAGATGCTTCTCGGGTGATCCAATCACATGTGATCAGGTGAGACCATTTACACCTGGTTGCTAAACACATCTATGGTGACCACTTGGGCTCTGGGATTTCGAGGGGAGGATCTCTAATTTCATGATGACCTACATCAATCACTACATTGGTGTGATATTGCATGATAAACCACAAAAAATAAATCCAGTGCACTGTTTTTTCAAGATGAATTTCATATTCACAAACACAAAATTTTGAGCAGGCTTCTCAGTTATTTTAGTCGACTACCTATTTTAAAAGTTATTTGTGCTTCTCTTCTGTGTCCCTCCCTGTATGTTAATCTCACACACACACTGAAGAGCCATGAAGCTCTCGTGTTTTTGCTTTATAAAATGTTTTGATCAGATAGTTATTTCCTTTTAAAGCCACTGGTAACAGGCAAAGTTTGAAACTTTTGTTTTAGTGCAGCATTTGATTGACAGATAAGTGGTGGTGCTTCGCTTCTGTCCAGGACAGATTCAGGATGGATTACAGTTTACACCTCAAATGTGATGTGGTCACATGCGTTTTTGAATACCTCTGTATGTGATTTTTGTGATCTGATGATAAAACGATTTGCACCCTGTTTACCAATGGATTTAATGCTGACCACTTCTGATGGTTTTAAGAGACTGATCCTAACTGTCTCTTAAAACCAGGTGTAAATGGGGCCACAAGGTCAATCCAATCTGGTTAACAGAGGCATTAGTGTATGCCATTACAGTCTACTTACTGTTATGTTTAGCATTTCACACACCAAAATATAAAAAGTTGCTCTTGCTGTTACGTTTAGCATTTCGAAAACCAAAATATAAAAAGCTGCAGCAATACCACATCTGCATTCTTTGGTTTGTATATTTCAACCCTAAGAGTTAAAAAAACAAACAACTGTTGTCTCTCACAAGCTATGGCATGTATCAAGGGATGCAAATCTGTTTCTATATTCTTCTAAAATCTTAAGTTAGTAGATCCTTAATTTACGGTTTCTATAGAGAAATGGCTTACAGCTATGTAGCTATACACTAGATCTCCACATTGCCCACCCTGTTTCTGGGTGTAGAATGATGTTTTAGTTACTTTGGTATTAGTCACAAGCCTTTAAATATACACTGACAAAGACCTGCACTGAATCTGCAGCCACAGAATTCCTCAGGAAAATCTGCAGATTTCCACAAAATTTGAGCTCATGTGCAGATTATGCATAGGTGTGTCAGGCAGAAAGATACACGAGAATAGCGAGGTGAATTCTGGGTGGAATTCTGTCGTCATTACATTAAAAGTAAAAGAAAGGGAAGAAAACAATGACTAAAAAAGCAAGTATGTGTACATAGGAACAAGTGAGTGTGAGAGAAAAAGCAAGTGTGAATCGTGAGTGTGGGTACATATTTCCAGAGAGGGCCGTATGTTCTGCTATAATCAGCTCCAGACGTTTGGAGATCAGGGAGGTTAAATAATGTGCCTACTTGACAAGTTTTAACCTCTGACTGAATACCAGGAGATCAGCAGTTACAGAAATCCTCACACCAGCCCGTCTGGCACCACCAATCATGCCACAGTCCAAATCACTGAGATCGAATTTTACATTTATGCATTTGGCAGACGCTTTTATCCAAAGTGACTTACAGTGCACTTATTACAGGGACAATCCCTCCGGAGCAACCTGGAGTTAAGTGCCTTGCTCAAGGACACAATGGTGGTGGCCTTGAGGCTCAAACCAGCGACCTTCTGATTATCAGATATAGCCCACTACACCACCACCTCTCCAGAATTTTTTTTCTATGCATGACTTTATGCACTGCACCACTACCACACGATTGGCTGATTATATAATTGCATGGATGATTGTTGGATGCCAGGCTGGCTGGTTTGAGTATTTCTGTAACTGTTGATCTCCGGGGATTTTCATGCACAACAGTCTATAGAACTCTGAATGGTGCCAAAAACAAAAAACATCCACTGAGTGCAGTTCTGCAGACAGAAATGCCTTGTTGATGAGAGAGGTCAACAGAGAATGGCCAGACTGGTTCGAACTAACAAAGTCTAAGGTAACTCTGATAACCGCTCTGTTCTATTGTGGTGAAAAGAATGTAGGTTGCCGCTGTTTTGGTGGCACAAGGGGGACCTACACAATACACACACACACACACACAAATTTAAAAGCCACAATGTGTCTGTCGCCAGGTAATGGCAGCAGTCTATTTAGCTATTAGAGGAAATTCGCAGAGCCATTAAAACAAAAGCTATTTAAAACCAATTTGCTCAACACATCACCAAAAAAAAGAGGAGAAAGCATTCAAATGGAAACTATGGAAACTATTCTGGATTCGACTACATAATACATCCCATCTGATCTCAATAACTACTGAAACATTCCCATTGCACAGATTGAGACAGTCTTCATCGAAGAGCTACTGTTACAAAATAGCTAAAAACTGAGATGAGAGGTTTTACTATACCTCTTTAATCGGTAGAGAGGATCTCATTTCACATCACACAGTCTATGTGTATGCTGATCAAGAGAGCATATGAACCAGACACACTCTAGTGATCAGATATAAAGCAGCTTGATCAGACTCTCTTATTTAGAAATGTGCATGTCTGTGATGCATCAGCCACCTGCTGTTGTGACATCAAACAAGCTCTGATCTGAAAAAAGATAGCAGCCTATGAGAAACAGAAACCTTAAACAACCAACGATGAGCTAGTATAATGGGGCTTTTCCACTGTGGATAGTACCTGGAACCTTTTTTTAGTACC
This sequence comes from Xyrauchen texanus, assembly GCF_025860055.1. NCBI lineage: Eukaryota > Metazoa > Chordata > Actinopteri > Cypriniformes > Catostomidae > Xyrauchen > Xyrauchen texanus. The sequence goes on along the minus strand of NC_068283.1, from coordinate 35,246,138 downwards.
ACCTCGGTCGAGGTTCCAAGAGAGCCAAGCTGATACTAAATGCGACGTCAAAATCCTGCAGATCACTGATTGGTCAATTGTCACTACCAGTGTCACTGGATTTCCGACACGGGACATCAACCTGCTAGGTTTTAAAGTTAGCAACAGTGAAAACAGTATCATTTGTTCACGCGCCTTTCAAATTGTGAAAAAAAGAAATGGCTGTGCGCAAAACCACGGCATGGTCAATAAACAAGATGCAGACTGTCCACGAGTTAGCGAAGAAAGAAATTACGAAAAACTAAAAAGTCTCTCAGGAAGTGTCTCAGCTGTTGGCTGCAAACGGCTACCACTTGACCTACCAACAATGTAGGGAAAAGTTAAAAAATTAAGTGACTACAGAATCATCAAGGAAAAGTGGAAATGGTTTGACCAAATGGACGCCATCTAAACCGTTGAGCAATGGGAGGGAGAATACCCTGGACGGTGCCATGATGGCATGTTTTGTTATGTTAACTCTATACTCTGCTTGAAAGCTTCACTCTTTGACCAGCTACTGGAAGCTTCACTCTATGACTCTTTGACCAGCTACTGGAAGCTTGCTTCTAAAACAACCAGGCCAATATAACTGTTAAACTTGTGTGACAAAATCACCATGCAACAACTGATTTATGCACCACAATGAGCTAGTATCTAACAGTTAGCGTTTGTGTTATCGTTTTGGTCAATTTGTGTCATGTTTAAGATGATGTTATGGCAGTAGAGGTGGCGCAACTATGACGATCAACCTATAATCCCACCCACGTTGTTGCGGCAATAAACTGCAGTGGAAATACAAGCTCAGAAAAGAAAAGTGAGTTGAGGCGAGTCAAACCATAACGTGCAGTGGAAAAGTGCCATAAGACTAATGTTTCAATCACTGACACACAAGCATGACTGAGTACAGTGCTGCAAAAAAAGTATTTGCCCCTTACTGATTTCTTCTTTTTTTGTGTATTTAAAAAAGTACTTTTTCTACGCATACAAGGAATTTGTTTTGGTGTTGTAGGCGCGTGTCACACATTCTCCAAATATAAAAAACAAGTATTAAAATATAAGCAATATAAATATAATTATGTCCACACAGTATATATTAAAAGTAAGAATAAAAAAATATATATTTTTTTAAACTCACAATAACCTGGTTGCATAAGTGTGCACACCCTTAAACCAATACTTTGTTGAAGCACCTTTTGATTTTATTACAGCACTCAGTCTTTTTTGGGTAGGAGTCTATTAGCATGGCACATCTTGATGTGGCAATATTTGCCCACTCTTCTTTGCAAAAGCGCTCCAAATCTGTGAGATTGCGAGGACATCTCCTGTGCACAGCCCTGTTCAGATCACCCCACAGATGTTCAATTGGATTCAGGTCTGGGCTCTGGCTGGGCCATTCAAAAACGTTAATCATCTTCTGGTGAAGCCATACTTTTGTGGATTTGGATGGTGTGCTCTGGGTCGTTGTCATGCTGAAAGGTGAACAACTACTTCATCTTCAGCTTTCTAATGGACACCTGAAGGTTTTGTGCCAAAATTGCCTGGTATTTGGAACTGTTCATAATTCCCTCCACCCTGACTAAGGCAGTGTAACAGCGTAACAACAGTGTTGTTCCAGCTGAAGAAAACCAGCCCCAAAGCATGATGCTGCCAACACCATGCTTCACTGTGGGTATGCTGTTCTTTGGGTGATGTGCAGTGTTGTTTTTGCACTAGGGCTGGGACAACGCGTCGACGTCAATATGCGCGCCGATTCGTCGGACCCAAAACAAAGATAGCGACGCCGGCGACTAGTAGCAACACGAGTGGCTCCTCAGACTATCAGAAGTGCAAGGCGGCATGCACTTCCTCTAAAGTATGGGAATTCTTTAATTTAAAAGGAAACAATTCCGTGATATGTTGTCTTTGCAAAATGGAGATGGCCTTCCATTCTAGCACCACGGCAATGCACCAGCACCTTAAGAGGCGCCACCCAGTTGCAGCTGCAGATGACAGAGCACCGTAAGTTTTTTTTCAACTCCCCACTTTGCACTCGATGTTGGAGTAGGCTATAATACGTTGTCGACAACTAAAGTTTTCGCTTATAGCTATTAATAATGCGCTTATAGCTATGAATGTCGTGAAAAATACATAGAGGACACTGACAACGCGCTGACAGACTGGACCAAGCAGGTAACATTTAATAAAGTCTCAACTTTCAAATTTGGTCATTCAAAGAAAATTAAACCATAAATAGGCCTACTATTTTGTGGCTCTTTAATGTGTCGTGACAGATTGCCTCAGTTAAAGCTGCTCGTGAACCGATCATCTTTTCCTTGGTTAATTTATAGCATCAAATAGGCTAAACATGAATGTAGCCTACATCAGAAGGACTGTTGTTTTAACCGTGGAAAGACGTCAGTACAGTAGCCTACAATCCATTATTCAAATTCAAATCCACCGACGTTAATCTTCTCTCTCCTGACTACTTTGTCGGACAAAAATGGCGTATTATGATTGATTGATCAGATCGCCAGTCAATCAAACTCCCGGCAAATGTTTTTTTTTTTACATTTTATACACTCCCACCCCCATGAAACCGGTATTACCGGTGTTGTCACATGTCGATTAATCGAATCGGACTGGAAAAAAATGAATCGTTAGATTAATCGATGCATCGAAAAAATAATCGCTAGATTAATCGTTTAAAAAATAATCGTTTATCCCAGCCCTATTTTGCACCAAACATACCTTTTGGAATTATGGCCAAAAAGTTCAACCTTGGTTTCATCAGACCATAAAACATTTTCCCATGTGCTTTTGGGAGAATTGATGTTTGTTTTTGCAAACTTCAGCCGGGCTTGGATGTTTTTCTTTGTAAGAAAAGGCTTCCTTCCGTCTTGCCACCCCACCCCATAGCCCATTCATAAGAAGAATACGGGAGATTGTTGTCACATGTAGCACACAGCCAGTACTTGCCAGAAACTCCTGCAGTTCCTTTAATGTTGCTGTAGGCCACTTGGAAGCCTCCCTGACCAGTTTTCTTCTCATCTTTTCATATATTTTGGAGGGACATCCAGTTCTTGGTAATGTGGTAATGTCTCTGTTGTGCCATATTTTCTCCACTTGATGATGACTGTCTTCACGGTGTTCCATGGTCTATCTAATGCTTTGGAAATTCTTTTGTACCCTTCTCCTGACTGATATCTTTCAACAATGAGAACACTGATGCTTTGGAAGCTCTCTGCGGACCATGGCTTTTGCTCTGAGATGCAACTAAGAAAATGTCAGGAAAATCCTACTAGAACAGCTGAACTTTATTTGTGAGTCACTTTAAATGATGGCAGGTGTTTAATTACTTCTATTTAACATGAGTTTTAATGTGATTGGTTAATTCTGAACACAGCCACATCCCCAGTTATAAGAGGGTGTGCACACTTATGCAACCAGGTTATTGTAAGGTTTTTCATTTTAATTTTTCCCCCACGAAGATTTCAGTTTGTTTTTCAATTGAATTGTTCACATTATAGGTCACATTAAATGTGGAAACATTTCTGACATGATTTATATTTGTCTCATTCTTTTACATAACAAAAACCTGGCATTTTAACAGGGGTGTGTAGACTTTTTATATCCACTCTATATTAGACAACTTAAGCTATATTAAGACAAGGCAGTGGTGTTACATTATGTAGGCTGTGTTTTATAGCTAAACCGAACTCATTAAGAAAATAGGCTCAATAATTGTTGTGAATGAGCTGTAAATGAGCGGCAAAGGTAATTTAGGATTGAGTATAGACCAATGACTTGTATTTGGTGACAATGCTGTGTTTAATTGTCATTCACATTATAATCAAAATGAATTTGAATATGTTATAAGAACAAATTGCCTACAAAAACAACTCAAAAGTTGTCTGCAGTAATATGCCTGCATAAACTGCATAAAGCACTCACTTTGTGAGTATAATGCCATCTAGTTTTGATTGTGTAGTTTTCATTTTCAATATACTCAATTTAGTAAGTTCTGTTATGAAGTTAAAATCATGGCAATGATTTACTTAGTGCAACACTTGGATTTCTTGATGCTAACTAAAAAAAAAAAAAAAAAACAGGATAAGGTTGACTAAATATGATAAAAACTAACAAGGACATTTGACACAGGACTAAGACTAAATAAAAAAAAATAGCTGACAAAATTAACACTAGTACATATGCAAAACAGTTCCTTTCATTATTTGTAAAACTTTGTAGAAAAAAAGTACTATTCATTAAAGTGTAAAATGATCCATCAGGGATGGAGTTGGACAAAAAAAATAAAAAAAAAATCAGTACAGAAGGACAATGGTGACACCAGAATAGAAATATTAATAAATTTGCCCAGCTGAAAAATACATAATTATGTTAGATACATATGCTTGTACACTGTCACTGATTACATACATTTTAAGTATTTTAAATTAATGTAGGTTTTAAAATAGCATTGTTGCGGATTACATTTTGCTAAACTATTATTTTCAAAAATGTGTACGTTTATCCAGTAAAATATTGTTTGCCATGGTATTAATTTACTGCTGGAATCAGACATTAGATTTGGCAGGATGATCAATATCAGGACCCTAAACATTATATCAGTATTATATACAGTTTAATATTGTACTGTCATCTGTAAACGCAGTGCAAATTTACTCTCATCCTGGTGCTCACTGTATTACATGCGCTCACATGATGAGAAATGCTCTAAAACACTTTAATCTGCACACTTTGACCTCTGAGACATCAGCGTGACATCAATGAAAGCTGCACAATTGATTACATTGAAATTGAAAGCACGGTATGATGTTGCTCGAGTTTAATGAAAGCGGTTGTGCTCCCTCTCACCATTGCAATCGGTTTGAGTGACGTGGATGCGCATGCTCGCTTGCTCATTGAAGTTTAACAGAGACTCGCATTTGGTGAAAACAAACTGTTTCGCAAAATACGCGCCTGATTTTGAATTGATAGCACGTATACATTATAAAACAGAAAACAGCAGTGAAATGCAAGTCATGTGTTGGAGAGAAACAACTGTTAAGTGCATCAAACAGCACAATCACTCTTTCAACACACCTAATGCAGCAACCACTCCATATTAAACTGTGCGCTTATTATGATATCCTTTAACGTGTTTATAAAGTGCTCTCATGCGCTGGACAACTTGGGTCATGTTTTTCCTGCTTCAGCTTGTCTACGTTGTTCTTCAAATGGGTTTCCTCATGCGACACATTTTCCACCGGACTGTAAAGTGACATCAACGAAGGAGCTTCTCCGTGCTCTCGGGATATATCAAACAAATCGATAATGAAATTCGTTGTCGACGATTTCCATTATTGAAAATAATCAATTTTATTGATTAGTTGTTAAAGCCCTAAAATACAGTTTTGAGATATATATATATTTATTTTTTAAAGCAAAAAAGTTATCAAACACCTATATCACCCTTGTGAAAAACTAACTGCCCCCTTAAACTTAATAGCTTGTTGTGCCAAGTTTAGCAGCAACAACTGCAACCAAATGCTTTCGATAACTGGAGATCAGTCTCTTAACAACACTGTGGTGGAATTTTGGTCCACTCTTCTTTGCAGAACTGCTTTAGTTCAGCCACATTGGAGGGTTTTTGATCATGATCTGTCAGGACTTTGACTACGACACTCCAAAACTTTAATTTAGCTTCATTTGAGCCATTTAGAAGTGGACTTACTCCTATGCTTTGGATCGTTGTCTTGCTGCATAATCTAGTTACACTTGAGCTTCAACTCACAGACTGATGACCGGATGTTCTCCTTAGGATTTTCTGTTAGAGAGCAGATTTCATGTTTCCCTCAAGTCGCCCTGTCCCTGAAGCAGCAAATCATCCCCAAACTACCACCACCATGCATGACCGCAGGTATGACGCTCTTTTTGTGGAATTCTGTGTTTGATTTTACGCCAGATGTAACAGGACCCCTGTCTTCTAAACAGTTCCACTTATGACTCATTAGTCTAGAGAACATTCTCCAAAAAGCTTTGAGGATCATCAAGGTGTGTTTTGGCTAAATTCAAACAAGCCTAAAAAGGAATGGTTCACCAAAAATACAAATTTGCTAATAATTTTCGAACCAGGCCATCAAAGATGTATCTGAGTTTCAATCTTCATCAAAACAGAATTTAAAATGTTTAGGTTTTCATTTCAGGTTACTTTAAACAATGCAAGTGAATGTACTGAATTTTTTGATGGTCCAAAATGCACATTTAGGGTGCATCAAAATAATCCACATGACTCCAGTTGACAAATAAAGTTCTTCTGAACACAAACAATTAACTATTTTTAGAAACAAAACAATACTTATATATTTTTATCTACAAATGTTCGCTTCCGTACATCTCTGTGATGCACGCTCATGAGAGGAATGACGTAAGCTCATTGGTAAGGTCATGCATCACGTGGAGGAGGCAGGAACCGCGTCATTGTTTACAAGAGGAGAGCTGTACAAAAGTTTAATTGTCTTTGCTGTAGATTTGTATAAGCGTATTGTTCAAAATGGTCGTTTGATGCGTGTATCCTGGATGCTTCAACCTTCAGAAACCTATCAACAAAAAATGCATGATAGTAAAATATTAACTTTTCATTGATTGCCAATACATGATCATGAACGCTTGAAGCCCTCTTATCGTGCTGAACCTGGATATCAGTACACCCCTACATCCCCTCAAATATCGGAGGGTGTGCCGTGAACATTTTACCCCTGAGGATTTCAGACCATCGAAAGAAACAAAGGGTCAATTATCTGAATTCATCGGCTGTGCCAGTGTTGTTTTTCCAGCGAACTCAGGTATGTGTGAAAACTTCACGCCTCCCTCATCTCTGCACCTTCCTCAGCGCTCCGCTCCTCATCACCCCTGATTTCTAATTCACCGCACCTGCACACAATTCACTCGCTCATCGCTGCCTGCATAAATAATGCCATGTGACGTGTGACCTTACCAATGAGCTTACGTCATCCCTCTCATGAGCACACGTCACAGAGATGTACGGAAGCGAATATTTGTAGTTAAAAATTATATAAGTATTGTTTTGTTTCTAAAAAATAAACAATCGTTTGGGTTCAGAACATTTTGTCGACCAGTCTCGTGTAGATTATTTTGATGCACCCTAAATATGCATTTTGCACAGTCAAAAAAATGTGTACATTAACTTGCATTGTTTAAAGGAGGAGAAATTAAATCATAAAAATCTTAAATTCTATTTAATACTATTTAAATTCTATATAGAAGAAACTCAGATACACCTTGGATGCGAGAGAGGCCTGCAGTTCTATGGATACTGGCCTCTCTTTTTTGTGACTTCCTGGATGAGTGTTGCTGTGCTCTTGGGAGGAATTTAGGAAGGTTGGCCACTTCTAGGAGGGTTCACTACTGTGCCAAGTTTTCTCCATTTGGAGATAATGGCCCTCACTGTGGTTCTTTGGAGTCCCAGAGCCTTTTAAATAGCTTTTGTAAACCTTTGCAGACTGTGTATTTCAATCACCTTTTTCCTCATAATTTGTGGAATTTCTTTTGACCTTGAAATATTTTGCTACTGGGTGAGACCTTTTAGCCAACTTCATGCTGCTGAAAGAGTTATATTTAGGTGTTGACTTCATTGAACAGGGCTGGCAATAATCAGGCCAGCTGAACCCCATTATGAATGCAGTTTCATATATTTGGGGATTTAGTAACTAAGGGGCAAATAATTTTCCACACAGGCCCAGTTGGTATTGGATAATGTTATATATTGAAGCAAAAAAGTTATCACTTAAAAACTGTACTTTGTGTTTACTCAGATTACCTTTGTTTTATGTTAGATTTTGTGAAACAATTTAGTATGAGATATACACTAAAACAGAAGAAATCAGGATGGGGGCAAAAGATGGTACTAAGAGCAGCTTAATCAATACACAGGTCATATGTAAGTGGATCAGATGAAATTCCATGTACTAGGTCATATTGTCTGTGACTCAAAAAAATAAAAACAATATAGTGCATACAAAAACCATGTACACACACACACACACTGATGTGTTGCCAGGTAATGGCAGCAGTCTAATTAGCTATTAGAGAGGAAATTCACAGAGCCATTAAAACAAAGTAATTTCAAATCAATTTGCTCAACACATCATCAAAAAAACAAGAGCAAGCATTCAATGGAAACTTTGCTGGATTTGACTACATTACACAACCCATCTGATCCCAAAAAATATTGAAAAATTCCCATTGCACAGATTGAGACCGTCTTCATCAGAGTTCTCATGTCACAAAACAGCTACACACTTAGAGATGGTTTGAGAAGGATTTACTACACCCCTTTAATCACTAGAGAGGATCTCATTTCATATCACACAGCCTATGTGTATGCTGATCAAGAGAACATATGAACCAGACACACTAGTGATCAGATATAAAACAGCTTGATTAGACCCCAACAGGAGGTATCAGACACTCTTTTTTTTAAATGTGGATGTCTGTGATGCACCAGCTATATTTATCCCTATTCACCTTACATTTAAAGGGTACATATCATGTATAACAAAACAAGATTTTCCTTGCTTTTTTCTCCACCATGACCATTTATTAAAATGGTTATACAAAAGATCAATACCATGAGCACACTAACAAAAGACCACAATTATTATTCTGCAAATTGTTAAACACGTGGCCGGAAATCTAAGCTGCTCCCAAATTTAAGTACATTTAACAACTAGGTATTGTACAACGGGGTGAAAGGCACACCTTGTAGAAAATTAGCTTTTTTCTGGTCACAAAGGTGGTGAAGGGGCCTTTTAATCCACACCTAGGGTAAAGGGCTCCCTCACTTGGGGTAAAAGGCCCCAGGGGGGGTTATTTTGAAATAGTGCAGATAATTGCTATAGGGCCGAATGTGTCAATTCGTGCAAATACTTTTGAGACAGATTTTTGGAACTAGATGCTTTTTTTGTTGTTGTAAGAAATGTGGATAATGCTTATTCAAAATAATTAGTTAAGAAAAGGGAGCATAATTTCTTTATTTCATTTCAATTACATTTGACATTTCCAACCTGGGGCCGGTTGCATACAACTTTTTTAGAATAGACTTACTAGTTAGTCGACTAAAATGTTGTTCTTAACTTTTTCTGTCAGTTGCATAAAAACAGATAGGTCTAATTGCAGACCCCCAGGCTAAATTTTGTTTATGTTCCATGCTGCCATGGAAAATAAATGTCAGTTGAGCCAGTGGGGGCTTGACTTGAGACTTTGTAGAATAATTTGACTTCTATGATGGTAACAAAATTTCTTGAGTATTTTTATTGTTTGGGTTAAAATCACTCAATTTGATATTTAGAATACATTTTGAAACATTGTATTCCTCTAATAAGCAAATACTTTCAGCAAATGAAAACTGCATTGAGTGTTCAGAGTCAGCCATTTTTACAGTTTAGTGTCTTTTCCCACAATGCAATGTGTATTAGACACGTTGTCTTACTCAAGACAACGGTGAGCTTATTTTATGCAACAGGCTTTCTATTAGGGATGGGCATTCATCAATAATTTGGTATTTGAATATTTAAGCTCATAAAAATTTAATACTCGAATATTCTATTATTTAAATGAAGGAGTTCAACTTGGAAATGTGTCTTGAGATCCTTTCGTTCGGTTCCAGTCTGTTTGAACAGCCCCTGGCCTGGGCTCTCAGTCTGAGATGCTTCACCACCAAGTTCAGCAACTATCAATACCACAACTATCTGGGAAAATGTTACTCGCTTTTGGCACCCCCAGCTGGCAATTTCACTGGAAACCTGCAGCCAATCTACATGAGACCAGGCTGGACATTTCATAACATCTCAAGTATTCAATAAAAAAAAAAATTCCCATTGTGACTGGATCAGTCAATGTGAGCCCACTCTGAAATGTTTTTACCCACTTAAGAAACACAACGTTTTTAATGGGGGATTTTTTTTACACCAAATACTATTGGACAGATGTTACCCTGGAGGTCTTTATCCCTGCTGAAACCTAATGTTTCATACCGTAATCATTAGACATGTTAATAGCATTTGATATGAAAATCATGATGGCTAAATCATTTGTTCAGCTCAAAAGACATTTAAAATAGTCTAATTTATATCCTCATAGCACACCTGTTACATGTCACATTTCTGGACTGTACAGGTAAAATCCTGTGCTTTGTGTATCCATCTGTTTCGGTCATGTTTACGTCCACTTAATTCATAGATTAGGCCTAATATCTACCTAATGTAGATTACACGTCACAACCGATTTAGTAGCAAGTTTCCTCTCTCAGGTTTATTACATTCAGCCAACAATCAAATATTTAACTCACTAAATCTTTGATCATGCTTGTGAAAACACTACACATGAAAACTCATCACTTGCTCCACTGAACTGTAAATGCCAGGACAGTTGAGGTTAATATAATGAAATCATGAATTCATATCTGTAAAATGCTTATGGGGTTACTACATAAGGCATAAAGCTGTAATTTACAGCTATCTTGTAATTTGTAGATCATGTGATACAACTTGGGGGGAAATTGTCAACAAAATATATGAATAAAAAAAGAAATTGCTTCGGATACATTTTTAAAAAGCAATGATGGTAAGAAAAGCTGTTTTTCATTTGAACCACTGGCCCAACAGGGCCATAAGATTTTTTTTTTTTTAGAAAAAAGCATTGAGCCCTCAAATTATATTACACTGAGTTCATTTGGAGTGCTCACAATACAATAACACTGGAAAATTTGAGGAAAAAAAAAATGCAGCCTTCATGCTATTTTTATATTTGCTTAAAATTCCCTTATTTGGACAATAAAATGTAACTGGAACTTGAAGTACACAATATTCACGTTTAGAACAAATAACTGCAAACAGGTGTTCATGTAATAATCGTGACAGACCTATAAAAAGTGGAGAATCTGGCACCTTTAAATGAATATTTGAACACGTCCAAATAAATGCCCAAGAAAAGATTACACATATTTCTAGTTTTCCTTAGAAAAGAATATGTATTTTACAAAGAGCCAATAAAAAGCAAATTGTGAACCCGTTTAAAGACTGTGAACTCATCTCAACTCATACAGACATGCACATTTAATTAAATTGTAAAACAAACGCTATATTATGCTGTTAAGTGATGTACGAGTTGCCAGCAAACACAACCACATGTGGGTTTGAGCTTCCATCAGCTCAGGGAATGCGGGCCAATGTGAGTGTGTCCTGCGGCCTGCTGGCCTTCTCGAGTTTGCAGTGGGATAGATAGTACAAGGGAAGGGGGGTGGGGGAGACTATGACTGAGTGAGGAGTTTGGTGCATATCTATACCTCACTGTGTGGAACTGATTGGGTGCACTCTGAAGAAACAGAAACCTCTAACTGCACATATTTCAGTATCAGAAATATGGCAACATCTTTAATAAAAAAATTGACACTTAAGCTCATGGTGTAGTGGTCTAAAGCACATAACTTGTGAACTGGTAATCAGAAGGTCGCTGGTTCAATCCCCACAGCCACCACCATTGTGTCCTTGAGCAAGGCACTTAACTCCAGGTTGCTCCGGGGGGATTGTCCCTGTAATAAGTGCACTGTAAGTCGCTTTGGATAAAAGCATCTGCCAAATGCATAAATGTAAACTTTCTGGAAACTGGCATACACTGCTGATTTGTTTATAATTTTCAGCCCACACAAAATGATGATTTCAAGATGATAACAAGCTTATGTAAGCTAGCAACACTTAAACACTTGGCCGATAAGGCAATTGACAGTTCTGTCCCAATCAAATTGGTAAAAGCCAACAATGAAAGAGAACAGCCTCAGTGTTTCATTCATAACACAGTTCAGCAACTCAAAAATGATTGTAGTACTCAAACATTGTCCAAAAACAATACGATTATTTGCAGCGCATTAGTTTCTGCTTCTCAATAAAACATACAGACACACACAGATCCACGCACACACACGCACAGGTCTCATCCCGGGACTAAGGTCTTTCCATAGGTTTAGGATTAAGTGCTTTCCACGGGTTAAGAATTACAAGTCCAACAGACATTCATACAAAACAACCTGCTGACATAAGATGTAGGCCAGTTACGATTATTAAATAATTGTCTGATCGTGGTTATATGATCTAACCAAGGTTATCTGTACACTTAAAATTCCGATCTCATTTTTCTGTCCAACTAAGGGAATAGAGCTGTTCAGCTATGACATCATTATGTAAGCAAACGTGGAAGTCTAATTCACCATGGGTTCCCCCCGGATTTTCCTGTGAGGATTTGTAATGGGGGGGAGGGTGGGAAGGGGGTTCCAACATATGGCTAAAATAAGATCCGTCGTTAACATCACAATGTGGACATTTTGTACTACAACATTTATACCATACCACAAACTGAACAGATCTATGAATGGTGCGTTTTAGTGTCTTGTTCAATTAAACTTCAACCATCTCACTGAGCTGCACCGGTGACCACACTGAGTGCAGCTCAGAAGAGCATATGAAGATTACCCAATTCTGAACCCGACTAGAGCAGTGTGATACATGTGCCGTCTGCGGAGGTTCGCGCCAGACTCAAGCAGAAATATAGCGAGTATTTTTGCGAATGCAAAGTGCGTCGGTTTATTTATCACGATATTCAAATTTAATTTCCAAAAAAAAGGAAACAAAATTCTTTACAAAAGACAGCCAATGCAGTGGTGTCTGAGGGATCTTCTATGAAAATATTACAATATTTTATAGTTTATCAATTGAGTGCAGTTGGATATGAAGACAATCTGTTCATTTTGAATCATAATGAAGGTATATATATATATATATATATATATATATATATATATATATATATATATATTTTTTTTTTCATTAAAATTTTTAATATTTCTTTACATACAGATATCCAAGTATGGGGGCATAGAACCCCTTGTGACTGAGGAATGATACTGTATGGGGGTTCTATGCCCCCATACTTGGATATCCAAGTATGATACTTGACTGAGGAATGATACTTGACTGAGGAATGTCAGTCAAGTACAAGATACTTGACTGAGGAATGATACTGTATGGGGGTTCAGGGGTATCTCCAGAGAGAAACTTTTGAAAATGTAACAGTCTGAATGGACCATTTTTCTATTTTCATAAAAGTGAGAAAGACTAGGCTACAAACTAGTAAATGTTTTGTCTTTCATCCTTGTCAGAGATGATGACATCTGAATAATTTCACAAAATTAGAACTGAAATCTATGTTTATTATTAAAGGCTTGGAACATGCTGATTAATAAAACTAAATTTAGAAAGAAAAAACGTTATGGTCTAAAGGTGCTCTGTAAACAAGCACCTCATGTTTACTCACATGTGGGGAAAAGAGGAAGCGTGTGCGGACCGGGACAAGGCATCAGTGAAGCGCGTTTCAGTGCTAGAGAAAAATATTCAAGAATACAGTGCAGAAAAATCAGATATGATGTAGCCGGCAATACTGTTTTGTTGTGCTGCTCAAAAGAGACGATGAAAGGGCGTAACCATCATCATGATGTCTTGCAGTCAAGATGGAATCAATCTGGGATCCAGAACGCGGTGACCTGCGTAGCGAGGGCTATAGCAACTTTATACAGTCCGAGGCTGCGTTTCCACTGACGTGGAAGAAATCCGCACAAAGCCACTCCCAACGCTAGGGAACCACTTGCCCAGCACTGCTGAGAATTTTACAATCCACCTCGCAAGCTTGAAGCTCAGGTTCCATAGGAAGGAATTGAAAGCGCTCACTCACATTCGTGCCAGTGGAAACATATGATAAGAAAGCCAAACTGCAACACTCATGTCTAGATGTAGAACACAGGCTAAATATCGAAAATTACTCAAAAGCTTATCATAGATATCATGGAGTTTTTTATCGCAATAAATATAGATGTCGTTTATTCGCCCAGCCCTATTATCTTTCCTTACCATAAAGGGCACAGACAATGAATCAAAACCCAAAAATGTATCAAAGTTTATTGTGCAACTAAAATCCATATAATAACCAAAGAAATTAAGATTTGGTGCATAACATGGGACTTTTTACTTTAAACAAGGCTGAAAAAAATCTTCATTTTTTTTTACTGTATAGCGCTTTTCACATATAAATCAGTTTTATATGCATTTATTTCACCAGATGAGGTTTATTGATAAAGAACACAAAAATTAAGGAAAAAAAAACAAAAAACATTGGCAAATATTTTTCCCCGATGACCTATAGTTCCAAAAACCAACTAGGCCTATCGGTAAAAAACATATAATCGGCCTACCTCTAGCAGAGATACATTCAAAAATAGGAGACCATTATATATTTCAAGCTTTTATCTATGATTCGTTTACAGTCTTTGGCAATTTGTTGTAACACTAATCACTAATTATTGAGCGACTGCCTGAAAATGCAGTGTCGTTATTGAAGGTTAAACTTCTATTAAGGTTAATGCGACAAACATACCTCTTTCCTTTAAATAGTAGTTCTTACAAAATAGCACTTGGATGAGCATTAAAAAAGATAGGCCCTGAATCTAGGAACGATCGGTCGATAACAGTTTTAAGACAAAGTTGGTCTGATTTAGATCAATGCATTCCTACTAATAATCAGAGGCTTGACCAATAGGCAAACACCACCTCATTAGATAAAGCCTTTAGATTATTTTCTGTCCTGTCAAATTACTTCCTAGCTGGAGTCACACATAAGAAAATCACTCTAGTACTAAATGGACACAAGTCTGAAATGGACATAAAGGTTCATTTAGAGCTTGTCTATTTTGAAAAAATGGGCAAGTGTAACAATCTGAGCGACTTTGACAAGGGCCATATTGTGATGCTAGAAGACTGGGTTAGAGCATCTCCAAAATGGTAGGTCTTGTGGGGTAATCCCGGTATGCAGTGGTTAGTACCTGACAAAAGTATTCCAAAGAAGGACATCCGGTAAATCGGTGACAGGTTCATGAGCGCCCAAGGCTCATTGATGCACGTGGGGAGCGAAAGCAAGCCCGTCTGGTCCGATCCCACAGAAGGGCTACAGTAGCACAAATTTAAAGCCCATGGTGCAGGTTTTTTTTTTTTTTTTTGGCAATTTTCTAGTTGGTAATAAACATTTAAACAGTTATCCATTGTATTTGATGTTGTAGGGTACTACAAAAAAGAAATATAATACGGAAAAGTAGGTGATATGTTAGCTTTTAGCTACAGCTTAGCGATTATTCTTATTTCTCCCACAATGCATTCCATGACGTCACATGAGGTACTCGCTGACTGTTGGACGACAAAAGAAAGCCCGCGGCCCGCCTTACAATTGAGGGAGAGTGAGACGAGGAGTAGCTAACTAGTGAAAGAGTGACAGTGACAGATTTATAAGTAGATAGATAGATAGATAGATAGATAGAATAGCATAGCATAGATAGAATAGCATAGATAGTGAGCGATAGCATAGCATAACAGATAGCTTAGAGATAGATAAAGAGTAGATCAAATAACGTTAGTCAAAATGGTTTATTACTGTGTTTGTGGCGGATGCAAGAACTCCAGCAAAACTGGATATAGGGTCCATTCCTTCCCCAAGGACAAAGGGATCTTCCGAAGCTGGGTGCAGTTTGTGAAGATTAGGCGGGCAGATTTTTCAGCTAGCTCTGTCACCGCCTACTCGAGAATATGCAGCGCGCATTTCAAAGAGGAGGATTACCACTCAGGGGATGCTAAAATGGTGTGTATTTTGTATACCGTGTTCCCTTTGAGACAGCCTCCACTAACTTACAAGCATGATCACTCTGACATTAGAAGAGCATATTTCGTGATTCACGAATAAAAATTAGAATAATAACAAAATTGCCCTGAAGTAAAAGTCCATATCATCATGACAGCTTTATGGCTGTGCCATAGGTTATTGTTTCCACTGGGAAACTAACGTTAGTTGTAGCACACACGTCCCATTTTATTGATGGACTTATGAAATGACTGGGAATATTTACTTATCTTCTTGGAATTTCAAAGATGATAAGTAAATAATACTCAGTACTTCCAAGTTGAAAATAAATGATTAAATGTTTAGCTGAGAACGGCTGAGGCTACAATCCACCGCGTCTACCTCATGTGACGTCATCGCCGAATCGCGTAAAAAATAACCGTTTCTAACCAAAAACTACAAAAACTGGACTTTAACACCATTTTGGAGACATTTCTAACTTTATATACAGGTCCTTCTCAAAAAATTAGCATATTGTGATAAAGTTCATTATTTTCCATAATGTAATGATAAAAATTAAACTTTCATATATTTTAGATTCATTGCACACCAACTGAAAAATTTCAGGTCTTTTATTGTTTTAATACTGATGATTTTGGCATACAGCTCATGAAAACCCAAAATTCCTATCTCAAAAAATTAGAAGGACCTGTACATATCTTGACTGCTTTATCTACCCATTAATCGACAGTGGTGTTTAACCTGCACCATGGGCTTTAATGCTGAAAAACATAATGCTGGCCATGATAGAAAGGTGTCCGAACATACAGTGCATTGCAGCTTGCATGTATGGGGCTGCTTAGCCGCAGACCAGTCAGAGTGCCCATGCTGACCCCTGGCCATCACTGAAAGTGCCTACAATGGGCAGTTGAGTGTCAGAACTGGACCATGGAGCAATGGAAGGTGGCCTGGGATCTGATGAATCACATTTTCTTTTAGATCATGTGGACGGCTGGGTGCGTGTGGTTTACCTGGGGAAGAGATGGCAGCAGGATGCTCTATGGGAAGAAGGCAGGCTGGCGGAGGCAGTGTGATGCTCTGGGCAATGCTCTGCTGGGAAACCTTGGGTCCTGGCATTCATGTGGATGTTACTTTGACACATACCACCTACCTAAATGTTATTGCAGACCACATACACCCCTTCATGGCAACAGTATTCCCTGATGGCAGTGGCCTCTTTCAGCAAGAAAATGTGCCCTGCCACACATTGTTCAGGAATGGTTTAAGGAACATGACAAAGAGTTCAAGGTGTTGACTTGGCCTCAAAATTCCCCTGATCTCAATCTGATTGAGCATCTATAGGATGTGCTGGACCAAAAAGTCCAATCCATGGAGACCCCACCTTGCAACTTATGGGACTTAAAGGATCTGCTGCTAACGGTTTGGTGCCAGATACTGCAGGACACCTTCAGAGGTCTTGTGGAGTCCATGCCTCATTGGGTCAGAGCTGTTTTGGCGGCACGAGGGGGACCTACACGATATTAGGCAGGTGGTTATAATGTTGTGGCTGATCGGTGTATTTTCTACCAAGTTGCTCTCTGGGCATTATTGATTACCTCTATCTCACAGCTGTCTGACATGTTAACCCAAGAGAAAGTTGTTTATGGTTCCAATGCTGAAAAAATAAGCAAGGCCAAATCGTAAAAAAGGTGGTTGCTGATGTACTGCCAAATCTATAAACACTGTACTTTTGTGAGAGGCTCCATACATATATTGGCCATACATGCAGCTAATGGGTGCCATTACTTAGGCAGTTGCTTCTAGAAGGTTCTGGCACTGTTGATTTGACCATTAGGGTGTAAATTATAGTACCACATCTCATTTAACTTGAACAATAATCTCTTATCCAAAACAATGTGTGCAGCAGAGCTTCAACTGATTGATGGAGATTGAACAATGGGTGAGGATGAATCCATGTCATCACAGTGCTTATAATGATGAGTCATACTACTAAACCGCCATGTGTGCATGACATCACATTCATCAACAGTGATTTAGGAAGTATTTACACTAGGTCACTTCATGTATTTTTACTGATCAGATTAAGCACATTCCATTTACACTTGGCCACATCAATGCGTCTCCACCAAACCTGATCTTTAATTATCACGCTCCTCCTATGTGCAAATAAGCTTACTTCCATGATTATGCTAATGTCGAGCAGTGAATTTAAAATGTATCATTTATTATTTGATTTCAAGTGACTCCATGTATGTCAGCTGTGCTCATTGTCATTGTCAAATTTCAGTTTCTTTATTTACCTGCATCAAATACATGAAGAAAAAAAGTTGTCTCACCTACAACGCACATTAGTTGCATACTTTGTTTTTATTTATTATGCGATGCAAGCCCAATGCAAATATTCATTTAAAAACTGTTATGTTTCACATTTTCCCTATGCTGACTTAGCACTGTTTGGGCAGAGTAAAGTTTACATATGTGGCTAGAACATCCAGATGCATTAACACTGGACCGTGTTTTGTCTGAAATGCATTTCAAACCAACTCTGGAGAGTATGTGCTCTGAATCAGATATAATATTTAATTACACAAAGAATATCAAAATCTAACACAGACAAAGCACATTAAACAGTTTTATTCAGACACCGAGCAACACACAGTCACAGAGACACACACGCACTCCACAGAGGAGTCCTTTCATTATAGGCCAGGCACTGTGGGTGCTGCCAGGTACAGATGATAGTTAGAGCGACAGAGAAAGAGAGAGAGAGAAATAGGCCTATGCTGTAGTTATAACTCTATTAGCAAAATAGTGTTGCTGTAAAACAATGCAGGAAGCAGAACAGGCCCAATTTATCCATAGCTCACTAAAGCCTTATTCTTGAGGACTAAAAACTACTCGGCCTAAATTTTAAATCGCAATAATCCTACATTTGAAGTGCAGGGTAGGACTACCACATTTCCAATTGCAGTGTAAAAACTACAGCTGCAAAGGTAGCAGATACAAGCTCAGAATGAGCACCAGACAGCTGAAAAAAAATAAAACTTGGTCTTCATGCTCTACCATCACCAATAACACACAACAGACAGTTGGCTGTTGCATCCCACAGTCAATAGGGCAACAGGGCGGATGGAACAAGCTGAGGGCGGTTTCAAAACAGAGCTGATGTTTTAAAGGATGTCCTTAAATATTCATCTGAGAGCTGATTTTCGTTTTTTAAACTAATAGTTCAGATGCATACTCAAGCAGAGAAAACTGGTGTTTGATCAGTGGGTAATAGATTATTAAATCATTAGTGGTTAGTATCAGGATGGAAGTTAAGGTGGATGATGGAAAATAGGAATGAATGATGGAAGGTAGCATGATGAAAGCAAAGAAGTAAAGATGAAGGATGGAAGTCAGGAAGGATGGAAGTAGGGAAGGTACAAAGGTTGAAAGTTAAAGTCATCATGAAACGTAAGTTATGACCGACTATATTACTGTATTGTGATGTAATTCCGAGTGAAATGGCTTTTTGAATGAGAAAAATCTGTTTGGAATTGTTCCAACAGCATGGATTGTGCTCCTTTCAAAGTTCCCTGTGAAGACATGATCAGCGGCAGTTATAACACAGCTAGATGCATATGGGGAGGGAGTGTTCTCGTTCTATAAAGCATTTGATTGGACAAAGTTTTGCAGGTGCTTTTTGCCGTCACGACTGTGCCTTGGTTTGTCAAGCTGGAAGAGAGACTGCTGAATTTAATTGCTTATATCTTCTGAAAACAAATTGTGTCAGCATTTGGAAGTATACTAGCATTAAAGGAATAAATATAGACTAAAAGCAGCAAAACTTAATTGTCACAACTCATGTCATGTACCTTGTATTTGCATGTTTATTTGTTGTTTAATTTGTTTTTAAACCGGTTAGTAGCCTCTATATCCTCTTCCTTTTCACTGTGCAATGAGTCCGAATAACTACTGTAACGACTCTAGAAAATGGGCAAATTAATATTCAAACACATGTAATTCTTGTTTGTTTTTAAAAACAAACCAGCATATTCATCTCAATTACATCATGTCTGAAAGTTTACATTCGTGAATGCTTAGAATTGCCAACAACTCACCCTCCATAGGCCATTCTGCCATGCTTCAAGGGCTGAGAAAGCACTCATTCATTAGAGGAGCAGTGTATGTGTGATTCCTGCATGCTGCAAAAAATATTGGCCCCAAATCTAGGCACGATAGGCCAATCGCAGATTTAAGACGAATATCGGCCGATCGATCGGGACATCTCTAGCTGTAACACAAATCACTAATTTTTAAGCAGATACGTGAAGACGCTGTGCCGTTATGGTTCAAATCTAATTGCTGTGATTAGAGGTAATGTGACCAACATTAATCTGATTTAAATCGGGACCCTCCCACAATAGCGCTGAGATGATTGACTGATGAGGTATTGAGAGAACCTGGAGAGCATGCATGTTTGATTGACACTGTGAGTTACCAAATTGAAGGGATTGAAGCTGAAAGTGCTCATGATCGCCACGACTCACATTCCATCAAGTATACCTAATGGGCAACTAAATATTCATACATGTGTAATTCTTACACATTGTTAAAAACAAACCTGAATATTCATCTGAATAACAGCATGTCTGAACATTTAAACTTGTGAACACTTAGAACTGCCAACAATTCACCCTCCAGAAACCACACTATCATACATTAAGGGCTGAGAAAGTGCTCATTCATTACAGTAGCAGTGCATGTGTGATTCCCTGTATGCTGCAAAAAAGATTGGCCCTGATTCTAGGCACGATAGGCCAATCGCTGGCCGATCAATAGGTGCACCCCTAAATCAAATCAATAGTTAAGTAGCATCTGGATGGAAGTTAGGATTAATAACAGAATATACATGCAACATATATTTGGCCCATCCCTTACAAAACATTTATCGAAACTAGCTGCAAATTTGCAGCTTGTTATTTTCACATGCAAATGAGATTGTGATTCACAGCAAATGTTAGCCAGAAGTTTGCAGATCTTCACCGGTAGTGGTGAACCTCTGGCAAACCTTTGGCAATGATGGACAATTTGCGACAAGTTAGCCACAAACCTCCATTGCATGTGAAAATGATCAGTGGTGAATTAGTGGCAAGTTTGCAGCAGATTTGCAATTAACTCTCAATTTCTTTAAGGGATCTTCTCTCTACTGATTTCTCCTGCAGCAGACATGACAAGCTGAAATCAGTCTGGCTGTGTGTTTTTGCTGTCTGAGTGTTTGTTGTTCTCTTGTGCTGTGTGTGTGTACCGGAAACCACAGTCCCACAATTAAAGAGCTCTCATTTCCTGTACACACTAACATAGGCTGCACTAAAAAAAAAACTCAAATGTAGGTGACACCTTCAACTGTACTACACCACATTTTCAATGTTGAAATTGAATTAGATGGAGATTATAGTGGGAAAGGATAGGAAAGAGGAAAAAGGAAAGGAAAAACAGAAAAGTGCAGGACAGGAAACGGAAGGGAAAGGGGAAATGAAAAAGACAGAACAGGACAGAAAAAGCTAAAGGAAAGGGAAAAGTAAAAAAAGGACAGGCAAGGAATGGCAAGGAAAGGGAAAAGGCAGGTAAAGACAAAACAGGACAATAAATGGAAAAAGATAAAAGACAGGAAAGGATACGAAAGAAAAAGGATAATAAATTGTAGTCAAGCAGCTCTCTGGATTATTGTAAAGAAATTAAACCAGACAATTAATATTAGTGTCATGAAACTAATTAACAAATAACTGAATTGTAGGGGTGGGTAAATATATAGTTTTTCCGATTAATCACAATCATCATTAGAGCGATCTCAATATCGATTCTTAAATCCCAAGAACGATCTTTCACTCAATGCGCCCTCTACTACAACGAGAGGAAATTACTCGTATTTGCAATTAAATTACACGCTATGTGACAAAAGTGAATATTTTTGGCAAATGGCTGGTAAAGCTTTACATTTCTCTCACCTGTAATTGTGTAGTTTAGTCGTGAAGTGTTCAGTAGCGAGATCCTATCACTGCATGTTGAGAGTAAAAGTTGTTCCATATAAAGTGTATCTAAGACGAGATCCACGCAACCCAATTGTCATTGAAAACGGTCTCCTTTATGTTCTTTACAGTCAGTTGTTGATCAAAAAACAACTACAAAAAACATTTAATTTTAATCATGAATCGCACAGATGAGGTATAGGCATTCAATTCCGCTATCGTTAGCACACGCCCATTTAAAAGGCGCCGTTTACAGAAATACCGGTTTTAACACGTGTTCAACAAATCAGTGTAAATACGTGTAAATAGTATGATGCAATTTAACGATAAATATGCAACAAAAATAACATTAAATATAATAAATTATTTATTGATTTAATAAAAAATATATATTTTTAAAAAGCCAAAATGTGACCAAAAGAGATTTTTTTGTAATATATATACACACACTAGGGCTGTCAATCGATTACATTTTTTAATCAAATTAACTGCAATTAATCGCGTATACAAATATTTGCTGAGAAAGCCCCTCATATAACAATAATTAAATATATAAAGATAATACATATTTATATCAATATATAATTATACATGGTTATCTTTAAATATTAAAAAATGATATATATAATAAAAATATTCAGATAATTAAAATGCATTCCATTCTTGTGGCAGAAGAGTTAATCATTGATAAGACAATACAAAAAGCGGCTTTATAATACAATGTATTATTTACTACCATATTATTGATCATAAGTCAATCATTGGCACACAGTTCACAGCAATCCATTTCACAAGTGAATTTGTCAATCAGATTGAGATGTATTATGAGGGCTTGTTTAAGAGCCCGTCAATTTAAACCTTCGTCAGATATGCTTGTGTAGCGTCTCAGGTGCATTGCATCATAAAGATAAAATGTTTAGGTCACGGTTTCAAGTTAAATATAGGTTAATACTCAATCTTTAAACACATCCCGAGATCCCTTAGTTTGCATTTGCGCTCCTTCAAGTGTTTTGAACGCAAGAACATAACGCATGTTTGTGTTGGTCTGCCTACTGACGTGTTTTCTTCACTGTATAAACTGCGCATTTTGAATTTCACGTACTACATTTTTTGTCAAATTAAATCGCACTGAATTAACACGTTAAATTGACAGCCCTAATACACACACACACATATAATTATATATATATAGAATTTATATTTTCCTAATGTTAAAACAGCATTAGCTGGGAGATCATTTATTCTATATGTAAGCAAAATAAACCCCTATGAATAGATACTGAATTGAAATCAAGTAAGAGCCTGTGAAATGGAATCGAACTGAATCAGGAAATCTGTATCAATACCCAGCCCTATTGAATAAACAAAATCTTCCAAAGCACAATACATTTGAATGGGCTCATTCATAGAAACATTCATCAATAAGATGTGTCTCCAAAAGATGAAAATTTGGTCTATCAACAGTGAATCCAAACAAGGTTGGAATTACACAGTAAAGCATGCACAGACATGCATTTTGCACAAATAGAACAGGTGCAGCTGCATGACTTTGAAGGGGATGTAGAGTCAGAATATTTTCCTGGCAGAGCTTGTATTTAAAGCAGCAGCGGTCTGTTTGCGGTGTGTGGAAGAGAGAGTAGATGGAGAGAGGGCAAAGAGAAAGCAGCACAAAAGGTTTCACTTAGGGTGTAAGGGAAAGGGAAGGAGAAAGAGAGACCGGGGGAGAGAGAGTGCGAAAAAAGCTGGCATACCTCTGTGCTAGGGCTGAATGATTAACCAAAATAAAAAAAAAATTTCAAACAGAGAGGGCTGCGATTTCATTAATTAAATAAATTTGTCTCAACATGCTGCCCGCTGTGCCTATGTGCAAGGCTGCTTTGCTTGTAGTGTATAGTGTTTTCTTAAATACATTTAAACAGTATCAGTGTAAGACATGTGGTTTTAGAGTTTGGTTAGTGTGCTAACGTGCGCAGAGTACATTATTTAAAGCACTCAAAATTTTCTTACATTGCACATTTGCGGAATTTCACATACCTCTATGTTTGGCAGAGCAAATTACTACACACACTTAAAACAACCCTATGAGAGTGTGTTTTTGCTGACAGAAAGGCAGATGAGAGCATGTCACTGCATTAAATGGCTGTTGTCAACTCAACTAAACAAAGAAACTTTTCAAAATAAAAGCTTCCTCTGAAATATAGGCTAGAGGGATTAACAAGACTGCCTAGTAAGTGAAGACATTATTAAATAAATAAATAACTATTGAATAATAAATTATTATAGTAATAATTATTATAATAAAAAGATTTGATTCATAGCACAGAACTTTTAACTTTAAAGGCTGAAATATACACATTTCTTATTTTGAAATGTATACGTTTCACTTTTCCCAGCTACTCATTCAAACAGATAAGGGAAATAAAATGTGCACTCCTACAATGACCTACAGCATATCACAATATAAACAATTAAAAGTAAACATTGTTATATTTCATCAACACTATAGCATCATCATCAACAGCTGATCATAAGTGATCGCTTGTCATACATTTTCGATATAGCCTAATGATTGCGAACTGCTCTGCAGCGCCAGATCTCAGCACACATCCATGCGTTGATTGTTTGTAGAACTAAGTTTACGTGTATGTCTTGTGATTATTATTATGTTTGATACCTACTTGTTGGTTCAGAGAGGGTTAAACTTGGCTAAGCATTTGTGAGAATGACTAATGACTGAAATTGAGTGCAGTTTACCAGTTTAACACAAAAAGTGTTAGCTACTCTGAATATTTCACATAGAACTTCGAGTGCATACCATCCAGAAAGTCAAGGAGCTTTAGAACGTTTTCACCAGACGTTGAAAGCGATGTTACGCCGGTATTGCCTGGACACAGATAAAGACTGGGACAAGGGTATACCTTTAGTTTTATTTGCTGCTAGGGAAGCAGTACAAGACAGTTTGGGATTTAGTCCTGCTGATCTTGTATTCGGTCATACTGTGAGGGGTCCCTTAAAGATGCTCAAAGAAGATATTTTAGCTCAAGAGTCGAGTGCTAGAATCCCAGTTTTGGATTATGTAAGCAAATTTCGTGAGCGATTGCACAAGGCTTGTGAAATGGCCCGAGAGTCATTATCGAATGCTCAAAAGACAATGAAGAGTCAATTTGATCGTAAAACGGTTCAACGCAATTTTAAGGAAGGAGATCAGGTGCTTGTTTTATTGCCTGTTGTAGGTTCTGTTTTGTCTGCACGCTTTTCGGGTCCATATGAAGTGATTAAAAAAATGAGTGACACAGATTACGTGATACGTACTCCCGATCGCAGAAAGAAATCTTGCGTATGTCATGTGAATATGCTGAAGGCATATTGTGGTTTTAAGAGTAAATGAGTCGGGCACATCTTTTGCTGCTGCACTGGCATGCGAGGCGCTTGATGTTCCTGCTATGCCTGTCAATGAAGATGATGGAGTTTTAGTACGACACACGTATCAGCAGTGCGCCAGGTTGAAGAACTCTGAGGTGCTGGCTGATCTAAATTCCCATTTGTCTCATTTATCCGAGTCTCAGAGAAAAGATGTTGCAAAAGTAATTCATGACTTTCCTTCATTATTTAATGACATCTCATTAAATGAGTCTCGTACTACGGTCTTGCAACACGACATCGATGTGGGTAATGCTGTTCCAATTAAGCAATATGCTTATAGAGCGAATGTTTTTAAGCGTTCGGTGATCAAAGCTGAAGTCGAGTATTTATGTGAAAACGGTCTTGCAAAGCAGAGCTTTAGCCCATGGAGTTCTCCATGTCTGCTTGTGTCTAAGAGTGATGGGTCCGCTAGATTTTGCACGGATTATCGAAAGGTAAACGCGGTAACTGTTCCTGATTGTTTTCCTTTACCTCGTATGGAAGACTGTGTGGACAATCTAGGGTCTGCTAAATTTGTCAGTAAACTCGATTTATTGAAAGGTTACTGGCAAGTGCCGTTAACTTCGCGCACATCGGACATTTCTGCTTTTGTGACACAGGATGATTTTACGCAATATTGCGTAATGGCGTTCGGTATGCGCAACGCACCAGCCACGTTCCAAAGGCTTATTAATCTTGTGCTTGCTGGCGTTCGAAACTGTAATGCATACTTAGATGATCTGGTAATCTACTCGCCTAATTGGTCCGCCCATATTTCGACATTGAGAGAGGTGTTTGAGCGTCTAAAAAAAGCTACTTTGACGTTAAATCTTGCCAAGTGTGAATTTGGTCAAGCTACAGTTACTTACTTGGGTAAAGAAGTGGGTCAAGGGCAGGTAAGACTAATAGAAGCGAACGTGACTGCTATTGCAGATTCTTGGGGATGGCCGGTTATTATCGGAGTTTTTGTAGGAATTTTTCTACTGTGGCCAACCCCCTGACATCACTCCTTAGTCCTTCGCGTTCTTTTCTATGGAATGATGAGTGTCAGAATGCTTTCGATAACGTCAAAGCTTTACTGTGTAGTACACCTGTTTTAACAGCTCTTGATGTCGAGCGACCTTTCAAAATGGAAATCGATGCAAGCTCTGTTGGTGCGGGGGCAGTTCTTGTACAAGAAGATGCTCTTGGTATTGACCATCCTGTGTGTTACTTCTCGCATAAGTTCAATAGAAACCAGCTGAACTACTCTACCATCGAGAAGGAGACGTTGGCATTGCTATTGGCTTTGCAGTATTTTGATGTGTATGTGAGCTCTAGTAATCTGCCTGTAATTGTATTCACAGATCACAACCCTTTAGTGTTTTTGGCTCGAATGTACAACCAGAATCAAAGGTTGATGCGTTGGTCCTTGATGGTACAAGGTTACAATTTACTGATTAAACACAAGAAAGGTTCCGAGAATGTAATTGCTGACGCCCTATCTAGAGTTTAAAATTTAAGAGGATGAGAAACCAAGAAGGAAAAAACAACACAAATTTTGTCATTAATGTTTTTTTCGTTTTGTTTCTTTTAGGGGGAAAGTGTTACGTTCCACGTGTGTTTGTGTTTTGCTTTTTTCTTTTGTGCTCTTTTTGTATTCGCGCTCCTGGGACGTGATTAATTGGCTGCTTGTCAGGCGTGACGTCATCGCGTTATGAACCACCTGTGACGTCCACCAATCCCTGGACGCTTCCGCTGATTTAAAAGCCCCATTGAAGAGAAGCGTGAGCAGAGCAGCGCCAGATCTCAGCACACATCCATGCGTTGATTGTTTGTAGAACTAAGTTTACGTGTATGTCTTGTGATTATTATTATGTTTGATACCTACTTGTTGGTTCAGAGAGGGTTAAACTTGGCTAAGCATTTGTGAGTATGACTAATGACTGAAATCGAGTGCAGTTTACCTTGTTCTAAAACAGCGTTGTACGCAGTAGCCCAACTGTAGACCAATTAGAGTGAAGCTTGTAGCCTATTGTGAGTTGTCTAATCCTCATTCTGTCTCTGCAATTTAAAGACCACGGTAGCTAGCATTCTAATTGTTAGTTTAGTCGGAGAGCAGTCGTCATTCATTGTTGTTTTGTTTGTTTAGTTAGTATAGTTTAGGTAAGGCGTCGATTACGCCGAAGATTGCGGTTTGTTTTCTGCATTTTCTTTTTGGTAGTTAGTTTTAGAGGTTTTGGGTTAAATAGATATGGGGGTTATGTTTTGTTTATTTCGTTAATTTGACGACCCTCTTGCTTTTTTTTGGTTATTCATGTTTTCTGTTCTAATACATTTACTATATATTTTGTAACGTCCTCACTCTTCGGTGACTGAATAAACGTTTTAACGTTAAGGACCTACTTCTATGATTGTTTTTCCCACCTGCTCATCTAGCCGCAGTACCTCACTTAAATGTTACGCAATCATCCCACTAACATCTTTTAAACACGTAACAGTAATGAATTGTCTTCTTTTTAAGTTTTCGTTACTTGTGGTTTACTTCACATGTGTGAAAAAGTTGCAGGGGAGGCTCTGAAGCACCCCATTGAAAATGGGCATGTAAGCTGGCTCTGTAGCACCCCCATTTTCACCTAGTCACCAAAATTGGTACATATATAGTTCTCATTAAGCCAAACAACTTTCATAATCTCAGTGATTAGCTCTGCCCAACAAGAATGACATTTTGGATTTTCAAAAATAGCAGGCTCTGAACTTCTGAACTGGCAAAAATTTGTGCAACATCAGGCCAAGACATTGTACAAGCTAAATTGTGAACAGATGTTTGATATTTTGAAAGGTGTTGCCATGGCAAAGCATTTACATTTATGCATTTGGCAGATGCTTTTATCCAAAGCGACTTACAGTGCAATTATTACAGGGACAATCCCCCCGGAACAACCTGGAGTTAAATGCCTTGCTCAAGGACACAATGGTGGTGGCTGTGGGGTTCGAACCAGCGACCTTCTGATTAACAGCCCTGTGTTTTAGCCACTACGCCACCACCACTCCAAAGCAATACATTTATGGGATACAAATGGGAAACTGAAAATTCTTTATATCTTGTTTGTGCATTGTGTGATTTTGATGACAATTCAGCTGTAGGCTACATTTGGTATTGGGGCTGATCACATTGATGCAGCTACTAAGGGTCATGGTCATAGTGCCACCAACAGGCAGCAGGAAGTATGGCATTTTTAACAGACTTTGAAATAGCCCTCGTGTTTACATTAATTGCTTAATTCTTTAGAATAATGTCAAGACACTGCTGATGTAAAATTGTGAAAGAGTATTTGATATTAAATATTGTTGCCATGGCAATGCATTCATTGTTATTATCTCTTTCTTCACATATTTGGGCATTTTTGAGGTACTTGGCATGCTTAATTTCATGAAATTTTGCACAGAGTCATCGGCCATTAGGACTTGGCAAAAGTTCACACATGTGCCTGTAGAAATAATGTGCCACTATAACGGCCCATTTAAAATGGGTGTGTAAGACAGCCTTTGTAACACCCCCATTTTCACCTAGTTCTCTGAACTTTGAAATACTCCTAGATGATTCATGAGACTGCCACCAATTTTGACAACATTATGTCAAGACATTGAAGATGCTAAATTGTGAACAGATTTTTTTTATAAATCAAACAATGTTGCCATGGTGAGGCATTAAATTAATGATGAAAACTGGGAAACAGGAAGTGTCTCATATTGTACAATGTGTGATTTAGATACAAATTGAGATGTATATTTAGTCTTAGATCACATGGATGTGACTATTTTGGGTGAAGGTCATAGCACCACCATCTGGCAGCAGGAAGTGTGGCTCTAATAACAGACTTTAAAATAGTCATCTTATATTTATGCAAATCTCTTCAAAATTGTTTAGAATATTGTCAAATGCATGTGTCCATCTTGCATTGTTTTCCGAAAGCCACCACGTGGAAATGGACCCATGGTGCTTTTTTTCCAAAATAAATTGCAATTACATTTTTTGTCCAAATCGATCAGCCCTACTATAATTTGGTCTAAATATACACTAGGTCAAAAATAATGATACACTATTAGAAAGTAAACATCAAAAATGTTATTCCAAAAATGTCAAATTCAAATCTTTAAGAATGGCTCTTAAAGGGAATGGCAACAGAGATGAAAAAAAAAAAAACTCATGAAGTGAAGCTGGACAAAAGGAAACAAAAAACACAACTATTATGAGTGAGAAAAATCTTGACAAGCAGGCTGTGAGACCTAGAAGGCTGACTGGAAAAAAACAAAAACCAGGCTGGTGGGAAAACTGTGATAGCTGTTGAACAAAAACAAATGCAATGAAATTGGATTTGAGGGCATTACAAAGTATCAGTAAATAATAATTTATCAGGATTTCTAGGGGAAAAGTACACATCCCACTTTTAAAAAAGAAAAAGGAGACAAAAAGTGGAACTGGGGTCGACCGAATCCAAATAGACCAAACAGGGTCAATTGGATCAAATATTCATAATCTTTCTAATTATCGGAACCGTTATTTTGTCTGATCTGATTGCGATACATTTAAAAATGTGTTCTGTTGGCTCTGATGCCACCGTCTCTATCTAAAAGGTTACTGCTTGTAGTCTGGCTCAATGCCCCGCCCACAGCATTTTTGGATTGGTTATATGTCACGAGTAAATGGGCAATCAACACTACTCCATACATGAAGTGTCTCAACTCCAATAATGTTGATTCTCTGTCTGTTATCACGTTAATACATAACATTCTGTTATGAGCTGTTTAGTTCATTATTTTTATATATTTAAAGTTACAGTTCAAAAGAAATGCTGCTAGGAGCTCCCTCCACATGTTTTTTTTTTATTTAAATAATAATAATAACAATATTAAAATGTTCTGTTTTGCAGTATTTCAATAAACACGTTCATAGGCATTTAAAGGACGTTTTGTCTTGAAGTTTGTGTTAGTGTAAATTTTTACACTAAAATGTGCATTTTTACGGCAATTTTGGTCCCCTTGATAACTAATAATCGGTAACGGTCCTGAAATTAAAAAAAAAACTTTGGTTAAACTTTAAATGGAATAGTATTGCCCAACTGTTAAATTACACAAATTGTTATGCAAAATTTACAGAAAAACTTTTAACTAAAAAAATCTGAGAATGAAAACAGTTATTTGTTTAATTGAACTAGTATGATGCCTCTCCATGATGCATATCAAGGGAAAGATGGACCATTGACAGAAGAATTTTCAGGAACAATGTCACAAACTACACAATTTCTAAATCACACTTAAAGGGACAGTTAACCCAAAAAAGAAAATTATTTCACATTTACATCGCAGAAGTGTATGACTTACTTTCTTCTGCTGAACACAAAGATTTTTAGAAGAATATCTCAGCTCTGTAGGTCCATACAATTCAAGAAAATGGTGACCAGAACTATGAAGCACCAAAAAGGAGATAACATCGGTTTTAATTTAATCTATACGACTCCAGCAGTTTAATCAATGTCTTCTGAAGCGATACAGTTGGTTTTGGGTGAGAACAGACCAAAATATAACTCCTTTTTTACTGTACCATCCTGTAGGCATGATCATGATTTCAATCTCAAGTACACATCCTAGTGCTTGACACATGCACAGAATGCTAGATGGCACTATGGGAAGTGTAAACAAGTTTGAACTCATGTTCTCCAAGGAGACAGCTATCAAGATTTACATTGAAAAATTAGCTACATTTTGGTCTATTCTTCACCCAAAACCAACAGTATTATTCAGAAGACATGGATTTTGAAAAGTCATACAAATCTTAGATGGCATGATGGTGAGTAAATGATGAGAGAATTTACATTTTTGGGTGAACTAACACTTTAAATCACTAGAGGTAGACTGATATGGGTTTTATACAGATACTAGAGAGCATAAAATAGTACAATTCTAATTGAGAAATGGAAATACGGAAATCATAGGGCCTAAAATGTAATAAGAAAAAATATATACTTCATTTAAACAATTGCTAATTTTTAACTCAAACTTCACTACAATATCGGCTAATAAATGGGCCTGGCTAATTTCACACAGTTACTCTCCCTATGTTATATTCAATACATTAAAACAGATATTACAAAACTTCCATTTAAAGGGTTAGAATCCTTTATTTGTATGAGAACTGCCAAAACAAAGAGCATCTACTTATTTCGTAAAAGAAAAAAAAAAACATTTTTCATCCTTGCCTTACTGCTTGCACCTGCATAGCAAGCAGCTACAGAAAGACTTTGTCTTCTAAGAGCATGGCACACTTATTTTTTATATCTGTCCTGCAGTGTTTTGAGTCTTGACCGCAAAAGGCTACATGACAGGTACAGGAGTCTGACGTTGCATCAATTTGACCAGTTCAATTAATCCCTTTTATTCAAACTGATTCTAGCTAACAGGCTTAAAGCAAAGAAACAAATGAATGCAGCCAGCTGGTTCATGCAAGTGCATGAAAGCTAATTGTTAGTCCATGGTCCAAGAGGGAAAGGAGCGAGAATGAGAAAAGTGTTTGTGCTTATATGCATGATGTACATTAGGCATGTCTTCATGGAAACTTGGTTATTTCGTAGCGCGTTTGTTCAAGGAGGCACACAGATACAAACACACACCGTGTATGGACAGCCTTTAGCAAACCAGGTTAATTATTATCAAGGTTTTGTATACCGTGATTGAGCACTCTCAATCATTTAGAGGAAGGGGAACCATTTTAAGAAGTTCATCTACAGCCTCTTGATTCTTACAAAATGCAATATCAAGCACAAAAATGAAGCAATCATAAAATCTTATGGGCCACACTGACAGCTTCCTGACATAACATTTCAGAAGTCAACCCCATTTACCACCTATTAACCAAACTAGTACAAATGACTCACTGTGAACTTGCTTTGGATTGCACCACAGCGACCTCTCAGCTTGTCAAGACACTGACTTTAATGGATGAATAAGCAGGAAGAATCAACTAGCCTACCTATTTTATTAACAAATATACCTTGCATGCAGTTACAACATACTGTGTGCCCAATTATTAGGCAAATTGTATTCCTAATTCTAATGTTGAACAAAAAATAATGCTTTCATTCAATCCAAAATGTTTATTGAACCTCAAACCTGAATGTTTAACAAAGTGAGTTTTGTCTTTCTCAGGTGAATACACTCACCTGAAAGGATTATTAGGAACACCATACTAATACTGTGTTTGACCCCCTTTCGCCTTCAGAACTGCCTTAATTCTACGTGGCATTGATTCAACAAGGTGCTGAAAGCATTCTTTAGAAATGTTGGCCCATATTGATAGGATAGCATCTTGCAGTTGATGGAGATTTGTGGGACGCACATCCAGGACACGAAGCTCCCGTTCCACCACATCCCAAAGATGCTCTATTGGGTTGAGATCTGGTGACTGTGGGGGCCATTTTAGTACAGTGAACTCATTGTCATGTTCAAGAAACCAATTTGAAATGATTCGAGCTTTGTGACATGGTGCATTATCCTGCTGGAATAGCCATCAGAGGATGGGTACATGGTGGCCATAAAGGGGTGGACATGGTCAGAAACAATGCTCAGGTAGGCCGTGGCATTTAAACGATGCCCAATTGGCACTAAGGGGCCTAAAGTGTGCCAAGAAAACATCCCCCACACCATTACACCACCACCACCAGCCTGCACAGTGGTAACAAGGCATGATGGATCCATGTTCTCATTCTGTTTACGCCAAATTCTGACTCTACCATCTGAATGTCTCAACAGAAATCGAGACTCATCAGACCAGGCAACATTTTTCCAGTCTTCAACTGTCCAATTTTGGTGAGCTCTTGCAAATTGTAGCCTCTTTTTCCTATTTGTAGTGGAGATGAGTGGTACCCGGTGGGGTCTTCTGCTTTTGTAGCCCATCCGCCTCAAGGTTGTGCATGTTGTGGCTTCACAAATGCTTTTCTGCATACCTCGGTTGTAACGAGTGGTTATTTCAGGCAAAGTTGCTCTTCTATCAGCTTGAATCAGTCGGCCCATTCTCCTCTGACCTCTAGCATCAACAAGGCATTTTCAGCCCACAGGACTGTCGCATACTGGATGTTTTTCCTTTTCACACCATTCTTTGTAAACCC
The DNA here is from genome assembly GCF_025860055.1 of Xyrauchen texanus. NCBI lineage: Eukaryota > Metazoa > Chordata > Actinopteri > Cypriniformes > Catostomidae > Xyrauchen > Xyrauchen texanus. The sequence continues at coordinate 35,212,834 of NC_068283.1, read as the reverse complement.
TAGAAATGGTTGTGTGTGAAAATCCCAGTAACTGAGCAGATTGTGAAATACTCAGACCGGCCCGTCTGGCACCAACAACCATGCCATGCTCAAAATTGCTTAAATCACCTTTCTTTCCCATTCTGACATTCAGTTTGGAGTTCAGGAGATTGTCTTGACTAGGACCACACCCCTAAATGCATTGAAGCAACTGCCATGTGATTGGTTGATTAGATAATTGCATTAATGAGAAATTGAACAGGTGTTCCTAATAATCCTTTAGGTGAGTGTATATAAGTGTGCCCAATTATTAGTAGGGATGCACCGATCCGATACCTGGATCGGTATCGGCTCCGATACTGAAGCTTTTAGACAATTGGGTATTGGTCCGACAAGCCCGATACTGTGTGTTAGTCATGGCCGTTACTGTCAAGCTCCAAAAATGACATAAAAGAACCAGTAAAACTCAATTAAAGCAGTTAATTTGACTAATGCATTTTATTCAAAGTCACATGAAGACACGCGATGGCTCTGGGAATCACAAAAGGCTGTGTTTTATAAGTAAATATATAAAACGCAAGCACAGCTCCAGCACGTCAGTGAATGGCACTGTTCTGTTTACTGTTTTATTTTGATAAAATAATTGCAATATTTGAGCGCTACTAACGAACAACATCTCGGCTGTAGATGCTCAATAGTTTAGTTCACTTATAATATGCATTTAGAACAGCACCAGATGTGCATTTTACCAGAATTTTAATAAAAAGCTAATTAAACTATTGTGAACCTGCCTACAAACAGACACATACAGGACTTCCTGGAGAGTTCAGAATGTCAAAATAAAAGTGTGAGGGTTTAAAAAGTGCATGATTTAAATATATTACGGTTGTATTTAAAATTAAAAGTCAATAATAATAATATTAATAACAAGAAGTATTATTATAATTATAGTCATCATTTGTATCAATTTATAACAATATTCAAGTTGAACAGGTCCAAAAAATAACTGTGAATTAAAAGTGGATCTGAAAAAAAAAAAAAAAAAAGTTCGGAATCTCTGAATCAGAATAAGAGGCAAAAATAAAACGTATTGTCTACTTAAGACTTGAAGACAGGAATTACTGTTAATTTTGCTGCTACATTATCCAGTATACTAGTTAATAATAAAAAGTGTTTCTTAATAAGCTATACATTTATATTGAAATAATGTGTAGTTAGAGGTTTGTGTTTCTTTACAAATTAAAGAGTACACCCAATTATTTCCACACAATAATGTAAAGATATTCTAAACTGATTATGAAAGAAACAACTGGTATTGTTTCAGGATCAATATCGGACGATACTGAGATTTCCGGTATCGGTGCATCCCTAATTTTTAGGCATCTATTAGTGAGCACAATTATTAGACAACTAAATTACAAAAATAATTTCTCCCAACTCAATTGTTTATTCTCAATTTTTAGAGTAAGTGCAACAAATAAGTAACACAAAATGACAACTAAATAACATTGTTGGGCTTTCAAAAATATTCAGTGACCAATAATGCCACCCTTCTTTTCAATAACTGCCATGAGTCTGTCAGTTTCTTGATCTGTTAAAATGCTGTTCAAAGAGGTGTACTGTCTTCCCTCACTGTAAATCTTACGTTTGAGAAGGGCCCACAAGTTCTCAGTAGGATTTAATTCAAGTGATGAAGGGGGCCATGTCATTATTTGGGCCCTTGCGGGCTAGCCAAGCAGTGGAGTACTTGGATGCATGTGATGTAGCATTGTTCTGCATAAAGATCACGGCCTTCTTGAATGCTGAGGACTACTTCCTTTACCACTGATTGAAAAAAATACAATCCAGAAACTGGCAGTAGGTTTGGGGAGTTTCAGTCCATTTTCAACTTGAAAAGGTCCAACTATCTCATCCTTAATGATAGCAGCCCATACTAGTACCCCTCCTTCACCTTGCTGGCACCTGACTCGAAGTTGTGCTCTGTGTCCATTAGTGATCCAGCCACGGGCCCATCCATCTGGTCCATCAACAGTCACTCATTTCATCGGTCCATAAAACCTTTGAAAAAAATCTGTCTTCATGTATTTCTTTGCCCAATCTGATGCTTCGACATGTGTATATATTCAGAGGTGGTCGTGTTTCAGCCTTCTTGACCGTGGCCATGTCTCTGAACACGTGGCACCTTCTGAGCACTCCAGGTAGGTTGTTGTTCTGGAATATGGTAGCATTGGAGGATAATGTGTTCCCGATAGCTTCACGTTTAATTCTTCTGAATTCTTTCGCAGTTAATTTGCACCTTTTCTTCTCCATGCGTTTTTGCACCCCATTTGACTATTCGCAACAAAACGTTTGATTGTCCGGTGGTCACGCCTCAATAGTGTAGCTATTTCAAGAGTGTTGCATCCGTCTGAAAGGCATTATACAATGTGACTTTTCAGTGTCAGTTAAATCTCTTTTTGGCCCATTTTACCTGAGGTAATGAAGCTGCCTAATAATTATGCACACCCTGAAATAAAGTGTCAGTCACTTTCATCACACCCTCCCTCATTACAGCAATACATACCACCTGAAAATGATTGAATCCAATAAGCATTCAAGTTTATATAGTTTGGAGTTGGAAATAATGATAAGATCAGAATACTCACTTGCCTAATAATTGGGAACGCAGTGTAGTCATGTGGTGCTCAAACCCACAAGGGAATCAGTTATAAACTTACACAAAATACACAAAAATCTGGTGTGCCCATGTATGTTTGGAGTGCAAACAGGTCATAGGTAAAGTTTAAAAATAAAAATATAACATAAGCTACAAAGCCCTATGTCAACATGCTAATTCACTACGCTCATCACATTAGGCCTATAAGCCTATTTGTCCATGCGCAATAGTCATGTGACTGACTGTACTGAATGTAGGTTATGCCCTCATAGAGAAGCCATAGCCTGTTTGATAAAAAACAAGATTTCTGATACACTGGGCTGCAGAAACACATTTTCAACTACAAGGGATGCAACAAAAAACAGGCTGAAATGATTAAGGTGTGTTTTATGTCAAGCAAATGCTCTATAAAACAGAACAAGTCAAATTTTTCCAATGCGAAAATACTGCATCAATTCTTTAATCAATTATCTAGATCTGCATTGTGAAAGTATGATTGCTTGCCTTGCGTTTGGTACATTTCATTGGGCTTCAGCACAGGAATTGGAAAAGAATAAGGACAAAAAATTAGGGCAACAACAAAATACTTGGAAATCCAGCTTAAAAACAAATGAAAAAGCAACTTAAATATATTTATGAATTAGGGTTGTGAATCAACTAGAAAATTTGAACTAATTAATCACATAGTTTTCTGTGATGAATTGTGATTAATCGCAACTAAATTATGGTACATGATACATTACAACAAACATTAAAACATTATCATCAATATATTTACTTTATCTCAAAGAATTTGCATGAAATTGGTTAGTCATCATTTATTTCAATACTTTAAATTTGTACACGTTTTATTTGTATTTATTTTTGCAGATTGAGTTAGACACATTTTTGTAGGTATTCATTTTTAATAGAAGTATATTTATACATGCCATAAAATCAGTGGACATTAGGGCTACATAATTTGGACAAAAACTGTAATAAAAAAATATTGCAATTTGAACTGTGAATTTGTTTTTAATGTTTTTCACATGTTCAACTGCCAAAAGGCTGCTGGGGTTTTCACACTTTAGTCCTCTTAAAAAAACTAAACTGAGACCCTTTTTCCCCCAATTTACCAACAAACAAATAAATATATAAACAGTGAAACAAAGAAAAAACACTGTAGTCTTTATATTAAAATTGTACCCATCCACGTGTACCTGTATTTGTCCATTTTGTGATAGGGTCTCAGTCTGCTAATCATCATTATTAGTTTTTGAAACTTGAATATTAGGGATGATCCAACCAGGATTTTAACTTCCGAAACTTTATCCAATCATCCGATGCTGATCAACTAACATTTTATCAGCAGCTCTGTTAAAACAGATTATATAACTTTCTGATTAATTTCACTGTTAACTTCCCTGTTGGTAATACCAAAGTTGTTGCTTAGTTTTTGCTGTCAAAAATACTGTTTGTTGATTGTATAATTAAAACACAAAAAATTCAATTTTACTCGTAACTCTAGGATAAAAAAAAAAGTAGGCTTATACAAACTATTCTCTACTGTTTCCAATCCTTTTTTTTTTGCAACGGTACACTTTTTACGACAAAAAAAAAAAAAAAAAAACTATTCTACGGCACAGCACACATTTGGACAGTTTTTAATTATTTTGGTGTAAAGTTACTTCATAGATTCAATGTATTCTGCAGCACTGACGCGAGTCATGTGAATATCAGTGTATAAATATCAGTAATTTTTGTACATTAATCATTGCTCTTCACAAAGTGAACAATTATGGTTTCAAAATGGCAAATTTCTCAGAAAGGTGAGGAGTTTGAATCCCTGGAATATTTTTTTTTTTTTTTTTTTTTTTGTGGAATTTGATAATTTTCAACGGCACACCTGACAATCTTTGACAGCACACTATTTGGGAAATACTGCCTACTAGTCCTAAAGAGCGAGGCTTAATGTCAAAATGAAGTTGAACTGATAATACCATTGTAATCCAAATTAAAGTGAACTTTTTGTTTAGCTTCTCAACATTTAATTTAATTGCTTTTATTCATTATTATATTTCATTTAACAATGCATTTACTTTACAGTTTCTAAATATTTCACATAGATTATATGTACGTTTATTTCTTTTTGTTGTATGTTTGTAATACTAGTTCCGCTTTCACTTGTTGCCACTGAGTGTGTAATAAGGGCGACACGCTCTCTCATGAGGTAAAGAAATGACAGGAAATGATGGCAGAGCATGTTTCTGGACTCAACATGTGCTACTGTTAATGCTGTTTGATCAGTAATCCTTTAATAAAGATTTTTGAATTATACCTCATATTGTATTCAGTGTTATTATTATGATAACTGTGCCTGTCTTAGACTGAGATGCTGCTATCGCAGATGATAATAAAAACCACATCACGCAGGATGTGCCGGTTTAGTGTAAAGCACTTAGCGCACATAAGCAAGCGGAATTGAACTCTTCTGTTAATCTAAGCATGAGATGGAGCTGTGGAGCTCAGATCCGCTCTGAAAACACTGTAATAATGCTCTTAATATAGACTGGACAGAGCAGGGCAAATGAACTTTGAAGCGACTACTTATTTAATTAATTAATTAATTAAATGGCAGCCCTTTGCGATTTAATCGCACAAGGTCAAATCGCATTTTTGATTTTATTTCGATTAATTGTGCAGCACTATGTTGCAATTAAAATTTGGGTGCATTTAACCAATGCTTTAAAGTGGACTTTAAAAAAAAATAATAGGATCAAATGAGCAGGTTCAATTCCTATCAAACTTTATTGGTAAGATAAACTGAAGCGTGCAATACCAATGCATAATTTAGACACTATACAGACAGATATAAAACATTGAATTTGAAGTTTAATTTGCTGAAGTTTAAAATCTCAAAATTATTATTTTCTCTGGCTGCCGTTCAATTTCTACAAGTATACCTGGCTACAGCGTGCTGAACAGCAAGGTCCTTCTCAGTCCCTATATCACACACACGATGGGTCTCTCTTTTGAGGTTTCACTTTTAACAGTGGTTCAGACGACAGTAGTTGCATAAAGTGGGGAAAACATCAGTAAAGTTTCATCCATTGTACAAAGGTGTCTGGGTCTGTCCCTGGAAGGCAGCAGATGCTCCAACCCCTCCCCCACCCTAATCGGAGCCAGTAAGGCTGAGTAGAGGGACACGGTTGATTTCATACATGCTTTACAAGAAGAAATGTATGGATTTGCACACTATTTGTAAAGCTAGTCAATTAAATATTTGAATGAAATTAAGTAATTTTCTTTAAACAAAATATCTGCATATTCGCAGAAGATATATGATAGAAGTTGCATTGCTATCTTTAGACAAGACAGCTAATAGTTGCAGGGAAGTATTGAAGAGAGATGGGGAGAATTAAACAGGCGAGCACTATACACATCATGAGCTCATGCGCATCTGCTGAGGGACTGCTTGGATGAGACTGTTGCACACGGTCTATTACTGTGGTAGCACAATGGCAAAGCAACAGTCATTCTCACACGTCTCAGATGGCTCCTTCATATGCAAAGCAGGTGGTTCTTGGCTCCGTCACAACTTGCAAAACGAAATGGTGCAACAAGAAAATTTATCGGTCGATGCAGATAATTAGAAAATACCACATGTCGGCCAATTTATCGAATATATCGGCCAACTCTGCAATATATCGGTCGACCACTACTTTCTGCAGACAGTGCATATACGAAAAACATCAATTTCTGCAGTTTATAAGCCTATACTTGGTCAACATGATCTACTCCCTGCACATTACAGTTCATAATTGTATGTAAATTCAATGAAAGTGACTCATCAAGCCTCCATCAGCAGATAGCCTAAACCATTTACATTAAAAACATGCACCATCATATGTATTAGTCAGTGCTTAACCCATTAGGATTTCCCATTCTCTTAAGAAAAATTAAGGACTATGCTTACAGAGGAATGTGGCGCTGCTCAATGTCGACCCGAGCCAGTTCATCTTCCTCCACATCGGTTTCTCCTCCAGAGCTGCTTTCCGTTGCATCAGAATCGAAAGCGCTTTCAGCAGATCGCAGGTTGGTGGTGCAACTCAAAGACAGTCTCTCTAACTCGGTTGGCATGGAGCCGCCCTTGAGGAAACGTCCCAGTCCATCCCTCTCTTGAGGGGTGAGGGTGTCGTCGCCAAGACGGCCCCTTGGCCGCCTGGCATCCAGAGCACCCAGGGTGCTCTCAAGTAGTCCGCCCAATTGCTGCTGTACATGGCGCTCCACTTGTTTGGCCTGCACAACCTGCAGCCGTTTGCGCAGTCGCCTCAGTCGCGTCTCAATATCCCCCTGTCTGCTCTGGCTGTGCTGTGTCCGGTCATGTAGTTCTGTCCCAAGACCAGCTAAGGGATCTTGTTGGGTAGAAAGCAAGTGAGTCAATGTATTTAGCGGTGGACAGTCTGAGATTTTGTCCTCTGTGAGGTTTAAAGGTGCAATGGAGGATGGAGATGTTGCAGGAGGCTCTCCGTTACTGGGACAGTTCTGGGAAGCACCTGTTGACTCTATGTGCTGCTCCGCATTGTCTCTAAGAGAACCATTTCTTGTCAATCCCCCACTAGAATTGACAACTTGAGTTTGGTTTGAACAATTCTGCTCAGTGGTGTGTTGGCCACCATTTAAGGTCACTGCATTATCTCGGTCAACCCCTGGTTTAGTCACTTTTTTTGTCATGCCATTAACAGTGGTGCATTGGACAGGGCCACCACCTCCTCCAGCACTCATGATGCTTTTTAGCTGGGCCTCAGAGAGCTCCAAAGCCTGGTGCTTGCGCGGTATAAGGCTAGGCAGGATGCTGTGTGTCTGCAGAAGAACACCTTGCAGCTTGAGAGACTCTTTTGCTGAGGACACTGAGGTCACATCTGAACAGTGATACGAGGTAACAAGGGGCTTGCAGGGCCCAGCCCCATGGGCAGGGCGCTCCTCTGAGGCCTTGCGCTTGACAGCGCCGTTACTGGACACAAGAATGTGGTTGCCGGTACCGCTTACCTCCACGCCTGTCGGAGAGAGGGTGGAGGAAGGCGGAGCCAGTTTGAAGCGTATGCGGTGAGCTTCGGCAGGCGCGTCGGTCAGAGCGGGCGCCATTGCAGCCATGCAGCGCTGGGAGGGGGCGGGCGAGGGGGCCTCTCCCGGTGCTGAGGCCAGCTCCACACCACCCACCTACCACTGTGCCAGGGGACAGCCTGAGAGAAACGAGACAAAAAAAACATAATGGATCACTTGTTGCAGTTTATCATCGACTGAAAAAAGGTTCAAGTATAAGAGAGAGAATGCTTTTCTGAACAATGTTTCTGTTATGCTATGCTGAGCAGTTAATTGTATTTGCAATTCACTAATAATTTAAAATGAGTTATCCACTTAAAACCGCTAAATCTCACTGGTGATGATAGAGATGGGAAACAAACATAAACCCCTCTTTCAATGCACAGCTGTGCAAAGGCAAAGCTGGTGTTGGCATAACCATGGAGTTATAAAGTCGGGGGAGGTTCATTCAGCTGTCTAGCACTATATACCCAAGCCAACGCTAGACATTATCAATGTAGGTCAACGCATTGTCAAGAACAAAAGGCTCAGCGCCAGACACAATGACAGGGAGTTTTATATGGAAGCAAATCATAGGAGAGCTTGGGGGTAGACACGGTCACTTTGATTAATTTGATTACTCGAGCTAAAAAAATATTTTAGAGATTGCAGAATCGAAAAAGAAAAAAATAAGGCGGTCGCAGTCTACAGACACGGGTTGCTCCGATACCAAAATGCTGGCTTCGGTACGACACCAGCCCTGGTACCTCGTTATTGTTACAAACTCGATACTTGGGCAATAAATAATAAAAACACAGAAAATGCCTTGTCTAAAAGAACTGCATTAAGACTTATAGATACAAATTATGTCTTTACTTTTTGAATGTTAAATGTTATGATCAAATTGTGTTTAATCAAATACATACTGTACAGCTTTAAATCAAATGCAATTATATTATATATATTATTTTTTTTTGGTTAAAAAAAAAAAATGCACAACAGAGCTTTACAGTATTAATGAAAACAATCTGATTACCTCAGGCAAAAGGCTGCTATGCACACTTATGTGATATTGCTTACAGCTAATACCAATAACATAACTATTTAATATTATATTAGTTACTATAAGTATTATTGCTTTGAATATGACATTTTATACAGTAGTAATATTTTTCTATCATAATGTCTTCAATTTCACGCAATCAGTTGAATAGAGGTCTTAATTCAGACTTTAAAAAAAAGATCTTTGAAGTTATTCCTGTTTGTGAAGGGTTCATTAAATCAAGCTTCACGCAACTCACAAGCTGAAATCTCTGAGCAGCAATGGAGAGAGTTCATTTGAGAGTTTACAGCCGTTCATACACTCAACACACTGATCTGTGGCTCTGCAGATGGACACTATTGGGGACACTGCATGAAACTCAAGCATTAGTAGTGTGAAGCGTTTATGTGAGCGCCTGATTGTGTGTGTGAAGGAGATGACAGAGCATAGAGCCGCCTCCTATTCATTGTGTTGTGCAACACATGTGACTATATATTACTTCATTGAATGACATCCTTCTGCTGTTTAATGCTCACAAAAGGGACATATAGAAGATTTTTTTATTTTCAAATGGTCTTTGATTTAATCTCAAAACTCACATTACATTACGCCAATGGCAACATACTTTAATATGGTACTAGGGCTGCACGATTATAGCAAAAATCAGAATTGTCAATTATTGCTCTTGATATTGTAATCGCATTTATTACTGTCAATTTAAAATTTTAATTACCGTGACATCACAAAGCAACCAACCATGTGGTTCTTCAGAGTAGCAGATTTCAATGGTGGATATGAGCTGCGCTCCAGTTTCTTTTAAGCATTATATTGTATTTTATATTGTAATAATGTTTGTTAAGGTAAGGCAAATTAAAATGATTGTAAATTGATAACTATGGTATAGAATAAATTTAATTATTGCTAAATTACTGCTCAAATTATTAGTCCACATTCAGTAAATAATATGGCATATTCAATATTCAAACTTATTAGCAGCTGATTTAAATCGACCAAGTTACTGCGTTCAGTAAGCCCTTTAGTGGCGGGACAGGAGACCATTAATCCCGTTAGATCTTCAATGGTGATCTTGTTCATGTAAGATCATCGTTAGATAATTTTTTGTCTCAGTGGTTGCACTTTGGAAATTAAAAACAGTAATTTGTTTACGGAGTTTGTACGATTCGTGAAAATGTTAAATCTACCAATACCAGCTGCGTGGCAAATGGGTCTTATTGGAGCAGATTAGATAACAATGACGGTGATTCCTGAAATATGCTATTCATGCCATATTCTTTATGTGGCCACACCTCCAAAACACACTGAGAACAGTTAAGCCGAATTACTTTATTGCTATTTTGTACAAATCAAATTTAAATTGGCCTACTTATTAACATGACAAAACAAATTTGTTATTACATTTTTAATAAATTGTACACAGAAATCGAGCAATGCGACAAACTCTCCCATGACTGTTGTCACTCAATGCAGGTTTACACTGTTTGAGATCTGCATTTCGTCGCAAGCTCAGTGATGCTCCACACAAATTTCTGTACTCTCACGAATGCTCTCATTAAAAACAAAGCTGTCTAATCAGCATAATAAATTTGCCTTGAACGGGAGCGTTTTAGTTTTGTCGTGTATTAAACATCTACAATAAACATCTACAATTGAAAGAGAGCAGTGCAATATGCAATGAATCCAAAATAATCACCAAGTGCTTTTCGCTCTTGAACAACAGCTTCTTTTCAAGTGTCAGGTGATGTTTCTTCAGTATTCATTCAGATGGTTTAAAACTTGCGCATTAGGTTCAGTTGTCATTACAGATAGGTTCAGTTGTCATTACAGATTGGACGGAGGACTAATCTAAGCGGCTCTGACTGGCCATTGCCATTTCATTGCTCAAAAGGACATGTTAGTGATTGGTAAGAATCCTCAACCGCTGCAAAAACATGTAAATAGAAACCATTGACGCAATAGAATCAGACTTCAACTGAACGCTGTAGTTGTCAATTTTCAGGATTACATAATCGTGGCAGCCATAATTGTAATCGCGATTAGTCTTTCGATTAATTGTGCAGCCCTATATGGTACCGAAATTAACAACATGATACCGTACCTTTTTAAATTCGGAATCGGAAGAGAAAAAGTGGTATAGGTGCATCCCTACATTTCACATAATATGTAGCAAGTGACAAGCTTCTGCGATCTGATCAGTATCTAGCACAAACGCAACCATACCCCCAACTGCTACAGCCAAACGCAAGAGAGTAAAACATCCATCTTTCAATGACACAATTACTGTAAATAGCCTAAAGTATTCTGTGTTGCATGTGAGTTTAAAAAGTAAAATTAAACAAATAAATATATTTTTTAAAATGGCTTGTATCTCTCCAATAGTCTACCATGAATATAACTCAATAAGTAAGATTGGTGGGCAGACACCGTTTCTGAAAATAAAATATTTTATTTCTATGGCCTGTTTTTGCATATATGAGTTCTAATTAAATGGGTAGACAGTGTTGAACTAGTTAAAGGGATAGTTCACCCAATAATGAAAATACTCTCATGATTTACTCAACCTCTTGGTATCCCAGATGTGTATGACTTTCTTCTGCAGAACACAAATGAAGATTTTTAGAAGAATATTTCAGTTATGTAGGTCCATACAATGCAAGTGTAATGGTGCCAAAATTTTGAAGCTCCAAAATCTACAAAGGCACCATAAAAGTAATCCTTATGACCTTATGATTAAATCCATGTGTTTGGACATGATATGATAGGTGTGGGTGAAAAACAGATCAATATTTAAGTAACAGATCAAATTCTCCTCCCTGCCAAGTAGGGGGCGATATTCACAAATAATGTGAATCACCAAATACAGAATAAAGTAAAGGAAAAATTACTAATGGATTTTATTTTATGTTGCCCTTATATGGATTTTGGAGCTTCAAAACTTTGGCACCCATTCACTCGCATTGAATGGACCTACAGAGATATTTTTCAAAAAATCTTTGGGTTCAGCAGATGAAAGAAAGTCATACACATCTGGGATGGCATGATGGTGAGTAAATGATAGAAGAATTAAACATTTTTGGGTGACCTATCCCTTTAAAGCTGATTTAATTCACTTTTTCTGTGTTAAAATACTTTCTCCAATCCCAGCCTAATATGCAGAGACAACTAGTCATTTATAAATTAATTTTCTTGAAAACGTTAAGCATTCTTTCTCTCTTGAAAAGTCCAGTTTGTTTCTCTCTTGAAAAGTCCAGTTTGTTTAGAGTGACCTGCTTAGACCCGCCACAACAACATTAATCAATTAATGGTGTGAGATGGGGACGGGAATATCTCTTTGTTGGACTAACAGTAGACAGAAGGTGTATTCAGAAAGCTGTTTTGAAAAAGATTAAGGCCAGAGTAAAGAGATGAGATTTCAGACGTGACTTAAGTCTCCATGTTGCAAACTGTTTATCCTGAATGTGAAGCTTCAGGAAAAACATACACGTCATAATTAAAGCACATTTCAAAAGAATGAAATGTAACTTTTTAATAGTGCCCGACCGATATATCAGTATCGGCGTATATGTTTACAGATATGCGTAGATATGAAAACTTTTATAGAATTGGTGTCATTACGTAGTTTGTCCAGCAGAACACACTCCGGCTCTGAGCTGATGGATGGCGGAGTTAAGCTGTGTCTTCTCGGTAAGTTGCTTACTAGTTTGTGAAATACATACTGGAAAGTTAATAAAACAATGACCCCCTCATTTTCTCTTTTCAATATAACGTTAACCCTGACAACCATGTCACTCATGTTTATCACATCTGTTTGCTGTGTTAGCCAGCTATAGTTTGTCAGTGCAGGAAGTAATGTAGCAGATTGAAAGGTAAACATCAGAGCATCTTTTTGCAGCTCATCAGACAACAGTGCAGTGGTAGATTGTGTCTGTTGAGTGTTGATTTCACACTACGCTGTTACCTAGTTGATGAGACCCAATGCTGGTCCATATTTTAATCTCTGTGACAATGAGCTTATAGCTAACTAGCTAACCACATAGCTACTTTCATTGCTTGTCAGCTGAGTGGAAGCTAATGTGTAAACATGCATTCTCATCCGAACAATTCCAGTTGTTGCATTCATAAAATGTAATATTTAAAAGTCTGGTTTTCCACTGTTGAAAGTTTCCCCTGAACTTGTATAGCAGAATATGGTGTAACACCACTGCAGCAGTTTATCTTAACTCAGCAGGTGTAAATGCTTCTTGTTTTACAACTTGCCAATAATTGACTGGCAGTATTAATATAGTCAGCAATTGACTGATACTTAACAGGACTGATGTTTATTTTGCGATTTAATTAATTTTTTTATTCTTTATTTTAATGGTCAGCATTTGACTGATACTATAGAGTACTGATGTTTATTTAGCTATTTATTGTATTTTTATTTATTCTTTATTTTCTCAGTGGTTTTTCTAGAATTTGTAGATATATTTTTGTGGCCAAATGAAAATGGAAAGTGTATATCCAATCATGTCAAAGCAGATTTCAACATGGTGTAACTGAAAACCCAGGCCTTTAGGCCTCATTTGTTTTGAGAATAAATAAATTTTCTGACGTCACTAATCTGGAATATAAACCAATTAATTCTGCAGACAAAACCTTTCACATGTAACCCATTCTTATTAAATATCAAATCTGTTGCGCTATACCTTAATGAATGAGTATAATTTAAGTAATTTATGTTAATTCAAAAAATACTTTGTTTCTTAATACACATAACAAATGAAGTGGGGTGACTCATACTAAGCCAACAAGGCTCATCAAATGAAATGTCATCTCGTCTTTGGGATGGCCATTACAATAAAAAGCATAAAAAAATGGTGGTTAAACTGCCTCGCTTGAAAATTGGTGTGACAGTATGTTGGTGGGCAACACACTGTCAGTGATTGTGGGGGAGAAGACGTGTGTTTGTGAAATTAACATGCCATTTTCCTTTTTTTAGGTGTTTTTCTCTGTTCTTGAGACTTCAACAGAGTAGTGGGGACAGCCTGTTTTAAGAAGAGTAACTTAAGTGACATTTATTTAGAATTAGGGCTGCACGATTTGGACAAAAATTCATATTGCGATTATTTTGACAAATATTGCTATTGCGATTAGAACTGCGATTATGATGGTAATATTTTCCACATTTTCAACTGTAAAAAGGCTACTGGGGTTTTCACACTTGAGCCCTCTTAAAAAGAACCAAAATTAGACCATTTTTCAATTCAAACACAAACAAATCATATTCATATCCAAATGTTACCATCCACCGAGATGCTGCTACCGCAGATAATAATAAAAAACGCTTCACGCAGGACGCGCCAGTTTATTGTAAATAAAGCGTTTAGCGCATGTAAGCAAACGGAACAGAACTCAGAGCACTTTTGATACGCTAAGCATGAGAGGGAGTTGTGGAGCACAGAACCGCTCTGAAAACACGGTAACAATGCCCTAATTTAATATAGACTGGACAGAGCAGCGAAAATAAACTTTGAAGGGAGCATACTATTTATTTATATCACAGACCTTTGCAATTTAATAAATCGCACAAGGTCATATCGCGGTTTCGATTTTATTTCGATTAATTGTGCAGCACTATTTAGAATGCATATTTACATGTAAAACCAAGATCTTGGATATTCAGGAAGGTCCATAACATTGTAAATAGGAGGGACAAAGAAGAAAATCTGGTTTGCTTATAATACTGTTGTGGATAAGAGCAAATTATTTCATCATTTAATTTAGTCTATAAAAACTGATCTTGTCTCATAGCCTTACAGATTTTCACAAAATGTTGACTGATTTCATAATACAATGTAATTGATGGTAGGGCTGTATGATTATGAAAAATATTATAATTTGATTATTGCCATTGATGCTGTTATCGTGATTATTAATGTTGATTAAAAGATAAAACTACCGTGATGTCACAAATGAAACATCAGTGTGGTTCTTCATAGTAGACTTCAACAGTGTGCGGCAGTTACTTTTAAGTATATTTTAAACATTTAATATTGCAAAAATGTTTGTTAATGTTAGGCATAATAAAATCTATTTTGAAGGGATGTTTATGGTACAGAAGAAACGTGTGTAGTTTCTTTGTGAACTATTGAAAAAACAGTTTATACTTCATTCAACATGCCAGTGTGACATGTTGAAATTGCACATCCCATCGTTTAATACACCTCTAAAGCCAGAGAAAGGGGGCATAAAATCAAAAAAATACCAAAAGACATGCAATTTGTGCTTTTACTAAAATTATTTGTCCATGTAGAGTAAATATGACATTTTATATTCAAACTTATTAACAGCCGATTTAAATTGACCATGTTACTGCATTCAGTAAGCACTGTGGTTGCAAGACCCATTCATCTCTTTGGATCTTCATTGGTGATCTTGTTCATGTAAGATTATGGGTAAATCATAGTGGTTGCACTTTGGGGGAAAACAAAACAAAAACAGCCATTTGTGATAAGAGTTTGTGTGATTTATAAAATTGTATATACTGACCAATAGCAGCTGCGGGGCAAATGAGTCGTATAAGACCAGATGTGATTATGATGGTGATTTGTAAAATATGCCATTCATGCCATATTTTAAATTTGTTTTGGCTACACACCCAAATCAAGATTAGAACAGTTTAGCTTAATTACTTTATTGCTATTATATGCACATCAAATTCAAATTGGCCTAAACTGTTATTGACTTTAGATCAACACCCCGATAATGCAGCACATTGCCCGCGACATAACGGCACAGCCAGCTCTGATGGTAACAGCTTTATATTTTAATTATTTTTGATTACTTAAATATAAAAAATTTAAAAAAAAAGTGATGTTGAAAGGACTTTTTTAGCAGCTGGATACATGAGTAAAATTAACTTATATTTTGAATAAAAATGTTATAGTTTCATATGAAATGATCTAAAAAGGTAGAATCTATTAGACGTCATTTTATTTAAACAGTGGCATTTTTCCAAGATGTGTTTCAGCTTATACTTAATTTTTCATAAATATTATACATTTTTATTATTATTATTATTACTAATATTTAAGACTAGCTACACTGACCTAAGCATGGTAATGTGGAGCCTTTCCTCCTGTGTAATATGCATGTTCTGTTTGAATTATGTTTGGATAATAATATAATAATAATAATATGTTCTTCAATTTTTAAAAGGGGGGAGAGAAAACTTCCTTTCACTTTTGTTGTTGATGTCAACAACAAAAATAATGTCACTTGATGCATGTCCTTGTACTCGAAAACCATGAACTATGCAACATAAAAGGAAATGCAACCCCAAATATATTAAATACAGGTTATGTTTGATCTATGACAGGTCACCACTTGATTTCCAATGTAAAATCTGTCCTGAAGCAAAACCAGTTGAGAAGCACCGAGTTAAAGGTACAGACAGGTGCTGTCTACAGTTAATTATTAATAATCATCGGACATTACTTTAAAATTCACACAGCTGATGTTATTTTTAATTTAGTAGTTATTTTAACATGCTATGCTAGCATGTAAACTAACATGCTTTAGTTATATAACATGTTGTAGTTGCATGCTATTTTTAATCATGTTTATAATTCGGTTTATTATTATAATTCTGTTCTTTCTTAATTATTCTATTTATTTTCACAAGGGAGACTTTATTTTTACACATACTTCAATAAACAAAATGGTTTCAAGTTTCAATTATAATAAAGCATTTGTTTAACCAAAAAAAAAAATCCCTTCTGTTTTCACTCCTTTAAGGGCCATTGTAACTGATAATAATAATAGTGTAATATCATACACCGTGATATTTTCTGAGACGGTTATCGTACCGTGAAAATCTCATACCGTTGCAAACCTAGTCTAAAGTAACCTTTAATGCCACAAGTCACGCTTTGCAGTCAATTACAAATTGGATTATGAACATGTTTTATTTTTTTTAGCATGTTAGCAGCAAGGCTATCCACATGGCGAGAACAGATTAAATATCACAAAACATACAAATTAAATAATAATTTTTTATATGTTAGAAACATTATTAAAAAAAAATCTGTTAAGCTTGTTTCTGAATAAAACCTTAGTCTAATAGTATTAAAAACAGCACAATCCAATAAAATGTGTGTAATAGTCAGTACAGTCTGACAGTGAAGACATGACGGAGGTTCTTCACCTTTTAATAAAAAGCCAAGTGTCAGTCTTGAATGACCAACATGACACCTAGTATATACAATTTGATCATGTCTATTTTTAAAGTTAAAGAATAGACTTTATTTAAAGTTAAATCACTACACTGTGTGATTTCTAGAGTAAGGGCTTCTTTAGCTGCGATGTCTAATTGGATTATGTAATAAAAACATTTGATATGTCTTTGATAGCAGAGTCGCTGCATCCAAATCTCCCTGGGTGGGGAGAGGCCTTGATATATAATCCTTTTATCCATAATCTCTATGAAGGAACTACAACTACAAGTTACACCCTGATATTATTTACATTTTTCTTAAGAGCAGTTTTCCATTAAAATACTGCAACCACACCAACATGTGACATCCTACAAAACAATGCATTATATAATGAAAAGTCTTAGTGTAATGTGTTTTGGGATAGGATACATGAACTCCAATAGCTTATTACAACAGACTATTTAATATTAGAAAACAAAAAAAGGCTTGGTAACATTTCGAAAATGTAAGATATATTTAACCAACATTGTGAACATCAGTACACTAGTAGTCTCAGCCTAGGATGGCACGCCCAGAGTCTGTGTGTTATAAGCGTCAGATGCCTTCTCGGGACATTCAGACCAAATCTGTTTGGCTGACTTCTACAGGATTTCTGAGAGCTTAGCTGGTCCGGGTGGAAGCACGAGTCGAGTCCACAAGGTTACATGTTGATACAATGAGCGCTTTTGAGCACTAAATATATCACAGAATTTGCCCAAGTTTGCCAGGTTAGTCACATCAACTCTTTCAAAAATATTCAGCATTTGGTTTGAGGCACATAGCATAAAGTAAAGCAGATGTCCTTGAGCAGAGCTGTATATTCTGCTTGTTTACATAGTTATCTCTGTGAAATACTCTTTAATGAGTTTCTGTGCTGTACTTACACTCGCTACAAATGTTCTGCTATTTTCCAGTGCAATCGCTCACGGAGACACGCACGCCGTGGTGCATGGTGGTCCAGGTGCATGCTCCCACATTAAAAACATTTTGTACATTAAGTTAAATGCATCAATCTGGTGCACTTTGAGAGCAAAATTAAGAGGCTAGATCTAAGAAGAACTTTTTGCTCTTGTAAACAATTTTGTGCTCTAGTAGAAATTCAATCCTAAGCACATTGTTGTATAGATATGAATGGTGATGACACAGCAAACAATTCATGGTAAACAGGATGGAGTTTAACCCAGTTAACAAATGGTCAAACCACAAAATTGACTAGAGCATACATTTGAGCCAGGGCTCGGCATTAAGCATTGTTATTTGCTTGTCATCCGGACAAGTAAATTGGTCATTCCCTTGTATCGGAGTATAAAAGTTACTTGTCCAGAGAGAAAAAAGGACATTTAAGTTACATGCTCAAGTAACATGTCATGGTTTATGTTGTAGATTTTTTCTAAAAATAAGACTGATGCCCAACTTAATAGTCTACCTATCCAATCAACTCAATTCTCTGCGACAGAAATGTAAACTGCATTGGTAGGGGAGGAGGCTATAGTTATATTGTAATTATTTTTTGTTACGTATGGTAGTCAAACAAAGAAAAGCCTCCATTGCACAATTACAGCAGGGATGCTCACACTTCTATTGAATGAGATCTCCTTTTTCATCATGTTATTGCAGCAAGATCTACAATGCACAATAAAGGCTATACATTATCACAATACCAAGATTTCAGTAGTCGGTAGTAAAATTGGAAAATTCTCAATATCAGCTTTGGCTGACTGACTATGGGAAATGCAACAGCACAAAACACAATGTTAGAGATCTTTTATGTTATTAAGAGAAGTGTAAAAATATTTTTGGTTCATTATGAAACCGTGGCAGGTAAAATTAAGCCGCCACAGTCTAGGTAATTAATGGGAAACACAAATATAGTGTCATATGTGTAAAAAGAAAAAGGATGTGGCTGTTCATTCAATAGATCTTTTGTCGGTCAAGCCCACACTCTTATATTCATATTAAATCACAGCATTTAATATGCTGGCTAATTTTATAATTTTTTCTGCCCTTTCTAAACTCGGTGGCTGTTATCTTGGCCCGCAAACAATGACCCAACACTAGGAAAGCTTTCAAATGATCTGCTTCATGGACCGTGATAACATCTCCCTTTCACTCCCTGAAAAGTGTGAAGGTCAAAAACAACTATTTTAATGAATCCTGAACCCTGTGTAGGTAGGAGACATGTTTCCCTGCCTAGATCTCACTAAATTCACAATTTGCATTCTAGCACTCATTTATAAACCAGAGACTATTCTTAGGCAGGTTGAGCTTATCACCAGCAACATTTTCCCAGGGTATATTGTTTTATCCTGAGAACAAAGCTGGTGTGTAATTACACTTACCTAATGTCACAACAGCACTCCCTCATCACAGTCTATAACTGTATATGATGTTTTTACATTACATATGCCACACACAGTGTCAGATTATGAAGAAACCATCGTTTTTTTTAAATTCGAAATGAAATATATACATTTTAAGTTTTGCTGCCTTTAGTCTATATTTATTCTCTTTAAAATAATCTATAATCTATGTACTTCCAAATGCTGACAAATTGGTTTCAGAAGATATCAGCATTTAAAATCAGCCGTCTCTCTCTTCCAGCTCGACAGGCCGAGGCACAGTCATGATGACACAGATGGCATGAGAAACTGTCCAATCAAATGCTTTCTAGAACGAGAACACTAACTGCCGCTGATCTGGCTGCGTTCTAACTGACGCTGATCATGCCTTTTACAATAAGAATCGCTTAATTTGTTTTCATTTACCATTATCACCTTTCAGCCTTCTGAGGCTCTCAGAGTGGAGGGCAATTGCCTTCGTATAGAATACAGCCTAGGAATGATGACTTCTAAATAAGACATACTGATGCCTAAGCTGGACGAAAGGAAACTCGCTGGAGCTTAGATACTGTATATATTCCTCTGCAGACAGAGGTTTCTTGGATATACCACTCGAATAAGTGTTCTTTATACCAATTGTATTGCTATTCAAAACGTGGACTAATTAGCTTCTACTCGCTTGTTTCACATTCATCTGTATTTGCACAATGGCTCCAGCACTGTCCTAACGTAAACAAAGTTCCCACCCTACATTACTTTTCTTGTTTCGAAAAGCTGGTTCACTTGAAAAAACATCACAAAACAGTAATAAAGTTGGCCATAACTTCCGTTTCATGGCTTCCATACTAGCTTGTACTTTCCTAGTCAACTTTGTTACTTCATATTGCACAAAACCCTTGGGGGTTACGGTCTTTCTTTAATGTTAAGGCTACTTTTAACCATAAGTGAAGTACCTTGTCCAAATAATAATCTATTTGGTAAACACTTCAACAGTTGTGCACTTGAAACACAATCATTGTTTTACAACAAAAAACTGTTTAACCATGGCATTTGTAGTAAAATCATAGTAAACACAATATAAACAGTTATTGTCATGGTTACAATTTATAGTATAATCATGGTTACTATATATAAACTACAGTATTACTGTAGATTTATTGTAAAACTATGGATAATTGTATCAAAACCATGATTTCTGTTCAGAAAACCATGGTGACTACAGTCATGGTTACTATAATACTACTACCGTAATTTCCGGACTATTGAGCGCACCTGAATATAAGCCGCACCCACTGATTATTAAATAAAATATAATTTTAAACATAAATAAGCCGCAGGTGCCTACCAGTACATTGAAACAAATGAACTTTACTCAGGCTTTAACGAAACACGGCTTGTAACAAAAATAAATAAGCTTTAACGAAACACGGTGTGGCAGCGGGGGCGTGGTCAAGCACCCGTCCGGGAGAGAAAAGCGGTAAGGGCGCTTACACCTGAGCTAAATTATGTCTAACACCGGTGTCTAATTTCCAGAGGTGGGGGACTCGAGTCACATGACTCGAGTTTGACTCGAGTCACAATTTTCAGGACTTGTGACTTGCTTGATTAAAGAGCAACATGCAGGTTGAATTTATAACTGAATTAATACTTTATATTGTCTGCAGAGGTCTTTTAAAAACACATATGTAGAAATTACTAATGAAATCTCATTTGATGTGGAGATTTTGATGAAAATGTGCTAGGCTCTGGAATACGCCTTTCCAGCTATAGCAACGCGTCATATGACGTAGGGCGAGGCAAACAAAAGAGCTCGCGGTCAGCTCTCTCATTGTTGGGTGTTGATGTAGTTAGAGCAGTAGTGAGAGACAGAAAGATTTAGATCGAGTTTTAGAGAAGCCATAATGGTAAATTATTATGTTTGTGCTGGTTGCATGAATTCCAGCCTGTCAGGACATCGTGTCCATCATTTTCCTTCTAGGAAAAACAAGGCTTTTCGGTCTTGGGTGCGTTTTGTGCAGGTGAAGAGAGCAGACTTCACTGCCGCGTCTGTTACCACACACTCGGTCGTTTGTGGCGCACATTTCACTCGGAGAATTATCGACCTGGAGATTTGTTGGAGTCTCGGATGGGATTTCGGAGTAAGGACCACGTGAGGCTGGTTACTGATGCTGTTTCTCGGTGCACTTGATGGAATCAAGCCCACCGTCAAAGTTTACACCGGATTTTGGCGCGGGCTGGACTCTAGGACCAAGTGCTAATGTTAGCAGACATTCTGTGCAACTGAAAAGAGGACTTAGCAGAGTAAGTCTTACTTATAATTATTTTAACTCTTAATTTGTGTAATTTCGTAATAATAATAGTATAATATTTTTATATAATATATTTTTTATAATATTAAATATTTAAAATTTATTTAGTATAATAATACAGAGAGAGGGAGAGAGACTGGGCTTTAGGACAGGTTGTCGTAACGTAATTGTCTGCCTTCTGAAATGAATTTAGTAGTTTGCACAATGCTATTGGCAGGAAGCTAGCCCAACTTTACCGTTTCCCCGCATTTCAATTCAAACTGTTCTCCGCCGCCCTCCGTCTGATTTTGTATCCCCGTTGGCTAACGTTATACTCTCCAATAAATTGCAAAACCACACCGGAGAACTCGGTTTCTTCATTCGCATCCATTGTAACCTGAGCTTGAACTTGACCAGACTCCCTCGCCCATCGTCACTTCCGGTTAGTGCTTTATAGACGCGGAACTTATTTTATCACAATTTATCTCAAAATATCGTTAATGGCTAAATATATATTACTCCAGTTCAGAAAATCTAGTTGTTTTATCATCAACATACACTATGCTATATAGGGGTGTCCAACCTGCATGTTGCTCTTTAAAGTACGAAAATGACTTGACTTCACTTTGACTTGAGAACAAGTTACTTGAGACTTGACTTGACTTGAAGTGGAAGACTCGACAATGACTTGAACTTATAATAAACAAACAGCAATACAATTAGGGCTGGGATAAACGATTATTTTTTAAACGATTAATCTAGCGATTATTTTTTCGATGCATCGATTAATCTAACGATTAATTTTTTTCAGTCCGATTCGATTTCGATTCGATTAATCGACTTGTGACAACACCAGTAATACCGGTTTCATCGGGGGTGGGGGTGTATAAAATGTAAAGAAAAAAAACATTTGCCGGGAGTTTGATTGACTGGCAATCTGATCAATCAATCATAATATGCCATTTTTGTCTGACAAAGTAGTCAGGAGAGAGAAGATTAACGTCGGTGGATTTGAATTTGAATAATGGATTGTAGGCTACCGTACTGACGTCTTTCCGCGGTTAAAACAACAGTCCTTCTGATGTAGGCTACATTCATGTTTAGCCTATTTGATGCTATAAATTAACCAAGGAAAAGATGATCGGTTCACGAGCAGCTTTAACTGAGGCAATCTGTCACGACACATTAAAGAGCCACAAAATAGTAGGCCTATTTATGGTTTAACTTTCTTTGAATGACCAAATTTGAAAGTTGAGACTTTATTAAATGTTACCTGCTTGGTCCTGTCTGTCAGCGCGTTGTCAGTGTCCTCTATGTATTTTTCACGACATTCATAGCTATAAGCGCATTATTAATAGCTATAAGTGAAAACTTTAGGTGTCGACAACGTATTATAGCCTACTCCAACATCGAGTGCAATGTGGGGAGTTGAAAAAAAACTTACGGTGCTCTGTCATCTGCAGCTGCAACCGGGTGGCGCCTCTTAAGGTGCTGGTGCATTGCCGTGGTGCTAGAATGGAAGGCCATCTCCATTTTGCAAAGACGACATATCACGGAATTGTTTCCTTTTAAATTAAAGAATTCCCATACTTTAGAGGAACGAGTGCATGCCGCCTTGCACTTCTGATAGTCTGAGGAGCCACTGGTGTTGCTACTAGTCGCCGGCGCCGCCATCTTTGTTTTGGGTCCGACAAATCGACACGCATATTTTGCGTCAACGTATTTTTTGCGTCGACGCGTTGTCTCAGCCCTAGTTTTTTGCTTTATATTTAGTGTTTATATTTATTGTGACTCAAAACGTAAAAATATGGTTCACTTTTACTCATTCTTTAACTGCTACAGCCTCTTCGTAAGCAAAGACTGCAATGTGCTCGTGCGTTTATGTTGTCAGTTTGACAATAAACGTGATGAGATCACCACTCAATATCACTCATAACTGGCTCTGACTCGAGCACAATTAGGTAGGGGGTGTGTGTGTCCATTGCAAACACGCTTTCAGATCTGCCTCAGTTCCGCTATGCAACACCCATATTTTCACAATCCAATCAACAACCAATGGATAAACTCAAAACCCATACCCTACAGCTGTTTCACTCGGAAATACATCACAATGCAGAAGTAAACTTGCAATATCAAAACAGGACTTCATACCTTTGAAAACATGATTGCCAGATGAATCCAGTTCGCCACACTTGGATCAACTGTCCATGTCAAGCATTCATTGAAAAAAAAAAAAATCCAATAGCACTTTTTGTCCATAAAAGTGATCAATCTGGGAAATATTGATATATTCTCCATTGTTCACATGAGATCTTGCCTGAAAGAATTAACCTTCGTCATCGTTCTTCAACAAACTATGCAATCTGAGCAGCATTCATGTTGTAAAACTGTATAGTCTCATAAACAAAATGAGCGTGTCTCCAAAGTCTATCTCAAACTATTTTTTACATTTTATTAGTTTTATTCAGAATAGCCAAGCAGTGCAGTCAGATTTTGTGTCGTCCTGAAAGGCGGAGCCTTAATTTTACTCTGTATACCAGCAGTGATTTTCAGAGAAAAAAAGGTTGCAGGAACCTCATTTTTTGTTAGATCATCTTCAAATTTGAAACGTAACTTCTTTAGACTTGTGGCTTTGAGAACATAGTATTTCTGGGTTGTCTTGGTACTTTTATTATTGTTTTTTTAGATTATAAATACATGTTCTGCACAAAATACTTCTATTTCTATAAACTTCAGCTTCTCAAACTTAAAAAAAAAATAACAACATATATTAATTCTGAAATAAAGCCCAAAGTGTCTTCTTTCAAAAGATACTACAACTGTGTCCATACTCCAAAGGTAAATGGTCTGCACTTATATAGCACCTTTTTAAGCCTTAACGCTATTCAAAGCGCTTTACATAGCGTCTCATTCACCCATTCACACACACACATTCAGCTGCTATGTAAGGTGCTAGCCTGCCATTGGGAGCAACTTTGGAGTTAAACAGCAAGTCTTGGTTTTGCCTATGTCTTGCCCAAGGACACTTCGGCATGTGGAGTCGTGTGGGCCGGGATTTGAACCACCACCCCTGCGATTAGTGGCCGACCCGCTCTACCAACTGAGCCACAGCCGCCCATTAAGCCTCCATCAGAAGGGTCCAGTAAATACAACCATTTAAGTTCAGGTATGTCATTTTCATGGTTTTTGCTCAAAAAGGGTTATCAACAGGTTAAACAGCAAGTCAGCTGCCTATGTTTTCAGATGCAGCTAGGGTTGCCTCTTGTGGAGCTGTAGAATAAAGGACACTGTCTAAAGTTTTTAGTGGGTGGGTGGGGTGGAGATGGTCTGTAGTGATGGCAGTTGAGCTTGTGAGGACTTTTCAGATGGTCCCGTATCACACCCGTGACAGTATTAGGACGTTTGAGCACAATGTGTGGACTAAAATGTCCCTTATCTGCATTTACAACAAATATCAAGGTTAAATTAACGATCTTGAATGATTTCGCAGTCACACCAATGGACCAGCTTAAAATATTGGAGATTTTGACTTTTTAGTTTTAAAGATGGGACGATCCTATATTTTAGGCAACCCTATATGCAGCCCATGTCAGGAGTCTTTCACTTTTTGTTTTTAACTTCCCAGAGTACAACGTATTGCCAACCTTAGACTCTGCCAAGGACAACAAAGTTTAAATTGCACTTCAAGAGTTACACACCAGGATATAAGGCCAATTTTAAAATAAAACCAAACCTTGAGGTTTGGGAGTCAAAAGTAAAAGAAGAAAAAAAAAAAAAAAAGTACAGGTACTTTGTGACCCTGATTTATATCCTTCAAACTGAAACTGAAAATGAGTTATATTGAAAGTTGTAAGTATCAATTAGAGGTCAACCAATATGGGGTTTTTAATTGCCAATGCCAATATCCAGAGAGCAGGGTGGCTGATACACACTTGAAGTCAGGAGTTTACATACACTTAGGTTGAAGTCATTAAACTACATTTTTTAACCACTCCACAGATTTCAAATTAGCAAACTATAGTTTTGGCAATTAATTTCGGACATCTACTTTGTGCATAATACCAATAACTTTTCCAACAATTGTTTACAGGCAGATTGTTTCACTTTAAATTAATATCAAATAATTCCAATGGGTCAGAAGTTTACATACACCAAGTTAACTGTGCCTTTAAGCAGTTTGGAAAATTCCAGAAAATGATGTCAAGCCTTTAGGCAATTAGCCAATTCACTTGGGCTAATTGGAGTCAATTGTAGGTGTGTCTGTGGATGTATTTTAAAGGGTAACTAAACACCTGCTCAGAGTCTGACTCCACCCACTAGAAATATTTGAAAATGCTGGAAAAGTGGGCAGACCCCGGCGGGGATAGAGGGAACGAACCGAGTGCGGGGCTGAGCGGGGGGGGCACCTGAGACTCGTAGTGACGGATTAATTGACAGCTGCTGTCAGACTCTATGTTATTATTATTCCTCACACGGTCGCAACACGACTTGTACATGAATCTGGCGTGGTGAGCTGGAACCTGCTTACGTCAGCTGTCACCGCTTACGTCACGAAGTACCGCAAACAGCCAATAGGAAAATTCAACTGCAGTAACCACCGTTCAACCTGAAGAGGGCAGCCCTCAGACGTTTTTACACCATATATTGTAGAATTAAAACACTTTATACACAAATGTCAAAAAAATTACTTGAATCAATGACCAGTACTAATAAAGCCCCATGCTTGCAGATCATTAACTAAAAAAAGTTGGTTTAGGGTTTAGTTACCCTTTAAGGCCTACCTTCAAACTCAGTGCCTCTTTGCTTGACATCATGGGAAAATCAAAAGAAATCAGCCAATACCTCTGAAAAAAAACATTCTGGTTCATCCTTGGGAGCAATTTCCAAATTCCAGAAGGTACCACATTCATCTGTACAAACAAAAGTATGCAAGTATAAACACTGTGGGACCATGCAGCCATCATACCGCTCAGGAAGGAGACACATTCCGTCTCATAGAGATGAACATAGTTTGGTGCGAAAAGTGCAAATCAATCCCAGAACAACAGCAAAGGACCTTGTGATGATACTGGAGGAAACTGGTAGATAAGTATCTATATCCACAATAAAGCAAACCCTATAATCGACATAACCTGAAAGGCTGCACAGAAAAGAAGAAGCCACTGCTCCAAAACCACCATAAAAAAGACAGTCAACAGTTAGCAAGTGCACAAGAGGACAAAGATCTTACTTTTTGGAGAAATGTCCTCTGGTCTGATCAATAAAAAAATATAACTGTTTGGCCATAATGACCATCGTTATGTTGGGAGGAAAAAGGGTGAGGCTTGCAAGCCGAAGAACACCATCCCAACCATGACAAAATGGCTTAAGGACAACAAAGTCAAGGTATTGGAGTGGCCATCACAAAGCCCTGACCTCAATCCAATAGAACATTTGTGGGCAGAACTGAAAAAGCGTGTGGGAGCAAGGAGGCCTACAAAACTGACTCCGTTAAACCAGTTGTCTGGAGGAATGGGCCAAAATTCCAGCAACTTATTGTGAGACGCATGTGAAAGGCTACCCAAAACACTTGACCCAAGTTAAAAAATTTAAAGGCAATGCTACCAAATACTAACAAAGTGTGTGTAAACTTCTGACCCATTGGGAATGCGATGAAAAAAATTTAACCTGAAATAAATCATCTCTACTATTATTCTGACATTTCACATTGACCAAACTGACCTAAGACAGAGAATGTTTTCTACGATCAAATGTCAGGAATAGTGAGGGGGAAAAAAAGAAAAACAAGTTAAAATGTATTTGGCTATGGTGTATGTAAACTTATGACTTCAACTGCATCATAATTTACTAGAGTAAATAACAAACATAAAATTGCTAAAAATACAAATTATAATAAACTCTTATTTAGCACTATATTTACTCAATTTCACACAAAACTAAAAAATACTATTGTATTTTAAATGATAGATAGATTTCTGTTTAGTCATCAAATTTTTGTAATTTATTTGCACATGAAGAAATTATTAACATATTAGGAAGGAGGAAATAACAGTACACACAGTAGTCCAGTAACTATTGATGGCATGTCCACATTAGCAACCAGATTTACTCAAAAAATGACAGAATCAAACCAATTGTACATACAGTACATAGTGAATATGACATTTACTTATAGCACACGTGAAGCCCTTTTACCTCCTTGTTGCCTAATCAGTTAATGGATTAACTGAAATCTGTTTATAACGAATGGAACACTAAAGGAAACTGATCTCTGAACAGTTTGAAAAGCACCTAATTTACATCGTACCCAAGTATACAGCTTCAGTGGCAGCATTTTTTTTGAGAATCAAGGAACTTTTTGATCCTTATACTTAAGTTTTTGATTCTGACTGATAGAATGTGTGCTTCAGAGGAAGATATTAGATTAGATTTTATGGGGTTCGTGAATTACATCTTTTTAAACTAGATATCTGTATATTTGCAGATGGTATATAATAGAAGTTTTATTGAAATTTGCCTTTATCATTAGAGAAGTTACAGGGAATGAAAAAGGCGAGCACTTTAACACTTAGCTAAAACACGTCTGCTGCTCTGATATGTGGACCAATTAAATGACACCGTGTTGCACACCGGTCTATTATTGTAGTATCACGATGGCACATAACAACAATACGAACCATGACTGGTCGTTTGCATGTCTCAGTCACTTCACATGCAAGCAGGTGTTTTTCAGCACCCTCAAGAAAAAAATGGCCAAACAGGAAAATGTATTGGCCAATGCCGAGAATTAAAAAAGTCTGAATATTGGCCATATCGATCGACCACTATCAATACTCAAACTGATAACAGGATTACAGAAAGCCTTATTTTAAATGCCTCAAAGTGATAATTCACAAAGTTTTGACTCACTTTTGGGGCAGTGGTGGCTTAGTAGTTAAGGCTCTGGGTTACTGACCAGAAGGTTGGGGGGTTCAAGCATCCGCCAAGATGCCAATGTTGGGCCCTTGACCCCATCTGCTTCAGGGGCACCGTATCATGGCTGACCCTGCGCTCTGACCCCAGCTTAGATGGGATATGTGAATAAAAGTATTTCACTCTATATGTGCAAATGTATAATGTGTGACAAAAATAAAGGTTTCTTCTTCTAAATTCAGTCTGACAGTCTTCAGCAGTGTGGGAGCCAAAAACAATGATTTCATGCAGCTGAGAACTGTGGCGGCCCACACAAAAGGTATAGAATACAAATCTATGGACATAAATTATAGGATCTACGTGCTCTCATAGAAGAAAAAGCTTATAACCACCAGTAAATTACAGTCTAAACAACTGCAAAAAAGGTCACAGTGTTCTATCAATAACATTTAATCTGATCTGCTCCTTTGTAGCACACAAAAAAACAAAACAAATAACCTAAATGAAAAACCCTGAAGGAAAAAATGATAGAACGTGTCGATGAGATTTTGAAAATGACTCGACGGCCTTGTAAAAATTAAGGCACTTAGTCAATGCAATTGATGTTACATAACAGTTCTTTCTGAGAGGAGGGGATGTAGGATGATGATGAATTTGGATAGAATGAAAAAGGACACAAAAGCTCATCATCACATACGGACCGCATGAGACTATTAAAATGTCCCACAAATCCATGTTCTCTGCGGTCAATGCAGTAACAATCGAAGAGCTACTTTAACAGAAAAACATCCAAAACAGACCGGCAATACAGAGCAAAAGGAACAAACGGCACTTCAAAAAAGAGAGAGACTGCCTTTCCCATCAGGGATCAATACAGTATCTATAAAGGGGGTTGGGAGGTTTGGATCCAGGAAAGCCTTTGTTTCAACCATGTGATAGGAGCACTTTACCCACATATGAGAACAACAGGCTTTCAGACCAGTAAGCCCCCATCCTGTAAATTCCAATCAAGGTGACTTTTTTGGGGGATAGGCAATGTGAAGCTTAATAAAATGTATTATACATTTATTAAGGGCTGAATGAATCATCATATTAAGGGTTCAAAGGTCTAGTCTCTCATGCATGATGCATACAAATACAATCAAGTCATTAATCAAAAATGAAAGCCTGCCAGATATAAACGGTGTCTTTAAACTATAAACATAACGTACAAATGAGGAACATGTTGAATATATCAAGTGTGTGCTGCAAAAATATGCAACGTAACGCATTATATAATGGAAAAGTACAGCACGTTACACTAACCACAGGTTGAGCAGGTTAATGTTCTATTAAACATAAAAGCCCTCTGCTGTCCACAGCGAGACAAAATGCTGCGGTGAATATAAATAACCCGTAGATTTTACTGAAAACAAAGGTTAGGACGAGCTTAAGGTCATAAAGAATAGTTGATTGGGCAACATTTGGAACAGCGTTTGGAACGTTTTGAGACAGCCATTCGTTATTCAGTTCAAAAAGATTCTAAAAGAACGACTCGAATCTTTTAAAACATTTCCGTCGACGTCACGTTCAGCGGGCCGAGGGCAGAACTCGACCTAAGAGAGAGGGGGAAAAATCCAACCAAATATTATGTAATACATCTAGTTACGGAAAACTCCCAGCGTCCAGGCTCAATGCAAAAGTTGTAACTGTTTACCACCGGATTTAATAATTTTTGCACATACATGCATCAACACAGGAAATCAAGTTTACACGATGTATTTACTTTAAAAGGGAGGCAGGCCGAATACAATAAATTGAAAAATCCCTCACAAGTGATAACACGCGTTTGTTTTTTTGCGTCTTAAAGGGCCAGCACGCCTTCGTAGTATTTAAATTAATCTCTATAGCATTGGAAACCCATGTGATGCATAGGCTTAAATGGCTGTGAACATGTCGGGACAATATCCACGCGAAACACTAACCGAAAAAGTGATACGTACGATATGCTCTAGTAAAATCGAAAGCCTACTGATCTAGATGCAGCATACATACGCAAAGCCTGAATCAGGATATATACTGCGCACCCAACCCATCGTCTCAAACACACACGCGCGCGCGCATACTGCATGGTTTTAACCTACTCAAGACTGAATAGAAAATATGCACACACAAAACACCTGAGTGAACTAACAAACTTGTCTGATCACAAAGTGCTGATGTGTAGTTACCAGCTATGAGCTTTCGTAAAGACACTCAAACATATTGACACATATATTTAGTTATATGTGCTAGTCGGCTGATCTTGCAACCTTGATGGTCTGACTTTCAACGCCGCCTACTTCACGGATTTAACCAGAACAAACCGTGGAAAATAACAACCGAGAACGTTCAGCGTCGTCTTCCCGTCGCATTCAGAGACTGAAACGCCCTCTGCGTGCCGAATTTCACCGCACGTCGATTTAGAGCATAATTACATTAAAAATGTCTGAAGTTGCCACACACTACCGAGTTATAAACTAACAAAGAGAAAACGAGGAACTTACCACGTGATGAGCAGTCGATTCCGTGGGGGAAATGTGTTATAAATCCCCACGCCAAAGAACTATAGAAATAATATTTAAAAGGCAAAAGCAATTATCCAGATGCTGATTCCGCTGTTGCACGTTCAGGTGGAAAAATCCCCGGCCTCTCGCGCGCTCCGGTGTACGGTAACCCCCCCTCCTCTTCCTCCTCCCACTCCTCTGGGCTGCGTTTAGGAATCACGAAATGGGCGAAAGAAACGGGGGCAGTCAAGCTATAGGAGCTCAGTCGGCTGTTTTTCAATATCTCCCGAAAACTGCCTCGAAAACCGGCTGAAATGTGTCCCTTCCCGGTCCTTCTTTGGGAGAAACCCCTCTTCTACTGCTCCGAATGACCATTCGTGCTCAATTTCGACAAGAAAACCCCGGTTTCATATGTTTTTTTTTTTTATTGTCGTTCGAGGGGAAACGACGAGTTTGGAAGATGGCGGCTCGCTCCTCTCCCTCGGCTTGCGAGTCTGACCAGAAAGAAGCAGAGCGGCGCAGTGGCGGGAGAAAGACGCGCTACTCAGACTGGCCGCTGGAGGCGCAGGGTTTCCTGCCGTGACGCAGGACTGCAATAGGGGGCGCAACACATCGCGGTGACGCTTAGGACATTACCAAAACAGTCCTGTGCATTTAGGGAGAAAACATAGTAGAAAAACAATCCCAAACATTATTCACTGTGGATACGAGAAAAATGCATTCCTTGACAAAATATCATACTAGAAAAATATAATGGAAGTATATGTGGTTGCTTCTAGAAAGAAGTTCTAAAATAGTTGCTGTACCAGAAGAAGGAAGTCAAGGTTGACATTACAGCACTAACCAGGACTTTGTCCAAGAACCCTCCATGTGCATACAATTTTAAGACTAGATTTGTAGATGCAGGCAGGCAGAAAGACAAATAGACCTCTTTCACACTCAGGGATTTGGAATGTGGAGTTAAGCTTTGCAGGGTAAACTTCGACAGCGGTGAATGGGAGATCACAGCTAATATTATTTTCACTTACCAATTTGCTCCAAGACCAAAATAAATGTTTTAATGACTTTCCAGAAGAGGAAAAAAATAGAGAGCAGTGGATTAAGACAGTGACATGGGAGAAGCCAAATTTACTGTCACTCTCTCAGCAGCTGTAATCGAAACCCCCTCACAGCTGTGGTAATTAGTTTTTTTAAAACTAATTCCAGGGTGATATAACACAAAGCATAATGTTATAAACGTACACTCAATATTTGTAAAAATTACCATACAAATTGTTTTGCAAGAATAACAGCACCATCTACTGCTTAAAATAAGAATAGATTATTTTTCTTCAGTATTGGCTGACCATTTATTTAATCTAAACAATTTACAGTACACTTACACAAGGGACAATTTCCCCTACCTCCACAAATGTATTAATTACAATACACTTTCTATTTATTTAAAGAGATGCAAACAAACATATATGGCTTACAACGGAGTCTGTCTCACCTTATAGAGGCTTGGTATTCGTCCCAATGGTTGATTTACTGGAACTGCCATTGTTATTCCAAATGTAACTGAATAACTCCCAAACAGAAAAGGCAGTGGTTCAGTCTGTAGCCAGACAAAAACAAAAATATAATTTTTTTAGCATTTATAAGAGTTTATCAGCCCATAACAAGGTCAGAAATTATCGGGGGCTTAAGCCAAAAACGCCACTGACAGCGACAAAAAAAGGCCAGAATTCAAAATGTTGGGGCAAAAAATGCCCCATAATGGATTCCTTTAAACACCTGATTAATTAATTTTTTCTGTATTTAAGTCTAATGCACATTATCACAAAATATGATGCTGATTAAAATTGGTAATAGCCTTAAGGAATTAATTTTGAATAATATTAATTATAGAAATGACTAAAAATCAAGAATTTTACATAAAAGAATGACAGTGATTTTTTTAATGCCCTTCTATGGGTAAAAAAAAAAAGCCCCTAAAAATCAGATCTAGGTGGCAAAGTTTGCCCCATAATAATAAAAGGTAATTTCTGACCCTGGCCCATAATCCTTACAATTCATACATCTATTCATTTATTTGAGTGTAACAGCCCATAATCCAAACAAATCACATAATTCTTTAAAGATTACAAATTGTAATTTTCTAAAATAATAATTTGTATCTCATTTACATACATTTAAAAGCATGAACCATTTAATCCCATTAATAAAAATGTATACATCAATTATACCACACCATATTTTTTTAAAGATTTTAAATTGTAATTTTCTAAAATTAATAATTTGCATCTCATTTACATAATTTTGTGAGTGTTAATGATTTGATCCTTTTAAAATATTTTTATATTTCAATAAAAACATGACATAAATTAGTCACTGAAACTTGTTAAAGCAATTGAAATATATACTGTGGGTGAATGTATACTTTCATTCACCCATCCTTGTCCCACCGTGTTAAGCAGTAAATAAATAAAGTAGCTTAATATGTAATTAAATCTCAATAAAACAGTAAAAAAAAATTCAACCATATCTAAAAAAAGACTAGAATGTTATAAAAGACTAGTAAAAAGCGCTTTAGCAAATTTGATGTCTCGGGGCAGATGATGGAGTTACAGACCGCGTTTCAAATACTAGTGTGCTGCCTACCTAGACAGCATTTTTTGGCATCATATACACGTTCGGCACTCTGTACAGGTAGCAGCTCACTAGTTTTTAAAATACAACCACATTCTCAACCAGTTCCAATACAATAATAACAACAACTAAAAAAAACTTGTAGAAAAAACAAAAGAGCACATACATTCAAATATAATTAATAATATTCATTAGAGATTTCGTAAATACAGTCCGATATTAATTGCATTTACTCATTTAGGCGGCCACCCGCCTTAGATTCACTGTTTAGCATGCTAACATCATCAGCTGACAGTCTCTGCTCTGTTACAGCCTTTCTTTCATCACCATTCGCATCTTTAAGGCGAACCGAAAGGATAAAATTTCAGCTGACATTCTCAGCTGTCACTACAGGTCAAACGACCCTTTTAGAGTAGTTTTAAGTTCATTTTGAGGTTATTTGTGCTGGACTAAAATATTTTTTTTTGCAGCCAAACAATTTCTGGCCTGTTGACTACAACCTCGGAGATGAAATTACTTTGTCATAATACCTAACGCTCACAAAAGGATAAGCAAAATGGAAAATTACATTCCTCTGCGTCTACTTTAATATTTTACGTTGAAAGGGGCATTGTTCCACAACTGAAATGACATAAATAAATACATTTTTACATGACAGAGTACAGAATTCACGTTCACTTACCTGCACGGATGGACTAGACTTGAGCCGGAAGTGCCGACCCATATCAACCTGTGATTGGTCAGTTTATGGATAGACGGCCGCTGATTGGCTGATTTACATGTTTTCATAGAGCGATGGTCTTACGAGTGAAAGTAGAAAGCTGTAACTTTGCAAGAGTTGATTTTAATTTATTTATGTATTTTAAGTTATTGTCTATTTTTTTGAAAAGGTACACACGTGCCTAATATACTGTCATGTCTGAACCTAAACCAGTCCTATTGCAATTGCTTAATATCCACTAGCTTTGTCTGCTGTTGTTCTAGCAAACGATTGTATAAATGCCATTCCCAAACCGAAGGCAAGAATAAATGTAAATATAGATCCAGTATTATTTGTTTTTATAAAATGCGTCCTCTTACATTCTAGCACATACATAATAGTGAGTAATCGCCATCGACCAATGCATTTTAGAGGCCTGGCTAACATTTGCATCATATTCTGAACGGCACTGGTTTGTGGTGTTTTTAAAACACTTCATAACCTCTACTGTGTTCTCAGAGCTATTGCAAAAATGTTAAAATCACGGTAACTATAGTTATCAACAAAATACCACACTTAGTACGTTTATTGTTGAAAACATTAATGCATTAACTTGCATGAGCCTCCAAAGATTCTGAAAGCCTCTTAAACCATTCAAAGGTCCCATAATGATGTGTTATGGATCTTCATTAGTGATAACTGTAGTAACCTCGGTGTTATGGTTCCCATGATTCATATATTTTGCAAGGGTTACTTATGAATTTTGAAAAGTCTCCTCCTCAAATCCAAGTGTTGATCAATGGAGTGATGATCACGTTTTCCTTCAATGACCACATTAGGATTTCAGTCAAAGTTGTTTATTCGATTACCTTTTAATTTCTTAAAATGTACAATAAGAAGCATTTAGCAGAGCTCAAAATCATTTTTATAATAATAAACTGGTAAAATAAAATCCAAGAAAGATACTTTGTGCACATGTTCATCAGTTTTGTTCTCAACAGCACCAATATTTCAGAAAATTCTCTCAAGTCTGACCACTGGTCACTGTGCCATCAAACATGGTGTTAATCTGGACACTGTGGCCTGGTTTTCGAAACATTTGACTAACAGAAATGGGGAAGGGTGGACTCATTTTTGGCAAAGAAAACACCTACGCTGCAGGTCTTGCAGCTGGGCAAAAACATGTGGATTCAAAATGTTCCGAAGCTAGATCGCTTTTCTGTTAGGAGCATAATATATGGGTGAGTGCGAGGGTGGAACATTCTTCTGATCAACAACAAAACAAAAAAAGCAGATAAAACATAGGAAGTGCCAAAAGATCAGCTTGAAAATCTGGTGAAAAGGTCTGCATCATTAAAAACTAGTACTTTCTTTAGAAACTTTTAAAAGGTTAGGATTTTTCTTCTAAACAGATGGCAATCTGATAGAAGATATGCAGTTAACATTATAGTGCCTGATTCTCTTAGGCCATAGGCAACACTTTTTTGATGTGGGCAGAAAGTGCTTCTTTAATCCCTGCAAGTATGTTCCATGATGAAAAAAGGGAGGTTGAGGAATCAAAGGACTACCAACTCTTAAACAGGTCTTTATTCAGAGTAAACGCTGATAAAATAACATAAAAGGCCTCAACATTAAGACAGGAACATCCATGAATGTCTGTGGCTCTTTTTTGTCTTAAATTGACAACTGACTTGAAGACAGTGGAGTCATTGGCAGGTATGGGAAAATTTGAGCTCTCTTTGAATTCTTCCAAGTGATTGTGTCTGTGTGATGCCAGTGACGATGGGATGAGACAGGACCAGAAGATCAGACTGATGAGAGACCATTAAGGCATGATGATAGGAAGGATGGGGTGGGGGGATGAATGATGAAAATAAAATAACAGAAATTAGGAGGTACTGTTATTAGCAGCAGTTTGTTTTTCTTATTTTCTCCCTCCTTTATCAAAGCTGGAGTCTTTGAGCTGCCCCCAGATTGGCATTATTTCAGAGCAAGTCCAGAGTGGTGTTGGGGGGGGTGCTACAGAACCTCATCGCTCTCCGTGGTGTGGAGCTGTGTGTCATCCGCATCAGTCATACTGCTCTCCTGTGACTCCTCCACTTCCGCTGCTAAACCCAACAAACAATGTTACACAGAGCACAAAACCATTACCCTAAATAAACAGATCTCAAATAAAAAATATAATATTGGGTTGCCACTGGTGTGCTGCCAAGTATTACAGCAAATTACATAACTTATTTATACATAAAAATAATAAACTATTTTTATATAGTGCCTTAATTTTTTTACCAATTAAAAAGTTTTTACTCCTAAAGAAATGAATTTATAATTTTAAACATATAAAATCATGACCACTCACATGAGATGAGGACTGTAGTTCTATCAGTGACCTTATAAAAGCTGTTTTATGCTACATGGGGCAGGGGCCCCTCATGGGGGTCGCATTTTAGAATCACACAACCAGCTGAATACTATCATCTCAGTAACCATCTTGTTATTGGACACTTTCATTCTTGGATTAAATGAATCATGGCTGAATATAAATAGTGGATTTCTACAATGGCATCTATAACTGAAAACTATTGATTTTGAATTATGCTGCATCCACACCACTAGGTGTCACTGTAAGTCCACAATGACCCAAACAAAAAGTTACTGAGTGCACATTTAAAGGGCAACTTCTGAAGGCACTAAATAGAGTTCAAGCAAAATACAAAATATAAAATATAGAGTTAAATAATACAACATAAAAAAATATATATTAAAAGGTGCAATATGTAAAAATGTTCATGTAATATTTGCCTTTTTTTGCCAATGTGTGAACGGCTTGTAATGCAACTTAAAAAATGAGCCCTCCCCAGACTTCCTAGGTTGCCTATTAAATCCTGTAGACTGATTTTCATGTGAAGGGAGCGGGTTGACTTTGCCGGGAAAATCCAAAGCATGTGACGTTTATGCGCGCTACCGAGAGCCTTGCCTCAGTGCTTCAGCTATTCAACAGCGTCAACAGTCTGCAACACTAGGTGACGTTATCTTAGAGATGGAATACAGCAAACGTCCAGCCGAAGAAAAAAAAAGCAGAAAAAAAACAAAAAAAAACATTTATCTACTGAATCCAGTCTGGCTAAGCAGGAAAGTGATCGTGTCGAGCGAAAACTTGAGTGAACATCGGCAGGGCATTTGATTCCTGGAGGGACATTTGTTTGGTTTTGGGGATCAAAACAGACCCTGAATTGGCGTTCTTCTTATTGGACAGGTAAGCTTACATAACTGCAAAGCATGTGAAATATAGTGTCATAAGGATTGATCTGTGTAATTTTAGCTAACTTGATCTTGCCTGCAGTCATAATCAATGTTAATCAACAGTGCATCGATATATAAAAATGACAGTTGTGTGGAATCACATAATCAATACTGAATTGTGTCAACATATTTATAATGTACATTCTAGTCTATTTTATAAACATTTACAGTCATCATCCACCAAATTTAGCTAACAGCTATTGATAAAGCTGGCTAGCTAGCTAGCTAACGCCGACATAGGCTATGGTATAAATGCAGTCAATGTATCATGCAAAGAAAAGTGATTACTTCAAACTACAGTCTCGCATAGTCAGACCTATATCCACACTTCATTTTAGCCATGTTCCAGCACTGGAAAGTTAAATATAATATACAGTCTAAAAGTTGTAGTAAAACATTACTAATTACTTTTTATTATGCTACCTCATCTGTTAGTATGATGTCGGTGAATCACGTTCAGTCTCTTTGTACATTACGTCATTGTTTTGGTCGATGCTCTCATTCCTATGGAGTGTGTGCATGAGCACGAGCAACAGGTAGCTGGCTGCAGTTTATTAACGGCCACAGTTGTCAATAATAACAAGAGTTTCAGAATTGTAAAAACTGTACCTTTAAGTAATGGTTAAAAAAAGGGGAACAAATACTCCATGAAATCGTTTCAAGACACTACAAAACACAAGCAAACCTACAACTCTATAACTAAGAAATACTTACTTGAATAATATGGATAGTCATCAGGAGTGACAGGTTCATCGTCATCTGGGAGGTATCGCTTATCTATTGCCTCTTTGATTTGATTATTTGCCCCTTTGGGGTCCAAGTCCATGGCCCAAGAGAAGTTCATTAGTGCCAGATGAGTCTGGCCAAGCTTCTTGTATACCTTTGAGAACAAGATTTTGTGGTTGAAGGAAATCACCATGAATACATAAATAAAATAATGATGTATATATGCATATATTTAATACACAGTTCTTTAGCTACCTTTCCTATTAAGAAGTAAACTAGGGACTCTTTGGGCACTATTTGTTTCAGCTCCTCAAGCTCCTGTAGAGCTGCCTGAAAGCAAGTCATTTAAATGTCAAGAAAATTAAACAAAAATATGAATTATATTATGACATTGACATTAGTCTAATTGTCAAGATTTAGATTAAGTTGAGGCATACCTTGTACTTTTCATTGGCAAAAAGAATAGAGGCTCTATGGAATTTGCATAGCGGGTTCTTGGGGTCAATGCTAATGGCTCTGTTAAGGGTCTCCAGTGCATGGTCTGATTTTTTCAAAGCATGTTGAACCTGAAACAATAGCAAGGCTATAAAGAGGCAGTTTATGCAACATTTATAAAATCATTTACTGATCAATTAATCACCACTTTTGGTGCACCTCTAAGCATAATCACAACTAGACAGACTAGTTCAGCATTACCCAACTAATTAAATGGGGGTGGGGTATCTAAGGCAAAGCAAAAGAGCAACATTGGAGTATGTGACACATTCAGATTTACTGCACTAGATATACTGTACTCACCACTCCGATATGACAGAGCAGCACAGAGCTCTGAGGATTGATGCTCAAAGCCTTCTTGAAATGAATCTCAGCTAGGTTAAACTTCTCTTGCTTGTAGTAAATCATCCCCAAGCCATACCTGGAGTAACAAGAGTAGGATCAATGGAGACTGTTTATCACAAAAGTGATAGACAATCACTTGTAGGCTACGTTCACACAGGCAGAACATTTTTGACTAAAATCCATTTCGGTTTTTGTAGTCTGAACAAGACGAAAAATCTGATTTTTAAAAGCCTAATCCATATCACATTTGTAGTTGGTTTGGAATCCAATTAAAATCAGATTTATCAACACATCTCAGTCTGAACAGTCAGATCGGATTTCGTATGTTTTTTTTTCTCCCATCTTTTGTTGTGTACAACAGATTTTTTTCGTCAGGTTTCAATAAAAAATGTATAATATTGTTGGCCAGGCTGTAGGATCATTACAAGTGAATTTTCAATTTTAAAATGACTTGACTGAGTGCTTTCAGAATGACCATTTTATTATAACTTTCAGCCCTCCAACAGTGGAAGGTAAAGTCTATGAGGGGAATAAGGCATAGGTATGATCAGCCAAAACAGTGCAAACCTCTTTTAAAATAATACAGACATTACCCTTTACCCAGATGCGCTAAGGTGCGATAACACACCGGCAGCGAGCCACCACAACGCAACAAGGTATTGATTGTCTCACGCCAATATGGGACACTTGAGCATTTTGAGCACTTCAATACATTACAAGAGTACTCTCCAAGAGTCTCCCTGTCCGACCCTATTTTGCTTCAATACGGGACACGAAGCCTTCAATACGGGCAAGTCACTGCCGGCTAAAATACAGAACAATGGGCATCCCATTTGGGTTGTAGTAAATTTCTGCAAAAATGTGGGAAGTCTCAGCAAAAACGTTACAGTTGTAAAGCTTGGCAGCAACAAACCACCTCCCCGTTTAAGCCTAATGATGTAAGTATTAATCTTTGGATATAGCCCTCATGTAAAACACAAAAACAAAATGGCAAAACATACATTTCAAAACTCTCACACATGGTGAACATATGC
The DNA here is from genome assembly GCF_025860055.1 of Xyrauchen texanus. NCBI lineage: Eukaryota > Metazoa > Chordata > Actinopteri > Cypriniformes > Catostomidae > Xyrauchen > Xyrauchen texanus. The sequence continues at coordinate 35,172,543 of NC_068283.1, read as the reverse complement.
ATGTTTGCATCATTACCATGACAACTAATGTGGACATGCAAGTAAAAGTGACTGCAGTTTGAACAGAAAAAAAATCTGATCTGTCCACATATAGCATGCAGTTTGAACAGTCAGTCTAAATTTGTTTTTATCAGATTAGGTCTTTTGTTCTGAAGTGGAATTAATGGCCAATAAATATGAAAAGAAAAACAACTTATTTAAATACAAAAGAGCTTAACAAGAAAAATTTCAGGTGTGTACAGTCTCATTTTCAGGCATTCTTAGTGGCTTTTTATCAGTCTCTTGATTATAACATGGGCATACCAGGCATTGTAGTGACGTTTATTAAGGCGTATAGCATTACGAAAGCAGCCCAGGGCTTTTTCCAGCTCCTCTGTGAGCACCAGCTCATGCCCCAAAAGCGTGTATGCGTACGCAAAGCTGGGGTCCACCTGGATGGCCCGTGTGAAGAACTTAATGGCAATGTCATGCTCCCGCTGCAAGCTGAAACAGTTTCCAGCTACACACCAGGGCTGTACACAGGGAGAAAGAGAAAGACACCATACATGATCTTTGAACAATACCCAACATATGTAACATCACAGACCAAACATCCAATGCTGAATGACTTACCTCAGGTGAGTTTTTGTCCATGTCAGTGAGATCTTTAGAGAGGGCAGAGAGCACCACATCTTTCTGCAGATGCCAGAGCGTTGTGGAATAGATCTCCATACCTTCCACTCGATAGCTTTCGATTCGCCGCACTTCTGAGAAAATTCTTTCTGCCTAGCAAGGAAATACATAAACATCTCATCATGTGTGACTGAAAAAGACTGTTTCACGTGAACTTGCCACCAGTGAATAAATTCTTCAATGGATCAATTGTAACTGATTTAGTAAAACACCACAAGTCTGTTTGCCAATTTTAAGCAGCCATTCCTCTCACCTGCATGTATTCAGCCAGTTCAAAGTGTGCTCGTCCAACCTGTCCCAGCACCCAACCCGTATTGTAGTGGTGTGAAGGCAGCTGGCTTAAGATGTTAATGGCTTCTCGACAGTTATATGAGCAGAGAGCAAGATAGCCCCTCCCAATATCCCGCATCAACGTCATCAGCCCATCTAAAAAAAATAAAAAATAAACAGGTGAAAAACTATTTTAGGACACTGCATCTTGAAATTAAATCTCCTGAAATTAAATTCCATACTACTTTGTCAAACTCGCAATTTATTTTTAAAATTAGTTTGCATTTCTTAACAAGTATATTGATTTTGCAATGGTATTTTACAAACAAGTAAGCATTGTGACACCTGCGGCTGCCTTCTGTAGATTAAAGGCCTGGAACTGCGGCGAGCTGATGTTGCCTTTGCCCTCCATTATGGAAGAGTCTAGTTTAAGAATCTCGATGCTCTCATTCAGGTTAGATGAAGTGATTCCTCCTTTACCCATTTTTGTTTTTGTTTTTCGGTTGGGAATCTTGGTGGGGAATTTCATTTTCAGCTTCTTGCTGTTCTCCTATTAAGTTCCATTAATAAGAGAAAGTTAATCAAACATTCTCAGATCAAAAGTTTAAAGGGATAGTCCTATTATTTACTCATCCTCATGCCATATCAGATGTGTATGACTTTCTGCTTCAGCAGAACACAACTAAAGATTTTTAGAATATGTCAGCTCTGTAGGTCTATACAATGAAAACATGTGGTGGGGGGAGTGGTGGTGGTGTAGTGGGCTAAAGCACATAACTGTTAATCAGAAGGTCACTGGTTCGATCCCCACAGCCACCACAATTGTGTCCTTGAGCAATAAATGTAAATGTGACTCAAGTGTTTAAATCCATATCTTCAGAAGCAATATAATAGGTGTGAGTGAGAAATGGATCCAAATTTTAATCCTTTTTTGCTATAAATCTCCACTTTTACTTTCCATCCATCCATCCATCTTCAACCGCTTATCCGAAGTCGGGTCGCGGGGGCAGCTGCTCCAGCAGGGGGCCCCAAACTTCCCTATCCCGAGCCACATTAACCAGCTCTGACTGGGGGACCCAGAGGCATTCCCAGGCCAGTGCTGAGATGTAATCTCTCCACCTAGTCCTGGGTCTTCCCCGAGGCCTCCTTCCAGCTGGACGTGCCTGAAACACCTCCCTGGGGAGGCGGCCAGGGGGCATCCTTACCAGATGCCCAAACCACCTCAACTGACTCCTTTCGACGCAAAGGAGCAGCGGCTCTACTCCGAGCTTCTCATGGATGACTGAGCTCCTCACCCTATCTCTAAGGGAGAAGCCTGCCACCCTTCTGAGGAAGCCCATTTCGGCCGCTTGTACTCGTGACCTAGTTCTTTCGGTCATGACCCAACCTTCATGACCATAGGTGAGGGTAGGAACAAAAATTGACCGGTAGATCGAGAGCTTTACCTTTCGGCTCAGCTCTCTTTTCGTGACAACGGTGCGATAGAGCGAATGCAATACCGCCCCCGCTGCCCCGATTCTCCGGCCAACCTCCCGCTCCATTGTCCCCTCACTCGTGAACAAGACCCCGAGGTACTTGAACTCCTTCACTTGGGGCAAAACCTCATTCCCTACCTGGAGTACGCACTCCACTTTTACTTTTACATGTGAAATTCACATGCGGTGCCTTTTTAGTTTCACTTTCACATCTAAAGGTGAAAGATAAAGTGGAGATTTAGCATAAAAAACATTTTTATATCTTTCTCCTTTTCAACCACACCTATTACATAGCTTCTAAAGAGATGGATTTAAACACTGGGAGTTATATAGATTAATTTTAGGTTTCCTTTATATGATTTTTGGAGCTACAAAAGGTCTGCTCACCATTCACTTGCATTGTATGGACCTATAGAGCTGAGATATTCTTCTAAAATTCTTGGTTCGTATTCAGCTGAAGAAAGAAAGTCATACACATCTGGGATGGCATGAGAGTAAGTAAATGATGAGAGGATTTTATTTTTGGTGAACTATCCCTTTAAGGAAAGTCTATATAATCTAAATGGCCAAAAGTATGTGGACACCATATGTTCTTGATGAACATTTAATTTCAAAACCATTAGGCATCAATTTCCCCTTTAAGATTTCCACTGTACTATAGTGTTGTCAAAAGTACCGGTACTTCGATACCAAGTCAGTACTAAAATAAAAAAAGATGTCACGATACCAGTGTTTGTGTCAATTCGGTCCCATCGTGCTGCCTGACTGACACACGACTGCTTCTAAATGCTTACACACTTATTTGAGCGTGTGCTCTGTTACTCCTTTTACACTGAAATGCATAACTAAATTAAAATCATGAAATGTCCTAGTGAGATTATTAAACCGCAAAATGCTGCAATCTTAGTCTGCATGAGCTTTAAAGGAATGTGTGAAGCAGACCGCTCAAACACTGGAAACTTCACTGACATCGAGAATCATTCACGTTGTATGAGATTAAGAAAAAAAAAAAAAAAAGAGCATTAAATCCAATACACACGTAGATTGTATATTTATATAATTAAAATCACAGCATTTGCGCTTTAATGACCACACTGGGACATGTAGCGAACGGTTTATCCATCAGAATAAGAAAGTAAAGCTTCCAGCAAATCGCACGTCAAAATAAAAGCACGATTAAAAATAAATGCTAGATGCCTGTATGAAATTTAAAACCAAAATATTTTACAACTGTATAGTAAAATGTAATATTCATTGTAGTAATATTAATAATAATAACAATGATAATATTATTAATAATATTATTCTCAGTACTATTTTTGCTGAAAAATGCATTGGTGTGTAAAGTAATTGTTCTATGTTTTACTTTTTAAAAGTTTTTAAAAGTTTAAATTAGTTAACATTTTATTAGACAACAGTTGAAAGACTAAACTTCTTAAATCTATTTAAAAAAGGAAAGAAATAATAACTAGGAAATAAATAAAAACTAATTTTAGTAGGGTCATTCTTGAAAAGACAATGCATACTTAACTGAGAAGCACTTAAAGAAAACATTAATATCTTTTAATTTATTATTTACATTGAAATTTAACTTTAAATAGGCTAAAAGAGTGTGTTCCTAAGCACGTGACCATATTAACATATTTTTGCTGTGGTATCGAAATCGGTATCGGTACTGACTACTGAAATTTTGGTTTTGTGACAACACTAGTACTGTATGTAACAATATGTCTGGATTTGCTCCCCATTCATACACAAGAGCATCAGTGAGGTCATGCTGGGTGATGGGACCAATAGGTCTTACAGGAGATGTCCACATACTTTTGGCCATATAGTGTATCTGAAGTTGTTTGTAAGTGTCAACATCTTAGGTGTCTGCACCGTCTGTGGGGGTGGTACCTTGGCAGTGGAGCTGGCACTAGTGAAGAGTCTTGAGCTCCGCCGTGGCTGCACATTTGTGGGAGCAGCAATGGTTGGGCTCAGCACTTGCGGTGTAGTACTACAAAGCAAAGAGAAATATGCTCAGCAGCCATTAGCAAAGTCACAATTCTCAGATTTAAAGCTGCTTTTAAAAGAATTTGTAAAAGAACACAAACGTGCATAAGTGAGATTGGATTTGCCTGCATAAATGTTTCACATAGCACACACCTGGTCTGTGGGGCAGTGGTCTGAGTTTGGTTGAAAGGGTTTGGAATGATCTCTCTGCTGTTACCACTCTGTGCAAACACTGACTTTGTCCCAACTTGGCTGATTCTACTGATGGCCTGAAAAAGAAAAAAAGAAGACTGAACTTTCTTGTAACAACAGACATCATCTACCATATATAGTTTGATATATATAGCCTTCCACCATCTGGTAAACCAAGTATCACAGTTTAATGTTTTAACTTTTGATCTTGAACATCAGAACACTCTCTTAATCTGACAAAAATTATTTTATTTTTTTTGCAACATGTACAGTAGATGATTATAACTAAAAATAATTGTTGTTTTATGATTTATGAAATTGAATTGTAATCATTTGTAATGATTATTCCCAAGATGAACACTTCAAATATGCATTTGCATGCATTCAGCAATTTGTTGCATTTGTGATTTAGTTTCATTTTACAATACCTACTGAAAATATATTATTCATGTGCCGTTAATTTATTGGCATTTTGTCCAATACTGTCTATTTTCTGCAACAGTTTCACTGTCAATTTCTTGCATGCATGTCAATTTCCTAAACACCAAAAGCCTTGCTCATGGTAAACCCTATTTAGACCTGTTTTACAAATAAAACATTACTACTAAACGCATTGGCCTACTGTTGCACTGCACTTGGGCAAATTACCAAATAGTTGGAATATTGTAATATTGATCGAAGTCTTTAATCCGTTTGCTGTATTTGTGAATGTGACAGAAAGCATGAAAATAACTTTAGCCTACCTAATCATTACAAATCATGTAAAATTACATTGAATCTGCTGTTTTTTTGTTTTTTTAAATGGAGGCTATAATTAATTATTCTGTATACTGTATTTCCACTTATATTAATTTCCGCAAATTCTGTGGGATGGTGCTTAACGTTTGAAGTGTTTCCCACCTGAGCCGATATTTTTTTGCAACAAACATCAACATTGATGGTGCTTCGTGGGGGGTCTGTTACATAGCACAGGGTACTTCAATATCTGTGGTGGAGAAAATAAAGGTTTAGGCTCAGACATGTCTGTATGATGCGCTCGTGCTGCACTCATGCTGCGCTCGTGCTTGACTTCTGATGTGCTTGTGATGTGCTGCACTCGTGCTGGTCTTCTGATGTGCTCGTGATGCGCTGGCTCGTGACACCTGCATGTCACCTTTAAAACTGAGTGACAGCCAAATGCAACATAAGGCAGTAAGGCACAATTTATTTATTTAGATTTTTTTATCTCTGCAAGTTTATATGATGCAGAGTAAGTGTCGCAGATTCTGTCTTAAAGTGATTTGGATTTTAGAAAAAGTTCTGAAAAAATGTGTCTTTATATTCATGCAATATCGTCAATGAGAAGATTTCAACAGTATGATAACGGTCCATTTTATAACTGAGGTATATTGTGAAACCGTTACATCCCTAGTCTGTAGGTATCTTATTTATGCTGTTTTATAAGATTTCTTGTTTTGGCCATATTTTAAGGTAGCATCGTATGTATCCTTCCCCAGGTAGGCAATCCCTAGAATGCACCGTGATGAGCTCAGTAGAAAAAATGAATCCAAGATGGCAGATGAAGTGAGAGACTTTTTTATTACCAATATTCTTATTATGCCTTTAATTCTGAAAAGTCTATAATAAAAAGAAATTGTTGAATATGATAGAAAACTGAATATTTTAGCCAAAATGTGTGTGCTATACATATTTATGCTGATTAGATTACAGCGTAGTTTCGCTCTCATGAACTGTGTTGAAATCAGTTGCGAGTTGAGTCTCGTGTGCTGCGCATGGATTTGCTGCCATAGCAGAGTATTCAAAATCGCTCTTTTATGAGTCTCCATTTCAAGGTGCTGCCATAAAAGACAGATGCCCGAGTAGGTAGGAGGCAGCAAGGCAGCCCACTAAGTTTTTAGAACTAATTGTATTATGTAAACATACATATATGGGCAACACAAAGATGAAAGCAAGATGTTCTTCAGAAGTCCTCATGATTGTGGCATCACAACATGACTACAAACACACATGACTGCAAACGCTTACACTTCAATACAGTATTCAGTAACCTATCCAGTTCTGATGAACAATAGTGTCAACTACTCCAGAGGTACGGAGAGGTTAGACCACCATAACCAGAGATGTTAACATACTGATGATGTCAAATATCACAAAGGCTTAATAAAGTTCAAATCCATACCACTCCAGTGGTTTAAATCAATGAGGCATTCCAATCAATTTTGGGTAAGAACATACCAAATTGTAATTCCTTTTTCACTATACCTTTTGACAGCATTTTCCTTGCCAATGGTGATTTCAAGTTTGATTATACTTCCTATAGCGCCATTTCACACTCTGAACTAAGAAGCGTAATTGAGCTTGATCGTGCCTGGAGACTGCAATAGCAAGATGCACAATAAAATTTGTTCTGTTCTCACACAAAATCTTCAGTATTGCTTCAGAAAACACTGATTAAACCACTGGAGTCATATGGATTACTTTTATGTTTCCCTTATGTGATATTACCTTCCGAGTTCTGGCCACCATTTACTTGCATAGTGAGGACCAACAGAGCTGAGATATTCTTCTAAAAATCTTCATTTGTTTTTTGCAGAAGAAATACATACACATCTGGGATGGCATGAGGGAGAGTAAATATTGATATTGATAGTATAATATTTTGGGGTAAACTATCTATTTAGCTATCTATTTTTCTTTTTTTTTAAAAAGTACCTTCTTTGGTGGGCCAGGTGGTGGAGGCGGTTCCATTCCAATCCCACTGTGACCGTAATTCTGCAGGTAGGTGGGGTCGCCTGGGCTCGGCTCCAGAGGCAAAATTCCAAAACTTGAATTAAAGAATAAAAATTAAAAGTTCTGCCAAATCAAGAAACTCATCATAGCAATAAATTGAAAACTCATGTAGATAAAATGGTTACAATGTACACTTAGATATTTTAAGATGATTGAGGTGGTCGTTACCTTGGTGTAATAGGGCTGAGTGTGGCCGTGCCTCCAAGCAGACATCGGCCGCTCTTGGGTTTATGCTGTATCTGCTTGGATAGCAGTGAGCCACTGGTGCCTAGTGGCACAGAGTCTGGCGAGATGATGGAGGAGTCGATGTAGGACACGGAGGAGTCCGTATTGAGCGAGGAGTACTTAGAGTTAGAAGATTCTAGATTGAGGCGATTTAGCTCCTTTGGAGATGGAAGAGAGGGAAAGGCATGGTATGATTACAATGATGTTATAATATTGTTTTAATACCACTGCATTCCATTTTCCAAATTAAAACCACCTATACCAGTGCATGTAAATAATCCCCTATATAAGACATTAAAATGCATGCAAGATCAGAGGAGGGGCATACTAGTGTGTCCTGGGGGGTCTCCATTAGGACCGTGTCGATATGCCGGTGACTCATGTTGTTACTAGGCGTGTGTGCAGGGCTGATTGGAGTAGGTAGGATGCCTCCTCCGCTGCCCCCAATGAAGTTCTGCAAGAAGGTCAATCTGAAGATCTGTTCTGGATCCGGTCGCTCCCCTGCATTACAGAGAGCACAGTATAAATCACATTATTGAACTCCCTCTCCACAGGGACTCCTGTCACAGTACAAGCCAGTTAATCAGCCTGTAGATGACGTTCTTATGGTGACCCCAATTAATGATAAGACTTCACTAAACTCACCGATCTGACAGAGAGACTCGAATGGAGACCACAAGAAAGGGTTCTCGCTCATGCTCTTTTGATAGCATTCAGCTCCTTTTGCTAACCGGTCTGTTTTGCTGTAGGAACAAGGAAAGGAGATTTAGTTTTGTGAATGATCAAGCTAATGACGGGTGGCCAACAATTTGAGGCACAAAAAAGTGAAAAGCAATTGAATCATGACAACACAATGTTGAACCAATGCTGGCCAGTATTGAAGGCCATGTTGATTAGGATAATAAAGGCAAACCTTGTTCAGTTCCTACTGTAAAAGGTATAATACAGGGGACATCATAGTTGCTTTCTCATGTAATCTCATTTCCTGAGACACAGTGATCAAAGCAACTCACAACAACAAACCTATAAATACTAGGCTATATCAAGTAATATAAAATGTTATGTGCTTGTATAATACATACTCTCCTCTCACTCACACAAATCTATCATGGATGAAGTGCTCTGATACCAGCCTGCCTTATCTACCAGTTAAACAACACTGACTTTGTGAAGGATAGCGAGCACTTCTTCCTCTCTAGTGTTTTTCTAAAGGAGCAACTACAAATCAAATTTCTAGGTATGTCTAACCTATATGCTTTCACTCAGACTCACTGATTTCAAGGTCAATATAATTCATACTAAAACCTAACCTTCAGCAGAAAACTCTCATAAATCTCTATAAAAGTGTATGGTTAAAGAGGCCAAACAAGCTTGACATACCAGTAGATTTGTCCCAGCATTGCCAGTGTGAAGCAGGCCGAGTCTCCAAACTCCATAATGATGTCATCTTGGCTCTTCTGTTTGTTCAGGACTCCTCCGGTCAGGATCTGTTCCCCCTCTGCCAGCCTGAGAGATGGATTGCAAATAACTAAAAATGGCAAGAACGCTGCAGTGAACTGCAGGAGGATGTGCAAAAAACCAAGAAAAAGCCCCAGAAAATCACTGCTCGAGTCCTGAAACCCAAATTAATGAATGCAGGGTACAGTCTTCCTCTCAAAAGGCAGTTTTTTTAAGGTACTTTACTCTGCTGAAGTATTCATGACTAATGAGCTCTATTGTTTTATATCAGATTAATCCTTTTGATTGACATCCTTACAATATTGCATTACATTTTTACACACAAAAAAAGGACTTTTGCAGGTTAACTTTACTTAAAATTAAATTCTAAAAACACAATTCTAGAACATTTTGTCTAAACTTAAATTCCATTACATTCAATTCAATAATAATCCATTTGAGTAAGGTCTAAATTAATATTTTTTGAAGCATTGATGAAACTGGCCAGGCCAATCTTGCATGCTTTGCAGGGGACTGGATGGTGAGAATAAATGTTGAAACCATGTGTATATTTTATGCATTTTTGTGCAAGATAAGAACAGGATGAGTTTTGTTCATGTTTACTGTTCTGCTTTATATAGTAGTACTGCAACAGTTTCACTCTCCTTACACTTGTTCACCTAACATATACTAACGATTAAAATGTTTTTTTAAACAACATAATTAATCATTAGTAATTTAATAAAATTACATTAAACAACATTAAAAAAATACGTTTGATTAACCTAATAAACTGAGTTAAACCAACTATAGTAAATTGATTTGACCTAATCCAACTAAATTATGTTGAAATTAAATTGCTTGTAAAAAATTTCTTAAATGAAATTAAGAAAATCAATTTGTTTATTGAGTGTAGTTGGTGGGTAAAGTCAATGGTTAGTCAACTAGTCCCTCAATAAAGCCCTAATTACTAAATTATTAATTAGGCTGGAGTAATTTCCACAAGACATTAATCAGACACGTTTCTTAATAATAGGCTGTCTACACCAAGCACACCGCCTCAAACAGATAATCTATTAAAAAAATAAATACATTTAATAACTATAACATTTGTGTGCACAAAACTGTCAAAGCCATTAAAAAATAGATTTGGGCACCTGGAGTCACAAGTTTGAACCCAGGGCATGCTGAGTGACTCCAGTCATGTTTCCTAAGCATCCAATTGGCCTGGTTACTAGGGTGGGTATTCATGTTGGGTTAACCTCCTTGTGGTCACTATAATGTGGTTCTTGCTCTCAGTGGGGCACATGGCGAGTTGAGCATGGATGCAGCGGAGAATAGCAGGAGCCTCCACATGCGCTATGTCTCCGTGTTAATGCGCTCAACAAGTGTGATAAGACACGCGGGTTGATGTTCTCCGACGTGGAGGCAACTGAGATTCGTCCTCCACCACCCGGATTGAGTCAATACGTCACCACGAGGACTTAGAGCGCATTGGGCATTCCAAAATAAAAAATTAAAATAAATAAATAAATAGATTTAGGGATTTTGTATGAAACAACGGGAACATTGCTCCGAGCCAAACAGTCAGATAGTAAAATATTGTTGTGGTGCATTGTCTGCTACAGTGTTTTTAACCCTTAAATGAATGTTTTGCCAACACCTTTTGTTGTTCATGTCTTCATTACATAAGTAAAATTCATAAATGTGAATATACATAAAGTAAAATCTATATAAGTAATAACACACAGAATGCCTAGAACAGCGTGTGGGTAACATTACACATCACTGCTCATTAAATTGACATGATAGCATGCATAGAAATACATTAATATCTATGATAGCATTCAGGTGTAGAAACGGAGCACTAATAACATAGCCCTAAAAGCAGATATGGAATTGTAAACTTACATAGGCAAATTTAGACTACATCCATTTCATAAATGAATTCCAACAGCTAAACTCTTTTGTGTTTGACTTTCTAATTTCAACTACAGAGTATTTAAATTATATTTAAAAATAAAGAAATAAAAATCACACATCAAATATAATCTTTATTACAGAAATTTTAAATCCAATTAAAAAAAGGTGTCCTACTTTACTCTTGGACGATAGGCCGAATGCCAGTGTTTCAAAATACCATGATAATAAATGAACAGACATATATATATATATGGCCAAAAAGAATATTTAAAAAAATCTGTCGATGCATTAAAAATAAATACAGAACTGGACAGGGCATCGGACAGAAGTCTCACCACATTTAAATGAAATGGGTTTCAAATGCTAGCTTGGAAACCACTGAGAGACCATTTTTTTATTCATGAGAGTACAAAGAAAAAAAAAAGGTTCTGGCCCAAAAAAATTAAAGCGCAAATAGTAAAAAAGATGAGGAAGGGACAGCATTAGAGACTCATTCATCTACCATTGAGGGTTCTGGTCTGGGTCCATGCAGTGATCTTTGTCATATATCTCCAGCTCTGTATGTCAGCCAAGCGTGATTCCTCAGCAAAAATGCAATTGACGGCCGTTATTGCTTTTCCGTTTCCGCTTCAACACCAAATGAAGATTCTAGCCCTGAATCTGAGCTCACATCCCTGACATTCTGAGCATTATTGACATTATTTTGACTTAAAATTAAAAACCTTAATTATTATTTTTTGTTTAAAAATTACTAGTCGATATCATTATTTCGACAAGTCAGTTGTTGAACAACTAGTCGACAATTTTTGCACATCCCTATTCCCTGCTAAATAACCAGTTGTCATAGGTCTCCATGGAGCAGCAGATTTCAGGATACGTAATTTCCTTTGCTCACGAGTGATTTCACTCCATTATTGTAACAGCTTTTGAATGAGATACAAAAATGCTCATTGGCATGGGTTATGATTAGTCATGGGTTATGATTAATCTGGGAATCAATAGTCATCCATACTTGCTCAGTTCCACACAGCACTTGGCGAGGAGATATTTGCATTGTGGCGTGGTGCAGCTGTGTCCTTTCAGGAGGTGGTAGGCTTTGTAAGCTTTCCCCGAACGGTAGTAGCATGTGGCCAGCAAGAAGAGCGCCTCTTCAGAATGAACTAATAGGTAAAAAAAGAGAAAACAATAGAGAACATTCCACTCCAGTGTATTGGAAATATTTAAACTAAACATCATATATCTGCATGAGAAGAAAAGTGCTGTAAATGTTAACTAGGGATGAGCAAAACTATTTTCAAAAACAGAATGGTCAGTAGGTTGCCTGACCGAAATTTTGTTTGTGTTCTGCAGAAAAAGTAATGAACATTTAGATGGCATGAGGGTGAGTAAATGATGAGAATTTTAATTTTTCGGTGAATTAACCCTTTAAATGTGCACTCAGTAACTTTTAGCTCATGTCATCTTGGACTTACAGTGACACCTAGTGGTGTGGATGCAGCATCATTTAAAAGCAATAGTATTCAGTTACAGATGCCATTGTAGAAATTCACTATTCACAATCAGCCATAATTAATTTAATCAAAGAGTTAAAGTGTCCAATAACAAGATGGTTACTGAGATTAAGCGAGTAGTATTCAGCTGGTTAGGTGATTCTAAAATAGCCGCACCCATGAGGTCGCCCATGCCACATGTAGAATAACATGCTTTTATCATTTTATTGATATGGCTCGTCTCATGTGAGTGGTCATAATTTTATACATATTTTTAAAATTACAACACATTTCTTTAGGAGTAAAACTTTTTTATGCTTTTTATTTTATTTACTGAGGGCACCTTTAAGGAAGCCTTGTTTTATTGTTCTGGTTTTGGCTTTACAATTTTTGTTGCGTTTATAAAGGAGCAATATTGTGTTCAAAAGTAGCTAGGTGGGCTGCAACGGGATGGAATAGAATGCATGGGTCTCGCGATGCTTTTTAAAATTTTACTTTACATTATACAATCTAATTCTGGATGTAATGTAATGGCTGTAATACTTAAAAATAGTGTGGTTGTGTAAGGTCCTTTAAACAGTTTGTGTTGACATTAGGGATGTGCAAAATGTACAAAACATGTTAATGACTGTATAATTAGGCTCCATTATGATCACTTGACCCCGGTCAGACACGTATCAGAGGGATATATGGATGCTAAGTGCAGCACTTCAACATTGTAACTAACTGATTTTCAACAGAAATATAGGCTAAATAAATGTATTACATGCTCTCTGGAATACTCAATTCATGTTGGTCAATGGCACCATCCAGCGGTCAAATATTGCTCTGTAACTACTGCACATCCGGGGATTTAGACATATCAGACCGCTCATCCGGGTTCTACGAGCAGTCTCTCCTGCTTCTCGGATCACTGTGCGATCTCTACAAGTAAGCTAATAAAATATTTTAATGTGCATTTATTTATTTGGCAAGTAGTCATGTAATAAGCTGAATATTGTGGAGTCAGATGGTCATTTTTACAAAGTAAACCGAGAACTCTGATGCAAACAGGAGTACTGCTCTTCAGAATCTACATTACAGAGTTTACATAAAGGATAGTATGCATATAGTAGTGTGTTGTCTTCTTGAGCATCATTGAATGTTTGCACCTTGTGTATTAGATGTGTACATGTCCCTACATGTTAGTCGATGAAAAGAGTCTTGGTCGGTCGGTTGATCCCCGAAAAAAAAAAAAAACTCCACAGGAACTGACGAACACCGGTATTACTGCTGGTTGGATGCTAGCTGGTACTAAGGGGTAATTTTCATTAAGCAGGGTTAAGGTTAACCCTACGCAATAAAGCAAGACACCTTGATTTCACACTTTGAACTTTATATTTTATTTAACTTAAATTTCAAATGAAACTGGAAAACATTTAAGTTCATTTAAAATTTGTATTGTTCAACTTTTTGAAAGATGGCTTTACAACAGTTGTGAAGGGCAAGGGTATTTCATTGTCCGGGAAAACCTTTTACATGCACGTGTTCCACAAGACTGCACGCCTCCATACAAACAGAGTGTCATAATTCTGTCATCTGTTCTTAATAATATAATAAAGTGTGTTTCTTCAAGCAAAAAATTATTTGTAATATTAATTTGATAATAATAATAGTTTAATACATTAATGGGAAAACGAGCCAAATATCGTCTTGACATCAGCTTTTGGTGATCAGTCTGACCATCGTCAATCCCAGAGATCATCGTCTGTCTATTTCTCTCTATAAACTAACAAAATGTTCAGACCGTCTCCATGCTGGCTCGCTTCATGTGTGTGCTTGTAAAATGTATATTTTAAAGGCTCATTGTTATGGTTTATTATTTCGCTGTAATGTAGAACAGTGTTAGCAATGTTACTTATAATATTCTTTCTCAGCCCTGGAACTCAAACCATTTTCTGATGCCCTCCCCCAAAAAATATATTTAAGTAATTAAATTAATATAATAAACATGCAACAACTAGTCAACTAATAGCTTAAACTAATGACTAGTCAACTAGGAAAATATTTGGTTGGGGGCAGCCCTAATATATATATATATATATACACACACACACACACGGTCAAACATTTTGAAACACTTGACTGAAATGTTTCTCGTGATCTCAAAAATCTTTTGATCTGAAGGTGTATGCTTAAATGTTTGAAATTAGTTTTGAGACAAAAATATAATTGTGCCACCATATGAATTTATTTAAAATTGAATTAAAAGTTTTTGAAATTGATGACGGACCAAATAATAAAGAAAAGCAGCCAATAAGTGGCCAACATAGATGGGAACTCCTTCAATTCTGTTTAAAAAGCATTCCAGGGTGATTTCTGAAGAAGTTGGTTGAGAAAATGTCAAGAGTACATGTCTGCAAATTCTAGGCAAAGGGTAAAGATTTTTGAAGACGCTAAAATATAACACAGTTTTAATTTAATTTGGATTTTGTTTAGTCACAACATAATTTCCATAGTTCAATTTATGTTATTCCAGTTTATGACTTTTCTATTATTCTAAAATGTAAAAAAAAAAAAACATAATAAAAAATGAGTCTGTTCCAAACTTTTGAATGGTAGTGTGTATATATATATATATATATATATATATATATATATATATATATATATATATATATATATTCTTTACGTTACCTGATGGCCCAGACACAGAGACCACAAGAGTTAAAATTGAATGAAATCCCAGATGCAGTTTATTGTGCTTCTCCAATCCCAATCAATAATTACCAAAAGAAAAAAAGTGGTACACAGTACGGGACTTTTAATTATAAAGAAGCCCGAAATACACTTGGGACTCTTAATTTGAAATGTCTGCGCTCCAAGTTGTGAGCTCACTGACAGCTGAGAGAGTGAATCTGATTCAAATTGCTAGCCTTCAAAGTTCAAACCCTGTTCTTTTCAGGTGATTCATGAAAAAGATCTGGTTCAAAAGAGTAATTTGGTCATGACTCTCACGTGCTGGGTTTGTTGTCATGTGCGGTGCAGTGTGCGAGACACACTGGTTGTGCACATTCTAAAAATTATTTAAATAACTCACAAGATGATATCTGACTAAACCGCATGAACGCACACAACTGGACTGTTGCCAATGGCAACTAGACTTCAAATTAATGTTGCAATCAATTATTTTTGGTCATATTTTAGTCACAGTATGGAAACCTGTTACATAACATCTTATTGCACAAAACTATGAAAGCACTCTGCTTCATGGTGATCTTTGCTGCACATTCAAAAGTGCAGAATTACAAGATAATATTGCAGGTACACATGACATCAAGCTGTTTAAACCTTTTTTACTGCAACTACTTACTGCTTCCATTAGTTACACCTCACAAAAATGGGGACATTATTCACAGCAGAGGATTTAACGTCCGACAGTGATCATCTTGTAATTAATTGCTGAAATTAAATGTGGTGCTTTGATGGCTGAAACAACAGTGGTGCATAAATGGAAAGACTAAATTTGAAACATTAAAGAGACTAAACTTCTTGCAGAAGGTTTTATCGTGCTGCTGACTATTATTCACTGTTAAGCATGCAAGATATCATCATGCAAAAACGTTCTTCAAGAAGTTTCATCTCTAAATTAATTTGAGAATTGCATCTTACACGGAAACCACCACCACTAAAAATACTAGGCTTAATGATAGTTGTCAACCTAATCAACTAGTCGATTGACTAATCGATTAGTCGACCACCTAGGCACATCCCAATTTGACATATAGGATCCATAAAAACAGCTTCCATTTAACATCAAACAATCTTATAGTAATGTTATATTTTAGTTCAGAAAGATCATTAGAAGAGGGAAAATATAGGTTGTTGTATGTCTGGACTTGTGTCATTACCCTCAGCATAGAGCCTCTCAGCCAGGAAAACAGCATCTCGGTAGGCATAGTGGTTCAAAGCGTGCCAGACAGCAGCCTATGGACCAAAACAGAGCTGCTGTTACCTTTCCTCCTTTAACACAAGTTCATTTATTTAAAAAAAAAAAAAAAAAAAGGTTGTGCAAACATGGATGAATCCCAACAGTTACAAAAACATAAGTGCCTGAACAATTATACCTAGCAACAATCCTTGATCATTGAATTTAGAAACAGCTACATGATAGAATGTACTTCTGATCAAACTGCATTTGAAAATAGGTCCCACATGAACAATGATACGTCATGGCTACAGCATATTTGAGACAAATATTTTGCGATACTGTTATAATTGCAGACACTGCATGCAAACAATGGGCTGAAATCTTACTGGTAAATGAAATGGCTATCAAACATGGCTTTCATTCAGTGTTAACAATAAAGATGAAATGGCCATTTCAGTACCTACAAAGGTTGCAAGAGAAGCAGGGAAACCAACTGATGTTGTCTGAGAGATGTGATGAGCTCTGGGTATCACTGCTGCAGTTAGGTGGCTAAAAATGCTGTCTAGGTAGGCAGCTCACTGTGATTAAACAATGCACAGCCAATGTGTATACATTTCATATGCATCTGAATTGAAAACAGACGTTTTTGCTTGACAGACACTCGTAGACGTACGCAGGTTGAACAGCTGGGCTCGATGAACAGTTTGGCAGCTGCTATTTGCCGAAGACGTGTTAAATCCACAACCTTTAAAGTTGAATTTGGCTTATTAAAACGACAAATTAAGGAACAGCCTATACATATTAAAACGTAACGCAAAGGCAGCAATATGTTGTGTTTTTCTCATGCTAATACACCAAATCACTTCAATTGCACTAGTTTGTTACAATTGATAAACATGCATGTTTGTGCGCAGTAACCCGCTCTCTTAACAGGCGAATCCCCAAATATTTACATACAAACGTCAAGATGAAACATCACTAAAATCCCAATGAAACAAGCAGCTGGCTAACCTGCAACAAAACACATTAGCCTGCCCGTAAACTACTAACAAACTAACTGCCCAGAGTTGACAGGCACGGGGTTGACTAAAATGGTAACTGTAAATAAAAATAAGTGTTCTGTATCTCGTGTTTCAGGGCAGGTTTCGTATAAGGTAAAGGGCAGAGGGCTGTTAGCATTAGACGCTAACTGAGGCCGCGGTGTAAGCAGCGCTCAATCATCCGGTCTCCCCGCTAGATAAAAGTCTTCCCCCGCAACCGTGACTGCAAAGGACCACTTTAACATTTAGCTTAAATACCTGGACAGGTTCCTGCAACACCGTCATTCCTTAGCCAGGCTCCTCTTCACCTCCTTTATTTGGTTCCTTTACTCCTTCTTCAG
Organism: Xyrauchen texanus; assembly: GCF_025860055.1. NCBI lineage: Eukaryota > Metazoa > Chordata > Actinopteri > Cypriniformes > Catostomidae > Xyrauchen > Xyrauchen texanus. Next base: position 35,154,783 of record NC_068283.1, on the reverse strand, counting down.
TCGCTTGCTTTAGCTTAGTATCCACTCCAGGCCAAAAGTAGCAAAACTAGCATCGAAGATTTGAACATTCCAACCGTTATCGGCGAATCCGGAAATACCCGAGCACAACCGATTCAATTGCACTCGTCACGATAAAGACCGAACAATTTCGGAAAAAGCCGACTAGGAAGTCATAGGTCGAGTTCGGAATGGCATACTACCAAAATAGTCTTACAATTTTTGCAATAGACAGCTATAACTGAAGTAGTGAATGTAGTATGTGTATTATGCCATTACGAAATCAGCAAGTGTGGATCGAAAATTCATTCATTGCATGATTATTTGTTTATTCATATTATCAGAAACAGCTTTATTGCCAGGTATGCTTATACATACAAGGAAATTGTTTTGGTGACAGTGCACAACAATACAATACAGCAACAAGACAGAGATAATAATGAGAACAAATTATTACAATAAATAAATAAATAGAATACGAATACAAATCGGATAGAAAATAAAGTATATATACAGGCCCTTCTCAATCATGGCCTCCTAATAATCCCCATCCATTTACTGGCTCTGTAACTCTTATTATATTATTAGGTATATACACTCACCTAAAGGATTATTAGGAACACCATACTAATACTGTGTTTGACCCCCTTTCGCCTTCAGAACTGCCTTAATTCTATGTGGCATTGATTCAACAAGGTGCTGAAAGCATTCTTTAGAAATGTTGGTCCATATTGATAGGATAGCATCTTGCAGTTGATGGAGATTTGTGGGATGCACATCCAGGGCACATCCCGTTCCACCACATCCCAAAGATGCTCTATTGGGTTGAGATCTGGTGACTGTGGGGGCCATTTTAGTACAGTGAACTAATTGTCATGTTCAAGAAACCAATTTGAAATGATTCGAGCTTTGTGACATGGTGCATTATCCTGCTGGAAGTAGCCATCAGAGGATGGGTACATGGTGGCCATAAAGGGATGGACATGGTCAGAAACAATGCTCAGGTAGGCCGTGGCATTTAAACGATGCCCAATTGGCACTAAGGGGCCTAAAGTGTGCCAAGCAAACATCCCCCATACCATTACACCACCACCACCAGCCTGCACAGTGGTAACAAGGCATGATGGATCCATGTCCTCATTCTGTTTACGCCAAATTCTGACTCTACCATCTGAATGTCTCAACAGAAATCGAGACTCATCAGACCAGGCAACATTTTTCCAGTCTTCAACTGTCCAATTTTGGTGCGCTCTTGCAAATTGTAGCCTCTTTTTCCTATTTGTAGTGGAGATGAGTGGTACCCGCTGGGGTCTTCTGCTGTTGTAGCCCATCCGCCTCAAGGTTGTGCGTGTTGTGGCTTCACAAATGCTTTGCTGCATACCTCGGTTGTAACGAGTGGTTATTTCAGGCAAAGTTGCTCTTCTATCAGCTTGAATCAGTCGGCCCATTCTCCTCTTACCTCTAGCATCAGCAAGGCATTTTCACCCACAGGACTGCCGCATACTGGATGTTTTTCCCTTTTCACACCATTCTTTGTAAACCCTAGAAATGGTTGTGCGTGAAAATCCCAGTAACTGAGCAGATTGTGAAATACTCAGACCGGCCCGTCTGGCACCAACAACCATGCCACGCTCAAAATTGCTTAAATCACCTTTCTTTCCCATTCTGACATTCAGTTTGGAGTTCAGGAGATTGTCTTGACCAGGACCACACCCCTAAATGCATTGAAGCAACTGTCATGTGATTGGTTGATTAGATAATTGCATTAATGAGAAATTGAACAGGTGTTCCTAATAATCCTTTAGGTGAGTGTAGGTATATATCTCTCTCTTTGTGTGTGTGTGTGTGTGTGTGTGTGTGTGTGTGTGTGTGTGTGTGTGTGTGTGTGTGTGTGTGTGTGTGTGTGTGTGTGTGTGTGTGTGTGTGTGTGTGTCCTTCAGCAAGGCACTTAACTCCAGGTTGCTCCGGAGGATTGTCCCTGTAATAAATGCACTGTAAGTCACTTTGGATAAAAGCGTCTGCCAAATGTGTCATTTATTACAGTATCTTATATATTGACAATAGCTGATGGCAACAAGCATAAAAAAAAAGTAAAATTTTCAGCTACAGTTTAATTTGAGCATAGATCTAACAGATATATCATGGTTATAACACTTATCTATTTTTAAATGAAAATCAATACATTTGTGCATGGACCCTTGAAACGGATGTCTTCATTTGGACAAACTTTGTTGATTCCCAATGGGAAATATGGATAATGTTAAATGTGGTGTTTCAAGAAATCAGGGTTTACCCAAGTGGCAGGCAAGAATTATATCAATGGACCAACCATGTGAGATGCATCTCTCCATGCAGTAAAGTGATGGTGGTTTAAAAATGCAATATTTTCACCTCCACACTGACAATGTCCAACACTTGCGTCTTGTTTCATCCTAATAGGGAGCAACAATATGTGCATATCAGTGGCATAACTACAGGGTGTGCAGCCGGCCTGGGGAGAGATGGGGGCCCGAAAGCAGAGGCTGACTGGCCATTGGGAGAACCAGAAGAGCAGGGCCAGCCTTGATATGGCAAAGTGGTCGGCGATATGAAGGGGGCCACGATATGTAGGAGGAGACCTCCAAATACACTGTAAAAAAAGCACATGCTCCATTTCAGGTTCATCTAATTGAAAGCACCATACAAAGAATAGATTAGCTACTGACTTGAGTTGGAGGAGCGTGACTTGGTTGCGGAATAAATATGAAGCGGAAAATAAAGTGAGAGTGCCACAGATTAATATATCAGGGTTTCCCAACTAAATGGTTATTGAAGAGAAACTTACCTGTCAGACTTGCTAACCTCGGTAATCTGTTAATTCTCACCCTCAGATCTATCTCAGCTGCACATTCATCTCGTGAACTAAGGAGAAAAGACAAACAAGCTGAAAGGCAGCTGGTGGAGTCTGACTGCCACAAACTTCTCCCTGTTGCTCACTACTTTTGTGTTATGTGTCAAAGATTGTAAGTTCATGATTATTATTGACTGGGCAGAAAGATCGTTTGCTGTTCATCCTTGCTAAAGTAAAGCTCTGTTTATGTTGACTGCTCAGTGATAGCCTTATTTGATTTGAGTGTGGCCAGGCTTTATTATATCAGGTATTATCGTAAAATACTATGTTATTGCTGCAGTAATCACCTGTTATTCGACTGTTGTGTATTCCAGCCTTTTTAGTACTGAATTATTAGAATTTGTGCAGTACATTTGTGTTCTGTTGTCAATGTGTTTACTGGTTTCCATAGAACCACACTCCTTCCATCTGCTGAATTACATTGTGATCTACAACACCTGCCTCCTACCTGCTTCATCGTATGACTTAAAATCATCCTTGCCTTGTTTTATGCACACTGCACACAGTTATTTTGCGTAAGCCTACACTCTAATATGTACATTTCTTGTCTTTTTTTTTTTTTTAAACCTACTTTGTCACCTTGTAATCCAATGTTTCTAAAATAGAGGCAGTGAAATGAAAACAAGTTTAAGTCATAATTTCTTTATTTCCCAATTGGACATTTTATGTGGTAATTAGACACTTTGAAGTGATTGTCACTGGAATCGAATCTAGTGCATTTTTATTTCCTTAAATTTGAATTCTGTGCCCTTTAGCTCACTTAATGTGAAATCTCACCCCATCAGCTAATAGTGAATACAGATCTGCTCCATTAGATGGCACTAGTGTACTTCATAATGCTTTTCTCTTCTTCATCAGCCTCTACTGACGTCTCAATATAAGTGTGGCATTGCTCATACCAGTGATCCCAGATTACAAGATGTTTGCTGATCGTACATTTTATTGCATATCATATTTTTTCGTGCTGAAAACACTTGGATTTTTACAGATACTATATAACAAATATCATTCCAGTTTATGAATGTGGTCATTGTTAATGCATAATAGTTTTAGGCTGACTAGTAAAAAGATGCTTTTTAAATGATAAATCTAATTCCATTTAACCTCTGTAGAGCGGAGGAGGGCGGGGCCGGGTTGGAACAACGCACGCCCGGTCCCCTATCAGCCTGATGGGGGCGCGCGAGGGATAAAGGTGGCCGGTGATGACAGTTCGAGAGAGAGAGAATGACATGAAGCTGCTCCGTTTGTTATGTTTGTGTGTTTTTCGTTCAGTTTATTATTAAAACTATTTAATATTGTCAAGCCGGTTCTCGCCTCCTCCTTTCCACTGAACTGCTTTACAACCTCATCCACTGTTTAATAATACAGAACAACTCACCACAATTATGCAAGGCTGGGTAAAATGCAGATTTTAAGAACTCGCCACACCCCATAGGATGTTGAATTTAAATATAAATTTGAATGACAGGATCAGGAATTGTATGAATTAGGAAGCATTCAGTTTTGAATGGCGCTCGAATGGTAGGGCACTAAATACGTTAGAATATATTGGAATTCATTTCCTCAATTGGACCAATGATTTCCATACAGGCCATTGACTAATTCCATTGCTCCAGGCTTTTGTGTGTGTGCTGGACACATCCTCTGGGGTCTCATAAAAGCTTAATGAAGGTTCCTTGTGGGTTGAATGTGCATCTCAGATTGTATGATTTAAATGTACTATCATCAGTTAAAGTTACACACTTAACTGATTAGGATTTGAGATGAACCTGAGCACTTTGAGGAGGATACTGGAACACAGACTGAAGGCATACCAGCACTGATGATGTGACATTCACAGCTGGGATGATAAGACACTCTGTCGATAAGTAATTGAGCAGTATGTTCAGCTGAGTGCTGCATTTACACTTAGATAACATTAGATTCCAAAAAAATACACTTTTAGATCACACTTGGTAATTCACTTGACTGTGGACATGAAACCAGATCTATGCTGTTTGTGATTTAACTGCAAGTGTTCCTTTAATGCTGATTGCTGTTTTCTCTGTTTCCCCTGCACTCGTAAAGTTATGCATATAACTATTGTTCACAGAGGGAGGGAAATGAGGTACAACACACTGACTATGGGAAATTGCGTTCTTGCATACTCTTGCTGAAGACACCTCTATTCAAGCCTGAAATCCCACTGATATGCAAGGTGACACCGGGTAGTCGCACTCACCCAGCTGGTATACAAATACCATCATCTGTGTCATCCCCGTCGTTTAAACAAAGTCTCTTCACAGTACTGTTTCCCTCCTTCTGGAAATAGTAGTCATATGCATAACTTTACATTCCTATTAGGTCGGTTCACTTGGTACAACACATTGAGAATGGGACTTACAGTATATTCACATCCCGTGAAGCCAGCAAACACCATAGGGCAATAAATAATAACAGCTTGAATGACTTACCGTGGTGAATGTCACCTCCAATACCTGCAAGCCACTGTATGTCAGCACTCCCACCAATCGAGAAGACACAATGTGCCAAAGAAGGAGCAGTAACCTCCAAACAATCCAAAATCTTCCAAGGTGTGTAGTGAAGCCCAACTGTAGCACAAACATCCTCTGTAGAAATTCAGTGACCGTAGAGCCAGTGACCATGACAAAGCCATGCCAAAAGTTGAGTTAAGTGTTGAGTGCACTCCCTCAAACAACAGCCTTGTGAACAAGGATGCAGGAACAATCTGATGTGAAAGACACTGCTTATGTGGCGCTATAACACAATTTCAGGTCAGTGAAACAGACGATCTGAAATAGGCCGCTGTCGTATGTGAAAAAGACGCATGCGCAACTTGAGGAATGTACGCAACACTGGGGCAAATCAATTTGTCATAGCTTGGCACAAACTTAGTGAAGTGAAAATGCCCATCTATATGTAAAATAAAGCTTATTGACGCAAAAGCGAAGAAGTGCAGCCTTGTAAAGTAAAAATCTTTGAAGAGACAGATTCAAGGGCTCAGAAAAGGTGGGACATGAAGCACACCCCATGAAAAATCCCAAGGAGGCGCAACCAACTTTAAATTTGTTTTTTGGCACTGAACATCCCTTGGGAACTGAATTTCTAAAAGGAGCACAACAGGGGAAGCGTCAATGATCAAACAACTCCCGTTAGATTATCTAAATATATGCACAAACTTGCACTAATATGTAATGGCAGGCTTTTAAAAGTAGAAGGCCACTGTGAATAGTAACAATGCTGAATGGCAGCCCGTTACATTCTCTGTCCATAGGTTGCCCAATGTTTGAGTAAGATCTGAGTAGTGGGACACATAGAATATTAAAAAGCTGATTATGTCCGTAATACTGATTTCACAAGTTCACGTGTTCATGTTATCTTTGAATGGATGAGAAGGGTTAGGTCTTACCGATCACCATTATGGCTGCTCATGCACTTCCATTACACAACTTTTAAAATGTTATTTGTTGGTTTAAATTTCTGTATTATATGTGAATCACCAATTCTCTTATTGGAGTAATATTTTTCTCATGGCTTATTGAAAATAATATCACAAATATTTTAGAAATGGTTCTGAGCCTTGAAGCAAGATCTTTTAAAATCAAGTGACAAGATTATCAAAATATACCACAGTCAAATTAAACTTGAACACAAACAAGACTTTATTGCAAATCTAAACATAAAAACTAATTTAACACACAAACGTGAAACAGTTTGGTTAGTAAAATGAACAGAGTGACTTGAACGGAAATGATTTATACAGAGAAAATAAACTTTATGGAGTCTGTAGACAATGCTTTAAGAACCATTGATACTTATTTGAGTCTATCTTGATTTGCAATTGGATTACCCAAAGTATTTAAATAATACACCAGCACTTTCAGCAAAATTCTGGAGATGTACTTGAATGTTGTTGCGTTTCCTTGCATTGCTTGGTTCTTTGAATCTTTGTAGAAAATTGTGGTTGTTCTGTCTATGTTTTGGACCTCTGTTAAGATCGTGGATTCTGTTTCTGGGATGATGGGGCGGGGCTTTGAAGCAAGGCCTTCCGCACAGACGACTCACGACTCCCATGGCGTGTGTGGGTCATAGTGCAGGGAAGAGAAGAATTTCCTTGGACCTTGGTGTCCGAGCTTTGTTGGACTTCTACATGGTACGGAACTTGAGGGATGCTGGGGTGAGGCTGCAAGCTACGAGGGCAAGAGTGTGGAGGATGCAGAGCTGCAGAGGAAGTGGAAGCACGGAGCAAGAGAGCCGAAGAACAGAGCATTCTTCCTTTTCAGATTCACGTCATCAACTCTTTCCTTCCTTTTCAAAGGTGATTTACAATTCTTTGTGTAAAGCATCCTTAAAAATACCCGCTCAAAAAAGTACATGTTTTAACCATACATTTTATATCTTGGATACACTTGAATATATAAAAATATATTTTAAATAAACATTCCTGGAATACCGAAAGAATCTTAATGATAGTAAACATGATAATAATAATAATAATTGAAATTGTAATAACATTCATGATAAGTGATTACAAGAGTAATAAGGATAAATCATATAGTTAAAGCAAGGACAACCTTACATGACCATCTCTAAGGTAGATATACATATGAGAAAGACAAAAACAATGTTTGTTCCATGTATTTTAAGAGAGTAACATTTTAGTAAATCCAGTCTTGGAATTTCACAGCTTCAGATCTCACTATCTTGAGTGTAACTTCAAGAAGAAGTGGGTGGGACCTTCCTTTGTTCTTCTCCAATTAGGATGCCAGATTAAAAGTTATAATGGTTACTCACTGCCTGGAAACAGGGAGTGAAGGAAGCTCTTTCCCGGATTGGATTGTACAGCCACGGAAGACACTGTTTGTAGTCCAACAGGGGAGCTAAACCATGATCCCTTGGGATTGAAGGATTTCTATGGAAAGAAACACAACTAGCCTAATCAATGTTTTGATAGATACGTTTTGTTCCAAATCTCCACGTTTACAAATGTTATATGGGAGAACACTCTTTTTTGAGCCTGTAGGAGTCAAAGCAAGACATGAAAGCCAGCTCTTCATTCACGGAGGGTATAATCTATGCTTTATTTTGTACACTCTGACAACCCATCAGTGTTAATGCTCTTCTCAACACATTTGGAAAATGTTTGAGGTGGCAAGGCGAAATCATATCAAAATATTTTACTGTATATGCAGGGGAGCATTAACGCACAGGCTTACACTGGATAAGTGAGAATGCCTTATGGAAATTAAACACTACAGGGCGTGAAATATAGTTATTTAATTGGGTTTATCTGGGTTGCTTATTGCTAACTGTTAGCACTGCTAATCTGTTAACTATGCAACATCAACACATTTCCTTTTCTTCTAGCAAAGACTTCCACAAACAGCACACAGAGGCGAGAGCATAAACTCACAATCTGTAGGACAGATAAACTGAAGGGGTGCCTTGCTATGAATACGTGAATGTCATTGCTCTAGGTAGACGTGATTAGGCTTAGCCGGAATCACAGCTAACTACGACAAGCATGAGGTGTTCATTCAGCATGGTGAAGAGCTGAAGAACGACTGAGATGATGCAGGTGATGGTATTTGTATACCTGTTGGGTGGGTGGGGCAACCCGGTGTTGCCTTGCATTGCATCAGTGGCATTTCAGGTGTAAATAGAGATGTCTTCAGGAAGAGTACACGTGAGAGTGATTTCCCATAGTCAATGTGTTGTACCGAGTGAACCGACTGAATGGGAACAAAGGTTACAGTTAGAGCCAAAAGGGATTTATGACCTTATCTCAAAAGAACCATAGTCAACCCAAGAAACATACACAGCCATAAAGGTTTTTGATTGAAGAGGGCTCTTTGTTGAACTGAAAGAACCTTTATTTGGTGTGGTCTTATATGGCACTTTTCCACTTCACCTTACGGTTCGACTCGACTCTGCTCGCTTTACTTTTCTGAGCTTGTTTTTCCACTGCAGTTCAGTGCTGCCTCAACGTGGGTGGGATTATAGGCTGATCGTCATAGTTGCACCACCTCTAATGCCGTGACATCATCTTAAACACGACACAAACATTACTGACCATAAACAACAACATGACCACTAGCTGTTAGCTACTAGCTCATTGTGCTGCATAAATCAGTTGTTGCATGGTGATTTGACACAAGTGTAACAGTTAAATTGGCCTGGTTGTTTTAGAAGCAAGAAGTAGCTGGTCAACGAACTAAAGTGAAGCTTTCAAGCAGAATATAGAGTTAACGTAACAAAACGTACCATCCTCCATCGTGGACTCCCAACAACGCCATGGCCGAGTCCAGGGCACTCTCCCTCCCATTGCCATAGATAGCGTCCATTTGGTAGCACCACTTCTACTTTATTCTGATTGAACCACTCTGGCTGTTGTGATCCTTGATGATTCTGTAGTCACTTTTAATTTAATTTTTTTAACTTTTCCCTACACCGTTGGTAGGTCCGATGGTTGCCGACAGCTGAGACACTTCCTGAAAGACTTTTTCGTTTTGCGTTGTTTCGTTCGTCGCTAACAAGAGGAACGTCTGCACCTAGTTTATTGACCACAGCGTGGTTTTGTGCACAGCCAGTTCTTTTAACAATTCGAAAGTCACGTGAACAAATGATACTGCTATCGCTGTTGCTAAATTTAAAACTAGCGGGTTGATGTCCATGTTGCAAATCCAGTGAAGCTGGTAGTGACGATTATCTCTGACCAAACAGTGATCTGCAGGGTTTTGATGTCACATTTAGTATTGGCTCGGCTCGCTTGGAACCTCGACAGAGGTAGTACTAAAAAAAAGTACCAGGTACTAGGTAATACCCAGAGTAGAAAACCCCCAAAAAGCGAGCAGAGTCGAGTCAAGCTGTACTGTGCATTGGAAAAGCCCCAATAGATACAGTGTTGCAACCTTTGGGAATGTCTGTTATCTGGTAGTGGGGAAGTGAGATGCATTTACATTTTACTCTTCATTTCACTTGGTGGCATTGCAGAACCATATAAATATTTATCCTAAAGAATCGATGATTATGAAATGTATTAATGTGACATTTTAGTAAATAAAGCTTTAGTATTAAACAGTTCTCAAAGGCACATTTTGTGGACGTTTTGGAGAAAGAGACAGTCTGAATGGCTCACTGATAGGATTAGTTTATATTGACACTTTGCTTTTTATTTGAGTCAACATTATCTCATTTCGTTTGCTTAACCACATTTGTAATTATAGGGTACTTGATGTTGGTCTAATGAAGGTAAATAAGCTAACATCAAGTCAATTTCAAAACAACAGCACCAAAAAAAAAAAAAAAAAAAAAAGGATACTGATTCACAGCATGATTATTAGACCAACAAAGCTAATTGGGAAAAAGCTTTGTTGTAGGTGGTGCAATAGCTGATAAAAAGCCAATTCAACACCATGATTTTGCTGTATGTTTGTATACATATTAGAAGGCCTATACAGAATCTGTGTGAGCAGAACTCCCCGCCTGCCCGCCATTTACAATATTCTTCTCATCCCATGGCACTTGCATGTTCATTACTTAATATTTTGGCTGTTTTTTATAATGGTTTCATAATATAGTCAACAAGACACTTTTAGCTAAAACACCATGTTTAAATCCACTCTGCAGAATTCTGCAGATTTTCTCTAAAAAAAGCTGCCCAAAAAGTTAACAAATTCCATCTGGGCCTGCTGATGGGTTGGGAGAATCATATTAAAACATACTGTTCAAAGATGTTTGATTTTGGATTACCCCTAATTTGCACTCCCCATGAGAAAGCTTTTTATCGGATTATACAGATCACATTTCATCCTGTTTGTGATTTGGTCCCACTGGCATTTGTATATAATGATCCAACACACATAAAACAAAAATACAAATCAATCAAAGAACAGAACCAATGCTAATAAAAGACACATTTGGCTTCATATCTGAACACACTGACCAGCAGACCTCAGTTGGAAAATACCCCACCGAATGTACAAAATCAAAATCGTTTATATTTCAATTAAGAAAATGTGGTTTAATTTGTTGCTCTTTTGGTTTACTCTAACTGACTTGCCATCTATTCATGGGAAAGAGTCATTAATCTCAAATCCATATGCTGTGAGTGTGGACTATTTAAGTGGATAATACAACCAGGTGCATTTCTTCCCACACTATGCCTCCTTGTTCAGCTGCCCAGCACAATCAAGGCCTGAGCCAGATTAGTCTCACTCTGTGCTGCCCCCTTTGGAATATAATGCTGTGGCATGTAACTGAAATTCCTTCTGTTAATGTGTAGCTTTCAATATTCCTCATGATGAATTTAAACAGCTCACCCTAGAACAGGAGCTGATATCACTATATACATTTTAAGAAAAAGCAATAAATATCCCACAAACAATGTCAGGCCATTGTCCATATACTGTAGGCTAGTCCAAAAAGGTGGAGCTTGCACTTATCCCAGGCTTTTCCACTTGCACCCACCGACCAAAAAGGCAAGCTCTGCCCTTGGCTATAACATTTTCCCTTTAGCAATCAAGTTGTGTTTTAAGTATTTTCAACTGTTTAGAATCACTTTGATCACTCTTTTGAGTTGGTCATTTTCAAAGGAACAGTCATGACCTGAATCGGATTATAATTCACTCTGAATCATTCTGGCAACTCACTGACGATACACTGAAATGTTTAGAGCATTTTTCACTCTGTGAAACAGAGACAGAATACAGAAAGCAAACAGAGCGCTGGATGAAGTGGAATTTTTACTTGCATTCCATTGAAACAAAACCTGCAAATCCTTGATTGCCAACAAATATACTGTAGGTAATAAAATTGTAAATAATAACCTTGCATCGGAAGATGCATATTTCTCTACTGTATAACATGTTTGTATGTTGACGTGCTCAGTGATGATGACGTGCACTTAGCGGTCTTTTGATGTATGATTACATTTTTAAAGAGATGTGACAAAAAGCCTGAGAATACATTTCAAAGAAATTAATTGTAAATAATTAATTTATTAAATTCACCATATTCCAACTGTCCAAAATAAATAATATTTGTCATTATTATCTTTACTAAAATATAAATATTTGGGAACCCCCATTCTATTAAGCCCCACCCCTCAATGAGAGCACAGTTACCATGAACATTCCAAAGAATTACCATTTGATGCTATCACTAGACCACAGTACTGCCATAAAATCCAACATTTTCGAAAGGTACATTTGGAAAAGTTCAGTTAGTGTTTGTGTCATATAAATAAGTCTGTTACAGATGCTTTGTCTTTGACAGTATGCACCAAAACTAGTAGCTTGCCTAACTCTGTCACTTTTTCAGCCAATTCACATAGTACTATTTGCACAGATTTTAATTAAGGCCTACATCTGGAAATTTGAATATGCCCTTAAATATCTTTTTATAGCGATGGCACCATAAAATGTACAGATCAAAGCCCTTATAGCAACCTAAGCCCTTATAGTGACTATCCAGCTGGTGCGTGAGCTATGAGTGTGAAGTCAAAAGCATAAAGGAAAAAATTTATTATTAAAGTCAGGTCCAGATTTTTAAGTGTCCTCCATAATGAAATATGATTTATATGTTGCTTGCAAAAAAAAAAAAAAAAAAAAGGGCGGAGGTCGGGGCCGGGTCTTGATGCTACACACCCGGCCCCTAATCAGGCTAATCAAGCCTCTGAGAGGGATAAAGGCCTACCGGAGACACCAGTACGGGATGGAGAGTGACCGACAATGTGCTTCCACAGTGCATCCCTTTTGTTAAAACAAGTTATTTTGTTCCGATGATTACCGTCATGTGTGGTTGTAAAGCTGAAAATTAAAAGACAGACCTTGAACCTGCTTCACTGTCTCCTGACTCCTCCATGCCCGAACTAAGAGCTTTGCTACAGTGGTGCCGAGAACCCGGCTTTGGAGGAGAATGCTGCTATGGAGTCTTCAACGCTGGGCGAATTCTTCAAGACACTCACCAGTATCCTGCAGTTCCAACACCATGCCCTCATGGAGGTATGCCTGGAGCAGGAACAACGCTTCCAAGTCATGCTCAAGTCACAAGCGGAGGAAGCCTGATTAGGGGCCGGGTGTTTAGCATCATGACCTGGCCCCGCCCTCCGCCCTGCGTAATCCATCAGACCAAACCGCTTCTTTTGAAGGAAAAATATGCTTTTTTGCCCCTAAATGGTGAAGTTGTGGAATCCACTAGCCAAACATTGGTTTAATCCTTGGTTAAGCCAAACAAATCTCAAGGGGCAACCCTGTGCATAATAGTTCATTTCAGTCAATCTGGCTGTAAATGCCCCTACAGCATTTTCTAGTAAGTGGGAATATAACAAGCTCTTGAAAACTCTTTAAATACTTCAGGATTAATTAGAATGTACTACTCATATTGTGATAGGGAAGAACAAAAAAGTGTTGTTTAGCAAGACAACCATGAACATGTGGAGGTGGGACTTTCAGTGGATCTTGTTTCACTAGGTACTTTTAAGTTTTACATTTACATGTATCAGCAGGTTCATCGGAAATATATTTAAAACTAAAATAACTTGTTCATGATGCAAATGGCAGAGCCAGGCCTCTCAGGCATGAACATGGAAAATGATCATCCCTTAAAGGGATTCTGATGTTTGCTCTTAAGTTAGCTCTTAAGGCTTACAAACCCCTGTTATTTTAATATGCTCTCCTGGCTGCCCTTCCGGCCCCGCCTACCGGCAGGCTTTCCCCCGCCTCTCTAGAGCTGGGGAGTGGGATGTGGGGAGGGAAAAACAAAAACAAAAAAAAAAGAGGAGAAGGAAAGGGCAAGGCGGAGCAGTGAGAGAGAGAGAGAGAGAGAGAGAGAGAGAGAGAGAGAGAGAGAGAGGGAGACAGAAAATAGAGTTCTCGCCTGTTTCCCAGACATGCCGGAACCTGGTCCTCAATCACTCCTCTGGCGACCACTGATGGATGGAACGCTCCAGGCAGCAAGCCCCTCCTCCCTTTGCGGATGGTGGCAGTTCCTCCACGTACAGGCGGTCCGCTGCAACTCCTCAGTCCCCCAGCGGATGACTGCGGCTGCTCCTTTGGGTGGAAAGCAGTGGCGAGGAATCCACGACAGTGCATTCCTCCTCCTTCCTGGGCCTCAGCACCAATGTAACAAGGTTAAATGGGAAAGGAGGAGGTGGGAACTGGCTGATCAGTCAAAATAATATCTAATAAGAACTTAAGCAAAAAGACACACAGAACACAAACACACACACACACACATGGCAGCTGCATGTGGCTCTCTCTCGAACTGCCTTGTCCCGTTGCACTTATCCCTCTCCTCAGCTGATTAGCCCGATTGGGGGCCGGGCGTGCATAGTCACAGCCAGGCCCCGCCCTCCTTCTCGTCACAGTGAGGCCAGGCAAGTTACTAAGCACTTTAGTGGCCGTGAAGATACTCAAATGTGCTTAGAGACTTATGGATGTCAAAAGAAATTAATTTCTTCTTTATTGATCTATGCCATTTGCGAGACATTCACTCAGCAAGTGCTCTGAGTCACATTCTAAACCTATCTCTTTCACCATCAGCTATTCAGGGAAGTTGATTATTCTGTCAGAAGACCCTGACACTTCTGCTGATTTAGATATCTGTGCTTAGACTGTGAGGATAATTCATATTTTGTCTGTCTGGCAGTGCCTTTTTAAAATTTCTTTATGGAGTCTTGCAGTATTTCAAACAGTCAAAAATAAGAAGTCAATAGTTTGAACCTATGGAAAGATAAATCTAACGAGAACACAAATATGTTCTACAGGGTTAGGCAAAATTCAAAATGTCTCCCGTTCAGTTCACGAGTTGGAATTTGAATCGAATTGGCCACGTCCCACAAGATGTTGAATTGGAATTTGAAAAGGACTAAAAGGAAGAGGAATTTACGGACTTTAAATGCGAAGAAATGAAACAGTCACACAACAGATAGTTTTCTATGTGTTCTGTAATCTTGTAAAAATGCTTCACATTGTTTGGCTCCATTTGGAAGAATTTGGTGTAAATTAGAGCATACTAGGACATGAATGTTTCATATGATTAAAGTTAATTTATGAAATATAATGAAACATAACTAAATTACAGTATATACACGTTTATTTAGGTGGCATATAAAACATTCATTATTAATATTGATTAATGTAATATTATTGTGAAATATTACAACAACCACACTTAAAGAAGTTATATGAATTTCTCTTAATTTCATTCCATTTTCGAATTGAATTAAATTTTAAAGGCATTCTCAATTCAGTTTTGTAGATGCACAACCCTGCTTTCCTTGGGAAGTAAGCCAATAACCTGCAGCATCTGCAGTTTTTGTAATGATGCCACAGAGGACTACAGTTTGCTTATTGCGTTAAACCTGAGATGGGAACCCAGCTGGGTCTCAGACCCTCTAATTACCCCCTATAGTTTTAAAAAGCTGAGTAAACAAGTACCCACATTTTCACGTAGGCCCTAAGCATTTGCACACTGATGTACACACTCACACGAGCCCAAGTGCTACCATTCCATAGAAAGCTGCTCACAAGTAGATTTCTATGGATAAAAAATGTGCAAAGCAACAACTTTAACTCTTGAGATTGCTCAATTGCTTTAAAATACACTGATTTTGCAAATCAGTGCATTACAAATGCAAATGCGAGTAAAATGGGTTTGAGTAAATAAAATAGTTCTTTGTCAACAGTATTGATTGTAATATGAATACAAAGCATTTAGTAACTGTAATCATACTACTTTCTAGTTAACACGTTAACAGATTACAAAGATTACATTTACTGACATTCAATTGAAGTACTTTTAAGTACATTACTTAGGGTACACATATTTCTAAATTAACAATATATATTATACATTTAATATATTTATTCATATTTTCAATTGTACATCTGTTTGGGTTTCTGTGACAGCTGAAAGGTGTGTGAGAATGAACAAGCAGGAAATATAGATATTATTTAGAATTTTTGAGCAGAAAAACAATAACATTTCTATGAAAGCGTTTTAGAAAGTACTGTAAAAGTACAATTATTAGTAAAGTGATTACTTTTCTGAAGTAATCAGTAAAGTTATCAGATTATAATTTTAGAGAAGCAATTAGTCATTTGTAGTGGATCACTTATTTTGAGTAGCTTCCCCAACACTGTTTGTCTGTCATTTGGCCAGATACTTCATTGGGAATTGCAATTTTACATGGTTTAAATGGCAGTGTATGAGCTTTGGTCACAATTAAAAGACATACACTCTTTTAGTTCAGCATAAATAGAAAACCTTTGTTAGATATACACAAATGTATCAGTTCATTCAACTTTATTTACTTAAAAAGGTATCTCACATGAGTACAATTTAACAGCTAATAGCATGTTGTTTCAAATGATCTTTCATGTTATTGTTTCTACTTAATTTAATTGTCTCAAAAGAAAATAAAGACAAAGGTCAGTCATTAAACTTGATTCACCAAAGAAGTGCAAATAAAGCTGCATTTTAGCTATGTACATTTACATGTGCATATGTAACAGGAGCCAGGTGGTACGTGATTGTTGTGCAGCATGTGTAAACCTCACTCTCCTTGGCCTCAGAAGGCGCACTAACGACTGACGCTAGAGACTGTAGGCTTTTTCGGAGTGGGTCAAGCAGAAAAATTATGTGGATTGAACAGAATCAAACTTCACCAGAGGAAACACTAATCACCCTAATGGTAACCTCACCTGAAACAACCAATAACAGTAAAACAAAATACAATGAATTAAATAACAATTAATTCACAACAATTAATTAATTGGGGCATTTAATTAATAACAATTAATTAAATGCCCCAATAAGTTCCTTTTGACCAAAGAAACATGCTTAAATTATTCAAGCACAAGGGTTTATGGGTATTCCCAGCAACCTTAGTTCTGTACTTGATCGTTTGAGTTAGTAGTACTTTAAATCTTAAGTTTATGAATTTTCAAGATAAAGAAGTTCAAGGAACTGACAATTATTATTTTACTTGAAGTATTTTGTGTTCTAGATATTAATGCAAAAGATGTACATTTCTGAGTATAATTTATTTATTTTTATACGTTATAGTTGTTGAGCCAACGGATTGTATTTTCAGTGTGCATACCACTAAAAGATGCAAACCAAAGAATCAGGTTTCAGAAATCAGCTATTTTGATTTATAAGTTGATTGACTGCCAAATAATATTAGGGAAATTCAGTTGTTAAATGCAAACAGGCTTCCACTGAGTTGACCTTATGATGGTGTATTTAAAAAGTGATGTGATGTTTACTCATTAGCACCACATTCTATATGAAAATTGCTTGTCCCGATTTTGAAGCTCCAGGGTCAATTTTCAGGCCATTCCTTAGAGGAAGGGGGGCTGAGTTTGTTGATTCAATGGTGGGAGCTCTGCAAAATCAGCAAAAAACGCTGAGAAGCATCTGATCTGTTTTGACACCTTGTTGTTCATTAAGGCAATGTGCTATTGGCATAAGATGTCCCTTAAAATAGAATGCAAGCCCTCTTGTTCTCTCCCTGTTCTCACTTAAACAAGCTACTTTGTTTTTCCTTTACTTGCTTAACTTTAAAAAGGTGTCTTCACGATAAGTGTGGGCAGAGGTGGACTGGGAAGAGTAATTGAAAAAGTTTGTTGTCATTTATTGCTTATTTCTGCCCTCTTCTGCATTTTGCGGCACCGTTTTGCATAACACAGTGGCTCGTTTTAGCTTATCGCGGCCCATTTGGCCCGTTTAGTGGTCGGCCCGGATCTCCTGATGGCCAATCCGCCACTGATCGGCCCCAAAGTACGTCGGCTCACTGGGAAAACGCCCGGTATGCCGGATTACCAATCTGTGTGTTGTATTAGCAATCTGTACATATGTTTTTATTTCTGGGTTGTTTGAGTTTCTTAAAGGTATAGTTCACCCATACATGAAACTTTTGTCAACAAACACATATGAGTTTCTCTGTTCTGTGAAACAAAAATGATGTTTGGCAGAATGTTACCCAGTCACCATTTTATTTTATTTTTTTATTTTATACTAAGTTAATAGTAACGAAGCTACTCTTCTATTCCACAGAAGAAAAAAAAGTTGTTTTTTTTAAACACCTCCTTTTGTATTCCACAGAAGAAAAATTTTTTGGTTTCGAACAACATGCGAGTGAGTAAAGGATGACAGAATCTTCATATTTGGGTTAACTATAAAGCAGGTACATTTTGTACAATTTGTTCAGGATTGTCAAAAATAAATAAATAGTTCTAAAGGAATGCCAATGAATTGTTAGTGGAGTTTCTATGTACTACTACATGTACTACATGACTTAATTAAGAAACAAATTATCAATCCAACAAGATCTTATTATATTGTTTACATTTACAAACTTGGCAGATACTTTTATCAATAGCGACTTGGTGTGTATTCAAGCTCTACATTTGATCAGTATGTGTCAAATGTGTCGAACCCATAACCTTTTGCATCTGGCTTTTGCAATACTTGGTGAATTCTTGCATGATTCCATCATTCCAAATTATTCAATTATATATGCAGTCCTTTGGGATTTTTTTTTTTGCCAAAGATAAAATATGGACTGTTTCTGTTTTATTTCATTCACCACACAGCTTCTAGCTATTAACTGTTATAGTATGTTTCAAAAGCAGTAATGAATTTAATTCAGACATAGAAATCATTTCCACAGGGAAATATATAAGAATGATGTAATCTCACGTAAGGGATGTGTTTTTTTACATTGTGTTAAATAGAGAAATTCTGGTAGAAGTTTATGTTAATGTAATTAATTGGAAGGTTTTATAACTTGAGTGTGGTTTTATATGCTTAAAACAATTATAGGGACTGTTTTGTTTTAGTACTACATGCTTGAGGGCGCATACAGGCATAATTTAATATCATGTTTTCTTAATGAAACTTGAAATAGTTATAGAGAAAAAGAAAGAGACAGAGAGGATGCATGAAGAGTCTTGTTGCTTGAAATGGTCTTTGGAGGTTTTAATCAATGAATGCAAACAAATGCACACATTCTGAAAGGTCAAACAATGTATGTGTCAACACAATGGGATTGGGGTCACAACCTTTTACTCAGGCAATACAATTGCTTTGGAGACAGCAGGTCAAGAATTATTGGGCCCTGTGAGCGCAGACTGGATGAATTCGATCCCAAAGGTCAAATCAGAGGGACTGTATTCCTTATGTCTATTTATGTGTCCCCTAAGAACACATGAGAGGCAACATCATAAGGTTTTTGAACTTTAATTACACAATAAGGAAACCAGATGTATATTTTAAATGGAAGGTTCCAACCTTCACCCCAGTTTCCCCAATTCAATGAAACATTAGGATTGGGTCAACAGTGGGGGCATTTATTTGTACTGCATTGCTGCATCTGCATCTGTTTGCGCAACATGATCACACAGGAAGTCTGAATGTTGTTCCCGAGTGTTCCGGTACAATAAGATTAGCCACATTATGCAGACTCACTGACAAGTGCCATCTCCTATCAGACATTTTTGCATCGTCTCCTGTGTGTTCACCTTCCCTAGTGGTTTTATTGGAAGTGTGTTGCGACACCAGCATGGGAGCTTGATTTAGAGCTTACATATTTTCCCTCTCACATGTCATTTTTATTCCACTGTAAAAAGCTCTGGGGTTGGGAGGAGTAGTTTATAAAATATTTCAGTCCGTGTAGCTGAAAACAACTCGATTTACAATTCGCTATTGGTGCCCTTTTGTGGACATTTCGCCTAGAAAATGGAGCTCACATGTGCCGATCCGCCCAACAACAATTACTGCTTTGGCCAATGGGGGCAGTGTTTAGCATTTCGGTAAGCACAGACCAGTTTGAGCTACAGAAAAGTCAACCTACTGTTTCTGTTTTCACTGTGAGATCAGTCTGGTTTGTGCCAGTCAGCATCTGTTTGTGTCATCCAGTGATGTGTGTGTGTGTGTGTGTGTGTGTGTGTGTGTGTGTGTGTGTGTGTGTGTGTATTTGTTCTAATGTCTTTTCTCTTACAAGCAGCATTATGGATTGAAGGTGATGGATTAACATTGTTTCAGTCTTGACCAATGTCATCATCATTTGTTTCTGTGTGTTTGTATGTGTGTTGACAGTTTGTCATGTACATGATATGCCATGTCCCTTAAGATTAAAGGGTAACTAAACACCTGCTCAGAGTCTGACTCCACCCACTAGAAATATTTGAAAATGCAGGAAAAGTGGGCAGACCCCGGTGGGGATAGAGGGAACGAACCGAGTGTGGGGCTGAGCGG
Organism: Xyrauchen texanus; assembly: GCF_025860055.1. Taxonomy (NCBI): domain Eukaryota; kingdom Metazoa; phylum Chordata; class Actinopteri; order Cypriniformes; family Catostomidae; genus Xyrauchen; species Xyrauchen texanus. The sequence continues at coordinate 35,134,631 of NC_068283.1, read as the reverse complement.
GGGTGGGAGGCGTGGGGGGCACCTGAGACTCGTAGTGACGGATTAATTGACAGCTGCTGTCAGACTCTATGTTATTATTATTCCTCACACGGTCACAAGACGACATGTACATGAATCTGGCATGGTGAGCTGGAACCTGCTTACGTCAGCTGTCACCGCTTACGTCACGAAGTACCGCAACAGCCAATAGGAAAATTCAACTGCAGTAGCCACCGTTCAACCTGAAGAGGGCAGCACTCAGACGTTTTTACACCATATATTGTAGAATTAAAACACTTTATACACAAATGTCAAAAAAATTACTTGAATCAATGACCAGTACTAATAAAGCCCCATGCTTACAGATCATTAACTAAAAAAAGTTGGTTTAGGGTTTAGTTACCCTTTAACATTTTATTGCTGAATGCTGAGGCAATAAGGCTTCATTTCTAAAGCAGATTTGTTGACATTTACTTCTGATTGTGAGGTTTCTTTTTCAAGATTTTCAGTCTCATGTCTATGCTCAGATGTTGTTCTGTCATTACTCAGGGATCTCAGTTCATGTTAGAATTCAAATCTCTGACTTTTTGCTTGCCGACTGTGGTACTGAGGCAAATTAGAGTACAGTTTGGGACACTATTAAAATTTCCTCTGAAACTCTATAAAAGTTTTGCACATATGAGATTAGAGACTTAAGCAAACATTTCAGTCTTTCAAGATTGAGAGACCATCTGCTGCTTTTAGGGGTGTGATGGAGCACTTCCTAGGGCCGTATATGTTTTTTATGGAGTTGTAGAATTTGTGCATGTCTTTTCTGTCAGCATATGATTGAATTTCTTTAGCTATGTTTATCCACCATGTATTTTGTAGTGTATATAAGGTTGTTTGTACCTCCTATCATGTTGTTTGCCACTGCAGCCAGAGTATGGCAGATGCAGGGCAGTTGAGAGTAGCCCTGTGTGCTCTGCGCATGGTTTCAAGCAGGGACATGGTCTCATCAAACAAGTCCTGATGTTTTATGGCTTTATAGCCTATAGAGTCGACTGCAGCTTTATGTAGTACTGTGGTTATGGAGGTCCATTTCTGATCCACAGTGTTTTCAGAGCACAGAATGGCCTCAACATCTGGTGCCCTCATACATAATGACGGTACATGTTCCTTGCTGGGGCTGATTTACCGTTGCACAGTTCAGCTGTTTTTAGTAGATTTCCTGAGATGCTGTGGGGGGCACACTTTGATCTGGAAAATGGTCATAATCAGGTGGTGATCTGTCCAGCATTCTGCACCTCTCAAGGCCCAGGTCAACAAGACATCACTTGTGTCAACACGTCTTGTTCTAATGTAATTGATCAGGTGTCAGTGTTTGGATCGTGGGTGCATTCGAGATGTTTTGTATTTGGTCTTCTGCTAAAACAGTGTGTTCATAATGGTGAGGTCATGCTCTGCACAGAGTGTTAGAAGCCTCAGGTAATTCATGTTGACCTGCCCAACACCGTGCCTACCCATTACACCACTCCATATATCGCTGTTTCTTCCCACCCTAGCAGTGAAGTCACCCAGAAGAAAAATTGGGGATACGGTCTAGTAGCTGGTAGAAACCATCATTCACACTGTTGTCTGTTGACAGTGTTGGTGCATATGTACTTAGCAGTGTAGCATAGCGTGTCTTTGCTAGTTGGATACATAAGTTCATCAGCCTCTCACTTATTACAGAGGTTGGGTATAAGGATGTTCTTGATTGCCAGTCCCACACCATGCTGATGTTGGGCAACAGGGGAGTAGCCTCTCCAGAAGAAGGTGTACCCTCTTCCCTCTTCTTTCAGAGAACCTTCACCCAGGAACCTTGTCTTGCTAAGAGCAGTGATGTCCATGATGTAGCGCCTTCTTTAGCAATCAGCGTGGTCCTTCGGTGAGTTCAATTGCTGTCACTATCCAGGAGAGTCCTGACATTCCATGTAGCCAATCTGAAGGGGATCTTGGAGAGTGTCCATCAACAATGGAGGGATGCCAACATTGTCACTCTCTACAAAAACAAGGGTAACAAATCCATCTCTGGCAACAGTCTTGGCATATCGCTGCTAGCTGCTGCAGTCAAGGTCCATGCAAAAGTCATGCTATACAGGCTGGTGGAACAGAACATCTGCTGCCAGAGTCACAGTGCAGCTTTGGGATGAAGCGGAGTACTGTGGACATGATTTTCACAGCAAGACATCTTCAAAAAAGTGCCCCGGACAGCATCAGGACCTTTTCATTACATTTGTCGACCTCTCCAAAGCCTGTGAATCGAGAGCTACTCTGGCACATCCTAATAAAATTTGGCTGCCCAATGAAATTTGTGAACATCCTGTCACAGATCCATGATGTGATGATGGCCCGTGTGACCATAGGGGGACAGGAATTGGTGCCCTTTAATGTACGCACAGGGGTAAGACAAGGGTGTGTGTTGGCGCCGGTACTCTTCAACATCTTCCTCCTATGTGTCATGAAACTTCTTCATGATGAGCTGGAAAGCAGTAGTGGGATCACTCTAGACTTCAGGCTAGATGGAAATCTTTTTAATATCCGAAGGCTCCAGGCAACCACAAAAGTCACAGCAGTGCAGGTCCTTGAGTTGCAGTATGCTGATGACAGCGCGCTTATGGCTCACACACCAGAAGGCCTACAGCAGACAGGGCTTGTCATTCAACACCCCCAAGACTGAGGTGATATGCCAATGGAGGACGAGCACCTTGTCCACTACACCTGTTTTCAACATAGAACATTGACCACTCACAAAAGTTTCAGCTTTTAAATACCTAGGTGGCATCCTATCAGAGGGCTACTACATCAATCATGAAATCCATATCCGGATAAAACAAGCCTCTGCAGCCTTCGGCAAACTCCATAGAAAGGTCTTCCAAAACAAACACCTACACTTGCACACCAAAATTACCATCTATAAAGCCATCTGCATCACCACTCTCCTATACAACTGTAAAGCCTGGGTCACATACAGTTGCCATCTAAGGTTTCTGCAGCGCTTCCATATAAGATACCTGCAGCAAATACTGGGGATCACGTGGAGTGACTGTGTACCCCATTCCGAAATGCTGGCTAGGACTAACTGCAAGAGTATGGAGGCCACAGTCACTGAACACCAACTGCGCCGACTTGGGCATGTTATTAGGATGCCTCAATAGCGCCTGCCACAGCAAGTCCCATTTGAACAACTTCATCTGGGTCATTGGTCCGCAGGGGGTCAGATGAAGCGGTATAAAGACCAGTTAAAAACATAACAAAGAAAATGTCAAATCGATCCCTTGCAGCCAGAATGTGCCGCTAACAGGTGATCACTTTTCTTTTTCAGTTTCCTTCTGTTTTCATATTTTGGATCTCATGTATTATTCAATTATAAAATGTAAACTGCATTTTTTTATGCCCCAAGAACAATTAGTGTATTTATATTCAGTTTAATTACTGCAATAAATGAAGCGCTTTGGTTTAAATTTCTACAATGAAAAATTAAAAGTAAATTAACATGTATAAGAAGATCCAAACGCATTTGATTCACAAAGCCTGGGGAGGGGTAAAATGCAAAATGCCAAGTTATATATTTAAAAATGTACCTGACTACGCCACCCTGAGAATTTCACCCAGGGAATTTATGAAACAATTAGATGACAATTAACACCAGAAAGGATCACACAGGTTTGGTTCACCAATAAGAAACAAGAGACATGGGTAAAGTCACACACAAAGGTACATCTTTAAGTACAATTCACAGAGAATAAAATTTTAATCAGACTGGATATTGCAGACAGAAGGTCAAATAAATGTGTTGTAGCAGCTCTTTCCCATCCTCCCAAAGCAATGGGGAAAATGTAAAGAAAGAGTTAGGCAGCAGAATAAAAATAAAATGACAAAGCATACAGGGCTGAAGCTTACCAGCAAAAGGGCAGGCTAGCAAGGGACTCGATGGGGTTTCTTTGGGACCCATTCTCATGTGCACACACAAAGCAGGATTCAGGTGATGAGCACAGAACACAGTAAGGGGAATACCACCATTAATAAAAAAAAAGCTAGCCTCCCTGCCTTTGGCACTTAGCACATGTAACAAAATGAAAACAAAGAGATTCTGTATATAAAAAAATAACAGCTAACACAATACCAAACTATCAGACAGAAGGATGCCCAATTGGTTCAAATGAATCTTACATAGACCTTACACAAAGCAGAGCAGCTAGTGCTCAGTACACAAGCACAAACAGAACAGAAATAAATCCAACAAACACCTCAAATGGAGGATGCAGTATTATTAGGTGATATAAAGTATGTGAATAAGTGAATAAATACAAATTTAATGGGATGTACAAGTAACAAATAAGATACAACTGAATAAATAATAATAAAAAAGTAAACAGAAGTTTCAGAAGATTGGCAAGTTTGAAGCAAAATGTTCTAATATAAATAAAACATTGACATTCTTCAGTTCAGTCTAAGCAAAACAGCAGCATATCAGGAGATTTATAATTTGTTCATGCAGCCCAAGCGAGAAGTAACCAGGCATACGAAATCTGTGTACGTACCTAAAAAGGAAACAAAATATTAAAGGTTAAATTAAATAAAAACCCAACACCAAACAATATAGATATGCCTACCTACTAGGCATACGATCATATTGAATCATTTCTAAAACCACCATTGCAGATGTAAAAAGGGCACAATATAGCAGGTGATCAGCAACCTGCCAAACAATTGGAACACTAAAAAGTGCGCCCGAACTCAACTGCAAACAAACATGCTCAAATTAGCACTCAACCATATGTAAACAATTGGTTGCATACTAGTCAGACCGCTAATGAATGACATACATTTCAGGCGCTAAGATCCGGCCCTTCGTAAGGGCAGCCGCTCAGTGAAACCTTCATATAGACTGAATGTGGGCACTAATTGGTCAACCAATCAATAATGCAACAAAAGAGAAATGTCACAAATAAGTTCTACATGAAGATGACAGCCTGTCTTGCTACACATTTGCTAATGTTAATGATTGGAACCTTATTGTAAGTCAGTGGCAGCTCCTGCCAAATCTCTCAGGGAGGACAATTGTTGCAATGATGGATACGGATAAGATCACCCGTTCAGTGTTTAAATTAACATCTAGTTAAGGATTTAAAGGCAACTAATTTAGTATTAATGAAAAATAAATTGACTCTCACAATCATCTGATTCAGTCGTCACATACATTTCATTTTAAGCGCAATAAATCCAGAATAAAGAGCAGTGGCACTGGGGCTGATAATGTGCAATGAATAAAACATTTACAATTCAACTATTAAGGAGATACAATAATTGAAATCACATAAATCACTATTTAAATTACATTACTCACTTATATTGAAATTTTGCTCATCTCTCTTTTAAAGCAGCAACGTCCTGAGTTTCTGACCTGACGAGGAAAGAGGCTACAAGATAGTTGAGGTTAAGCTTTTGCGAGCAAAACATTTGAATTGCTTTATTGCTATATTGCTGCACTCTAGCTGAAAAAGGGCCCCAGCATTGAGGGACCTTATCTGACCCTTCCAGCCCTTCCAGCAGCACAGCCCAGTCCACAAAGGACCTCTGCATCGGCAGACATTGCCTGTCCCACACAGCTCCTCACTGAAGCAGCCAGCCTGCAAAGGACCCTGTGAAGATTCAACTGACCCAGCTGCCCAGTCCAATCTTCAAGGACCCTCTTGGTGCGACCCAAGTTCAGCATCCTCCAGCCCAGCATGGCAATGACTACTGGATCGCAACTCTGCACCCTTCCCACTGCACGCTACCGCATAGCCAGTAGAAGATGTGTCTACTGCCGGACTGAACACCCGACTGTGTGGAACGTAAATATAAACTTACCAAACCTCTTTCTAGAGACCTTGGCATTAGATAACAGATAACAGTTACCTGGGGTCAGCTTGTTACAAATAATAGGTATATGATTTGTTTAATGATAAATTAGCATTATTTATCACCATTTTGCCAGAGCCATTGGGTGGTTTCCCATAAGGAGCATTCCCATACAATTCTCTCCCATTGCTACATTCGGTTCAACAGCATTGCATTTATTCATTCTGTGTTGAAATCATTTAATTGTTTAATTCAGTACTTTCCTTTTTGGTTATTAGTTTATTTTCCTTTAGCAGTGCATATTCATTATTAGCATATTTAATCGTTGTGGTATTTACTCTTGCATATCTATTGTTAATAAAGTTAATTCATTTTGTTACAACTGTGTCTTCATTTTGTTGATGATCAAAGACTCTACTAGTTGTCCAGACTCTCACAAATCCTATAGATAAACCAGCTGACCTCCCTCTAGTTTACATTCATTCTAAATGATCGAACAGCTCTTTTGGGAGTTTTCATAAATTGTTAAGATAGTATTCTTAACTGGTGCCTCGTATTGCAAAGGGGAAGGGGTCATCTGATACACTCATAACCACACCTTGAGGTGTGGCACATGATCAAAAATCACTACGTCATCTGTGAATTGAGAAGAAACCACTACACCATACAACATGAAACAGGTTGGTGAGAAGAGTGACAGAATGTGAAATAAATGATCAATACAGAGAAAATGAACTTTATTGTCTGTGGACGATGCCTTAAGAACCATTTGTCCTTCTTTGAGTCTAAATCGATTTGCAATATATCATAATTTAAGCATAACTGTAAGTTTTATAAAGCATTTCACATTGTGCTTAGTTCATGTCACGTACATTTTGTTAAAGATAATTCAGTTTGATGGAAATATGTCATGCAGTTGAAATGTATTAATCCTAAAATAAGATTTTTTTAATGGAAGTTTGAATATGTGCATGTGCCAATGTGATTTATGAGCCACAGCGTAGGGTAAAACCATAATAAATAACTTACATTTTGTACTGTTCCTCATACATATATATCATATGACTTCTGAATATAGCGCATGATGGACTACTTTAATGATTGCTTTGTGGTGTTTTTCTATCCTTTTTGGAGTCTCTGGTCACTATATGCTTTCATTATATAAGAAAACAGCAGCTTGGACATTCTTCTAAACATGTTATTTTGTGTTATGAGGAAGAAAAAAAATCATACAGATTTTGAACAACATGAGGTTGAGTAAATAATGACAGAATATTCATTTTGGGGTGAACTCTTCCTTTAATTTGCCCATCAACTCTTCTGTTAATTATATCTCCCATTCTTTTTCTTGTGTTTTTCCATGATTTTCAGAAGAGCGCATCAGCCATTGTAAAACAAATAGTATCTATCCATATATTAGTGCATAGTGCATGTGATGTGTGTATTCTTTTCTAACGTTTTTTTTTTTTTTGGCTTAGAAACCATGTTTTCTATGTATTTGTATTGATTCAGCATTTGCCAATGTCACTGACATTTGTTTATGTGTGTAGCTGCCTGTGTGAGGTGAAAGAATGTGATATACATTAGGTCATTAGGCAAGGCCTCCATGCCACTGTCCTTGCAATAGATTAAAAGGTATGAGTCAGCAAAGGGGTTTGTGACAGCTTCACAGTTAATGATCCAACTCTCAATACAAAGGCAGAATCGTTTGTTCTAGGAATTGGTAGTAATCCATCACAATTGCCTTTGAGAAAATCAATTACCCACTGCTTGTTCAAGCACTATGTATAAACATTTGCATGTATAGGGGTGTTGTGGCCTAATGGTGAATCCCTGGGTTGCCACTCCAAAGCAGGTAGCAGGTTTATTTCCAGTCATTGGCAGAAATATGACTTACGTCAACAATTTTCACAGCTTTTAGGTGTTCAACACATCTTGCTGACAGCGTTTGCATTTACACCTCACAGATGGGCTCCTAATCACACATACTTTGCAGAAAGTGGACAGAAATTTTTAAGAAGAGCGACTAACGTTTGTGAAATAGAAGGGAAATGAACCAGTACGTATGTGTTGACATTTTAAGCACATAAGCTGGGAAGAGACATTTAGTGATAAAAATGTATCGAGAGCCAGAATAGAAGAAGTTAGCATCTCTGGCACTGGTCCAGAAAATCATTAGCCATGGAGAGCAGAGTTTTTGTTGCAAACCAAGTGGCTGCAAGCAATTCTTTTCATTTCCCTTTACAGGAGGTGTTTATTTTCGTTCATGTCCTGCAGTTCTTTGTACACTTTAATGGATTATGACATCATTAGGCCAAAAGTATGCTTTGATTTTGATGCGAACGTTCAGCGCCTGCGTATAGTCGAACATGAGCCTGTCAAATTATACTCCATATGACTGTGACACTTGGCGTATGTGCACTATGACTGCTATGAGATGCCCCTTTTACACCCACAAAGATGTCTTTATATTCCTTCAAAGTGGATTTATACAAATGCAGGGATCTCCTGACCTGATCTGTTTTTTTCCTCCCCTTTTTCTCCCCAATTTGGAATGCCCAATTCCCAATGTGCTCTAAGTACTCGTGGTGGCATAGTGACTCGCCTCAATCCGAGTTGCAGAGGACGAATCTCAGTTGCCTCCACATCTGCGACCGTCAATCCATGCATCATATCACGTGGCTTATTGAGCGAGTTATCGCGGAGACATAGCATGTGTGGAGGCTTCATGCTACTCCTCGTGGCATCCACACACAACTCACCACGCAACTTACCATGAGTGACCCACATTATTGCGAGCATGAGGAGGTTACCCCATGTGACTCTACCCTCCCTAGCAACCGGGCCAATTTGGTCACTTAGGAGACCTAGCTGGAGTCACAGCATGCCCTGGATTCTAACTTGTGACACAAGGGTTGGTAGTCAGTGTCTTTACTCGTTGTTCTACCCAGATGTGCACACATGTTCTTGATGTGCACATCCACTGCTGATGTTTTCACATCTACTTCTAGTGCTTCTTCGTGACAACAACAGCTCAAATCAGAGGGTGCATTCCATTTCGAAGGGCTCATCCCTATGCCCTAATCCCTTTAGGGGGTTTGATCTACAGAGTAAGAACTTCAGAGGGTTAAAGAGCGTAACGCTCAAAAATATCAGTAAATCGGAACACACTTTGGATGACACTCTCTCTCCAACCTGGTCTCATACTGAAAATGTTACTCTATATCAATTTTTTCAAAACGTCTTCCGTTGCTCAAAGGCTGACGCTAATGACCAACACCTCCACCTAACCAGAATTTTTTTACATGATTTTGATTTACTATGAACTACTTTCAATTTTTTCAGGAGTGCGCATGTTCATGGAACAGACCGCATAGCATATGTCATAGGATGAAGCCCAACAACAAGTCAACACAGTGGAAAAACTTCAAAATTTCTGGGAGTACAGTTGGAAATTAACATACACTATAAACTATACCTTTGCTATACACACTATTGTAAAATATTGACTGTCCCTCATGTTTGTACAACTGTATATGTGCTCATACATTGGGGGAAACCAGGAGTTTTACCGGGGAAAACCCCACTATTGCAGCCCAATTTCATTGCAGTTCACAATGGAAACTGAAGGAAACAAATACAGCAACAACTCTATAATAAATCTATAAAGTGAAGAAACTGAGAATAAAAGAGCGAAGGCTTCCTCAGATGTTCCACGGAGGTATCATGCTGATTTTAAAATTCTTATGCTTACCTACATAGCTTTGCATGGTTTGTTTCCTCAATATTTGTTTGAGCATTTAACCCCGTACTCCGATCTCGTTTTTTTTTTTTTTAAATTGTTCCTCAGATTCGTTTACGCTCTATGGGTGACAGGCCTTCTCTTCTTATCCTCTGAAACTATGGAAATCTCTACCCTCAGATCTTAGACAAATTCAGTCTTTCAGTAAATTTTAATCATATCTTAAAACGTATTTTTCGGGGAGGCTTTTAGTTAATTCTGTTGTATTCAATTAATTTATTACTATCATTTTATTTACTGTGTTTTATCATTAGTTTGAGATGCATGTTTTTTTTCTATTTGTATTAAGCTCTGTATTTTTTTTTCTTTTTCTTTCTATAAAGCACCTTGAGAGGCCTCTTTAAAGGCTCTATATAAAATAAAGTTTATTATTATTATTATTATTATGTCATGTTTATTATTTACGCAAGCATTGTGGGAAAATTACGTTGCTGTGGAGAAAGCTGCTTATCATCTGAGCCACATGTATGGTTATACAGTGCATGTAAACAGTGTGGTGAACATCAGTTAAGATGGCATTCCAGGGACCAGTTTATGGCAGGGCCCCTCTCTAACTGCCGGTGTGGAAGAAGATGTGCCATACTGTGATTGGATCCTTGATGATTGAACATAAACAAATGTTCATTCACATCAAATACGATCAGCTAACACGACTACAAGACACCTCTTACAGGGCAAAAAGTGGGACTTTCTGCCCCCCACCACTTAATTCTTAAGGTAGGCAAGAACTGCCATAAATTAATTCAGGACCTCCCGGATACAAAGCATTGGAAGGCCACAGAGATCTATGCATTCTTTATATTTGAAGGCCTTAAATTTATATAAACTACAACACATCCACTCCATTTCATGCAAAGCACAGTTTATGTTATGGTTGTTGACTGTTAACACAACAGTTCATGGGACAGACCTATTAACAGATAAACGAAAGCATGGATGATAACTTAACAGTTTCTTTTCGTGTTTGGACTCTATCTGTTCCAGACGATGCCTTTAATAATTTAAAAGAGGTTTGGTAAAGGAATAATGCATGGGTAAACATTAAGCATTAAAGACACTGTTTTAACACTGTGCTTTATACTATGCAAATGAGTTGCACACTAGGGTGGGCAACACCGTGGCTACTTCAGACACCAGTGGCCAATCACACTCCAGGATTGGAAAGGCGCCAGATTTCAATCTCCTCATTATCTGAAAGGGATAAATATGTCCCCTCACCCTTGTCCAGCATTTCCAAGTCAACAGGGGGGGAGACATTAGCAGACACACCATGTCCTGAGTTTTTGACCTGACGAGGAAAGAGGCTACAAGATAGTTGAGGTTAAGCTTTTGCGAGCAAAACATTTGAATTGCTTTATTGCTACATTGCTGCACTCTAGCTGAAAAAGGGCCCCAGCATTGAGGGACCTTATCTGACCCTTCCAGCCCTTCCAGCAGCACAGCCCAGTCCACAAAGGACCTCTGCATCAGCAGACATTGCCTGTCCCACACAGCTCCTCATTGAAGCAGCCAGCCTGCAAAGGACCCTGTGAAGTTTCAACTGACCCAGCTGCCCAGTCCACTCTTCAAGGACCCCCTTGGAGCAAATGAAGTTAAGCATAAGCAGTCAAGCCCAGCGTGGAAAAGACTACTGGATCGCAACTCTGCACCCTTCCCACTGCACGCTACCGCATAGCCAGTAGAAGATGTGTCTACTGCCGGACTGAACACCCGACTGTGTGGAACGTAAATATAAACTTACCAAACCTCTTTCTAGAGACCTTGGCATTAGATAACAGATAACAGTTACCTGGGGTCAGCTTGTTACAAATAATAGGTATATGATTTGTTTAATGATAAATTAGCATTATTTATCACCATTTTGCCAGAGCCATTGGGTGGTTTCCCATAAGGAGCATTCCCATACAATTCTCTCCCATTGCTACATTCGGTTCAACAGCATTGCATTTATTAATTCTGTGTTCAAATAATTTATTTGTTTTATTGTTTAATTCAGTACTTTCCTTTTTGGTTAAAAATCACTACGTCATGAGAAGAAACCACTACAAAGGGAATGCAGGATTGCCCCAATAAGCTGCTTCCTCGCTATACACCGCTTTATGGTGTCCATATGTAGTCATTAAGGAAAATGAAAAATATTACTGATATATACCAAAATCATAGTTGAATCAAATCAAATTGAAATTGGTATCGAATTAAGAGCATGTGAATCAGAATCAAACAAATAGGGAAATCTGCATTGATATCCAGCTCTATGAGTGGGTGTTACATACAAGAATGGAGACAGGTGATTGTAGAGGAGGGGCTGAAAAATTAAGATGGGTTTGTGATGTCAGCTGAGAAGTAAAGTTGTTCCAGATGTGGAGTAAGTTACATTTTGATAAAATATTTCAAAGATAAACATTTTTCTTTGGGAAAAATTGTACCAATGAATTGTGCACAATAAGACAATGAGTATTAATTAAGAAAGTAAATAAATCCAATTTGGATTTCACATTGACTTTGAGTCAATGTGGCTAAAAAAATACTATGCATTTATATATAAATCCAACATTGTCCTTTAATCAAGGGCAAGGCAAACTTCCAAAAGAGGAAAAGTTATTCATGAATCTGGGCCTTAAAACTTTTCCAATTTGGATCAAGGCAGCAACCATTATGCATCTGATCTTATGAGCAACCTGGGACATCTGTAATGCAATGCTGGTCCTGTGCCAACATTGTGTTTATACTGTAACAGTTAAAGTAAATACTAAATCGCCACTCTGAAGCTCTTAAGCTGGTCTTGGGCAAATCACTTAGCAGATTCCATGGGGACTAAAAGTAATTGGATTGCATTGTTTTTTTTTTTACATGGTGTGATGTGGAGGAGGGTCGGGCCATGAGTGCACACTCCCGGGCCCCAATCAGGCTAATCAGCCGAGGAGAGGGATAAAGATGAGCTGGATGTGGCAGCTCAGGAGAGAGAGAGAGCCACAAGCAGCCGTCATGTGTGTGTGTTTGCGTTTGTGTCTTTTTGTTTAAGTTTTCATTAAATATTACTTTGATGGTTCGTCCGGTTCCCGCATCATCCTTTCCCATTTATAACCCCCCCACCCAACCCCCGTTACACATGGATACAAAGTAATTATGTTAATTAGGCTGAGCATGAGATAGCAGAGTGCTTCTTTACTAAATCACTGTGAACAATGAACAAGCACTTTTCTGAATGCAAAACACTTGCAGGGTTATCACATCACTATTTGTCACTGTTTTGCCTTTGAAAGCTGAACTAAAAACAAATCTAGTGTTATATGAAATAAAGAACTAAACCAAAATTTTGTTAACACACAAAGCTGTCATATTTCGCACAACAATACACTCATACCTGACATTAAGGACTTACAATAATGAACAATAACAATGAAGAACACTTGTCAATAACAGTAAACCGCATTTGCATGTCAAAGTTTGTATCTGTAAAAGCCACAAAAACAGTGATTACAAAATATAAATATTATACCTTTTAATGTTAAAGTACCTGAGAGACTGACCACTTTATTTTTTGAATCCCTTTTTCTCCCAATTTGGAATGCCCAATTCCCACTACTTAGAAGGTCCTCATGGTGGAGTGGTTTCTCACCTCTAGGTGGTGGAGGACAATTCTCAGTTACCTCCACTTCTGAGACGTGCATATTAACATGTGGCTAGTTGTGCATGACACCGCAGAGACTCCGCAAGTGGAGGCTCATGCTACTCTCCGTGATCCATTCACAACTTACCACATGCCCCATAGAGAGCGTGAACCACTAATCATGACCATGAGGAGGTTACCCCATGTGACTCTACCCTCCCTTGCAACCAGGCCAATTTGGTTTGTTAGGAGACCTATTTGGAGTCACTCAGCACACCCTGGATTCAAATTTGCAACTCCAGGGGTGGTACTCAGCATCAATACTCGCTGAGCTACCCGGACCCCTGAGACTGACCACTTTAAATGAATGTCTTTTCAAGTAGCCTACTTTTTTTTCTTCTTCTTCTTCTTTTAAAAATACTGTCTGACAAGATACTGGAGTAGTTTTGTTGATATTGATATGCTGTATAATGGAGTTTAGATCCATAAACTCTGTAGATAGCATAGAGGGCGAGGACTCAAAAGCAAAGTAGATGGACTTTATTAATATGAAAAAAACAGAAAACAGAAAACACCCTGTAGGGGATAAACAACGTACAATCACAGGAACTTGGTGACAGGACTGGAGAAGCGGAGCCTCGAGGTCCAGGCTCAAAACAGGAATCTCCAGTGGCACAGACAGAACACCTAAAATAGGGAAACATCCACAACAAACCGGCTTAAGACAAAAAACACAATGGGGTTAAATTGGAAAGAAAACATGGAGGGAAATCAGGTAAGCAGGTGAAGCAAATTAACTAATAACGAGGTAACAAGGGGGTGAGGTCTGGACGAGAGACAGGAGAACAACTTAAGAACCATGTGCTCACAACGAACACAACAGATCAGACAGAAAGAGCACATGGCAATGAAGCCATCATTAGCCATGTGCTCAAACAAAAAGACAAGACATGGAGCATGGAGTGTCCAGATCCCAACTCAGAAACAAGACCAAACCAGACAGAATACAGACACCATGCTCTGACATGGCCAGGAAAACAACAAAAGCCGTTGTTTTATTCTCACACAGAGACATAAAACATACATGTCAGGATCCTGTCACCACTGTAAACCTGACTGACAAAGGTGACAGGATCCTGACATTACCCAACCCCCCTCAAAAGGGAAACAAAATATAAAACAAGACCAAACACAGACATATAAACAAACTAAAATCGGCTGGAAACACAGACCAGAGAGTAGCATACAGAACCATCTAAGGGAGGGAGGGAGGGTGGGGGAAACCAATGGAGGAAAGAATAGGAAAGAAAATGAGGAGGGAAATCAGGAAAGCAGGTGAAGCAAATGAACTAATAATGAGGTAACAAGGGGGCGGGTTCAGGACGAGAGACTGGAGAGCACATGGCAAACAACTTAACAAGAACCATGTGCTCACAACGAACACAACAGACCGGACAGAAATAGCCTATGGCAATGAAGTCATCATTGGCCATGTGCTCAAACATAAAGACAACACATGGAGCATGAGTGTCCGGATCCCGACTGAAACATGACCGAACAGAAGAGTCAGGATCCAGACACCATGCTCTGGACATAATACACAGACTAGACAGAAGAGCACACAGCCAGGAAAACAACCAAAGCCATGCGCTCACACAGAGACATAGAACATACTGTACATGTCAGGATCCTGTCACAACAATAAACCTGACTGTCAAAGGTGACAGGATCCAGACATTATGTGTACAACTTTAGATTGATTACCAGTTTACTATTATAACAGTTTTCTCTTATGCACATTTGCACTGGCAAATCAAACAATAGGGTACAACAAATAAGCAACTGCTTTTGTCCAGTCTGGCCGGGTGATCTCTCCAGCCCCACCATCGCCCTTGGGCAAGCGTAGTGAGTATGCCATCGCTGAGTGCCCTCAGGACCTCGGCACCCACATGGTAAATAAAAGAGCAGATTACTCCACTGCTCCCCTTCAGTTTGTCCCTGCCCCCTCACATCTTTACCAAGGTGGTGATGGCGCCACAGCACCGGCATGTGACCATCACGCCACAGTGCCGTCAGACTTTCAGCCCTTGGTTGGACCTGGCATTTCTATGGGCAGGTGTGCGTCGTGGTCAGGACAGATGCCTCGAACTCGGGCTGGGGCGCCGTGTGCAACGGGCAGGCAGTGTCAGGGCTCTGGACAGGGCCCCGACTCCAATGGCACATTGCGCCGTACTGGCCCAACTTTCAAATCTGATGCTCCTGGCAGTAGCACCTCCCTGGTGCATTCCCCTGAGGTGGGAACTTCTCACCCAGGGGCAGGGCACGCTCCAGCACCCACAGCCAGACCTCTGGAATCTCTACGTCTGGCTCCTGGTCGGGATGCAGAAAACCTAGCCTGATCTGATCAACAGGTTCCTCAAGGGCGCGAGGAGGTTGAATTCTCCCAGACCGTGCCTGATTCTCTCTTTGGAGCTCTCTGTGGTCTTCCTGCCCTACAGAGAGCCACCTTTGAGACCCTGGAGCAGGCTGAGCTCAGCACTTTGTCTATGAAGATGGCCCTCCTGGTGGCGCTCACTTCCATCAAGAGGGTGGGGGACCTGCAGGCACTCTCTGTCACCAGCGAATACCTGGAGTTCGGGCCAGCACACTCTCACGTGATCTTGAGACACCGGCCTGGTTAGGTCCCAAAATTCCCACCACTCCCTTTCAGGACCAGGTGGTGAACCTGCAAGAGCTCCCTTCCGAGAAGGAGGACCCAGCCGTGTCGTTGCTGTGTCCAGTTAGCGCCCTGCACATATATCTGGACCACACGCAGATCTTTAAATGATCAGAGCAGCTCTTTATCTGTTTTGGAGGGCAGCAGAAATGGAAAGCTATCTCCAAGCAAAGGCTGCCATATTCCTTGCATACCAATCACAGGACTTGCCGTGCCCTTAGGTATTCCGTCCTCCTGGAAACTGGCAAGGGGAGCCTCTCTAGCAGACATATGCAGAGCTGTGGGTTGGGCTACACCCAATACCTTCGCGAGGTTTTACAACCTACGCCAAGAGCCGGTTTCGACCAGAGTGTAACAGTAGTACCACAGTAACAGCAGGTAGGCCGGCGGCCAGTTGGGTGTAACGCTTGTATTGCACCTTTCCCCTTATTCAAAGGTGATAATGTTCCCATCCCCGTATCTAGTGAACCCCGGATGCCTCTTTAATTCTTAAGCACTTTTCAGGTATGAACTCGGTGGAGGAGTTACGGCACCAGGCCCAGTAGTAGTGGTATGCCCCTTTTCAGGTGAGTCTGTATACTTGGACTCAGTGCTCCAACGTGGTAATTCCCATCTGGGTAATTCCATGTGATGCATTTCCACTGTTCACTGTTGTGTTTCCCCTCATCAGAGCCTCGCTCTTCTTGGGCCACTGTTTCTGTGTATCCTCTCCGTAGATAGGGTGCTCCCGGTGGTATCATTCAATATGTGAACATCCCCGTTGGTAAGTCCATGTGAAGTATTCTCCACATGTTAACCTCTGTTGGGTAGGATGTGGTCTTCATAGTGCACTCCCTCCTGGAGAGGGAAAAGAACTTCCCAGCATTATTCTAGAAGGTGCTCGGCGGGAAATTGCTCAACAGCAAATATCAGGAAAGGCCACCGCTGTAGCCTCCTTGGTTAAGGGTCTTCCCCCAACTGGACTAGGGACACGCCACACCTAAACTCACTGGAAGGTCACAATGTGGTCAAGCGCTCGCTGCAAGGCATGCAGCAGCTTGCCCATGTCCACTCTTCCATACCTTGTGACACAGTTCAGAGCCTGCGGCATAGCCTATTGGAACCCCTAGTGTCACTACATCGACACAACGTTGAGTGAGTGACAGACAGGGAACGTCTGGGTTACTAGTGTAGCCCCTTGTTCCCTCGTTTTTTGTACTTATTTGAAGAATGAAAAATTTGATTACAATCCAGGAGTTTTCTGACAGTTTGTAAATCTGACTCAAAAAGTACAATCTGCCAAATGAGAGCAAAAATTATTCACTGAATTTCAGCACAATGACAAATCTGTAGAAAGAAATACGGAGATGAAATACAGTTCAACAGAATACAGTAGAGGCTAATGTCAAAAGAAAACACAAACAGAGAATTAGCCTACCCATATGCTTCAGCATACATCACCTTAATACATGCTTATTTCTATGCTGGATTACTGATGTAAAGGCTTCATTTCCGTTCTAATTAATCCATATTGCGCAAAAGGTGCGCAGAATCAGTGGCTTATGATATGATTGGTTAAGTTCGCATCTGATTGGCTAAAGAGTACGACAGACCCACGTGGGAAGAGAGCTCTGCCAGGAAAGTCTCAAAAACACACACACACAAATCCGAGGGGATTCACACGTGAATGACGATTTGCACATTCAGATTCATGGCTACACTTGTACATTTTAAACATTTGAAACTTTTTGCGACTAGTTGTGTATATATATGAAGTATGTTTTGCGGTTGTAAAATGTATTTTACGTATGCATACTTTTATTTTGCGCATGTGAATAGCTTTTTGTGAATATATATTTTTTTCACGCACGTGATTTTTTATTTTTTTTGTGTACGTGAATTAGGATTCATGCATGTGAAATTGTCTACGCATGTGTGAATACTTTTTTGTGCGTGAATTATTAATGAGATTGATTTGGCTCCATATATTTCATTCACAGAATTTTATGCATTTAACATATGCTTAAATCACTCAAAGCATTCTATGCATTTTTAACCAGGCTTCAAGGACATGTATGACAGTTCAAACAATACAATTTTCATAACACATATTACACGTATCTTCTAAACTGGAAAACATTCTGGGCTATAAATCATTAAATAAGATATGATTAATACTAAATTTATATCTCCAGTTCTTGTACGTGCCACCAAACATGAACAAACTCCACTCATGCAATCAATACGCATCCTAAAATACAATCTATAACAAACACTCAATTTTATCATATGACTCTTGTGAACACATATTTAATGCAATTATCAGCATTTTGTGTAGAATTTAATATTTACCCAAAGAATTATCAACTGATGAACAAAACCGGGAGCTCTCTAGTTCTAGTTCTCTGTCTTCTGCAGACTAGGATATGTGACCTCTTCTAACATAACAAAATCAGGATCAGAATGCACAACTTCAACCTACTCAGAAACAGATACTCCCCTCGATAGTGGTGTTGTGGGAGAACAGGTTTTAGTCACCTCGGGCTCAGGAACAGAGTTAACACAAGGGCACAAGTCAAGCCTATGAACTCTCTTTATAAGACCAACCTCAAGGGGCTCAACAGTATGTACGGTATCCTGCACATCTCTGACCCTGTATACAGTAAGACCCCATGAATCATGTATTTTGTTCGTACCCAAAGGTCTGTGATGCAAGTATACCTGCTGACCCAAATCAATGGACCTTGTTATTCAAAGGGGTGTTCAGCATATTCCTTGGCTTTTTCATGAGCTTCTCTCAATCTGTCTTGGTGAATCATTAACCAATCATGTTTTCTGTCCACAGTTTGCTCTTGACATAGCAGTGCATCTACTGGAAGACGCAGGTTGACTCCAAACAGCAAGTAGTATGGTGAGCATCCAATGGTTGTTACATTATAAGCACAAGCCAACTCAGGAAGGTGTTTTTTTTTCTTTTCAGGGGGAAGTGTACGTAATAGATCATGGAGTGTTCTGTTAAAGTGCTCGCACTGAGCGTTACTTTGAGGCAGATAGCGTGTGGTGCAGGTTGTCTTTACACCACACATTACACAGCTCAGCAAACATGTCACTTTCAATATCTCTGCCCTGATCAGAATGCAATCACCCAGGCACACCACACTTCACGAACAACTTTTTCAGAAGGATCCTGGCAGCGGCACCAGCATAACCACAGGAATATAACCACAGGAATTTTCAGAGATAGCCCACTTGAGGGCCAGTAGCTCAAGATTCATGCACCGTAATTTCTGTCATTCTTTTCTGCTTTACGAAGTCTCCTACTGGCATAAGTTATAACTCTCCTACGCTCACCCTGCTGCTGGTATAAGAAAACACCCAGGCCTTCACTACTTGCATCACTCTCCAATGTGAAAGGAAGATTGAAATCTGCATACCCTAACATCTTGTTCAGCAGGTCAAATGCTGATTAGCACTCTGATAACCACAAAGCACTAAACTCTTTATTTGTGATGCCCAGGTTCATAAATCATGGAAGGGGCTGGCAATTCTAGAAAAAAACCTCAGTTAACTTTCTGTAGTAACTACAGAACCCTCATAACGAACGTAATTAATTAACTCTACTGGGAATTTTCCCTTGCTTGACTGCTTCAGCTTTACATGGCTCAGTACCAATAACTTGGGCTGAGATCTGATGACCTAAGAAAGTTACTTCATGCTGCAATCAAGAGAATATTCAAAGATCCCAACTGGAGTCGTAAATGCACTCTTATGCCTTTACCTTTCATGGACAGCAACCTGATGATATTCACTAGCAAAATTAATGGAAGAAAATAACTTTGCTCCTTGTAGTGCATCAAAGCTTTAATCTATCCTAGGCAGAGGAAACGTGTCTCGTTTGGTCTTTAAGTTCAGATGCCTTTAATTGACACAAAGCCAAAGACTGCCATCAGTTTTCGTAACTAGCACAATAGGTGAAGCATAAGAACTAGTGCTATCTTGGATCATTCCTTTCTGAAGGAGCTTGGTAACATGTTCTCTAAATTCCCTATACTTAGTAGGTAGGATATGTCTATAAGGCTGGGCCACCGGTACATCATTTATCATTTTAAACTCATGTTGCATTTTGTATTTCATCAACAAATCACTCAGCTCTGCCTGCTATTCAGGAGTACCACCAATGTGTAACATGTTGATAAACTCTTTGGAGCTGTCCTCTAATAACTGATTGTCTTTTGTGTTTACACTGGTCTTTTCAATATCAGCAGAAATTCTCTGAAATCTCACCTCATACGTCTCATTGGACTTCACACTCTCAACAAGAGAGAGAGTTCCAAGTCTGGTTCTGGCCTGTAACCAGATATCTTCTGGGGAGAGGTTCACAACCTGTACACGAAACAACAGTTTCTCTGAGTACACAAGTGAGGAAACAACAATCAGACCACCAGTTAAGGGAGTGCTCACCAGATCTAACAGGAAGGCCCGTGAACCATCAGTTAACCCTTTCCAGCCGGAGTATTCAATTTTGGGAAAAATTATTCCCATTTGATATTGCATTTGATCATTTACTCAGGATAGAATTCAGAATTTGAGACAAAGTATGAGAGTAAGCATGAATCTTTCCCTTCCATTTGTTTTCAGCTATAGAATGTTTGCAATAACTGAGACACACTGTGCTTTTCTCAAAAAGCTTCTCTCAGGTACACAAAGAGGTCACATGGTCACTTTGGTTCATTCCCCATCCATAATCTGACCTCTTCTAAGGCTGCACCCTTTAAGAGGAAGAGTTTGAGGTCTAAATGGTCCACTGTGGTCTGATTTCCAGTATGTAGTCCCCTGTCTACTTCATCAATTAACTCATCAAAATGTCTCCCAACTTTGCTGGAATCACCACTAATTGGTTGGATGTGACAGTTTCTTGGCACATATATATAAGATCTGGCTGGCTCTATACTCAAATTGGAGAGAGATGCCATGGTCTCGTCATGCTTTCTGTTGAGTTCTTGAATCTGTCCCTGAACATCATGCATAATACTACCTGCACCATGTTTATCATAAGTGTTTTGTAATACTAGACTATCATCATCAGATTGTGACATTTCAAAATGTCCAAATTATCTCAGTTCAACTAATGTAAAAAAAAAACAAAAAACAGTGAAAGTTCACTTCTTTTGTTTCTTTCTTCTGAGGCAAATTGATATGTTGCCAAATGTCTGTATAATACTTCTATGTTCTCTTGTAGACAGTCACTGGAAAGGTATCAGTGGAAATCAGGTGCTCTCTCTCTCTCTCATCAAGCAGTCTCTTCACCTTGCCATGTCACCTCTGGCCAACGCCTGTTCACTGGAAAACTGGACCAAGGAAGACAGCCTCTGTGTCCCACTTGCACCTATCTTCACCTCCACCATATTTCAAAAATAAAAAAATATTTACCTATTGGCTCCCAACAGTCAGATACCCCACTTCTGGTACCAAAATTGTAGCTGGTGGTTGTAAAGAAACAACACAGGATACAAAAATATATTGTTGGGCTTATATTCTGATGGCTGTTAACAATTAAAAATGTTTTATAAAAAAACACTGGTCGATGTGGCTGTATATATATATATATATATATATATATATATATATATATATATATATATATATATATATATATATCTATATCTATATCTATATATATATATATATATATATATATATATATATATATATATATATTAGGGCTGTCAATTGATTACAAATTTTAATCAAATTAATTACATGGATTAATTAATCGCGATTAATTGCATATACAAATATTTGGTGAGAAAGCCCCTCATATAACAATAATTCAATATATAATGATGAAAAAATTATACATAGTTGTCTTTAAATATTTAACAATTATATATATAAAATATATAATTGTTAAATATTTATATATATATAAAATATTCAGATAATTAAAATGCATTCTTGTAGCAGAAGAGTTAATCATTGATAAGACAATACAAAAAGCGGCTTTAGAATACAATGTATTTGTAACGTTCCTGTGTTGTCTGCCCTATGTTCTCTGTTTCACCCATCACGTTTATGTCATGTTTCCGTGTGGTCTGCTCCGTGTTTTCCGTTTCACCTGTCACCGATCCTGTTCCATGTCACGTTTTCCCTGTTGTCCACCCTGAGTCTCACTGTCTGTGTAGAAAACAATTCCCACAATTCCCGGCCTCCCTACTGCCTGCACTCTTCATTGTTCTCACCTGTGTCTCGTTTAGTCTTTATTGTGTCCTTGTGTATTTAAACCCTGTTTGTTACTCCATTCCCTTGTCGGTCATTGTATTTGATGTTCCATGTTTCCAATGTTTTATGCCTGCTCTTGTTCCCTTGTTTGATCGTTCGTGGATGTTTCGTGTTCGTGTGTTTATTTCATTTTCCCATCGTGGACCTTTAATTTGTTCCAGTGTTTTGTGTTCCTCTATTATTTAATAAAACCGCTTTTGGATCCGCACCTCTCGTCTGTCTTGTCCAGCTTCCACACCATTCGTGACAGTATTATTTACTACCATATTATTGATCATAAGTCAAACATTGGCATACAGTTCAAAGCAATCCATTTCACAAGTGAATTTGTCAATCAGTTGGAGATTTATTATGAGGGCTTGTTTAAGAACCCGTCAATCTACACCTGCATCAGACATGCTTGTGTAGCGTCTCGGGTGCGTCGCATCATAAACATAACATTTTTAGGTCGCTGTGTCAAGTTAAATATATTTGAATACTCAATCTTTAAACACATCTTGTGATCACTTAGTTCGGATTTGTGCTCCATCAAGTGTTTTGAATGCAAGAACGTATGTCTGTTGTTGCAGCTGAAGGTTGTTTTCTTCACTGTATAAACTGCACGTTTTCATACAGCTGAAGTTTCACTTACTGCCCTCTGGAGTAAACAGGTGGTACTACAAGCTTGCATTTCTCAGGAATCTTCCTTATTGGGGACATGCGATTAATTGCGTTTATTTTTTATAAAATGAATCGCTCTGAATTAACGCGTTAAATCGACAGCCCTAATATATATATATATATATATATATATATATATATATATATATATATATATATATGTAAATATATTTAGTAACATGGAAAATGGGACTGAAATACTAAAATGAAATAAGGAACAATAAAAATAGTGGAGGATAATGTCAAAAGAAGCACAAACAGGACTTTAGCCTACCCACATGCTTTAGCATGTCACCCCAATACATGCCCATTTCATTCGCATAATTGTATACATTTAATACATGCTTAAATCACTCACAGCATTTTATGCATTTAACACATGCTTAAATCACTCACAGTATTTTACAAATTTTTAACCAGGATTTATGGACATGTATTGCAGTTTAAAACAATAGAATTCTCATTACACATTTCACATATAACACGTATTAAACTTATTCACTAAAATGGAAAACACTCTGGGCTACAAATCATTAAAGTAATAACTGAAATATGATTAATACTAAATTTATATACCCAATCCTTACATACATGCACAGAACGTGGGCAAACTCCACACATGCAATTCATATGCATCCTTCAATAACAAACACTCAATTTTAACATACGACTCTTGTGAACACATATTTATTATAATTCATCAGCATTTTATGTAAAATGTGATATTTATCCAAAAAACTCTCAAACTATGAATAAAACGGTAGCTCTCTTGCACAATATATCTTATCACGTCTCTGACACAAGAAAGCAGGTGTCCCAAAACTCTGGTCTTAAATGGGCAATGTCCTATTTATAACTAGGGTTAAATGAAATGTAATTTCTCCACATAGCTACATACTAAAAATTACAAATAAGCATTTTGTCACAAAAATAAATGTGATCATTTCCAGGATATCAATTAGCTACACAAATTTTTAATATTTAGAAATTATTAAATATTAGATCAAACTGCCACAAAATCAACCTTTAGACATCCTCATGGATCAGGAATATTTTGCAGTATATAGTGACAAATAGGTGTTAATGAAAGTTCTGCGGTAGATTTTGTTGCTATTTAGTGTTTTGGGAGAAAATAAAATCAAAGGAGTGTTTTACCTTGGGGAGACTATCTCCATTGCACCCTATTTATCTAAAAAAGTTCCAAAAGAATTTGCTGTTTAATATGTGAAAATGTTTCAGTTATGTTTTACAATTCTATTTTGCCAAGAGATTTGTACTGCACTGAGCATTTACATCATTAACACAATTACAGCTCTCTCACTTGCTCGAATGCTGGATTTGAGTATGTTACGACAATCTAAGTATCATCTACCTACACACCCACACTGCACTTCTGTCACTACATCAGTTTGCACATCAAGCAGGAAAAGTGAACATGAAGTGTGTGAATCACATTGAAGACAAACACATTTTTAATCGGCGGGTGAGAGCTGGGGCCATTCGCCCCCCGAAATGCCCAGGAAATTGCAAGTGCCTTGGTGGAAGAGTGGGGTCACATCTCACAGCAAGAACTGGCAAATCTGGTGCAGTCCATGAGGAGGAGATGCACAGCAGTACATAATGCAGCTGGTGGCCCCACCAGATACTGACTGTTACTTTTTACTTTGTTCAGGGACACATTATTCCATTTCTGTTAGTCACATGTCTGTGAAACTTGTTCAGTTTATGTCTTAGTTGCTGAATCTTTTATGTTCATACAAATATTTACACATGTTAAGTTTGCTGAAAATAAAAGCAGTTGAAAGTGAGAGGACATTTCTTTTTTTTGCTGAGTTTATATTGCTTGCTGTCAGTACATGAACATGGAAGAAAGTAGCAATATTTCCTGCTGTCAATTAAATCACATTATTTATTTCTCATTTATCTGAAGAAATCTTTTCCATATTTAACATTGTATGAAGAACCAACAGTATTCTGAATCCTCAGAGAGCAGTGTTCTGTTTTTTATTTTCCCCAGTTATATCTGGGACTGCCATCAAAAAAAGATGTAGTATTGTGCTCTGGCACAGCGGTATTTGCTGACACTTGTGGGCAAAGCTTCCAAGGAAAGAAATATCTGTTTTAGTGGTTCCAGAAGCTGGTTGAAAAACCATGACTTAAAAGATCCTCTCATGAATTCCTTCTGTGATGCACAGAGCCAACTGTTTAGCTGTTTGCAGTTCCTAGAAGTGCATGCCTGGTACGCTCTTTATAAAGGTTGCAGTTACAACCAAAAAAGGTTTTAAAGCCTGATGATGTAACTGGAGAACAATTTTAAGTTCCACAAAGTACTTTTGATTCTTTTGAAAACAGTCTTTATATTGGTGTTTTAAAGGAATAGTTCACCAAAGCATACAATTCTGTCACCATTTACTAATCCACATGTTGTTACAAACTTTAATTACCTTCTTTCTTATGAATACAAAAGGAGCTCCCTCTAAACAAATATTGGAAAATATTACTATATGCAAGTGGCATCTCACAATTTAGTTCAATTCAATTTGCATCATGGATCAATGCATATTATTGGCGAACAAATAAAAAGTCAACAAATGAATATGGTGGTAGATGCAAATCTTGGCCTCCTTCGCCACAGAAATACTGGCAAACATTAGCAGCAGTGCAATGCTCATGATGAGCATCCAGAACCTCTTAAAAATAAGTGATCATTGGACATGCTTGGTCGGTTTATAATCTGCAACATAAAGAGTAGAAAAACTTTGTGGGAAATTGGATCATTTAGCCATGCATGGAGAATGAATGTTTATAAGATTGTGCTTATATTTTAGACTGTAAAAGCCAGGATAACTCTACCCTCCAATTTATAAAATGAGGCATGATCCAGAACTGCAGGCTAATTATATTTGCCTTTGAGTAAAGAGTGCTCTTTGTGCATAGTGACTTTTGGCCTAAAACAATTAATTCCAAACTAAGCAGAGTGGTAATTCCATGAATCGCACAGTCAGTCTGTACAGTGACAGGGTGATCTAAATAGCATCCGTATATATATATATATATATATATATATATATATATATATATATATATATATATATATATATGTGATGTTTATGCGTTATTTTTTTTAATGTTTGGAGACACTAAACATACAATATGAATGTATTCACTGTATCGACAATGTAACACCTTTACATTTGTACAGCTTTCAAGACATACAAATCTTTATGAATGAGCTGATGTCTGGTCAGAACAAAAATTCTTGGAACGTTTATGAGGATACCACTGCAGGTAATACAATGCCATAGCGGGACCTTAATTTATTAGTGACTCGAAAGAAAAGTTGTCAGATAAAGACATTTTAATGGCATTTTTATGCATTAATGACATACAGACTGGATTAATAAAAGTAAAATAATTTCTAAATAATAGAACTAATTTATAAAACCTAAACAAGTATGAAATATAAATAGATTTTAAATTATAACAAGGATGAGAGAACCACATTCTACATATGTTCTGTATATCTGTGAATACTAAAGAGATCAAGTTGGATAGGAATGATCAGGATATGCTTGTTTGCATTGCATACACATTCAGTGGTATTTCATCATTGTGCTTAAGTTATAATAAAGGTTATGTGCTGTTAGTGAAGGATGTGGAACTGTCTTTTTTGTTCTGTTCATGTCCTCTGTGAATAAGTAGGATACAGGTATTTGTGTTCGGATTTCATGTGTTTTTTTTAAATTTGGGTAGAAGTGAAAGAATCCTCATGGTATCCTCAATTTTTAAAAAAGAGCAATGCATTGGCCTATCCAGAACCCAGTGACACATATACTGTACCTCTCCCCTTCCATGGAAAGCACCCCATTTTGCATATTGTGTCAAAACAGTGCAGAAGAAGATCATACATTTAGTGCAAAGACCTTTCATGTACATTATTCTGTTTGGGTGAAACATAAAGAAAGCCTCACATTGACCCAGTTGGCGGAAAAATAGATCAGTGGGTCCAGGAATGGTGTGAATTTGTATCAAATTTAGAGGTGAAAGTGGTATAATCTTAAACACATGGTTATATATTGCCCTTCTGGCCTGAACTAAAAATGCTCTTGCTTTTAAAATAGGTTTCATGTCAGTTCAAGGGCATATGGAGTAAGCCGTTTATAATGAAAGCTGGACCTGATATAGAAGTAGGTTCTACAGCAGGAGCAGTAACCTTATCTTACTTCACATGGGTCTTAGTGGCTATTTTATTTTTTCAGATTTACTGAAATCATTATAATATTTCAGTTTTGATTAGAGCTCTAATTATAATTCCTTATTAAATTAATTGAATTCATCTTTCAAATTGGGTGCATTGAAACGTCTAGGATACGTATGTAACCTCCGTTCCCCGATGGAGGGAACGAGATGTTGTGTCAGAGAAGCGACACTAGAGGTCTCTCTTGAGCGCCGATATTCACCTCTGGACTATGAAAAAAGGCCAATGAGAGTTGGCAACCAGTATTTGCATGTCCCGCCCCCGGACATACGGGTATTTAAGCGGTGCAAATACGAGAGTTCATTCAGGATTTTTCTGAGGAGCCGGAAATGGTCCGGCCACAACAGTGGCTCAGCTCAGCGATGTGGCAGGGGAGACACAACGTCTCGTTCCCTCCATCGGGGAACGGAGGTTACATACGTAACCTAGACGTTCCCCTTCTGTCGCTCTCTCCACGTTGTGTCAGAGAAGCGACACTAGGGGTCCACTTATAAAAGCGCCACGCGCTGAGCCATGTACGTGAACTGCTGATACAGGAGCGAGCAGGTATTCTTACGTGCAGGACGACCAACTGTATCAGGCTGCACGTACCCTTCCCAAATGCCCCATTTAAGCCATCAGGATTCCTTATTGTCACCCCGGAAGGGGGAACAAGGTGCTGGCTGCCAACCTGGGAACGGGCCAAGCCTGGCCGGGCCTCTTTTCTCTCTATGTTTCTCGCATAGAGCAACTTAGGCCGGGGCCCTTACACGCATTGAGGGAAGGGGGTCTTAGCCCTTATTCAGGGCGGAGAAGACCCTGCGGAGGCCACGCCTACCCGAGAGGGGAGGCAAGTTTAAGTGGCAAAACCATCAGAGGCCTGACTTAGGGCCTATGTGGAAACGTCGGTGCGGTGGTGGATCCAGCCTATAGAGGGGGGAACATACAGCACGGCAACCGAGGCAGCCGTGACTGCCTAAGGGATGCACGGGAGTCCACTCGCCAGAGGGGACAGAACCGTGGCGTTACACACAGGGGGAGTCCTGGTTAGGGGGAAGGGCGCTAGGTGCAAGCAATTCACCCGGTCAGATCGTGATTCTACGGGCTCGGTACCTGAGACAACACGGGACGATACTGACCCAACTCGGAGACTGTAGAATCTCGCGAAAGTGTTAGGTGTTGCCCAGCCTGCTGCTCTACAAATGTCTGCTAGGGCAGTGCCCCTAGCCAGTGCCCATGAGGACGTAACACTCCTGGTGGAGTGGGCTCGGACCCGCAAAAGGGGGGGGGCACGGCCTGGGTGTGATAAGCCAGGGAAATGGCGTCGACAACCCAGTGGGCGAGTCTCTGCTTGGAGACAGCATTCCCTTTCTGCTGTCCCCCAAAGCAGACGAAGAGCTGCTCAGAGTGTCTAGTGCTCTGTGTGCGGTCCAGGTAGATACGTAAGGCACGTACTGGACACAGCAGTGAAAGGGCTGGATCTGCCTCCTCCCGGGGCAGTGCTTGCAGGTTCACTACCTGATCCCTGAAGGGTGTGGTAGGAACCTTGGGCACATAGCCCGGTCGCAGTCTTAGGTTCACGAAAGTGTCTGCCGGACCGAACTCCAGGCAAGCGTCGCTAACAGAGAACGCATGCAGGTCCCCGACCCTCTTGATGGAAGCGAGCGCGATCAGCAGGGCGGTCTTGAGAGAGAGGGCCCTGAGTCCAGCTGAGTCAAGCGGCTTGAAGGGGGGTCTCTGGAGTCCCGTAAGGACGACCGAGAGATCCCAGGAGGGGAACAGGTTAGGCCGGGAGGGAGCTATCCTCCGGGCACCTTTTAGGAACCTGACGATTAAGTCGTGCTTACCAAGAGACTTTCCGTCTACCGTGTCATGGTGGGCCGCGATAGCAGCGACATACACCTTCAGGGTGGAGGGGGACAGCCTCCTCTCCAGCCTCTCCTGAAGAAACACGAGCACTGACCTAACTGCGCACTTCTGCGGGTCTTCGGCTCGGGAAGAACACCAGTCCGCGAACAGACGGCACTTTAGGGCGTAAAGATGCCTGGTAGAGGGGGCTCTGGCTTGGCTGATTGTATCTACGATGGTAGATGGTAGACCGGCTAGATCTTCCGCATCCCGTCCAGGGGCCAGACGTGGAGGTTCCAGAGGTCTGGGTGCGGGTGCCAGAGCGTGCCCCGTCCCTGAGAAAGAAGGTCCTTCCTCAGGGGAATTCGCCAGGGAAGGGCTGTCGTGAGGAGCGTGAGGTCCGAAAACCAAGTCCGGGTAGGTCAATAGGGGGCTACCAGAATGACTTGCTCCTCGTCCTCCCTGACCTTGCATAGCACCTGCAAGAAGGCTCACTGGGGGAAATGCGTACTTGCGCAGCCCCGCGGGCCAGCTGTGTGTCAGCGCATCTGCCCCGAGGGGAGCCTCTGTCCGGGCATACCAGAGCGGGCAGTGGGAGGTTTCTTGGGAGGCAAACAGGTCTACCTGAGCCTTGCCGAACTGGTCCCAAATCAGCTGGACCGACTGGGGGTGGAGCCTCCACTCCCCGCCAGGCAAGCTTTGTCTTGACAGCGCGTCCGCTATCACATTGAGGTTGCCGGGGATGTGAGTGGCGCGCAGTGACTCCAGTCGCTGCTGACTCCAAAGGAGGAGACGACGGGCGAGCTGTGACATGTGGGGGGAGCGTACTCCACCTTGGCGGTTTATGTAGTCTACGACCGTGGTGCTGTCTGTCCTGACTAGGACGTGTTTGTTCCGAGTTAACGGGAGAAACTTCTGCAGGGCCAGAAAAACAGCCAGCAGCTCTAGGCAGTTGATGTGCCAGCGCAGCGGGCCTCGGTTCCACCGGCCTGCGGCTGCGCGCCAGTTGCACATGGCGCCCCAACCCAATTTGGAAGCATCGGTTGTGACCAGAACGCGTCGGGACACCTGCTGCAAGGGTACACCTGCCCTTAGAAAGCAGAGGTCTGTCCAGGGTTTGAAGGATTAGCGGCAGGCAGAAGTAACTTTTACGTTGTGCTTGCCGCGGCGCCATGCTCGTCTCGGGACTCGAGTCCGGAGCCAGTGCTGAAGTGGTCTCATATGCATCAACCCCAGCGGCGCGGCCGCCGCGGAGGATGCCATATGCCCCAGGAGCTGTTGGAAACGTTTTAGCGGGACCACGGCACCTGGCTTGAAGGAAGCGAGGCATTTCAGCACTGACTGAGCACGCTCGTTGGAGAGACGTGCTGTCATTGAGATTGAGTCTAACTCCAGACCGAGAAAAGAGATGCTCTGGACCGGGGAGAGCTTGCTCTTTTCCCAGTTGTCCTGAAGCCCCAAAAGGCTGAGGTGCCTGAGCACCTGGTCTCTGTGTGCGCATAGTAACTCTCGAGAGTGAGCCAGTATGAGCCAGTCGTCGAGGTAATTGAGTATGCGTATGCCGGCTACTCGGAGCGGGGCAAGAGCTGCCTCTGCAACTTTCGTGAAGACGCGAGGGGACAGAGACAGGCCGAAGGGGAGGACTTTGTACTGATACGCCTGGCCGTCGAACGCGAACCGTAGGAAGGGTCGATGTCGAGGGCAAATTGAGACATGGAAGTACGCGTCCTTCAGGTCTACCGCTGCGAACCAATCTAGATGCCGGATGCCAGATAGAATTTGTTTCTGGGTGAGCATTTTGAACGGGAGTTTGGACAAGGTCCGATTGAAAACTCGCAGGTCCAAGATCGGTCGTAAGCCGCCGCCTTTCTTGGGTACAACAAAGTAAGGGCTGTAGACACCCTTCTTCGTTTCGGTTGGAGGGACAGGCTCTATCGCGTCCTTTAATAGAAGGGAGGCGATTTCTTCGCGCAGGAAATGGGCATGTTGGCCGTGTACTGTGGAAAAATGTACGCCCATGAAGGGGGGCGGAGACCTGGCAAACTGAATTGCGTAACCGAGTCGAATGGTCCGGTGCAGCCAGCGTGACGGGTTGGGCAGTGAAAGCTACACCTCTAAGCTCCGTGCTAGGGGCACCAAGGGGACGAGTTTTTTGGATGTACCCGGCGGGGCTTCGCAGCGGTGCAGAACAGGTAACGTGGCGTCGGGAGGCAATGTGGCGTCCCGAGGCTCCGGTGCTGAGAATAAACTCAAAGCACTTACCTTGCTCCGCGCACCCGGCAGGGGGCGGGTTCGTGACTGAGGAGGAGGTCTGATGCTGGCGTCCTCTGGACTCGTCTGAACCGGCCGGCCGGGGAACAGTCGTGAGGCTGAAGGCGGGGACACCGCGTCCATGGAGCCGGGACTGTTGAGGCCTGAAAGCAGAGTGCCGTGAGAACGGCATTTGCGGGCCAGGTGACCCCAGAGACAACAAGGAAATAGCTCTATAGAGTGTAACGAATTTAACAAAAAATTCTCCTCCCGGCCCTCCACCGGGGAACGGAGTGGTCTTACCAGCTCCGGAGCTAACGTCTCGGTCTCTGGGTCTGTCATCTCAGGAGCACCTGGGAGCCTTCTGGGTCCTCAAGGGGGTCCGTGAGACGATGGGCGTCCAACTTCTGCTGGGGGCTCAATGCTGGGGCTGAGAGCTGGGCCCACTCACTTGTTAGTTGAGGCGGAGCACCACTTTATTTCTTTCTTGAAAGCCGCAGGAGGACGCCCTCGGCGAGCAGACAGGGCATGGCCCCTGGCGGCAGGTTTGCGGCAGGGCAGGATGCTTTTTTTGCTTGAAAATAGCCTTCGTCTGTTTCTTCACCACTGAGGACTGCTGGGCGAAGTCGTCAAGTGGTGTCGCCGAATGGACGGAGCTGGGAGACGGGGGCGTTTGAGAAAGCGTGCTTTGTCTGCCTCCCGTACTGCCTGTCTATGATTGCGTTTCTGGACCACGGAGTGGCCATCGCCTGTTCGAGTGCAGTTCCTGCAGCACGTCAAGAACAGGTCTACCCAAGTGCAGATTTTGAAGTGCCCTGGCCCGGTGGACTTGCAGGAGGGGGCCATGGCGTGCAGGGGGGAGCGGTCTGGGACCGTTCTACCACCGAGGGTAGCGAGAGCGGAGGAGCGAGGAAGCTGGGCTTGCTCAGCTCGTCATGCACGTCCGGGAAGGAATCCAGGGAGGGGCGCGGCTGTGAGCGGCGCACATGCCCGCGGAACCAATTAAGCCCGGGGAAGCATAGCGGACCTTCTTGCGTCAGGCTCAGACTGGGCGGAGACCCGAAGGTGGCGGCCCAGGCGAGTTATCCGCATCCGACGCCACTGTTACGCTCTCCGATGCAGCGGTGATGTCATCATCCAATGCTGGGGAGCTCGAGGGACCGGACGGTAGGCCATTAAGCGGACCGCACTAATCCCGAGCTCGAGGGAAGCAGGCAAGCGTGCCGGGGAGGCGGGAGGTTTTCGGGGGGATTTACCCGGCGAAAGCGTCCCGTTATTCTCCCCAGATCGTTCTCCATCGCCCGCGGCGCCTGCCTCAATCCCGTGGGAAGGAGGCGAGGCGCGGGGGGCGGCTGAAGCGGCTTTCTCTCACTACAAGAGAAAGCCTACGACCGCAATGCTGTCATGGCTATGTTCTCGCATTCATAAAAACGCTGCCTGCGTGTGATCGCAACCCAGGAATGCAAGGCAGTTTTTATGACCGTCAGAGGTGGGGAGACATCAACCACATCCAGAAACTACACAGGGGTGGAAATATCGTCTTTAAAAAGACGCGTCCTGAGAAGGACTTTCAACGCCACTGTGTTTTGCTCTTTAGAGCGAAATTACTCTTTTAGAATAACTCTTTCGAGTTGTCTGCGCTGTCGAAGCGCCCAGGGGCAAGAATGCACAGCCGTGCACGAAGGTTATGCGCCGTCAGATCCAACAGCATGCAGAACGTCAGAGGATTAACCAGGAACTTGGTGTGTAACTCGCAGCAGAGTTCATGCACGACCATCGGCTCCGAAGAAATTTTCTGAATGAACTCCCGTATTTGCGCCGCTTAAATACCCGTATGTCCGGGGGCGGGACATGCAAATACTGGTTGCCAACTCTCATTGGCCTTTTTTCATAGTCCAGAGGTGAATATCGACGCTCAAGGGAGACCCCTAGTGTCGCTTCTCTGACACAACGTGGAGAGAGCGACAGAAGGGGAACTCACGTTTATGAAGAGATGAGGATCCAAACGCAGTCAAAAAACAAAAATACTTTATTTACAAACTCAAACTCCCATGAGGGGGAAAACAAAAAGTAACCCATAGGGGACCGACAAGAACACAGGGAGACACAAACAGGACCGACAAGACCACAAGATGAACTGGCACTGCACAGCACCATGAGAAGACTAAATAGGGTGAGAAATCAAGTGGGTTAATATAGGGCAGGTGTTACTAATGAAACAATAATGAGCAAACAAGGAGGCGGGGTGTGAGGTAAAACAGAGAAGCACGCGGTGATACAGACGTGTTCTCACAAGAAGGCAAAACATCCGATTGGCATGAGCGCACATCACCAAACCAATGAGGCTGTATACACGCTTGCCAATCGACAAAAAGGATTAGAGAAGACACTTGTGTGAGAGCTTGGCCAAACACAAACCTCAGCACAAACACGAAGACCACCTGTGACCCGGGTGCATGGCACAAAGCGAGCGTAAGTGCATCTGTGGACAAAGAAAGTCAGACACAAAGGCCGACATAAATTATTTACAATCCAGACATGAAACACAACAGACAGAAGAGTGCATGGCACAGAATAAGAGACCGAACACTCGCACAAAGACAGACATGGGCGGATAATGCCACGGTCCTGTCAGACCAAAACCCAGACTGACAGTGACAGGACCATGAAAGAAACAGAATTGACCCAAATTTCAATGTTGAAGTGCTCAGCAGAGGCACAATATTCTTCCATCCTTCTTCACATTTGATAAGGGGAAGTACTGTATAAACATTCAGGAGGAATTCATCATGTGACTTATCATGCGAGTATTTTTCACAGAATTTTTGAACACATTTTTAGCGTTAAGTCATTTTTCTTTCCACACTGAAATAAAATGCTTTGTGAAACGTTGAAATCTCACTTAAAATGTATTTGATGTTTAAAATAGAGATGTGTGGAGTAGGATTTTGGACCAGTGAGATATCACTGTGCTCTGTAAGCCCTGACAAGTTTAATACTCTCAGATTTGAGGAAGTTCATTGGAATTATGCCATTTCTTAATATGGTAATGGTGATTTCACTGTGGTGAAAAACGCTAACAAAACATAATCTGACACTTAAAAATAATCTTTAGTGCAATTCGGTTTGCACTCCCTCAAAATAATTTTTGGTATCCTCGCAAAGGCTTTATCAGTCCTTATTAACCATGTAACCACAGTTGAATAATGGTATATGTAGTAAATCCCAAGTAACCACAAACTTCACAATGGTTTTACTACAGTAACCACAGTTCAGCAACAGTATTTGTAGTACCGTAGATCTAAAACAGGAACCAATTAATTTACCATGAGTTTCCTTCAGTAGACATTAACCATGATATTTGCAGTAAAACAACAGTAATAACAGGAAAATCACTGCTGTAGTAATAAAAATCATATGTTTGGGGGGAAGTTATTACAGTTGTACACTTTTTGTGTGTGTGAAAACCATGGTTTTAATAACCATGGAACTTGTACCACTAATTTACCATGATATCACTATAGTAAAACTCTAGTAAAAGGCAGAAAGATTATATGGTTTTCGTATACTATTACTATGGTCTTCCGATTAAAATTTCTGGTTTCTGCAGTAAAACCATGGTAAATTGTGTGGTTAACGTTTGAACACAAATATCATAGTTGAACTATAGTTACTGTAGTAAAACTGTGGTGAGTTTTGTGGTTACTATTAAAAAAAAAAAAAAAAAAAGACATCTAATAAAATGCAAAATAGTGTCTGTAAAAGGAACTTGGGGGGTTGTGGGGGGTCGATACAGTATCGATAGTTCTGATACTGATGTGGTATCAAGAATATCAATCCTCACTTAAAAATATCAATTCAGAAGGTTTTTTTTTTCATACTAGTGATCTTATTGTTTAGATTACATGAATATGAATGCATCTCATAAGCTTCGAAGTGGAATATATAATTATATAAGCGAATTGTTGCATGGCACCAGAACTATTTTTTCTTCCGCTCATCTTGATGCAGAGAAATACTGAAATAAACCAGCAGACACAGACAGCGCTCAGCCTTTCAATCATAGCGCTTGTTCAAAGAGGGAGCAGTGCTTTCCTATGGTAATTACAGAAAAACAGTGTCTGGAGTTATTCACAATATGTAATGAGAAGCCTAGACATAACATGTATTATAATGGACTTGTGAGACCATTTTTACTGTCTTATTTAAATTCAGAGTTGTTAAAACATTGATAATCTGTGATCCTTGTTAATAATTATTCCCTCATGAAAACTACCCATGGATTTACTGTAGTAATATTGTAATAACCATGTTTTTTTATTTTATTTTATTTTTGGCAGTAACCAAGGTTTTACTACAGCATTACTGTAGTACACATATTGTAACTTGGTTTTAGTAATACTAAACATATAACAATATTGATGGTAAATTTTGTGGTTTTCTATGTGGCTTATACTGACTAATTTTTAAATGGTAAACAAAGCAGCCTAATAATGTTCTGTTTAGGCCTATAAATATATAAAATAATTAAAAAGTAATAATTTAAGTTAT
Organism: Xyrauchen texanus; assembly: GCF_025860055.1. Classification (NCBI taxonomy): domain Eukaryota; kingdom Metazoa; phylum Chordata; class Actinopteri; order Cypriniformes; family Catostomidae; genus Xyrauchen; species Xyrauchen texanus. The sequence goes on along the minus strand of NC_068283.1, from coordinate 35,098,852 downwards.
TAATTTTATCCAAAGAATGCATAAAAATTCAATTTATTAGAGGTATTGGTATTGGTATCAAAATCGGCGATACTGGCCCAAAAGTACTTGGTATCGGATCGAAAAGAATATAATTGGTATACGCATTGGGGTACATCAGATTCACCAATGGGAACATGAATCACAATAATGGTGACTTCAAATGAAACAGCTACAATATTTAAAATAAAACAATATCAACACAAATCTGCATGTTTTTGATACTAACATTTAATGTCAATTGAGCAGGACTGGTCAAATTCAATCAGAATGTGTCCTTAGCACTGACAAGTTTGACCAAGTTTGCTCTAGACTCAGTTGTTTTTGTTTTGAAAATGTGACCTGATTACAATATTATTCCCCCCAGCTACTCTTACACTTTAGAGGTTCCTGGTTTGAGACTAGATGGTTTAAAGGGCAAGTGCAAAGCCATTTTTCCTACTCATAGCCACCTTGTCCTTAGTGGAAAGGCGTGGAATGGGTCTATATTGGGCGCCAGCTTCACAAGCTGTGTCCTTAATGGAAAAGGGTTGTTCATGAGTTCCTCCTTATCACCACTGGTGATGTCCCAACAACAATTAAACACTGTTCCCCTGTCTAAAAGCCTCTGGAACCCGTTTCGATCTACTTTTGCCTCTGGTCGACACAATTCATGTTTGGTCCACTCAGAGAGTACACCTGGGAGCTAATCTGCTTTTAGATGTCTGCCAACACTTTTGCAGAAATCCATGGAATTATGGCTAAAAGTTGATGCTTGAGCTTTAAGCAGACTGCATTATGACAGTTTGGAAACCCTAAACAAGAGTCTTTTAAAAAGAGAAACCAGCCACTGATTTGAGCCTCAGCTCTATTCATAATGCTTTTCTTTGCAGGAGTATAGATGTAAACAAACAGAAGACACTGTGGACCTAGATGCTGTGACAAATGTAATTTACACATCAACTGTCGTGCAAGTGGTCAGGACAGTGCATTTAAAATTAGCGTAAAACATGCTGGACTGGTTTAGTCAAGCTAACAACCTTTGAGAGCTTCAAAAATGCACACACACAAACATAAAAAACACACACGTCAAAACACATTTTTCTTTGTTAATGAACAAGGTGTGCAAAAACTACTTCAATTGTTTTTTGGAAACCAGATATTGCATAGTAGTAAATTATTACTGTGGAACCCAGTCAAGTTTATTATTATAATACTGAATTATTATTTTCAGGATAGGATTTATTAAACTTAAATTAATATATTTCTGTCTTATTTACTTCACCATTAACAGGGGTTTTTATTTTGACATTGCAAGTGCAGCCATGTTTATTTCACCTTTACCAGGAGCTTTTATTATGAAAGGGTAAAAGCAACATTTGTTTGACAGTCAAGGTGCGTACACACTGCCAGCGACTTTATCGCTGCAGGTCGCCAGTGGCTGGCGGTGAAGTCGCTAGTGGGTGTTCCCACTACTGGTTGCCTAGTAACGTTTATAAATGACATTCACGGATGCCACACCATTGCTGTTGACAGCGAATCTCTTTTCTTGCCACTAAAAACAAACATTTTGGATGGAAAAGACTAAATATAAATGGAATCAGTACATAAAATGCTTTATATCAAAGATGAATGAGAAACAAGGCGTGCTGTTTGCCATAGCGGCTGTTTATCTGCGGCGAAAATGCAAATGCCGGTCTGTCTGGGTCCATAAAATCCCCACGATCTCAGATACACCTTTCCACGCAGTATTTTTCTTAAAAATTTCCTTGTACGTGGGAAGAGACATATAGAGCACTGGAAAATTTCTAACAGCAAGAATTAGCCTTTCATCCATCTTTCCGTTACTGCAGGAGCTGAGAGAGAGAGAAAGGATCACGTGAGCTCTCCCGTCTTCTCTCCTATTGGCTGTCGCTTCCGTTAGTCGCTCCAAAGTTGAACTTTTCTCAACTTTGTCGCGTCGCTGGACACGCCAATGGTCGCGACAGCTTGTGTCGCCAGAAGTCGCTGTGCTCGCATTGAAAATGAATGGTATTGAGTCGCTGTCGCGCGCGATGTCGCTGGCAGTGAGTACGCACCTTTACGGGTGTCGCATTTTGTGAACCGATGCCAAACTCTCATTTACTGTTCCATGTTTGTATATTTGTATAATAACTTCATAGCGGTTACTAATGTTTGGAATTGCATGAATGCTGAACCTGCAGTACTTCACAATGCAGGTGAACTGCGCTAAAAACACAGGTCCCCCTGCATGCACAGATTAGGGCATCGCCGGTTCATTCTGAAGCACACACAGACCATGTTTATCTGTCTTTAATAACAGTTAAATAATCACATATGATCATATCGCTATTTTGATGGTTTAATCAGCCCTAATAGAGATGTGCACACCAACTGTAATCAGTATTTGGTTATTCCTCATGTGTAAGTTCTTCAACCCGATCCGAGTCTGAAGGTACCGACAAACCTACAGGTTTTTGTCCAGGTTCGGGACAGTTTTTCCTGGTACACTGTAAAACTGGCAGCTGTTAGAACTGCTAGAATTATTATGTACATACTGTAAAATGTAAATAGTCTTTACAGAACAACCTGTACATTTTAGAGTGTCATAAAAATTCTTTTTTTTATAGTGCAGTAGGCCTACTGTCGTTTATATTATTAAATGCTAAACTTAATATATGAACCTTCTGAAACTGTAAAAATCAGCTTCTCTTTATGATGTATTGTTAATCACCGCAGTAATTACAGAAGAGCTCATGATGACATGAAACAATTGGTCATTGCTCTTCCAGGAGCAATGACCAATAAACATGTAGAGACAGTGCTCAGTGTCACTCACACAAACACTAAATACTATCAGGGTAACACATGTGAAATTAAAATAATGTCATAAAACTACATCAAATATAACGCAGAACAACCTAAAGTACATAGCTCATATTAAAAAGAAACAGCGATTCCCATAAAACATAATGAAATGTAATGGGAAATTTTTGGAACGCCTAATCTATAATTATTTATTTTAACAGTAATTTGAACAATTTACCATGTACTCTTGTTAAACATAATATTAATTTTAACCATTGATTATACAAAAAAAAAAAAAAAAAAAACTTTTGACATACATATAAAACTTTTACAACATTTTACCGTAAAACTATGTATGGTCTTTTAAAATATATAAAAAAATGTTAACGTATATTTTATGTTAACAATTTCAAAAAATTTCATTTTTAGTTCTTTCTAAAAATCTTTGTTTGTGTTCTCCAGAAGGCATGCACATTTGGAATGACATAAGAGTTGTTGTGATTTTTCAGTAAACTTACAAACAATTAAAAAATCTCTATTGGCAGATTAAATTGTTAGATTACTAGTGAGTGATGCACCGAAATGAAAATTCTGGGCCGAAACCGAAAATTCAGGATGCACTTGGACGAAAATCGAAAATGACTTTTTTTTCAATACCTATTTTAAAATAGTTTTGTATTAATATTATACTTTTTTAATGAATTTGAATTGAAAAACTACAAATCAATAAAATGATCACACTATTATTGAAAGTAACACCAAAATTGGACAGAAAATATATTAAAACAATATTAAATATATTATTCTTTATATATTTAACAATCAAATTTAACAGATTTTTTTTTATTACCAATTATCCAATAAATGTAATGTTCTAGAAAACTCTAATGATATGCAAAACAGCAGTCAAGTAATGAACTTAGCAGCTCTAGTATAGCATCTTGCAAATTCAAAAAGTTGAAATATGCTACACAGTGATTTAATGAAAACAACAGGCAAAACACAGAATGGCAGAGGGGCTCTATTCTGTTTATGTAAACATATTTCCACTTTAATATACAATTATTGTGCAAAACAGCATTAATAGAACTAAAACCAAAATCTACTGTAAACAACAGATGTAGCCTCAAGTGAAGAACAAAGTTTTGCAGGGCTAAACAAATTTATAGCATAGCACATAGCATATTGGACTGCTTTCTATTTGAGTAAAAGTGTCAGGTTTCTCTTCTCGGGGCAGATAAAATACCTGCGTGCAATCAGCGCAAGCAATGGAAAGCAATATTTGTTCATGCTCCAGTAGTCAAGAGGATTGTCATGCTCGCGTGATATGAGCGTGGAATATCGTCTGTATTCTGCAACTGCTTTCGGGTCCTTGAATAACGTATAACATGTGAGGAAGGGCACCCAGTGGACTTTCTGGTGCCCTTCTAAAGATGGTCCCCTCCTAGGGAGTTGGTGCCCTGCACAGACTGCGTATTATGCGTATAGGTTGCCGCGGTACTGCTTATTAGTATTATATAGTATTTCCACACCGCTGACATCGACCTTTGCTTGGCAGCACCGAGATTATGATTAGATGGATCGAGAGTAACCTGAGCACTGAGGGGTGGGGAGGCTTATATATCGGCTCATATTTTCTGCCTTTTTTCTCTTTCGGCCAAAACAAAACAAATCAATTTTCGGCCGAAAATTTCCAGTGGTCGAAATTTCGGTGCCTCCCTATAGATTACCCATTCATGGCAAGTTCTAGCTAGATAGATAGATTATTACTCTATGACATCATCACCTTGTTGTTTACGGTGCATCATTGTATCAATGGACATGGACATGTGGGTTTTCAAAACAAAAATTGCACTCAAAAGCAAAGCAAGTCTGTGCCTGTGACTCAGAGAAAACTGTCACTAAGAAGCAAATTAGAGACACAAATATAAACAACAAGCTGATTTCATGGCAGGTCAGTCAGTTTAATGCCTGACTATGGTAACATACCCCCCATCAGTTGTTGATACAGATGCTAATTAAATCTGAGATGTCAATCTGGGATCTCCATATTGGGCCTTATTTTGTCATGTAAACCCCTTTTTTCAAAATGTTCGGCATCTCTGTTTCACCCTCCATATCTCACTGCTGTCTTCATGGGTCTTATTTTCTCCGTAAGTATCTCACCCCTGTCAACAGCAGTTCTGCTTAATTGGAAAGGACTGCATCTCTTCCAGCACCCAATAATCGTCCTTGACGGGCTCAGTGCCTGGCATCCCACATCGCCCCTCCTTCTCTGGATTTCACAGCAGTCACATTTAACATACGCCAGCCTTAATTAACCATAAACTTGCCTGGATCTGCGATTCAACCTTTGTAATCAGTGGAAATAGGGAATGAGTTGTAAGTGTGTTAATGTTACATATTGCTTTTAACAGATGACTGAACAGATTGCTGCTTAGGTCAGTATTTAATATATGTTGAAAAAAATGTTGGAATTGCACTTTCTCTGTCTGTCTGGTTAGGCAAACAGATTCACACATTGGTTGAGCCAACGTCGCTGTGTCTGGCTGGTTGGAATGAGAATTAGAGCAATGTTTTGATAATGCCACAATGTTCACACTTCAGGGACATCAAATAAATGGCTTATTTGTAGTTGTCTATGAATATTAAGCTGATATATGAGAAATTATTTTAACAAAGATCCTCTTTAACTCGCAGATCTCTAATATTTAATCATCCACCCAGAGAATTATGTTTGTCATGACTCGCAAACATTGGAAGCTAGTTACTTGTCATTTAGCATATGATATATTTTCAGTCTCTTGCAGTGCATTAATTGCTGTCTTCCCCTTGAGCAACCTGGTGATAAGTGATTCACTGAAAGGCAAAAGACAGAATTGGGATCTGCAGAAGTCTTGTAGCAAATGGAAACTTAAACATACTTTAAGGGTGATGTCTAATTGACAAGTTTGCTTAAGTTATGGAGGAAGAATATGACACTATTCTCAAAATCAATGGATAGTTACAATGCTATGCAGTGCAATTTCAAAGCAACTTCTGTATTTCTCTCTCAAAGGTTCTCATGTTAATGCTGAATTACATTGTGTGCAACAATACAAGTAATTGAATTAAGAGGAAGTAGTACGGTGGTTCACTTATTATACGTAATGGATAATACATGGCTAGGTGTCCGCTATACGATTTTAATGAGCAACGTGGAGACGAAGAACCACCCGACGCAAAGTGCAGATGGCCATTACCAGAAGCCAGTGATTATAGTTTATAAAGTTATAAATATGGATATGTTTTTTCAAAAATGCATCATTTCACTTCAGAAGGCCTTTATTAACCCCCTGGAGCTGTATGGATTACTTTTTTGATGGATGGATGTGCTTTTTTAGGCTTCAAAATCCAGGGTTCCAAGAGCCAGGACATTTTGTAATATATCCCTGATTGTGTTTGGCTGAAAGAAGAAAATCATGTACAACTAGGATGGCTTTAGGGTGAGTAAATTATGGGATACTTTTCTTTTTTGGGTGAACTAACCCTTTAAAGTGTTATTTGTGATACTTTTCAGTTTTGAATGGGTTAAGAATATTAATAAGCAAAATTTTTCTCGCTGCGTCCACTATCTTGGATATAAAGATTTTAACACATATTTTTCTGCCAAGCTCATCACGGTGCATTTTGGGATCGCCTGTGAAGGATACATACCATGCTACCTTAAAATTTGGCCAAAACAAGATATCTTAAGAGGCAGCATAATTAAGATACCTACCTTTTGGAACAGCCTTGGCATCAGGAATGCACCTATGATATCTTAAAATGTTGCCTCCGGAGAAAGCTCACTAGGTTTTGGAACAGACCCAAAATTCACATCCGAAGGCCATTTAAACTGAGTCATATAACTCTCGCAATGTCTCATTACAGAGGACAGCAGAGTGGTTGCATTAAAATAGAGCGGTGATTAAAACTGACTGGGACAACCTGTGCATTAAATGGTTTTTATACTTCTATGATTAGTCCCAGTCTAGGTTGGGAAAACCGTAACAAGATGGTTGTGGTTCCCCTCTGCTGTCCTAGCACTCACAAATATGTCAAGTTATTTATTTGATGAAAACCGAAAGGAATCGAAAGACTTCAGTAGTGGGCAAAGGCAAAAGTAACAAACAAGAGTTCACAAATTCCTGAAGGGGGAGTACACTAACTTACCTAGAAAAGGAAATTGAAATAAACAATATAAATGTTGTTATTGTATTAGGTACTATGAACTAACAATTAACAATGCATTTATTACAGCATTTATTAATCTTAGTTAATATTAGTTATTTAATGTCATTGATAATTCATGTTAGTTCATGGTGCATTAACTAATGTTAACAAATTCAACTTTTACATTTTTAAAATGTATTAGTATTGTATATGTTGAAATGAACATTAACTAAGATGTAGAAATGCTTAATAAGTATTGTTCATTGTTAGTTCATGTTAACTAATGTTGTTAACTGATGTTAACAAATGGAACCTTATTGTAAAGTGTTACCATGCCACCCACCGCCCTACAAATACACCCAAAGTAAATCAGGAACACTCGACTTAGGACAATACCTTTTAACAACTTTTAACAATAGCTCACTCATTAGGCATGAATGCAATCTCAATTGATATACAACAAACTCTCAATAGTATAAAACATCACATCTGTGCCAGGAGAGGGGAGACATGGAATGAAACTTTCCAGCGCTTTTCTCCTCCAGCAGCTCACAGTCAGACCAATCAGGAGAACTCTTCATTAGTGCTCTCACCTGGTTGTGATTAGAGTGAGAGGGAGAACGACAGAGAGGAGAAAACCAGGGGAAAAGCAGACATGCAAAACTAGACATTCCCACCCCAAAATATAGAAAAAAAACAGATAAAATTTCAGATATGTTACACCACATTGAATACGTCTTATGACGCAACACCTCCCCATTAAAAAGACATAAACAATAATGTTTGTAGTTACAACAAAAGATTAATCATTACGATAAGCACCTGTCAATCTTTAGCACTGAGGGCTCTGGACAGAATGTCCAGATTGAACTCTTGAATTATGAGAGATCAGCGCATTAAGTGTTGGTTCGTGTTACACATACGGGAGAGAAAGTGAAGCGGGTTGTGGTCAGTGTACACAACAATTGGAAATGATTAACATGACAGATACATGATTTCTTCTTATGATCAGGGGTGAGAATTACATCATTTGTGTCACTCAGTTTCTTTTCAACATCATGCAGTCCTGTAAATTTTACACTGAACGGCAGAACTGGGCACTGAGAGCAGAACTAACACAGAACCAAACTGGGTTTTCATCACAGCTTGCGAGGTTGCCAGGTTTGCATTCGCTACCTCACAAACATGATGCAGATGTTCATTGAAAGAGTTCACATATTCTAACACAGGAGTGAGTGCTGAGTGTACAGTAAGAAGCTTATTATATTATAGTTTCAGCAGGCCCCTAACAGTATGACCAAATAATAGTTCAGCAGGGCTGACACCCAAAGACTCCTGAAAAGTTTATCTGATCGCAAATAGGAGCAAAGGAAGGCTGTCGGCCCAGTCTTTACCGGTTTCCACACAATAAGTATGCAGCATTGACTTAAGTGTCTGATAGAACTGCTCCAAAGCTCCTTGAGATTGGGGATGATAGGTGCTAGACATCTGGTGAGTTATAGATATTCCTTTTAATACCTGCGTGAACAATTTTGAGGTAAAATTTGTACCCTGATCCGTTTGGATCACATTTGGTAAGCCAAATACAGAGCAAAATTGAATAAGCTCCTTAACAATGGCGGTATTGCCTCTGGGAAACGTGTGGCGGCACACATAAACATAAGAATATATTGGTGACCAGATTTCGATTTAGAAAATAGACCAACACAATCCAAAATTAGTCATTCAAACTGGAATGGGTTGCAATGGGGGCTGGTTGAATGACTTGATCTGGTTTACCTGCAATATGAGATGCATGGCATGAATGACAGTACTTTGAGACAGCTGCTGTTAAGCCAAGTCAATAGAAATACTTAGCTACATGCTGGAATGTTTTGTCAATGCCGAGATGACCGGAAAGGTAACATGATCATGGATGAGTTTAAGAACAGGCAGACAGTAACCAGTAGGTAGTAACCAGTAGTTTGATAAGTTGGGCTCAACCTAGCCTCTTTTTTTTAAGGTTCCTGTTCCGGTTTCTGACGACATGCTGCACGAGTGTTTGTAGCTTGCTATCCTGCTTAGCATGGCTTATTCTTATACGTTCATAATTTAATCCTGTGCCATTTTACAGAGTGCTTTGAGTTTTTCTAATTTTCTTCTGTTTCAACTATGTGTATCTTACAGCACACACCCTTTTCTCTCTTTTTTCCCCCTGCTTGTCTACATCTCGATTCTCGACATCCATTGTGTTTTACACTGATTATTGCATAAATCTCGGATATCTGCTGATTAGGAACCACATCAATCTCAAACCCTCGCCACTCAAGAACAACCATAACAACAATAACAAACAATAGCGGTAAATCATGGCATCCGCTCATGTTATTTCTTCCTGCATTGTATGCCATGTGTTTTCTATAGCTTCTTCCATCAGCAGTGAGAGATTCAAATGTAAGGATAATACCATTTGGTACACAATGTGTATTCTCTCTGGATATTTAAGGAAATCTGGCCCAGAGCTCAAGGTTCTCTGTAGCCAGATGATCCCACACCTCAATGTGTTTAACTGTAATAATTGGAATCTGCATTCAGATTTCCCATGCTTTTCAATTACATGTAGTTTTCTCAACTGCCAGGTATGTTCTTTAACTTGTGTTTTAAATCCTACCTGGCAAATAAATTGTTACTTTTTGATTTATTCTGTATTCTTCTGAAATCATTTATACCAATACTGGGTCTTTAAAATAGGAGAAACCGCTCTGGAGGAACCGAGCAGGAGAATCCCATTTTAAGAATATTTTATATCATAACTGAAGCTTTAATGTAGGAGGAAGCCACTTAAAGACTATCAGTTTGAATCTCATTAGAAACTGATCAAAAGGTAAATTAATAGAAGAGGATTCAGAGTAAACAATAACGTAAATGATTAAAATAAAAGAATGATCAGAAAGTATTTAGAGCTTTAATCTAAATTAGAGGTCAATTTAAAATTGGAGTCAGATTAATATAAAATTGGAGTCAGATAAAATTAATATCGGGATGAATTTGTAAAGTGCAAATTATTAACAATAATTGCTTTACTTCAGTGCTCAGAAAAGACAGAACAACGCAGAGACCTTCAAGAGGCAAATCTATATATTTTTGGCAGTTTTGCCTGCCATTTTACAATGGTCTAGCTACAGCTTATGTTTGTGATATAATTGTTCCTTATCAGTCAACTAGATTGTTAAGATCAGAGAACAAAGCACTTCTTACCATTCCACGGTCGTGCTTGAAGCTTAAAGGTGATCAAGCTTTTTCTTTCACAGGTCCAAGGCTGTTGAATGGTTTGTCAATTGAAATTAGAGCCTCCTCGACGATAGATACTTTTAAAGCTCGTTTAAAGATTTATTTTCTTTCTTTGGCCTTTCATTAAGATGGCTGGATGTGATGTTTTAAGTGTACACTGTTTTATGTTGCATGTTGTATGTATTTTATTTTACTGTTCAGCACTTTTGTGTGTACTGAAAGGCGCTATACAAATAAGAATGACTTGAATTGACTTTAATGGCTTGAGACACCTCTTAAGCATCAGAAAACCATTATCCCAAAAACAGCAAACATTTACATTATAAATACAATCCAGTTTACACAGCTGCCTCAACATAGTGAACTAAGGAGGGATCAGACTTTTGTGCAGCACAAAGCTGCTCTCTGCTAACTTTTAGAGATGGGTCTCCTTTAACGGTAGAACCAAGTCAGCTTCCACAACACTGCTGTTAACAGATAGACCGAGCTCAACAGCGGGACCTGTGGAAGTGAGAAAAGAATCAGATAGGTCAATCACATCTTCATACTTGCACGCTTGGGAGGGTATATCTGCACACATTCCCGGTGGAATGCAGAGGGGAAACACCTGGGCATGCCCGCCTCACATACTTGAGATTCAGCAAAAGTTGGGTTAGAAAATACTCTGACACCTGCTAGATCATTTTATAGGATGAGACTCACTCCCTCCACTGGCAGTTTTGATCGCACACCCAACTTCACTGGCCCAGAGACCAGGTCAGAGTTTAAGAACACCGTATGGGATTCGCGTGGCACCATGTGAGGTAAAACTTTGCTAGTCTGCTCGACATAACAGGCCATAAGCTGGAAACAGAGCAAGCTCACAGAGTCCCGGCTCGGAGATCCGCTGAGGGAGACAGGCCCAATCAATTCTGGACAAATTTCTGAGATCATCCGATAAAGATCTTTTGTTACGTGAGGCGAGGAGTAAAAGAGGGCTTTCTTGGAAGAACCACAACATTTTCTTGTTCCCCAGATTTTGCAAATTCGACAAAGAAAAAAAAATAGAAAAGAGAGAGAAACGTGATCGATTCAAGGAATGCAAGAAACTCTTCTAAGAATAGAGACTAAGGATGGCCACAAAGTATTTACATGTCCCCAGCAAGCATTGTCCTTCATAAAGTAATTGGAATGAGTAAGCCATTGTGTGGTGCTCACTTTGCTCCCATGTGAGCTTGACCCACTGAACATTCACTTAACAGGTTGTGCTGGTTCAGCCTAGCTGCTGGAGTTTGTTTAGTGGAGTAAAACTTCTTCAGGATTGTTGCGGATTAATCTGCTCGTTCTTTGTGCTTATGCCTCCTATAGGATGGAGTTTGTTTTGTGGAATATTTTTTTGCAGGACATTGGAAGGATTAGGTCATCTGCTGCACTTATGGAACAGACGGCACACGGAACATTCGTTTGACTGCTCAAGGGAAACTAAACTGTTTTTATTATTTATTATTACTATTTATTTTTATATTTTTTATTTTATTTTTGTGTGTGTGTGTGTGTGTGTTGGTTCCACTAGAGGCTGGAGCTAGTTTTGGGGAGGAACACAATTTTGGGAGTTTGATTTATAGATTTTCTTCTGGTATGTAATTCTGTCTCACAAAATGTTTATAGAAGCAGCGGACTTGAGCAATATGATGACAAAGTTGTTGCAGGGGCTCTCGTTGCGTACATGGACTGTTTCAGTTTAGAAGGATGAACGCCGGTTGGCGTTGTCGTATGCAGGGTTAATGCGCACGTTTTTCTTTTTTCAGTTTTTTTTTGGTTCAGGGGGATGTTGGGGGTTTGATTATTGCACTAATGTTGGAATGTGGTCTTTATAATCTTGTTTTTGACACACAATCTATTTTTTCTATTACAGTATGTCAAAATGTCAAATGTTAATATGAGTGGATTGTCTCTCTCCACGTGGAATGTGAATGGGTTGAGGCACCCCATTAAAAGAAGGAAGGTTATTTATTTTCTTAACGTAAGAAATATAATATTGTGTTTCTTCAAGGAATGCATCTTTCCCCGCAGGAAGCTGAAAAATTTGGAAGGGGCATGGTATTCTTAAGAATAAACGATTGGGCAGGGCCTGTGTCTGTTAGAATTGAGATAGGTTTGCAGTGGAGTTAGGGAAAAGTTCACAATTTCTGCTGGGGGAGTCAACTAACTTACATAGAAAAGAAAATTGAAATAAACAACATAAATTTACCTTAACTCCCTTCTCTACCCAGAAACAGGAGAACACATATATTAAACAAAATGGCACCCACCTCCCTACAAATGCTCCCAAAGTAATCAGTCCAAGTGTAACCCTCGACTCAGGGTTTTGTTATCAAACTCTAAATATCAATTGTCTAAGTTCGGTCAAGAAGCTTTGGGAAATTTTCTTTTTAAGCTAAATACTCAGAACTAATTGAATAATCAAAATCTCATAAAAAGGGAAAAAACAAATAAAGTAATGCCACACACAGGAATTCGGTCAACCAGAAAATCTATATTGTGAGGCAACTAAAATGCTCTCTGTTCTGGCGCTTCAAAACGCCAAAGCAATAACCTCAAATGACACTCAATTTCCAATAATTAATTGAGCTTGTTAACAGAATTTAATACAATATAATTGTAACCCAAAAAAATCAAAATGTGGAAAGTTCAGTTTTCTTTTCTTGGGGCAAAAAACAAAAAAACGTCTCAGTCCCATGTAACGTGTGTAGAGCTGAAGAAAAAACAAAATGTCTCAGTCCTACCACTTCCCCAAGCAAAATATTCAGTAAATCAAGGACGAAGGAAAGAAGAGCTGAAGAGTTGATAGTTTGGGATGAGATGATGAAAAGGATTTGTTCGGATGAATCCACTCAAATGATCCGGGTCCCAAGTGTATCACCAACAACCAGTCCAAGGGAAAAACCAGTCTGTACAAATATATATTTCGAATTGATTACATCAATAACATCAGAACACTTAAACCATTCCTTATAAGAGAGATCACATGTATTTTTCTTACTGTCATATCTTTCCTTCTCTTATAAAAAAATGATGAAACAACCCAGCTTTGAATCATCTTACTGACAATTGAGAACTACCAATACACATTAACATAAATCAAATTACAGTTACATTTTATGTGTTTAACCATTTCACTCAACATGTGAAAAACAATATACATGGGCATCGTACACCTCGTGCTCTCCGTGACTAGCAAAGCTAGCATTGAGGTGCTGTACTTAGCTGCCCTTTTAATGGCTTCAAAACACACTACACAAACAATTTAACAAATTTTTTCCTCGACATGAATACATTCTGACTGGTTTTGCTCAAATGATAACACAATATTTAGTTACAAGCAGAATACACTCACCAGAATGTCTCAGAAACAGTCACAGAAAGCAATATGTATTCATCGACTTCTCTTCCACAGTGATTCAATTCAACTTCCTGGCTGATATATGAAACAATAAATCAGCTATTCAAGTCACACTATAAATGCTCATTTTAGTCAGCAAGTCAAAATTACTCACACGCTATGCGTTTTTCTCCATGCTCCGTGCACATTCACTCTGCGCGCTATTGCTGTGCACTCACTCCTTGCAAGAACTAACCTATCTCTTAAAGGGGCAGTAACAAGTTTTAAAGAAATGCAGCTAGCTATTGAAACGTCAAGGGTTACACTCTCCCCTTCTAAATCGCATGAGTCCCTGCGTGCGTATTAACAGGAAGACTGGCAAAGAGAATACCTCCCAAGGAATCAAAAAATGTCATTAGGGCAAGAATTATAGGCTTTCCTAATTCCTCATATTCTAGTGTCTTTGGTGGGCGTCTCTCCCGACCTGAACGTCTGAGAGGTACAGATTCAGCCTCAACTGAATTGTGTGACAAATCTTGGGATTCTAACCCTGCCTCTGGTAAAATCTCCTCTGGGATTTCAATGACAATATGACCAGGGGAATGCTCAATCTCAATAGCCTCTGAAACCAGAGTGACCGGTGTGCCCCCAGTAACAGCTTCTGAATCTTCTTGTGGGGGTTCAATCACAGGCTGTACAGACTCTGATCTGGGAATAGTTGAAATACATGGAGAGAACTCAGCTGCGTGAGGGTTCAATGGGTTCCACGTCTTCCCAGAATTATCATGTGAGGTGAGTGGCCCATCATCTACTCGTATAATGTAGGGACTCCTTGTGACTATTTCAGGAGTGGTTATTTGAATGCAACTTCCTTCCTCATCACTGGACAGCTCCTCAATATAGTCACTTTCCTGCAAGTCTGTATTTACTCTTGTTCTCATCCCACGTTTCCTGTTAGCTGTGTGTTTTGTTCCAGGCACCTGCTCTTCTGGGCTCACAGGCAAAAACCCGCAAGGCAACAAGAGATCCCTGTGAAGGGTACGATTTGGACCATCACTCTTTTCTGGCTTAACCATGTATACTGGACCATCTGAAATCCTCTTGACTACAGTGTGGACAGTCCTTTCCCATCAGTCAGCAAGTTTGTGCTTCCCCCTCAAACTCAAGTTTCTCATGAGGACCCGGTCACCAGGAATCAGTTCAGCTGCTCTGACCTTTAAATCAAACCTTGCTTTGTTCTTTGCATTCATTTTGCGAGAACTTTCAATAGCTAATCCATAGCTTTCTTGGAGACGCTCTCGTAGTTTCTTTACATACTCCGAGTGGGTTTTGTGTGTTCCACTTGAAGAACTGATGCCAAAAACAAGGTCAATTGGTAGCTTTGCTTGCCGCCCAAACATTAATTCATAAGGTGAATACCCTGTGGTGTCATTCCGGGTACAGTTGTACGCATGCACAAGGGGCTTTACAAAGTCTCTCCAGTGAGATTTACCTTTCTCATCAAGGGTTCCAAGCATACTGAGAAGAGTTCTATTGAACCTCTCCACAGGGTTCCCCCGTGGGTGATAAGGCGTAGTCCTAATCTTGTCAGCTCCAATAAGGGCACACAACTCTCGGATGGTGTGAGATTCGAAATCCTTTCCTTGATCACTGAGGAGGCGACTTGGAAAGCTATAATGGACAATGAAATTCTCCCAGAACGCCTTTGCAATGGTCTTAGCTTTCTGGTCTTTTGTCGGTACCGCCACAGCAAATTTGGTAAAGTGGTCGGTCATGACCAGTATTTTTCTAGTGTCATGACTGTCAGGCTCAAGAGACAAATAATCCATACATACTAGCTCAAGGGGATAAGTTGTCTGTATGGATTCCATGGGAGCTGCTTTCTGAGGGCACGCTTTCCTCCTGAAACATCTCTCACAGGTGTAACATCGGTTCTCAACATCCCTTGCCATCTTCGGCCAAAAGAATCTAGCACGAGCTAGGTCAACTGCACGCTCATAGCCAAGATGGCCCACTTCATCATGAACACCATTCAATGCTCTCTCTCTGCACTTTTGAGGCTGAACCAGCTGGTACAAAGCAGCCCCGTGGGTTGTCCACTTCGATATAGCACTCCATCTCAGTAACTCAAGCCGTTTCCATTCCACGAGGAGCAGTTTTACCTCGAGGGGCTCGAACTTGGTTTGTTGGAAGTTGGGTTTCTGACCTTGATCCATGAAAGAGATTATCCTTCTCAGAGTTGAATCCTCCCCTGAGCCTGGTACCAATCGTCACGGGTCATTCCAGGAATAGTCTCGTACCCTGTGGTGGTGAAACCTTCAGGAACAGATGAAGCATCCAAAGCCAAGGACTCTGCAAGAACAACAGACTCTGATGCCTTGGACACGTCACTTGACAAGACAAACGAATGACGTTCACACATCGCAGAGAGTAATTCGGGGGAGATCACCTCAGTTTCCTTGCATAATCGCCGTTTCAAGTCTCCAATAGCCCTCTCTTCTTCAAGGAACGCATCATCTTCCTCTGGTGGATTTTGCGGTCTTCTGGACAATCCATCAGCATCCTTATTGACGGATCCAGCTCGGTATTTTATATTGAACCTGTAAGTAGACAACGCCGCAAGCCAGCGATGTCCTGCTGCATCGAGTTTTGCCGTGGTCAGCACATATGTCAGTGGGTTATTGTCTGTGAGAACAGTAAATTCAGTGCCATAGAGATAATCACTGAATTTCTCACAGACGGCCCATTTCAAGGCCAAATATTCTAATTTGTGGGTAGGATAGTTTCTCTCACTTTTTGAAAGACCCCTACTGGCATATGCGATCACGCGGAGCTTGCCCTCCTGCTCTTGATATAAGGCTGTGCCGAGGCCCTCCCCACAGGCATCTGTATGCAAGACATAGGGAAGTTCTGGGTTTGCGAAAGCGAGAATTGGGGCAGATGTCAATTTCTCAATCAGGGTCATAAATGCATTCTCACACTCGGCTGTCCACTCGTCATCAATGTGGGCATTGGTATCCACAGGAGTGCTCGATTTCTCTCTCTTGTAAACCTTCCCCTTTTTCCTTGGAGGACTATATCCTGCAGTCAGACTGTTTAATGGCTTTGCTATTTCAGAGTACCCCTTGACAAAGCGCCGATAATACCCAGCAAAGCCCAGAAAACATTTTAGCTCTCGCCTGGTTGAAGGACGAGGCCAATCTTTCAGAGCGGAAATCTTTTCGGGATCGGTGTGAACCCCATCAGCATCCATCACATGTCCCAGATACTTTACAGATGATTTGAAAAAGTGCCATTTCTCAGGAGATAACGTCAGTCCACACTCCTTCAGACGAGTCAACACTTTCATCAGCCTGGCTTCATGTTCCTCAAGTGTTTTAGAAAAGACAATGAGATCATCCAGAAATACGAGTACTTCATTCAAATGCAAGTCTCCTACACACTTCTCCATAAGCCTCTGGAAAGTGCTAGGTGCATTTGTGACACCTTGAGGCATGCGATTAAATTCAAAGAAGCCCAGAGGACAAACAAAAGCGGTTTTGTGTTTATCTTCTTCGGCTACTTTAACTTGGTAATATCCTGATTTAAGGTCCATGACAGAGAACCATTTAGCCCCACTGAGTGCAGAGAAAGCTTTCTCTATGTTGGGAAGTGCATACGCATCTTTTATAGTGTGCACATTAAGCTTCCTGTAATCGACACAAAGTCTGATCTGGCCATTCTTCTTGCGAACCAAAACGATTGGTGATGCGAAGGGGCCCTCTGACTCTCTGATTATTCCAGCATCTAGAAGCTCCCTGAGATGTTGCTTAACAGCTTCCGGTCACTGGGATGAATTGGCCTAGGTCGTTCCTTAAAAGGTGTCTCATCCTGTAGTCTGATGTGGTGTTTCACTGCAGTGGCATGACCATATGACAAGTCATCAACAGCAAAGACCTCTGACATTGAATTGAGTTTATCGGAGATGCGTTTTTTCCATTCTTCAGGAATGGGTGAGTTATCAAGTTCGAACACCAGCTTCCCACAGGACGCCTGAGCAGAACAAGACAAAAGCTCAGTCTTCAGAGGCAGAACATAAGCAGCTGCCATCTCAGCGAACACACGCTTGGGATGAAGGCTAATATCCTGGTCAGTTATGTTTTTTATTATGACAGGAATCTTTGAACGAGCCTTGTGTGGGGCACTAACCACAGCACACTCAAGCAGAAGACCACCCGGCAAGGGAGCAACATGTTGAAAAAGCAACGCATAATCACTACTGCCACCGGGTTTTTGGAAGAACTTGGCCCCTTTTGTTTCTACCCCCTGCTGATACAAGCAGTCGAGAACATTTGTCCCAATCAACAGTGGGAACTTACTGTTGAAGTGACAATCTGGGACAACAAGTAGGAGAGAAGGAAGCTCCTGCTCTGCGCCTGTGACAGTACAAGGGAAGGTTATGATGGCTTGGATGTAACCAAGGTATGGAACATTCTGTCCGCCGGCACCCTCAACCTCAAACAACGCATGAATTGGCTGAATGGGAACTGAAGAAAGATTTGTCAAATAAAACGCCTCCGAAACAGTCGTAACTTGTGACCCTGTGTCTAAGAGAGAATCACACCGAGTGCCTTCAACAAGGACAGATGAAACACAACGTTTGCCAATAAGACCTTGCGGCAAGAATTCATCCTTAACCCTGATGTTTGTTTGGGTTTCTCTCGCACCATGGACTGTATCATGAACCATCATTGTGGGACGAATATGAGTGCTGGCAGCTCCTGAGTGTCCCGCAACAGGAGCTGTTAGAGGTTTAAAGAAAACTGTGATGTCCCATGCAATTTCCGGTACTCCTCGCGTCTCTCCCTCAGCTGTGAATTCTTCTTCCAAACACTTGAAACAGAACCAGGGCTTTGGCATAGTTGTAGAGCCAGATGTCACATTGGAGCTGGACACAAGGCAGTCACTGGTAATTGCACTTCCTTTAGCATTTTTTCCACTTTTTATCTCATAGTCTCTAGTTTCACCTTTCATCGACAAGTATGGAACTTGTTTTTTCAGTGCAGCTATCTCTCCTTTAAGCTTCTGGGTTTCATCCTGTAGGCATTTATTAGTTGGCTCAGGCGAAGGTTCTACGTTAACAGGTATACAATACACTGAGTGAGCATGAGCAGCTGCTTTCGTGCTGCCAAGATGTTTCTTCATTCGATCTAGCTTTGCTGCCTTTTTGTCTTCCTCTGTTCTCACAGAGAGCAGGAGTTCAGGAAAGGTTGGTGGATTGTCTTTACGATGTTCAAGCTGAAGTCCTATTATCATGGCCTGGTCCCAGAACCCTCGACAGAACTGGCAGAGCAGATGCTTACGGGAATCTGCAGCACTGGCTCCCCCTCTGGATATTGCTCTGGTAAGAAGAGTATGCAGTCTTTGCAGATATGCTGAAGACTTTTCTCCCGCATTTTGATTTAGGTTAAGAAAAGTGGCAAAGAGCTGCTCTCCATCTTCTACTACACCAAAGGCTGATTCAATCTGGTTAAGGTAAGAGCTAGGTGAAGAATTAACACCTAAGGGCTTGACAATGTCCGCTGCTGGGCTGAGCAGGCTCTCTAAGATCATCCTTACTTTTTGAGAATCCGGCGAAGAGGGGTCAGAAAGTAGGAGATCAACTTGAGTACGCCACGTCTCATAGTCAACTTCCCCATTTGGCTTGGGGGTCCGGCCGGAGAATGTGCGGATACGGCTCTGCCTCAAAGGTGAATGCGCAGACTCATTACGGATGACGTGCTCCACAACAACCCTTTGAATCTGAGGGGGGTTAAGCATACTTTCATCAACATGCAGTGGACTTGGAGGAGCATGCAAGGGGGAAAGGTTTGGAATCCTAGTTTGAGCTTGACTTAACTCAGCAGGGTTAGTTCTTCCTGGGTCACGAAGACTTGGGCTGCGAACAGTTGTATGTGGATCTGCTTCAGCAGCTTGGGAATCATCCGAATGAAGCTGAATGCTCTGAAGTTCATTCTGAAGAGCAAGCAGGAATCCTGCTCTACCACTTCCGGAGATAGCGTTCAGTTCATCTAGATATCTTAATGCCAGTTCCCTGCCTAGCCTCTATTGAAACAGGATATAAATGTCAAGGGTTACACAAGCAACACTTGACTTAGTGACAATACCTTTTACTTGAATAACAAAACTTGAAGTTGAATATTGCCCTAAATAAAATTGTATTTTATGACACTAGAAGATACATAGATTTAAAAATGTAATGCTTTCCTCATGTAAGTAAATATTCAGCTTTTATATATTAGATTATCAGAATACCTGAAATGCATTAGTGATTATGGCAAACTTTTACTATGTGAGGTTTAATGACATTACCATAATGACCATAATTTACTTATAATAAAAATAGTTTTAAAACATTTGCTAAGGAAATAAACACAAGGGACAGAGTCTGCCTAATAACAAACCAAACAGCCTTCTGAGATATTTTTTTTTTAGTACATTTAAGACCAAAGCTCATTATGTAGCATTCCGGCCAAACCTCTTGGTCTGTATTTTTAATTAAAGCCACGGATGGTCAAGGTGAACAAATCTCGAAAAAAATTCCACACTCTAAGCTCTGCTTCGGCATATATTACAACCTGATCTTGCAGCAGTAGGTTAATTATTGTTTCATACAACTAAGCTGTCAGGCTGCTGACACAAGAAAATTGTTTTTTGGCAGGACAATAGAGCTGGAAGCTTGAAGTTCCACTTTCTGTTAATCACGTTATTGTTCACCTTATGAATATAAATAAGCATGCAGAGCACAGTGTGATTGGTATCTTCAAAAAAAAAAAAAAAAAACATTAACTATCACTATATGATTAATCTATTATGAAACAACTCTTTTTCTATTTCTACAGCAGTGAATATCTGCAGTAGCCTTGACCTATATGGCAGAAGTCATAGTCCGTCATTAAAAAGGCAGTTTCCCCCCTCTGTGAAAAGACGCAGGTGGAAACAGGGACAGGGGACACAGGTGCATGCTTTGATTCCTTTAAGAAAGTACTGGTGGAAATGACTCTGTTTATGTCAGTAGCCGATAATACAAATGTCTCCCTTTTAGAGGTGAGTAAAGGGTTGTTGCCCAGCAGAACCGTCTGTATGGAGTGCAGGTCAAAGATGACAAAACAGAGATTTTCTCTCACAGGAGACAGAAAATTATAAAGATTGGAACAGCATGAGGGTTAGTAAACTATGCCAATTTTCATTTTTGGTTGAACTATTGTATTCCTTTAAGTAAATACACTACCCCTACACAATTTAACACCTGTGGTAAATGTAGGCATGGACATTTCACACATTGAAAGTGTTTTGTGAATTCCCATTGAATTCCCGATCTTGGTTCTGTTTGCCATTGGACACTCTGCAAAGTAAGGAAGCTAGACTTTGATGCACTTGGACAGCAACACAATTCTTGATCTTCAGCTCGATCTTCAGCTTCATGTATGTTATACATAGACAAACATTACATGTTTAAAAATTATTCTATTTATTATTCTATGTATTTAAATCTTTGCAATTCTGTGTACCCATGCACAGAGCAATGAGGTAGGTGGTAGTTACCACATGGAGAAGGAGGGGTTAAATGTAAATGACCTGATGAGGCTCGTACTCAACAAGGTGTTTGAGGACCCCAAGCCATTTGTGGAAGAGCTACAGAAAATCATTATTCCCCCATTTCTGTTATCAGAGTTTGAAATAAGTGATTGCCGACCATGTATCTGGCTTTAGTCCTGGGGTGGTCGAAAGCCAACAAACAGTCCAGCCGGATCAGGAAACTGCTGGCGGATCCGGCGAACTACACAGGACAGGATGACAACCCTGACATTCTGACCAAAATAACCCCAGCACCAGCTGACAAAGCTGACATAACCATACCGCCTGTAACGAGAGGATTGGACACCATTACTTTTGTAGATCAAACATGTTTATTACATGTGAATATGTGCAGAAGTGTATAGATTTTTTTTTTGTGTTACAAATAAAGAACATTTAAGCAAAAAGTAATGGCAGTTCTGCACCTCAAAGTTCCATAGTCAGCTCGGTAAATGTTATGGAAGTTTTGCAAGGTGTATGGATTCAAACCGTTTGCTTCAAAGCCTGGATGGTGTACCATACATGTTGGAGAGTCTGGAACCTGCTCCATTCATTTTACAACCTAAAAGGTAATATAAGACTGACAATATATAGTGCAGTAAACTCACATTCACCATTTATGATAAATAAAGTAATATTCAACTTTTGTATTTCCTTGTAGCAAATGTTTTCGATAAAAATAAAATAAATGTGATGACTCCTTTAGAGACCAAGGTAATCACATGGATGTATTTCACACCAAAAGTACTTGACTTTGTGTGAATAGGCCTTAAATTGACTTTGGTTTTACAGGTCTGCAGTGTGAGCCAAACCTCACTATAAGCTTTGTGTCACCCCTATGGATTTACTACTTCATCAACGAAAGGAAGTGTGCACTATAAAAATAGTTCAAATGTTCATTAACCTTTAACCAGCAGCACCCAAAAGCCTCTCGTGTTACACTCATTCTGAGCTGCTGCTATGTTCTCCACAAAGGCAGTGGTTTTGTGGATCTGTTAGAGAGATATGGCAGAGTATAACAGCATGGAGGGAAGTGAAGCAGTCATCATTATCTAGCAATGATCTGCTGGAGGATGACCTTTTAAACATGTGCTGGAGGAGATTAATTCATATGTCAGAGAAGAAAGCAAAGGAGGCTTTCCAAATCCCAGGCTAGATTTCACAGCCATGTGTGAAGGCAGACAGATAATGTTGAGGCTTGTTTTATGTTAAACGTTTTAATATCACCATGATGCAAATATGCAAATATGATGTAAATAGCTAATATTTACTGACAGTGATAATTATTTGCACCACCAATCAACTATATGGATTTCAACTGAAACTGAAAAACAATTCAGAACTGAATTGATATAAAATAAGTTTTGTTTTGTGGCCTGTAGTCCAGAACTATTGGCGCTGAAGCTATCTATATGCTAACATACCCCTAAACATTGACAAAATGAACTTGTAGCAGATTTGAGCATCTATCTATCTATCTATCTATCTATCTGTCTGTCTGTCTGTCTGTCTGTCTATCTATCTATCTATCTCTCTCTATCTCTCTCTCTCTCTCTCTCTCTCTATATACTGTATATAAATGCTTCAATATGTCCCTCCCAAACTTCATGTACTTCAACACAGGAAAGTAAACTATCAAACTATTTCACAACGTCTTTAAAGTCTCTATGAAGGTCACTCCCGGCTTTCTTTGTGTTTGTTGGTTCAGTCTCAAACTCTCAATAAGAAGGTGGAGAACAACATGCTGAACTTATAGCATTCTGTCCTCTGCCTCTAATCTTTTTAACACCCTGCCAGATCCTCTGCTAATTTTCATTAGTGAATTTGTTCAGAACCCCTAGCTCAATTGAACTAGTAACTTATCACTGATGTTTTCCTACCCAATCGGAACAAGGATACCAAGTGAGAAAATAACAGAAACAGAGTGTCAGTGAAGAATGCAGCCAACTGAAAGGAGAGCAGATGGAGACGGGTCTGCTTGTAAAGGTTTAATCGATTTCACAAATAGCTTCTTAGAAATCTAGTGGGGGCAGAACTAAATAGAGCTTCGTTTTCTTCCGTCTTTTTTGGAGTCTTAAAGGAACAGCCTTCAAAAAAATTTGATTTAGCATATTTCTTATCACTTAACAATCTGCAGTACACAGTGATTTGCAATATCAGAATTAGTGCATATATAATCTTTTGACATGGGTGGTTAATTTGTGCCGTTCACAAAATTAGGCCATTTGCACATATTATGTTGGCTTGAAAATAAAGAAAACAAGAAATTTCTTCAAAATTCTTTCCCGACACATGGCTGAGCTGGTTCTCTGCACCTCACTATGCTTCAATGGAGGATTCCTCCCGAATCTGCTCCTGACTACCACAATTCACACACTTGCCTACAGAAATGGGTAACAAGATAACACAACATCCAGTGAATAAACATAACTAATAAACAAGATAACAAGACAATAAATCAGGAACCAATGACAAGACAAGAATAATAAACTAAAGACCATTCATGACAGGACACATCAAAAATGAGGGTCACATGACAAGTCAAGGAAAAATCACATGACTAGACACATGACAAGAAACAGGAACAAGGAAGTGAACTAAACTTCAAATTAAAAGACTCGACTCCAAAACGTAAACAAAACACACATGTGACATAACCCCCCTCTACTGTCGGCTCCCAATGCCCAACAATAAACAAAAGCAGAATACGAGTTCAATAGTGAGCTGGGTGTAGGGCGTGGGGCTTGGGGAACCAGACTGTGCTGGAGACCACAGGGGACCAGAGGGTGCTGGAGACTACGGGGGACCACAGATCACTGGAGATCATGATGGCCCAGGTAAATAGGGCAGATCTGGAAGAGGACTCGGAGACCTGGCGGACCAGGAGACCAGGGCGGTCCAGTCAACCAGAATCTGCTCCTGAATACCACGATGCACACACTTACCTATGAACACACTATTCATGGAGTCCTCACCGATCTGCCCACTGCACGGACATGGCGTGCACACATCCATGAGCTTCTCCCACTGCTATTGCTGCCGGTGCCAGATTCTCCATTCTTCACCAGCACAGTTTAAGTTGTTATTTATTATTAATAATTCCTTTGAATGCTGGTCTCATTCAGGAGGCGCCCTCACGGGCTCTGGCAGTTCCCTTTGTTTCTAGGGACTCAGAGGCTCATAGTCCTCCTCCAACCCCGTTTTCAGGTGAGGTAGGATCCTGTAGCACATTCCTTTCACAATGTTCCTTGTTGTTCACGTTACAGCCCTTTGCTTTCCTATCGGAGACAATGAAGGTGCTTTTTAATCACTCTCCTCACCGGAAGGGCCAGTGAATGGGGGACTGCCATGTGGGACAACAGACATCCCTGGCCCACTTCATTTCACGCCTTCTCCATGAAGCTCTGTTTTCGATCACTTGGCTCAAGGTCGGGAGGTGGCGAGGGTCTTATCTGGACTGTCTCAGGGAGATCGGCGAGTCACAGATTATGCAATCGAGTTCCTCAACTTGGCTGCTTCTTGTGTGGAACAATCATGCAATGTGGGACCGGTTTTTGCATGGGCTTTCTGACGACATCCAGGACGAAATTGACTCCCTATTTAATACCTTTGTGTTGTCAGTATCTTTGCTAGATTGTTGTTTAGTGTGAAGTAACTTACCTCACTCTCTCTTCCTAGTTGGTCCTGTCTTGTGTATCTGTTTGGTTGTTCGCATGTTGGGAGTGTGATCGCCTTCCAGTCTGCTGTGCACTGCACCTCACTACTTTTCACTGACTCCCATGATGCACACACATGCCTACGAACACACTATTCGTGGATATGCCCACTGCGTAGCCAAGGCGCACACGCATCCACAAGCTTCTCCCCCTGCTACTGTAGCTGGTGCCTCTCCATTCTTCTCCAGCACAGTTTAAGTTGCTATTTATTGTTTTTAAATCCTTTGAACTGTTCCCAGACCTGGCTTCGCTGAACCATCTGATTCACATTTCAGACAGATGAAGATAGTTTCACTATGCTTCATTTTTGTTTTCTACTGTGTGTTTAAGCAAAAGATGGAAGTATCTGTACCGGGGTCCCCGCTTCTATTGTTAAAATTACCATGCCTGAAACTACGTACAGTAAATCAGGCTATATGCGGCACCTCATGTCTATAGTGGGGAGAGAGGCAATACATGGAGAGCAGGAGAGTATTGCACTATACGTGCTTTATTCCCACTCTAGAGAGTGTAGAATGCACTATTCCCGCTCTGCATGCACATACGTGTATGCTTACACAATCACTTAGCCATGTGTCAGATAACTAGCAGAAAGATTTAGATCTCATTCCAAATTGAAGTGTCCTTTGGTCCGGATCCGGTCCGGAGTCTGACTATTGTGTACCCCTGTTGTATTCCATCAACAGACCAAGGTGATGCAGGCAAAGATTAGTGAAGTCCATCCATCCATCGTCAACCGCTTATCCTGTGTACAGGGTCGCGGGGGGCTGGAGCCTATCCCAGCTAACATTGGGCGAAAGGCGGGGGACACCCTGGACAGATCGCCAGTCCATCGCAGGGCCAAGATTAGTGAAGTGCATCGCAAATTCAACCAGCAGGTAATTTCAGTAAGCTTCAGTGAGTTCCATCCTAAGTCCATCCTAAGAATTGGCCTCAGGGTTATGTGCATGCTCCAAAAAAGAGAGGTGCTGCACGATGTGTATTTAACCCACAATTTGAATGCAACACAAAGCAGAGAAGAAGAAGAGCAACAAAAACAAAACATGTGTGTTTCTTTCTAAAGTGATCATCCCTATGCCCTATTACCTTCTAAAACTTTACCATCCACTGTGAGAGCTTTGCAGGGCTGAAAGCTGTGGGGCTAAAAAATTATGTAAAAATGATGATACATGAACTATTTTTACATCAAAAATGTTACATTTTATTTTCATAAAATGCAATAAAAGAGGGTAACAGATGCATACTATGGGGTTAGAAAGCATGTGTTAGCATTAGCACCATGAATGCTGTATGTAAACAAATTAACCACTGCATATATTTTACTTTCATTTCTCATCATGTGGTTAGAACAGCTGATCTCGGGTGTATTACATTCATTGAATGAGGCAGAAAGCATGATATTTATTGAATGTGCAGACTGAAGCAAATGACAGGCACATAACTGTTTAACACTGTGCTAATTAAGGAGGTCTGAGGGGGTCTCGTTTGAAATCATGTGATTAATTTAATACAACTAAGTTATATATGCATTATGCTACAGTAATGCTTAAGTATAATATAGGCTAGTAATAAACAGTTTTAAAGATGTTCAATTATTCCTTTGTTGCACATCAAATTATCTGAGATTTTTCAAGGTTTCTGAGCAAAAAGGAAGATAATGAATAAATGTTTTAGATTTTCTGCAAATGAAGCACACCTTCAGGTGTACTTGAGCAAATACTTTATTTGCTGGCCAAATTAACAAAAGGCATTGAAATATATTCACACAACATAATGCTCATCTCACCTACGAACACTTGTAAATAACTCATTATAAATAACCTCAATTTAAAGCAATGAATAATAACAAAATGTTTGAAAGCATGTCTTGGTCTGATTTTAATATAAAGCTTTAAATAAGTACCTTGTACCATCCTGAAAATATATTGAATGAGAAGAACTACTGTACATTATAAACAGTGATAATTATGGAAAATTCTACAGCTGTGATACTGCAAAACTTTCCGCTTTGCCAGCAAACTATGTTGCTGCTTTCTAGTGGTTAGTTTGTTGCAGCTATTAGCTTGTACAGACACACTTGTGGCATGCCTATGGTTTCTAAATGAAGAAAAAAGGTTTGATCCTGTAGCCAGGCTAAACAAAGGCAAAGTAACATTAATATATTCTGGCTTACACAGATAATCCAAATATTTTACTGGCTTTGATGTTTAAAATTATGCCTTAGAGGGGATTTTCGGGGCCTCTTTATCAGTAACCGATTTTTTTGTTTTTTTTGGTTTGGTTTTCTGGAATTTTTTCCCATGTTATTGTACCATTATAGAATATTGTCCCTCTTTAGCCATTGACTCAACAAGAGAAAAATCTAAACAACATCACTTTTCATCCCCTATCATTTTTTGCATATTCGTTCTTTTCTCTCTTAAGTTATTGTCGTGATCTAGGCCCTGACTTGTGCCCTTTACAAAGCAAAGCTGTCATTCAGATACAATAGGTGGGCTGAATCGTGTGTCAAGAGGGTGCCATCTGGATGAGGGGTTATGGGTAGAAGGTGTTGGTCTCTCAGAGAAATGAGTTTCTCTAGGCAACGGCTTCAAATATTATTATAGAATGCTGAAAAATGGCAATATTTATGCAATAGCAAGCAAGAAAGAAAAAGCAAGAAGAGAGAACATTTATAAAGCACAATCATGCTTTAAAAGTCACTTTACCACATTTTAATGTGTCATGACATGACGCATTGTGTGGTCTAATTTCACATGTATAAGAGGTTTAATAAAATGCATCACACTTATGGTTTTCGTCTGACGGTAAATTAAATCCAGCAAAAAGTCTTAGACTTAGTCCACGTCCACACTAATCCATTTAAAGGTGAAGTGTGTAAGTTCTGGGCTATTAGTGGCACCAAACGGAATTACAAAAATGAAGTATGTTTTCAAACAACCTTTGCCAACACCTCTTAGACTCATCACACCCTTTCACACTTTCTGATCCACTATGAACAAATAGCAGGGGCGATTCTAGGGTCAGAGCTTTAGGGGTGCTGAGCACCCAATGAGCCCCACTGCCACCACCCACCCTCTTTTCACACAAAAATAAAAAATATGTCTATTGAAAAATAACTTTATCATTTTAACATTGGTTCAACTAACTCCAAAATCCAGATTTTTTTTCTTTTTTTTAGACCTTTTCAGAGCACCAGCTTAATTGTGAGAGTTCACACAGACAGCCCCCCGTAACAAACACAAAACCTTCTTCACTCAGCTGCTTTTCCTGACCGTTATCTCCATGTGCCTTCCTTTGTATCAACAGTCATCAGATTGGTTAGATTAGATTCAACTTTATTATCATTGAACAAAGTAACAGGTACATGGACAACAAAATGTAATTCATCTTCTGTAAATTATTTACAAAAAATGGTTCTTGAAAGGCTCTTTTTTGTGTGCCAAACTGAGTATGAGGGTATTGAGACAGCTTTAACTGTTTAGGACCAGTGTCCTTATCCCCTACGTCTGAACAGCTCTCTTCTGTCTCTGCTGCTTTGGCTTGGTGGGCTCTATGTTGCACTCCCTCTGTCTCTTCATTTCTTTCACTAGTCAATTCCCTCTCATCCCTTATGGACTCTCCCTGTTGTTTTCCTCCTCCTTTATTATGAAAAAATGTGGGGTAAAATAATGTTACAAAAAGTAAATGTAATATAGGCTACTTAATGCCAATAAGTTAGTATAGGAGTATGAGTAGTTACTGTTTTGCTTGCCACTATTCACTATATGTCAATTTATTGTTGTTGTTTCCTCACCTGGTTCTTCCTGCATCTCCCTTTCCCTTTCTCCATCTCCCTCTTTTTCCCTTGGCACTGACAATCATACACAAATATATTGTAGGCAGGAGAGTTGAGGTCAGTTTGTCATGTCACAAAAATGTTATGGAGACCATTTACAGATTCTAAGGATATGATCAAAAGGCACACAGAGGCGTGCCATTTTAAATGTCTTTATTATTATTATTGGGCTTAGAAACGTTTTTAAATCACAAATTCCTTTCACAAGTGTAATGACTGCGGGAAGCAGGAGAAGGCAGACAGGGGTTTAGGATCCAGACGCAGTTTATTCGTGATAACACAAAGTAAACAAACTCAGGAACAAATGAAAAGATCCACGATGGGAAAAACACAAACTAGAAATACTGGATTTAACACAGGAGGGGTGCAGGAGTGACTGGGCAGAGAACATCCACAGTGGGCAGGGTAAACCTGAAACGACAGACAGCAGGGTAACCTCGGCCAGAACAGACAGGGAACAGGGTAACCTCGAGCGAACATGAAAGACACGGAGTAACATAGGCACGGACATGAAACGTCACATACCATCAACGAAAGACCGGGACTAAACCAAAAACCAGGATATATATACATGAACATAGAACTAAGGGGCCAATGAACAAACAGAACACCAAACAAGATAACGAGGGAAGAAACAGAGGCAAGTGGCAAGTTAACGAGGGACAGGTGAAAGCAATGACGGAAAACACGAACGCTAACAAAGAGACTATGGAGTTACATAAGGGACAAAAGTGAAAACTAAGGAATGCAAAAAGTGACGAAAATGGTAAACAAGAGGGAACAGTGAAACAAGACAGGGTAACCGTTACAACAAGAGAAGCTGTATTCTCCATTGAGAGTTTGAAATAAATAAAAGCAGGGGACCATTGCCTAGATAAGTAATTTGATACAACAACAGATAGCTGGTTTGCATTATCTGTTACTTTAGCTTAACACTTTTCAGAAGAACAAAAAAAAACAAAAAACAAGACAGAGGTCATTATGGACTCTCCCTAGTCTCTCACCTGAATCTGTCTTTTTTCTTTTAAAGAACTGTCGTATGTCCATTGCTCACTGGCAGGCCACACACACATGCACAGAGAGAGAGAGAGAGAGAGAGAGAGAGAGAGAGAGAGAGAGAGAGAGAGAGAGAGAGAGAGAGAGAGAGAGAGAGAGAGAGAGAGAGAGAGAGAGAGAGAGAGTAATGCTAGGAGTTCAGGAGTTAAGTCTGGTTCAGGTTAAATCCTCTGTGTGTGAGGAATGAATAAATACAGCAAAAGAAAAACATTAAACTTTCTTTTATAGTCTGATAGTCAGCCACAACTGAAAAATAACAGATATAAATCTAGGAATGAATAACAATTCATTTAAAAAGCCACAGTGAGTTTTTTCACACATACTGGTGGTATAGTGATATGTTTGTTTTACTCTGGTCCAAACGCCAGGGCTTCATGTTTCCATGATGACTGACCAGAAAAGACGCACGTGATGTCATGTTTACATGACTCCCGATTGTTAAAATGAGTATCAAATTAACGATAAACTTTAACAACAGAGACACATGTACACACTACACAGGTACGCAGTTTATTTGTCACGCTGCTGTTTTTGTTTCACTCTCTAGCAGTTAATAAACAGAACTGCATGCGTCTTGCGGAAGAACATTGTAACCGGCGCTACTTCTCTCCGTTTATGACTATGGACGAGTCACCCAGGTCCTGTGCTGCTCCACAGTGGCGGCGACCCGCTGGACTAAAATAGTCTGAAAATAAACACTTATTATAGGTGTACCATGGTGATTTAGGATACTGACTCCAGTACTCACCGATATGGTTTCGGAATCGGAACAACTCTAGGTAAAAGGAAAGAAGTGTGAGACACAGCTTTGGAGCAACTTAGTTGATTCACAGCACTACATAACGGGTTCTCCCTCTGCGTGTGTTTCGCGCTGGATGACGGTCGTGCTGAGCGATGCAGGTACAGAGGAGAAGTAGAAGAAGAGAAGAGGATGATACCATTTGCTAAGCGGGGGTGTTTTCATTTTCATCCTTAACACATAAGTTTTAAACCACAAACTACGGAGTATGTTTTGGACATTATTTAACCTTGTCAAAGACTAACAAAATTTTAGAATAACAACATTTCTTACTCCAAGTTTCAGGGGTGCTGAGCTCCTTCTTAGGGGTGCTGAAGCACCTCTAAAAAGGGGCTAGACTCGCCCTTGACAAATAGGCCATACTGAATAGATGATAAATGTTTTTCGGCATAATAAAGAAGACCACCGTAACATATACACACCGGCGTTAACATTATGAAATTATTGTAAAGCTAAATTACACTAAATGTATTAGTGTGGATGTGGCCTTACATTGACTATGATTACATGGACACCAAAAAGTGGCTTTCCTGGCTCAGTGGTTGAGGCTCTGGGTTACTGACCAGAAGGTTGGGGGTTCAAGACCCAGCACTGCCAAGATGCCACTGTTGGACCCTTGAGCAAGGCCCTTGACCCTATCTGCTCCAGGGGTGCCATATCATGGTTGACCCTGCACTCTGAACCCAGCTTATCTGGGATATGTGAAAACAAATACATTTCACTGAATATATGCAAAAAATAAAGGCTTCTTTATTTTCCACACCACATAATTTCCCCAGGACACTTGTGTAACTTTATTTCCAGATATCAGTCAAAAATATGGTCAGAACTGGTTTAATGTGATCACACGGGAACTCTGCATGTTGTTTAGGAAAGTTCCAGTTCCCTAGTATCAGTCACATTATGCCGAATTATTGACTAGCGCCATGTCTCATCAGACCTTTTTATATCAGCTCAAGTCTGTTTATATTCCTTGTGGTATGACTGGAAGCATCCCATATTTTAACATGGAAGTAATTGCATTTGTATATTCAGTGACAAGGAAGATTCAGATGTTGCATTTTTTCCTGTAACATTATATTTTTACTCCACTAATGGTTAGGTTTAGGTTTGGGGAGAAGAGAAATATGCATTCCTCTTCACTGTATTTCATCCTGTATAGCTGAATACAACTTGCTTTCAAACTCATTTTTGGCACATTCTGTGGACATTAAACCTGAAAAATTAAGCTCAAACATGCCCACACACCAAACAACACTCACTGCTTTGGCCAATGCAGGGAGTGTTTTGAATTTAAGTGAAAAGAGACCTATTTAGCTAAAGAAAAGTCAACTTACTGTTTCTGATATCACTGTCAGATCAGTCTGAGTGGTTTGTGTCATGCTATCAGTTAAGCAGCAAACAGATCCACTTGGTCGAAATTGGAAAAAAATTGGTTGGACAGTTGAATTGGAATTGGTTGAGAGTGTAAATGCATCATCAGAAAATGTTCACATTTATTTAAAAGCAAAAGAGATAACTCATTACATTTTACTGCAAGAAATCAACAGGAAGTAGCCTTCTAAAGTTTGTGAAATAACAGCAATCTGGAGGTCAATGCATCTGTGGTAACATTTATACTTATTTTGGAAGCAGATACTTATGTTAGTGCAATAGAGTATCTTGTATGTTTAAAATGTGTGTGGGGTTAATTTCTGTATATCAAAGTAAACATGAAATCCATTTTATTTTGTAATCTGATGCATTTTTGAGTAAAACAGGATAAGAGAAATTATGAGAAAAATCTAGGATAGAACTAGATTTTATCTGTCAGGAATTGATTGGCTCATGAAAGTGGGTGTTAGATACCAGAATGGTAGGAAAGGAGGGGTTAAAAACTAAAAGGGATTTGTGACCTCAACCAAACAGGAATGTTGTTGCAGAGTCAGGGCATTTATTGTAAAATGTAATAAAAGATTACCAAGACAAGGATTTTTTTTTTTTTTTATATCACCAATTAATTGTGCCGATCATAAAGAACATGCATTAAGTAAATTGTAATTTATTCCTGTTTAAATAAATAAATAAATAAATAAAAATGTAAGCACACTGCACTTTTTTCCTTCCAGCCATCCAATCACCCACTGACTGACAGTAAATTCTATCTGAGCTAAGGTAATATTAACCGAATCATTAACTTAGTCTGTTAAATGGCCGGATAATGTAGCCACACATCTGTGCAAAATGTTATGTGGCAGGTAAGGTACTGTATCAGTACCTTAAGCATGAAGCATGATTGCAGTGTCAGAAATCTGTGTTCATGGACATTTTCAGATACTGTTAAGAGCTGAACTTGGCAGTTTTGTCCATAAAAACATCGGCCTGAGAAATGGACAGAAAGGGCTTTGTGACTGTCACCTCAGTGGCTTTGTGGATCCACATGCCAATTTTTACCAACTTCAAATACTGACTTTTCAAGACATCATGATGCAAGTCGTTGCTCAGATAGCCAGCAGCTCTCTTTGATTGACAAGTGTAATAACATTGGCAGGGAAATTACCCGGCCACCTACTGAATGCAGACCACACAGATCAAAAGAGAACAGATATTCAGACTGCCATTAAAGATTACACTGTTAGAAAAAATTTACAACAGCTCATCACTGGGGCAGTATCCTTAAAAGTACAGTACACCCATCTTCTTCAGTGTGTCTGAAATCAACATGCACGGACACTTATGAGAAGCACAGACATCTGCAGCTCAGGTTAATACAGGTAATCCACTAAAATATTGGACAATTCTGCTTGATATTATTTTGAAAATCAGAGGTGGGAACAAGTCATTGTTTTCCAAGTCACAAGTAAGTCTCAAGCCTTTGCATTCAAGTATCAACTCAAGTCCTAAGTCAAGACAGGCAAATCCAAGTCAATTCACAAGTCCTCAACTTTAAGCTTCAAGTATTAAACAAGTCATTAGTGCTCTTTGCCATGTGACGGCCCATGGGTTTCTTGTTTCTGTCAGGATGTTTGGGTGTGTTTTTGTGTTTGTAGGGTGAACTTCCTGGTGGAGTGGAGCTGAGGCCATCACGCAGATCGGAGTCAGCTGGCCACTGTCTCTAGATGGCATAAAACCCGCCCCTTCTTGATTGTCGCGGGCTGGACTGTTTGTTCTGTTGCGTGTCCCCAGCATGGCGTTCCTTTTTGTTTTTGTTGTGTTCCGTTTGTTTGAATAACTGGCATTATGTTTTGCCAGTTTCATTTGTTGACTCTTCTCTAATGATTTATTATTTGTTAAGTTAATCTATACTTTTGTTAATAAATATTATTTTTGGTATTCCCTTGAGTGTGGTTTCCTCTATTTGTTGTGGCTTTTGAGCTGGGCCATAACAAATTGGGGGCTCGTCCAACTTGGAAATTATGCTGTTAACAGGGTGTAATTTATGTACGTTTTTTTTTTCCGGAGTTTCTTTGGGCCGTTAAAACGGTGAGTAGGAGCGCGTTTTTGTAAATTAGTGCCTTGGCTGGATGTCTGACTATGGGAAGAGGACGCAATAAATGTGGTTTTTTCCCAGTTGGTGACTTCTAGTCTGGAATTTTGTTTTGGAAACCCGTGTAAGGGAATTAACCAGGTGATGGAATCGTTGGTGCAAGTTTTTTTCTGTCTGCAGAATAGCCCCGGGACAAGGAAGGTAAGTGTTGACCTTTGTTTTTTTGCGCAAATGTGTAAATTGAGCTAGTTCCCCTGTAGGTATAGCGCGTTTTCCTCTTTAGGATTCGTGTGCATTTGAATGTAGTGCGGGGTGAAAGTGGTTGGAGCGGTTGTCTCGGGAGCACGTCCGTTGTTGTGGCGAAGTTGCCAGCTTGCTGGTCGCTAACCAAACTTCTGGGTTTTAGTGCATAAATACCGCCGTAAGTAACCCCTGAAGACTAGGGTTGAGTGAGTTATGTAGATTGGGATAGGTAGTTTAGAGGGGACGCTCAGTTTATGAGGTTACTTTGGTTTTTGTTGCGCTTTAGTTAGGTCAATACTATACGTTTTTTTTTTTTGTTTACCGGGGACTGATTGCTGTATTGTTCAGGTGTTAATCATGGCAGGTATTGATGATTTTATTGCTGTTCCCTCGGAGGAATTTTTGGATCAGTGTACTAGGGATCAGTTGTTAAAGATAGCTGATCATTATAAAATCAGGTTAAAAGAAAATGTTAGATCTATTATACGGGCACATTTGTATGACATGGATGTTTTAACGCATGTACAAAAAGCACATAGTCCTAGTGAGTTGGCTTTGGATGAGTTTGCTCAGAATGTATCTCCTGGTGTAGCTTTAAATTTCGAACAGCAAAAAGAAATGTTGATTTTAGCGTATGAAGTTAGAGAAGGAGAGGGATTTAGAGTTGGAAAAGATGCGACAGCTGAGCAGAAGTTGATAAAGCTTTAGCACTAGAAGAAATGAGGCAGAAAACAGAAAGGGCAAAGCTAGATTTAGAAAGTGAAAGATTGAGGTTAATTAAAGAAGGTAAATTAAGTGACTTCTCAAGGAATGAAGAGTTGGCTCGAGGCAACGATAGTTCACGTGATATTTTGAATAGTTTGCGCTTGGTGCCTAAATTTAGTGAGAAGGACGTTGATTTATTCTTCATTTTATTTGAGCGTGTTGCAGACGCGAGAGATTGGATTGATTCAGACCGTATAGTTTTGCTACAATGTGTGTTAACTGGGCGTGCTCAGGAGGTTTTTTCATCATTGTCTTCGGAAGACAGCGGTGATTATGCCAAGGTTAAAGCAGCTGTACTAAAAGCGTATGAATTGGTCCCTGAAGCGTACCGTCAGCGTTTTAGGAGTTGGAAAAAGGGAGATAAGCCATATCTTGAGTTTGCCCGTGATTTGGTAACTCACTTTAGTCGATGGTGTTCAGCTTCAGGAGTGAAAGATTTTGATGACTTGTGTAATTTGATGGTACTTGAACAGTTTAAAAATTCAGTTCCAGAACGAATTGCCATGTACATAAGTGAACAAAAGGTAAGGACAGCAGGGAGGCTGCTGCCCTTGCGGATGATTATTTTTGACCCACAAGGGTAGGGGTGATGTGGATGTCCTTACGCGTCCTGTGGCTGGGAGAGACGTTATGCCTGCTGGGGGATGTTTTTTCTAAGCGGTCAGGTGGAGGTTTTCCTCGCGAACAGAGAGTTGATCATGGGCTCCGTGACTCTGAGTGTCATTTCTGTCATAAATATGGTCATTGGAAGAGAGAATGCGTGGCGTTTAAGTCGCGGAATAGGCAAGATATGAATCATGTAAAACCGGTGGCTTGCGCGGCCAGGTTATAATGTGCTCCTAGATAAATTGAGTGTCGAATTACCAGCTGTGTCGTCAAAGCCTGATTTAGACTCATACTTGCCGTTTATTTCAAAAGGACATGTGTCTTTGGTTGGAAATAACGAGAGAGTGCCAGTGACTATTTTAAGGGACACAGGAGCATTTGATTCATTTGTCCTAGGGTCTGTTTTGCCGTTTTCTGAGGAAACGGATACTAGATCTTTTGTACCTGTTTTGGGCATGGGTATGTCTATTTTTCATGTTCCTGTACATAAACTTGTGCTCTATTCAGAGTTGTTTGAGGGAGAAGTTAAAATGGGTGTGCGTCCGGCTTTGCCTATAGACGGTGTCACCGTGATTTTGGGAAATGATGTGGCAGGTGCACGTGTTTGGGGAAGCAGCCCAGTACATCCAGTGGTGGTTTCAGTACCGCTGGGTAGTAACGACCCTGATGAGAATGAAAAGCAATTTCCTGAAGTGTTCAGCCACTGACATTGCAGATTTGGTAGAGGTGGAAAACACAGAGGGTGAGGAATCCGAGTTGTTTGAAATTACTTTGTCTAACACTCCTTTGTCTATCTCCCATAGCTAATTGGCGCGTGAGCAAAGAGCTGACGTAACGCTGGGGAGCTGTTCCAGTCTGTTCTAGAGGTGGATGAGGTGAAAAATCGTGCACATGGTTACTTCTTACAAAATGAGGTACTGGTTTGGAAGTGGCTACCACATTGTGAGGGTTTTGTTGGAGATCCTGTGTATCAGATTGTTGTGCCCTCCAAATTTCGTGGATTTGGTTTTGCGGGTTGCTCATGATGAGTCGGGGCACATGGGGGTTGGGAAAACGTATGATCGTGTTCTCAGGTATTTTTTTGGCCACGGGTTAAGAAGAGTGTGGCGAAGTTACATCAAAGCGTGCCACACTTGTCAGTTAACTGGCAAGCCAAATCAGGGAATTAAAGTTGCTCCCCTGTATCCGATCCCTGTGGTAAGCCAGCCATTTGAGCACCTGATTGTTGATTGTGTTGGTCCTCTCCCTCGTTCAAGGTCAGGTGCGATGTATTTGTTAACTGTTATGTGCAGTAGTACCAAATATCCTGCAGCATATCCATTACGTACGCTAACAGCAAAAGCAGTTGTACAGGCTCTGGGTCAGTTTATATCCATATTCGGCATACCTAAAACCATTCAGAGTGACCAAGGGTCGAATTTCTCCTCTCATTTGTTTGCACAGGTATTGGAACTGTTGCATGTGCAGCACAACCAGTCTTCTGCCTACCATGCACAAAGCCAAGGAGCGCTGGAACGGTTCCATCAGACTTTAAAATCAATGATGAGGGCATACTGTGTGCAGATGGATGCTGATTGGGAGGATGGATTACCATGGTTGTTGCTGGCAGCAAGAGAGGTTGTGCAGGAAAGTACACGTTTCAGTCCAAACGATTTGGTTTTTGGACATACTGTGCGGGGACCTTTAGCTGCTCTGCAAAATGATTGGAAAGAGTCTCAGCCACCTCAAAATTTGATTGATTATGTTAATGGTTTTAGACATCGACTTTACTGTGCTACGGAGTTAGCTAGGGAAAAGCTGACTTCGGCACAGGAGAAGATGAAACGT
This sequence comes from Xyrauchen texanus, assembly GCF_025860055.1. Taxonomy (NCBI): domain Eukaryota; kingdom Metazoa; phylum Chordata; class Actinopteri; order Cypriniformes; family Catostomidae; genus Xyrauchen; species Xyrauchen texanus. Next base: position 35,061,289 of record NC_068283.1, on the reverse strand, counting down.
CTTTATGACCGTGAGAGCAGAACAGCGTAGCTTTTGTGAGGGTGACCAGGTTTTGGCATTATTACCTATTGTTGGTTCACCATTGCAAGCAAAGTTTTTAGGCCCGTACACAGTAGTGAAGAAATTGTCAGAGCTAAACTATCTGATTGCCACTCCAGAACGTAGGAAGAACCATCAACTTTGTCATGTCAACTTGTTGAAAGCATATCATGTCCGGGTATCTCAGGAACTGAGTCCACCGGTAGATGATGTTCATCCAGTGTGTGTTTGTAACACACTTATGTCTGGTAGTGGAACTGTGTGTGAGGATGATTTACCAAGTCATGACTCTGCATTGTTAACTGGTCGGCTTAAAAACTCTAAGGTACTTTTAGAGTTAAACCATGTATTGTCTCACTTGTCAGAGCTTCAGCGTACAGAATTAATAGAGGTTATACAGGAGTATTCCAGTCTGTTTGGAGATGTGCCATCTCGTACACATGTTTTGGAGCATGATATTGAAGTGGTGAGAGATGTAAAGCCGATTAAACAGCGTTTTTATCGAGTGAGCCCGGAAAAGCGTAAAGTTTTAGATGCTGAAGTTGATTATATGTTGAAAAATGGTATTGCTGAACCGTCATCATCAAGTTGAGCGTCACCTTGCTTACTGGTTCGAAATCAGATAATACCCCTCGGTTTTGTTCTGATTTTAGGAAGGTCAACAGTGTCACTAAGCCGGATTCTTATCCTCTGCCACCGAATAGACGACTGTATTGACCAAGTTGGTGCTGCGAAATTCATCAGCAAATTTGACCTGTTGAAAGGTTATTGGCAGGTCCCTCTGTCTCAAAGAGCACGAGAGATCGCAGCCTTTATCACGCCAACTGGGCTATATTCTTATTCAGTTATGCCTTTTGGGTTGCGAATTCACCTGCAACTTTTCAACGGTTGATGAATAAAGTTGTTGGAAATTTACAAGGCTGTGCAGTGTACTTGGATGATGTGGTTATTTATTCTGATACTTGGTCTTCTCATGTGCAGCGTGTGAAAGCACTGTTTAAACGTTTGGCTGAGGCACGCCTCACGATAAACTTAGCAAAGTGTGAGTTTGCACGAGCGACAGTGACATACCTGGGTCGGCAGGTTGGGCAGGGTACAGTGCGTCTATTGCAGGCGAAAGTACAGGCAGTTGAGTGTTATCCTCCTCCAGCTACGAAAAGAGATCTTATGAGATTTCTGGGTTTGGTGGGTTACTACAGAGGTTTCTGTAGGAATTTTTCAACTGTAGTAGCACCATTGACGGATCTCTTGAAGGGTAAGGTAAAATACATCTGGTCTCCTGTCTGCCAGACAGCTTTTGAGAATGTGAAGGCAATTTTGTGCAGTGCTCCTGTTTTGGCTGCTCCTTTAATGGACAGACCATTTAAACTTCAGGTGGATGCTAGTCATGTGGGGGCAGGTGGGGTGTTGTTACAGCAAGATGAGTTTGGTATTGACCGACCTGTGGGTTTTTATTCGAAAAAATTCAACAAACATCAGTTAAATTATTCGGTAATTGAAAAAGAAGCGTTGGCTTTGATTTTGTCTTTACAACACTTCGAGGTGTATGTTGGTTCAGGCCCAGTGATCATTTATACAGATCACAATCCATTGACATTTTTGAACTCGTTGCGCTGCCCAAATCAGAGACTTATTAGGTGGTCGTTATTTCTTCAGTCATACAACTTGGATATACGTCATGTAAAGGGTAGAGATAACATTGTTGCGGATGCTTTGTCCAGAGCCCCATGTCAGTGATTGTTCTATAATTCTTCATTCTGGTGTCTCTAGCTCACTCTTAAATCGCTTCCAGGTACCAGTTGCAGGGATGAGTTGAGGCTACAGGATGGAGAATGGCTGAGCAAGTACTGTTCAAAAGACTTTATATTGAGTGTATCGATAGTTGTGTAAGTATAACTTTGAGAAATAATTTAAGACCTGTCCAGTTAAAAAATGTTATGCATTTATAGTGGTTGTTGGCCAGGGTTCCAGTGGGGACCCTGTCTTTATGGGGGGGGGTGTGACAGCCCATGGGTTTCTTGTTTCTGTCAGGATGTTTGGGTGTGTTTTTGTGTTTGTAGGGTGAACTTCCTGGTGGAGTGGAGCTGAGGCCATCACGCAGATCGGAGTCAGCTGGCCACTGTCTCTAGATGGCATAAAACCCGCCCCTTCTTGATTGTCGCGGGCTGGACTGTTTGTTCTGTTGCGTGTCCCCAGCATGGCGTTCCTTTTTGTTTTTGTTGTGTTCCGTTTGTTTGAATAACTGGCATTATGTTTTGCCAGTTTCATTTGTTGACTCTTCTCTAATGATTTATTATTTGTTAAGTTAATCTATACTTTTGTTAATAAATATTATTTTTTGGTATTCCCTTGAGTGTGGTTTCCTCTATTTGTTGTGGCTTTTGAGCTGGGCCATAACAGCCAAAATATAGTGTCAGAGTATTAATTACTATAGTAAATACATACAAATTTATATCATGAATGCTTTTAAAATATGTTCATCCCTTCAGTTCATTTTCATGCAAGATGAGGTATAGACTATTTTCACTAAGGGCACTCATCTACCTCAGTTAAATTAGTCTGCCTGGGGATGTTCTTGAAAGTGTGATAAACACCTATAAGGACAAGCAGTGACATTTATTTTATTTTATTGGTAACTGAGTATAAAAGGAAATCCTACACACTTTGCATGAGTGTGTTAGAGAGAATGTGTCAGTGAGTGTTGTTATATTTAAGACTTATAACAATTATTATATTGGTACCACAAGGAAACTGTTTAAGTAAAACATGTGAGAGAGGAAACATAGATGCCGAAAATAATAACTGCTACCATACTACACAAGTGTGTGTGTGTGTGTGTGTGTGCGCGCGAAAGGTAGAGAGGAATCATGGATGCAGAATAACCCAGACAGTCATATAGAAATGCTGCTTCTACCATACTTTAGACTTAGAGAGAGAGAGAGAGAGAATCAATGTGAATGAAGGAGTGAATGTTTGAGGGCCCTATGATGCATTGCACTTGCAAAAGATCAAATTGGCCAAAAGTCTGTCAGTCATTTGTGTATGATGCGGCCGTAGTATGATGCCTCCATGGCTAAAAACATGCTCCACCAGAGCACTTGAGGCAGGTACTGCCAAGACCTTGATGGCCACTCAGAGTAGTGCTGGAAGAGTCTTCATGTTCATTGTTATGAATGGAGGCAGCGAAGGCAGACGAGGAGAGTGGATCTAAATGCAGCTTAACTTTATTAAACAAACAAACAAATAAACACAAAGGAAAAACCCACAATGGGAAAACAGGAAACTTAAACACAATGAAACAAAACTGAGAACTCGGGCAGGGAACACATACCAGGCTTAACAACATTCAATGATTGACAGAGGGGAGTGAAAACAACTGGGTTAAAATACATGGACATGGGAAAATGGGGGCCAATGAACAAACAGAACTCAAACAAGATAACAGGGCAATAAACAGAAACCAATGGCAAACTAACGAGGGCAGGTGAAAACAATGAACAGAGAACACGAAAGCTAACAAGGGAACTATGGAGCTACAAGGGTGACAAAAGTGAAAACTAAGGAACTACAAAAGTGACAAAAATGACAAACAAAGGGCAACAGTGGGACAAGACAAGGTATACCTAACATTCATAGCCCAGTACAAGAGGGCATTCTGTCCTTCAGATATGTCAAGGCAGTGACTTAGCTGTTGTGCAGGAGTGGTCCCAATGTCCTTCCTCAACAGCCCCTTCTCTTGTTCAGCCTGTTAACCTTCTGTCTATTTATCCTCAAAACAAGGAGCAATTCTGGCAAAGGATAAGCACAGCAGAAACAAACAAGCAACTATTGCTTGGTGCTCCACCCACTGCAGTGAAGAAGCTGGATCCAAGACAGCTGCTTTGAGGTAGACTTGGTTTGAAAAGGGTACAGTAGTTCCATCTTTTGTGCTTGCCATTTTTACTCTGACAAAGATCCCAAAGAATTCCAGGGATCCCTGCAGACTTAGGCTGCTTAGCAAACAGACCAAAGACTTTGGCTTCTCCAAGTGGTGATTCAGAGCAAGAACAGAGGAAACAACAGAGCTGATAGTGACCATTCTCTCCCCCTAAGTCAAATCTGTTGCCTTTGCAAATGGATTTTGGATGTCCACCAACTCCTTCAACTGATCCCCTTGATGTGAACAACAGCTCCTTATGTCCAGACTTTTCCAAGACACAACCTGCCTTTGGATGATCACATTCAATGACTGTCTGTACCTGTCTCACAAGTTCCACCTTGTGTTAACAGCAGCTGGAATGCCCCTTTCCACAAATTTAGACTGAAAAACGTATTTTAATGTTGTTCTTGTGTGAAGCAATGAGCTGATTTTGAATAATTTTGAGAGAGAAAGTGACATCAAATTTTTTCTTTCAAGCTGTACCCCACTACCAGCTGAAGAGTGTGGCTGAAACACTGAATACGCTGTTTTCTTGCCATAGCAGCATCAAGAGATTGCTGCTCCTCTTGGCTTAGGTCATTCCAGAGCTGTGGATCATCAAGTTGGTCCTCATCATGTCATCTGTGCATGGTAAATACAAAATACAAAATATGACATAAAATGTTTTTTATTTATTTATTTATTTATTTGTTTTATTTTGTGCAAAATGCACATTATAATTTCTCATCAAAATGTAGTTCTCGAATACACATTATAAAACGGATAGTTTCGGTCTTGGATGCTGATTGGTCAACAGCTGTGTCTTATTCATGATAAAGCACAGCTCTGACCTCTTCATGGAACTTTTATTTGTATCACTCCGAGCACTCATACAGGTAGCTGACAGTTATTTGTATTTCCTAGCAACGTTCTGTTTACTATTTAATGCCTGGGACTATATTTTTTATGGGGGAAGGATGGCATTTAATGATTTTACTTGTAGCCAGTTGGATACATTTTATGTAATTTAACTCTAGTCATAAATTAGATGTGACCCCTTTAACTTTTGCAACATCTGCTTTTTCAACACTCTCTCGTGTTAGAGACGTGAGAAGAGACGTTGTGCAAGAGAGCTCCCAGATTTCTTCATCACTTGAGAATTCTTTGGGTAAATTTTAAAATTTTACACAAAATGCTTCTGAACATGTGTTAAACATGGTTCAGAAGAGTTGTATGTTAAAATTGACTGTTTGTTATGGATAATATTTGAAGGATGCATATGGATTGCATATGTGAAATTTGACCATGTTCTCTGCACATGTGAATACTGGGTAGGTAAATTTAGTATTAATCATATCTTATTTAATGATTTATAGACCAGACTGTTTCCAAATAAGAGAGCATGTGTAATGATAATTATATTTTTTAAACTGCAATACATGTCCTTAAAGCCTGGTTAAAAATAAGTAAAATACTGTGAGTGATTTTAGCAAGTACTTAAATGTATAAAATGCAGTGAATGATATAAACATGTATTAAGGTGATGTATGCTGAAGCATATTGGTAGGCTAATGCCCTGTTTGAGTTTTCTTTTGACATTAGCCTCTATTGTATTTAATTTCCATATCGTTTTTTTTTTTGTGTATTTTTTTGTATTTCATTTTCATGGTAGTTTCATTGTGCTGAAATTCACTGAATAATTTTGGGACTTCGTTCTTTTTGAGTCACATTTACAAATTGTCAGAAAACTCCTGGATTCTTATAACATTTTTCATTAATCAAATAAGTACAAAATCACAGTTTATATATATACAGAGATTTTTAATCGTTTTTTATTCCTCTTTTCAATATGGCCCCATCGATCAGATTTTATTTCTCATTGTCAGAAATAAAAACACAAAAGTTATTTTTTGTATCATGTGTTGTCAGGGTTGGGGGGTTACTTTAGAAATGTATTCCACTACAGATTACAGAATACATGCCGTAAAATGTAATTTGGTCAGTAATTTATTCTAAATACTTTGGATTACTTCTTCAGCACTGGTAGATTTTTTCACTTGTTTTGACTATAAAAACTCTGCCAGTACAGTAAGACAAAACACACATGTTAAAAATACATTCTCTGATATGTATTTGAAAACATAAATACATTATGCAGTGTTGTTTCGAAAACAAGATAAATAAAACTGATATTTTAACAGGAAAACAATTAAAAAATTATTACCAAGAATATGATTTTTGCCCTTAAATCAACGGTTTTACTAGAAAAATGAAATTATGATCCAACGTGAATTTTCTTGATAAAAAAATATGATCATGCCTGATAACGTGCATGTAAAATGGCTTGAAATAGCATTTTAGCTTAGCATAATGCTGACAATTTACACAAGGTTTATTTCTATTTCTTCTGCTCCAAACTTACTTCAAACATACTTCTCTGTCTGCTCATATGAATGTAACATCATAAGTGTTTCACCGCTGAATAAATGCACTTTGGATCGCATCATTTAAATGTATAAATGTGAAAGGACTAAATATTAAATGAAACAAATGACAATAAAACACAAAGTAATCTATTCAGTAATTAAAATACTTTTAAATGTAACTGCATTCTAATTAACAGTTATTTAAATTGTAATTGTAGTGGAACACAGTCACTTGTACTTTGTATTTTAAATACGTAATCCCGTTACATGTATTCTGTTACTTCTCATCCCTGTATGTTGTTTCTTTACCACCCACTGGCGACATACTAACATTTTAAAGAACTTGTGTCCTTAATATTTTTATTATGTGGTGACCAATATATAAAAGCAATAAGGCACTCAAGGTTGTGCCATATTGTGAATATAGTTACTGCTGAAGGGTGTTGTTAGGCATAAAAACAAGCAGAGTATCGCACATCCTCTTGTGCCTTATTGCTTAAATATTAATGCTCAAAGTTTAAATAATACGAATTTCTAATATACCTTTCTCTATCCAACTTTTTCCTGGGGTTCTTACTAGAGAAACGATTGTGGGAGTGACTTCCACCAAAAGTCATTATATAGCATTCCCTAGATCTGACTGCAGTAATTTTAGACCCTGTTTACAGCTGGTAATATGAAGCATTTCAGATGATCAGATCGCAAATGCTCAGCGTTAAATATAGTTGTAAACAGGGTGAAAAATGTTTTGTGATTGTTTGCACTTTCTTCATCTTTATGACTTTTTTTGCAGTTTATTATCGTTCAGTAACACACTAATATAACATAATACTATATTTGGGAAAGACGATGGGCGATAAAGACTGACTGACTGTACAATATTATGATTTAAACTAGTCTCAACTATGTATTTCACAGACAAAACATGCCTCATATAATTCTCTGATGTGATATATGTAATCATAACACTGGAGCCATACCACGACCAAAATAGCAATGCCTAGGGTAAAGGTAAAATATTTTGAATGTATTATGGATTTTCTTGTCAACCAATCTCACAGTCTTGAAGTGCCTCCAGTCAAATGTTTCCACCCTGTCTGAATCATTGTGAGATTATGTTGTCACCAGACATATCCGCTGATCTCATAACACCTGAAACTAAGGCAACTAAAGTAACTGCCTTTGTCAGTTCTACTTGTGCTCATGTTGAGTCCTTACCCTGAGGACTCACCATTGGTGGAAGATTCTCATGTGTACGAGAGACCAACAAATAGCCTTGTGTTTGTCATTGAAACTGCTGGCACGTCTCCCACTCTGGACAAAGTCCCATCCAACCCTCATCCAGCCATCAGTAACAGATTTACCAGGCGAACTTTGGAACTGCTTGACCTACCAACCAAAATGCTTTGCCTCATGAAACAAGAATTGATTCTCAAGTTTACTAAAATAAGTTACACTTATTCTATTTTCATATGAGATATTCTTTTGGTAGATGCTCAAAAAAGGTATAGGCCTACAAAAGATTAGAGCTGCAACCCACACTGGAAAAATGAAAAGAGCCTCATCAGGGGGTAAATGAAGGAGTCATTGACAGTCTATAGAATTCTTGCACTTGGAAATTATGGGTTACATTATGTGAGATCCGCAGATAACTACCTATTTACAAAGTGTGGCTAGAGGTTCTCCACAGGTTGTGGCAATCTGAGGAACCCCAAATTGTGTCTTGTATCTAGCAGTTAATGCATGTGCCAGAGATGGGAAGTGGAGTTAGTCGAATTTTAATAGACTAAAGACTCGACTCCAGACTCAACCTGAAATGACTTCAGACTTGACTCGACAAAGAGAAATAATGACTCAAAAACGAGTCTTTCAACATTAAATAATAAAGGGTTTGTTCACCCAAAAATTTAAATCCTCTCATGAATTACTTACCTTTAAACCATCCCAGAAGTGTTAAACTTTCCTTCTTCAGCAGAACTGAAGTGAAGATTTTTATAAGCAGATTTCAGCTCAGTTTGTCCACAAGTCAGGTCAAATCAAACTTTATTTATAGAGCACATTTTAAAAAAAAAGGAAGTTGACCAAAGTGCTTTAAATATCAAACAAACAAAATGACAGAGTGATATAAAACAGATTTAATTAAATTTAAATATAAAACATAACAAAATAAATAAAAACATTGAAAGTATTTATTTTTCCATTTAAAAATGGCTAATGATGAAGCTGACCTCACAATGAAAGGGAGATTGTTCCAGAGATTAGGACCTATCACAGAAAAGGCACAGTCACCCTTAGATCTATAGCGACAACGAGGAACCCTTTATAAAAGTTGATCAGAAGACCTGAGCGCTCTGGTGGGGGAGTAAGGGTGTAGAAGTTCACTGTTATATTAGGGCGCGAGACCAGATAGTGCCTTGTAAACAAAAATCAGAATTTTAAAACTGACCCTGAATTTCACTGGAAGCTAGTGTAGAGATGCTAAAACCGGGAAAATATGAGCCCTCTTTCTCAACCCTGTTAAAATCCTAGCTGCCACGTTTTGAACTAGCTGTAGGTGGGATAACGCAGTTTTGGGCAGACCAATGTACAATGAGGGGCAATAATTTAACCTTGAAGTAATAAGTGAGTGGATCACAATTTCCAAGTCTTTATGGGAAAGAAAATGTTTAATTTTAGCAATATATCTCAGGTGGAAAAAGCTACCCTTGACAACAGCACTGATCTGCTTATTGAAAAGTAACAAGGAGTCTAAAATCACTCCAAGACTCCTCACATAATTTTGTACATTCGATGACAGAGAACCTAACTGGGCAACCAGGCCAGGTAAGGAGGACCTGGAGGAACCTAAAATCAGAAATGTGGTTTTGCTTTCATTTAATTGTAAGAAATTGTTTTCCAGCCAATGTTTAATATCTTTTAAGCAATTTTGGGCATTCTCTGATCATCAATTCTTGTCTACATTCACTGGGAAGTGAAATTGGGAATCACCAGCATAACAGTGATAAGATATGCTGTACTTCTGAAAAATAGAGCTCAGAGGAAGCATATACAGTGAAAATAACAAGGGTCCTCAAATCGACCATTGAGGGACACAACACTGTAATTGAGCCGATATTGAAGAAAAATGACCTCCATTTACAGAGAACGTCCTTACTTTTAGATAGGAGGAAAACAACTGGAGGGCCATACCCTGGATGTCAACCATACTTTCTCGATGATTGAGGAGAATATTATGGTCGATAGTGTTGAATGTGGCACTGAGATCTAATAAAACAAAGATGAAAGGTGAACCTGAATCCATGGTGAGAAAAATATAATTAGTGACCATCAACAGGTACATCAACAATGCAGATTCAGTGCTGTGCAAGGGTCTGAAACTGGACTGAAATGTATCTAAAATGTTAAATGTATTTAGATAGGAGTAGAGCTGTGAATAATCTCTCTCCAAAATCTTGAATATATAAGGCAGTTTTGAGATTGGTCTGTAATTGTTGTTGTATTGCCAGATAAAAAAAAAAAAAAGTGTTTTTAACAAAGGATGTAGAATTGCATGTTTAAAGCTACTTGGACAACTCTATTGTTAATAACTCTAACTTATAACTGCTATATCAGAGCTGTTAGTTATAGCTGTCAAACTGGAACTGATAGTCATGAAAACGTCTTTAAGAAGGCATTGAGAAAGAATATCCAGCTTGTAACTGGAGCACTTCATCTTGGAGACTACATCTGCTAACTGTTCTGATGTAATTGGTTCAAAGCGAGTCAGGGAGCTGGACAGGGAAGGAATAAGTGGTTAATCAAATTGTGAAAGTACAAGCGCACATTTATTCTGCTCAATTTTGTGAGTAAAGATGTTTCACAGTTCTCTTGGGTTGTGTCCAGAATTGTTTTTTTTTTAGCTGGATTTAAAACAGAATAAATTGTTCCCCTTCTGTCACTCACTCAATGTTGTGTCAATGTAGTGACACTAGGGGTCGCTCTTGGGAGCTACAAATCTTTGAGAAAAGCTCATTGGGATTTGGCAAGTGGAATTTTCATGCCACTCCCCTGGACATACGGGTATAAAAGGAGCTGGAATGCAACCACTCATTCAGATTTTTTCTTTGGAGCCGAGCGGTTGTGTTTCAGCGAGCTGAATTCCTCCGCTGATTCATTCACCTCTACAAAGCTGTTAGATTTACGGCGCATGACAGCGGCTTCTCCCCTCTTGCACCGGTTGATTTCAGAGAATGCCCTGGGCATTTCAGCAGCCTAAAATAATATATTCTTCCTCTAAAAGAGTATATTTTCCTTCTAAAAGAGTGGCACTAACGGAGAGCATCTTTTGAAAGACGGCTTTCCGTTTGTGTATATTTCCAGGTTACGATCATTACCTCTCCAATTCCCATGGCCATGATCGCTGCCTCACGTGCTGGGCGCTACCGTGTGCAACGGGCATGCAGCCGCCAGTCCCTGGACAGAGCAACGACTGCGTTGGCACATCAACTGCCTGGAGTTGCTGACAGTATTTCTCGCCCTGCGGAGGCTTTTGCCATTGATCCAGGGCAAGCACGTGTTGGTCCAAATGGAAAAGCGATGGTTGCGTACTTCAACTGGCAAGGTGGCATGCACTCTCATTGAATGCCGCAACTAGCCCGCCGTCTCTTTCTACGCCTCGTCCATATGTCTCCAGTAAATCAGTTAATGTCTTCTGAAGCAAATCAATAGGTTTGTGTAATAAATAAATAGATTTTTAAAACTTTATTAATTTAAATAATCGCTTCCTGAGTCGATGCATCAGTGACATAAGCGCAATGGCGCATTCACACAGGAAGTCATTTTATCAATGTTTTTGTAGTATATACGTTGCCTCTCTCTGTGTGTGTACATTTGCGTGCTAGTGAGGGAGAGAGAGAGAGAGAGAGAGGGAGATTTGTCCCGTATTTTGGCATCTTGCAATCAGCACACATATATTTTTTTTGTGGACTTAAAACAGCTGTTTTTGTCAAAATTATAACTAATAATATTGCATTTCATTGCATTGCATGTCATATTGCATTGCTTGTGTCCACGTTCTGAGCCTTGTTGAAATGACCATTGAACCCCCATTATCTTCTCAAAATTTCCTGTCTCCACTCTCCTCCACTCTGTGTATATAAAAACGTTGAAGAGGCCAAAAACAGCGAGCCAAACCATCAAAGAAAAATATGGATCTCAAGTACCCTTCTGGACAGCACTTAACCAACATTCTCTGTACAGTCTTAATCCTTTTGATCTCAGTGATTTGAGTAAACCACATAACACAAGCCCTTAAAAACCTGACTAGAGTGATAATATTTGACAGTCTAAGATTTTAGTGGCTGCATTTCAAGGTGTAGAGGGAGAAAAAAAAACACAGTAAGTCAGGAAAGTCAGTAAGCCAGTTTGAACACCTAACAGATGCCCTTACTAACAATTCTAGCCTGAGAGCCTCACAAGAATTATAACATGAATATTTATATAACAATTGTAGGGAAAATTATTTTTGTCATCAGACATACATTCACCTCTATTCCATAGATATTAGCCAAAATTTGGATATTTCCCACCACATTTCTTAGAAGAGTCTTGGAATAACCATCACATTTACTCAGTGGGGTAAAAGTCCACTTGTTTGGGGGATGTGCACTGTACATGAAAAATGGACAAACTGTTCTCAGGTCCACTATTTCACTTTGCTCTCAATGAGTCATTTAATCGTTTTGGGGATAACAAGTACTGTTCTCTCACAGGACTGCTTCCTGTGAGAGAAAAACATTATTTGATAGAGAAGAACTTTCAGGTTCAGGCTCATGTTTTTTACATAGTATGAATACAGCAACAACACAAAACTTATTTATTTTAACACTTTTTAACACACACACACACACACACACACACACACACACACACACACACACACACACACACACGTAGTGTTTCCATGTTTTATGGGGACTTTCCATAGACATAATGGTTTTTATACTGTACAAACTTTATATTCTATCCCCTAAACCTAACCCTACCCCTAAACCTAAACCTCACAGAAAACTTTATGCATTTTTACATTTTCAAAAAACATAATTTAGTATGATTTATAAGCTGTTTTCCTCATGGGGACCGACAAAATGTCCCCACAAGGTCAAACATTTCGGGTTTTACTATCCTTATGAGGGCAGGACCGGGTCGTGATCCTACACACCCGGTCCCGTATTAGGCTAATCAAGCCTCTGAGGTATAAAGGTCGACTGCAGAGGATCGTGCAGGAGAGAGAGATCGTTAACGGACATGTCCGTCATGTGTGTGTTTATGTTGTCTTTTAATTTTATCATTAAACTATTATTTATCATCAAGCCGGTTCTTGCCTCCTCCTTTCTATTGATCCCTTTACACTAATCCTCACAAAAATGTTTACATTTTCAATAAAACATAATTTAGTATGTTTTTTAATCAACTTGTATTATGGGGACACTAGAAATGTCCTCATAAACTACATTTATAACATAATACCCTTATATTTACCAGTTTGTAACCTAAAAAAAGTATTTCTCTCTCTCTGTGTCTGTCGCAGCTTTGCTTGCGGCTTTATCTCTCGCCCGCAAACACCGCAGTAATCAACCACTGGGAAAGATAATTTACCCCAGGTATCCATACCGGCCTCGCTCCGCATCATCGTCGCATGACCCCACCCCGCTCGCCACATACCCCCATCGCCCGAGGAGCACTTCGGGCTGCACCAGATGGTTTTGCCTGCCTCAGGGAAACAGGAACAGCTCTAGGGGAAAGACATGGGTAGAGAGGACTGAGAAAGAGAGAGAGAGAGAGAGCGAGAGAGAGAGAGAGAGAGAGAGAGAGGAGAAAGGAGAATTTGCTCGCCACAATTAATATGGACATTTTCGTTGAAATTAGAAAGCATATTTCAATTTAGAAAGTTTGCTGATATAGAGATACACAGTTGCGTGAAATAAAAATCAGACATAGGACAGCAATGCAGGGAGATCTTGTTAATGTTTTAATACTTTTAAGCTCTGACATATATGTCCTACCATCTAAAATGTTTTTACTTTTATTGACATTAGAGTTTTATACCCAAAAAAAAAAAAGAGATCATTTTATGGAAATTAGTTTTGTGGGTGTAATGGCACTATGTGTAGTGTAGCACTTTAACATTGGCTACTTCAGCTGATCAGATCTGACCCTTGCATTGATTAATTCTCACACGGTCACAGGAGTAACTAAATGATACAAAAAATAATTCGAACGGACAAGAGTCTTAAGCTGGATGCTGGAATGTTCAGCTATTAGTAAACGGTTAATGGCTTCCTCTAAGACAAGATGGCAAGGCTCAAGAACTTTAAAGAAAACAAGATAAGACTTGTACCGCTGCAGGAAGACATATATTAACAAACACATCAAAGCACATTAGTATAAAGTCTATGACTTAATGTCCAAGTATTGGAGACTGCATAGCTTGGGTTGTAGTGCTCAGAGGTTGTGAATGAAATAAATGAGTGTATCTGAGCAATACACCAGATTAAAACAAGTCAGTGTTGTCGTTATCAATATTATTATTTTTAATGGAAACTAAATAAAAACATTTTTGTTACCTTTAATTAAAACTTATATAAATGGAAAATCAAACAAATCTAAATAGATTTGGCTCCAAAACAAATGACTAATTATTAGATAGTGATAACAATAGTCAGCCATGAGAAATTTAGCACTACAATGAAAATTGGTAGGTGGTGGTGTAGTGGGCTAAAGCACATAACTGGTAATCAGAAGGTTGGTGGTTCGATCCCCACAGCCACCACCATTGTGTCCTTGAGCAAGGCACTTAACTCCAGGTTGCTCTGGGGGATTGTCCCTGTAATAAGTGCACTGTAAGTCGCTTTGGATAAAAGCATCTGCCAAATGCATAAATGTGAATGTAAAATAAAAAAAAAAAAAAAAAAGCTATTTAATTTGATGGAATATTGTTATGAAATCGAAATATGTCAATATTAAAAATAGGCTAAAATAGTTATTGAGTGCGTCACGCATATTTAAATTATATTTAAATGTAGCCCTTAAATACTAACTAAAATAAAAATCAAATACTGAAAAATTAAACTGAAAATAATAAAATACAAAAAGTGAAATCTAATAAAAACTAAACTAAACTGAAAGGACAATTTGAACAATGATGGAAAGTGCCGTCAGCTTAAATGTTCTCTCTGTAACTCTTGCATTATGTCATTATTTGTCTTGGCAGATATCAAGTGGCACTTAGATTAAGCAAGATAGTCAAAAGAATTTGATCAAATCTGGGAGGAATTTTAGCATTTAGAATAAGAATTCAAATTCCCCATGGGCTTGTTATGCAAACTTTGCCTTCTACAAAATGCACAGTAGCGTGCTTTGTTTGCAGCTGGTTTTATTAATATTACTTGGCATGGTCTATTTCATCATCTCACTAATTAAGCTTTTTATTAATAAAAAACTAAAAACTAAAATCATGGTTCCATTGAGGCAGTTACAATGGAAGTGAATGGGGAACATTTTTGAATGTTAAAATACTCACTGTTCAATGGTATTGTCACGATTCCCTTGTTGTCTGCCCTGGGTTTCACTTGTCATTGTTAAATGTACTACACTTCCCATAATCCACCTGCCATCACCACTGCCATTTTGTTCATTGTTCTCACCTGTGTCTAATTCAGTCACCACTCCCTGGTTATTTAAGCCCTGCTTTTTGTTCACTCCTTGTCGTTCGTTGAATGTTGTCAAGCCTGATCTGTGTTTCCCTGCCCGAGTTCTTAGTTTATGTTTGTTTCCCCATCGAGGGTTTTTCCTTTGTGTTTGTTTTGTATTTTGTTAATAATAAAGAAGCCTGCATTTAGATTCTCTCTCCTCGCTGCCTCATTCCTAACAGAGTATTATTAAAGGTATTGCGTGTTAAAGATACATTTTTTATGAAAACTGGATTAGTCAATGAACTATTTTACAGTTCCTTGGCAACCATTTCAACTAATGGACTGTTTCCAAATTCAACAGGGTACAAATTAAGGTTACCCCTTATTGGCCCTTTTGCATGCCATTGCAATTGAAGCATTGACTGAGGCCATTAGCCCAATGCCCTCTGTATAGGGCTCGCAAGTTTGATGGCATGCATCGCAAGGTATGATTGTATGCACATGCTGTCTTAGCATTACTCTTCAGTCCAGAGACATACATTTCAGCTCTACTTAGGAATATCGATAAATTAAGCTAATTTTATGGTTACAAAATCAATTGAACAAAGCCAGAAACCATGTCACTTGGGAGTAATAATTCAACATCTGAAGTTTTGCTTTGCTTAAAACATTTTGGTTTTACATATCTATGCTTCATTACCATTAAATCACAAAAAAAATTGCTTATCAACAAATGCTCTCTGACTTTAACATGACTGGGTTGACTGACAAGTCTTTGGATGGTGGGGTTTTGAAGAGAGTACATATGTGATTGAAGGAATTGAGGTGGTCTGTTTCAGTGATTACATTTGGTGAAAGTTAGTAAAATGGCTTTGATTGCTTAAAGCATCTTTAAAGGAATAGTTCACCCAAAAATGATTATTCTCTCATTATTTCCTCACCCTTATGCCATCTAATGAATCTATTGCCTTCTTATGCATAGCACAAACAAAGATATTTTGATGTAGATATGATGTGACTACTGTATACATGTACACAACACATTTACTTCCTTTTTATTTTAGCTCGGAAGTGTTGGACTCCATGACTTGCATTGTATGGATGTATTCACATCATGTCGCCATCAAAATGTCTTTGTGTTCCCACAAAAGAAATAAAGTCAAATGAGTTTGAGACGGCATAAGGGTGAATAAATGAAGAGGGAAATATCATGTTTGGGTGATCTGTCCCTTTACGATTAAACATGTTAAGTGATGTAATATAAATATGAACTTGATTTAATGTATGATGGGTTTTCTCTGGGAGGCAGAGTTAAATCCAATTTATCCTAATGTAATTTACTTAGACTAAACGGACATTGAAAATAATGTAAGCACCTCTGTACTGACAATGTTTTTACATCAAAACTCTCACTGTTCACAGCTGACAGACTTATATTATGTAATGTAACAGCTGTTCATTAAAAATTTAAAACAACTTTAATTTGATTCTAAATTTTATTTAAAACAGATGAACATTAACTGGCTCGATTCTACTGAAGTCTGTCACGTTTGACAAAGTTGATAGCTAAAAAGTTACATCCCACAATTTTTCAATCCCACACACACACACACACACACACACACGCACAATATTTTTGGGCAATCTGTTCAAGCACTTTTTGATAAATTTTATCACTGGGAATATTAGAGTGAATGCATGTGGAATGTAAATCCAGGAGACATTCATCCAGATCATACAATATATTTATAATCCAGAGGGATTCATTTGGATCTGAAATGGCAGTAGTGTAGAAATTAATTAAACTGCATGCTTTATGTAAATTCCAAAAAGGTGTAAAACTGCCATTCCCTTTTCTTCTCCTTCCAAACCAGACCTGACTTCTTGTGAGCCAGCTCCTGTCTCAACGGCTCACAGGATTATCTGACAATCTCCATCTGTAGCTATCGACCAACAACAGCACTTTAATCTATGAAGCTGTGTGCCTTCTAAAACACAACCTGGGTGTTTGGGGTGGCCGGGCAGATAAGAGCAAGAGCAAGGCCTGCACCCTGAGCACTTAACCTTATCTGCACATTGCTTTGAGCAGAAAGAGGTCTGGAGCTGATGTCTTTAGCACAGTGCACGTGTGTGGCATTGCTATAAAATTAAAAGCTAGGATGTATTGGAGATAGGGGAGAACTTGCACTTAGCCAAATAACTGGGCTAAGTGCAAGTTTGAATGGGCTACATTTAATTAATAATACCTATTAATTATTAATACCTAGCACTGTTATATCATAGTAATAACAGTATGGTCCTGTTTCAATGGTGAAATGTGTCCACTCACTATACATTACAAGTAGCACAGGACACAATAATGACTTATCGGTGACTAGGCAGATAAAGACAGCAGTCAGATGCTCTGTTCTTTATTATAGACACATTAGGTCAGTATTAAGGATGCTCAACCTAACCAAATGTCAGTTGAAGCTCCAAAGACCAGGGGAGGTGTAGGGCTTTTCAGTGGACCTACAGTTTATAACCAATGTCACAGAATGGAAACAGAAATCTTGTCCTCTTCTGAGTAAAAGTTAAAATATTGGAGTGGAGGTGCAGTTCTGAAGATTTCTCTTACTTTAGTACAGAAGAGACCAGAATAGCTCAGGTAAAGGTGACCCTCATAAAGGTAAAGTTGACCCAGAAAATGTTGGTTAAGAACTTAAATTTTAAGCTCTAAGGCTCCCTGTTTGTCATAGTTCGATGAAGTAAAAAATGTAAGATTGAGTTGAATGTTGAATTGGAATACAAATGGGAATGACAGAAAGAGAAAGTTGAATACTTTCAAAACGTTAGCACACATAACAAAACGATAGATTTATATCTAAAATATGTAAATACGTTTATTTCAACCTAGTTTAACAGAATGAATGTTAATATAGCCAAACAACATTTTTGCAAACTGACATTTATGTGACACGTTCTAAGTTTCGTCGCAGTTTCTTGGTGAAATTGACACAAGGTGCTACAACAACTGTACTTTTATTCACTTTCACACAAATCATGACTACAACAGATTATAACTTTATAAACATTTCTTTTTCACAATATTACTCACACACTGCTATGTTATGATACTGATACACTTTAACTCTAAGGCGTCATTACCCGTGTATTACAGATCCTACATTAAACACTGATTCCAACGTGATTATAGAGTTTTGGACTTTGGATTCGGATTACTCATTAAAACCTCCATCTGACATTTACCTCAAAAACCTAGTCTGATTACGACACTATTTCACTATCATTTGCCGTCCCCCTGCTAGACATTTCACTGGGAAATTGCCGCAAAATGTGTATTAAGGCACATAATTTCGTAGAGCACAAATTTTGCCACAGTCATGTAATTTTTATGAGATTAGGCTGCTTTATTTAATTAATTAACTTCCCATGTTAAGTACATGTTAATCTTACTTCCTTAAATTCAAATTGGAATTACAATTCTGCATCCTTTGCCACCTCAGTTCAGAATTCATTCAAATTCTGGAACTGAATTGGAATTTAAAAGGCATTCTGGGTCTGTTCCAACACTTAGTGTGCTGCCTTGCTGTCTCCTGCCTACATAGGATATTCTATGGCAGCACCCAACCTGAAAGGATGCTTCATAAGAGACCAATTTGGAACTCTATATAGGTGGCAGCTCCGCTAACGGGACACATCTTGGATTTATTTTTCCGCCAAGCTCACCACAATGCATTCTGGTATTGCCTACCCAGTAAAGGATACAAACTATGCTACCTTAGAATTTGGCCAAAACAAGATATCTTAGAGGGCAGCATAATTAAGATTTTGGAACAAAGTTTTCGTCAGGAGCGCACCTATGATGTATTAAAATGCTGCCTCCGAAGGATTCTCTCTAGGTTTTGAAACAGACCCTCTATATTCAGTTCTGAATGGTGCACAGTGGTGCTATTCGTATGCCACAACACAACGTTCAAATCATATTTATTTTTGTTTTCATTTGTTTAGCAATTTATCTTTGTAGTAATAAAACTAGAGCACAGAGCAGTGACTGTGCATTATAATACACTGCAGTGGGGTGCATGAATTTGTTTATTGAAAATTAGACTTTCTAATTGGTGCCAGCTTTTTACAGCTGACAAAGATGAATTATGATGAAGTGAGCATCCTCTTTTCTGGCTGTCTTAGAGGGCAATGTGCCCTTGGGTAAAGTGATGACGCTGTTTCTGACATCAAGCAGGGAACGAGAGACTGTTAAATGCATTTCTGCTGCATTAGAGCATATAAATGTGCCACAACTGCGTGCCGTGGTCTCCCAAAACTGACATTATCTTGTGCTATTAAGTGAATTTATATGAAACATGCTATTATTTGCGTTTCAGTTTGTTCATGTTTAATAGGTACCAATAAGCAGTAAATATGCCTTTACCCTAAGCACGTATTTGACAGATCTATGTGAAGTCTTGTAATATTGTGAGGGTTAAATCACAGTGCTGTAACTCAATGTCATATTCTCTATAGTGAATATTTTAGAATATAATCTAGAATGCAATCCCCCATAAATATCCAATTAATTGACTTATTCACAAAAGGCATCTAAAATACAGGAAAGGAAGTTATTGTTGGTCCTGTTTAAGTTAGATTGATAATATTTGTTCTATAAATGCTCAGATTAATATCAAAACATCTGCTGAATTATCAGTTAGGATAACAGTTCAGGTTAAACAGTTCAATAACATAAATTAGAGAAACGTTGATAACAAATAGACTTACTGTGTAATTTATTCAACACTGCAAAAGTATTGATAAAACTAGTTTAATATAATTGTAAAAACTATTTTATCCACTGTTTGTGTGCTTTGTCTATTTTGCTTATGAGAGTATTGCATTGTTAGCGTAACACATTGTATATAAAAAACAAAACCAAAAATGTTTTTGTCCCAACTAACCTAACAGAGTTGTCTGAACAAACAATTTTATATTAAACAATGCTGCTAATCTTCCAGTTCCCAGCATGAATTGCAACATTAATAAATTATGCTGTTAGAGTTAGTTAGTGAGTGGCTTATTTTTGCTGTTTTGCTGACTTTAATTATGCTGTTGTTGTTTTTTGTTGCCTTGATTTTTTAAGTTTGCTCAACGATTCATTTTTTTCAGTGCATATCAATGGCAAACAAACTTTAAAAATCCTTTTTGTATCAAGTTTCCCACATGCTTCGCGCAAGGTGCACTATTTGTTTCAGCAGTAGAGTAGAGGGTTCCAAATAATTTATATTTACATTTATGCATTTGGCAGACACTTTTATCCAAAGTGACTTACAGTGCAAATATTACAGGGACAATCCCCCCAGAACAACCTGGAGTTAAGTGCCTTGCTCAAGGACACAAGGGTGGTGGCTGTGGGGTTCAAACCAGCGACCTTCTGATTAACAGCCCTGTGCTTTAGCCACTACAGCGCCAATCAGTCACTTTCTAGGTTCCACTTAATTTAGGAGGCTTCCATAGAAGGCAGTTTCCTAAATAGGCTGTACACACAGTGAGGCAGCACTGGGTTTTGGAGTATGCCTTTAACTGCCATTACAACCTTTTCCACAAAAGGAGGTATAAAACAAGTGAACGTGAAGCTCTTTGAAAGTGAGAAGTTGATTACACAGCATCATCTACCGCAGATGTCACCCTAAAAGCCTGAGCCTGGCACATCTGACGCAACAGACCGACAGACTGCACAGCCATCATCTGGAGCAAGACTTCACAATCTTGATTGCACATGAGTCCTTTTTGTCAGGGAGCATATGCTCATGAAGGTCTGGATGGAAACTTGAGTTCTTTGGTTCAAGAATTTTTTTTTGAGGCTGCTGCAGCTTTGGTGACTATTAATGAATTGAACCACAATTGAACCCACAAGTCATGGGTTTTATCCCCAGTATCAAATGTTCTTCTCACTCTGTGGCCATTTTTGTAAAAATTATTTTTTAGATTTCTTCATTTTTTGTGTGGCTTTTGGGTGAATTGGGAGATCTCTTGATGTTCAAATTGAATTTATTCTATGATCTTTCAAGACTTATTGAGGTCATAGTAATGGTGGCCCTCTGCTCTGATCCCTCTCTTGGCCTGTGTGGGAATTTAAACAGATCGGAGTGAAATATCCTCAGAAATAAAGAATTCCAATGATCCTGAACAAATGTCAAAGAGAGACCTCTTATGAAAGGTAGATGGAGCTGCGCAGATGTCTTTAGCCGAAAACATGGATCTTTTTTGTGAAATCTTATTCAATCGCTTTTAGACAAGACAGATAGAGAGCATTTTATAGGATTTGCTTTATTGAAAGATTATTACAGACACTCAAGACAGAATTAAAAGTATGAATGTCATGTAAGAGATAAATATCAATGGATCCAGTTGCATCTAAAATATACTGTTGCAAAATTACCATGAATGGAAGTTAACTAAGTACATTGGTCATTATAAAGAAAGGTTTGTAGATGTATTAAGTATAGGCAAACAGCTGAATATTTTTTATGCATCCATTTGGGAGCATCATTTAATAATTTAATATGTTGATGACTTCTAACAGATTCAAGCCCCATTATTGTAATTGCTCTGACAAGGATTGGTTTCAAAAGCACGATCGTACCTGTAATAACAATTTATTATTTAAAATGCAGTTTATACTAATGCATCCTGTCTCAGAGCATTTGTTTAATTTCAAAAGGCAACCAGCCATCTATGACACATTAATTTTTTTTTATTGCTATTCCCTCTTTTCTTTGATTTAAGAAATGCTGTTCTATGTCAAGTATTAAATGTGCAGCCCATACCCTGTGTACCCTGTGTTTGATCCAAAATAAACAGGTAACACATTGTAAATAATTTTTATAAGTATCTCTCCTGTCCCTGAAATATTACAACACTCAGCCATTTGATGGATATTACACAAGACTGGTAAACGTTTAGGGATTTCCCAAGGCCAGGCGTTCCTCAGAGCCTGTTATTTTCCACATACAAATCACTTCAACACACCTTTGTTTGTCTCACTTAAGTTTATTGGGTGTTGGTACCTTCAAAAAATACCATAAACATTGCTGCATTTGAAACAAAAATGCTTTTGACACCTGTTCCCCAGCCATAATTTCTTTCCATATGTTTGGCTCAAGTGTAAATGTGCTGTCAGTGATGTGTTAGCAATATGGGCCTTCACAAGATGGGCCTTACGAGTGTTCGTGCTGGATTCATTTTAGGTGGTATATGCATGGTCTCAGCTCTTAGGTACGCAAGTCAAGGTGCGAATGAATCAGAATTGAACTGATCTGTTTTACGTCAGTGGAAAAGCATGAAAACCGAGGAGAGCGAAAGGCTACAGGAAAGGGGTGTCAAGGTAATAGAGAGCTTTTCATTATAATTAAAAATACCTAGGGAATTTGATCATAGGCTAGATAACAACACTTTTGGTGAAGAATTGCTGTTTTGAGCTTTTCAAGACAACTGAACCATACTAGATGAAAATAGTTGTTGTTGTTGTTTTTTTATCTGAAAAAAGGAACAAAATACCTTTAATATGTTTGATGGATCATCTTTCCTACATTGTTCTGGCAGTCTCAGATTCCATATAATTTTGGAGCTATAAAGGAATTATGTCCTAAAGAATATATAGTATTATATATCAGCATTGAATTACAAATAGCTTATATGTTACTAAGCATATATGTTACTATGTTATAAATAGATTAGTCCATTTTTGTAGAAGCCTCTAGAACAACAACAAACATGACTCAATGGCAATTGATTCAAGGAACTTAATACCTTTGAAATTGCATTATGTAACTACAGCAATGGTTTTCAATGAGTTTTGCTCTACAACCCAGATTTTACAATAGTCATCAAGTGGCAATTAGACACAAACAATTGTTTATAGTATAAAATGTAACTAAAATTGCCCTTACAAATGGCATTTGGGTGAAGTGATACTTCACCCAAAAATGACATTTCTATCACCATTTACTCTCCTGTTATTACTTACTTCATCCATTTAACATAAAAGAAGAAAAACAGATTTACAGCCTCATTGACCATTCACTTTCATTGCTTCTTTTTTCAGCCTGGTCTCATGAACCATTTTTGTAGAACTACATTACGTGCCTTATTTCATGTTTAGCTGCTGTTTCCCCAAACTGGTCTCATAGAGTGAATGTTACTGTATAAATTTTTGCAAACTGACCTTTACATGTAACTTTCTATGTATCGCTGCAGTTTCCTGGTAAAATGAACACTAGAGGCGCAACGACAACTTTGTGTTTTATTCATTACCACACAAATCATGAGTACAATGGCTGATTATGGCTTCATTTTACTAACTTATTTTTCACTCTTTTACACACCCCCAAAACACTCTTACATTAACGCAAATTTTGAAAACCGATCAATTTTAACACGCATTACAGACCGAGCTAAATATACACACATATTCCTCTGTCATTAGCTTGCTTGGTAGCTCAGCTGATAAAGCTTTGGACTTTGGACTTGATGGCTGCGTTTCGAGTCCAGCCAAAGGCTCACGAAAGTGAAAGTGGCATAGAATTGGCAATGTTTTTTTCCATTTCGAATTTGCATTTTAAAACACTATTGCTTCGAGTTAGGTGTTAGTTAAGGATGTCTGTTTTGTTAAACTCTATTTGATCTTTTTGGATAGTATTGGTTAGGTTTAGGGTAAAGTTTTAGGTTAGGGAGGTATGTTTTACTTATTAAAACCTCCATCTAAACTTCACCTTAAAAACCTTGTCTGATCTTTTTTTGCTCGGTTTTGGCGCCACCCGCTGGACATTTCACTTTGGAAACTGCAGCCAAACGTGAAATGAAGCATGTAATTTCAGTTTTGCAAAAACTTTGCCATGCTCACATAAATTTCATGAGACCAGGCTGAGTTTCTCAGATAAATGACAATTGGGGGGCGCCAAGAGCAAGTGAAATGTTGTCGTAAAACAACAAGGTTTTAAAGTGAACATTAGATGGAAGTTTTAATGAGTAAAACATACCTTCCTAACCCAAATTAAATTTTCCACGTAAAATTCAGTTTGCAAATATGTAGTTATAGTAACGATCATTTTATGAGGCTAAATTGTCATTTTTTCTATTTTGAATATGAATGATGACTGAGGTTAACATTCTGCCTAACAGCTCCTTTTGTGTTCCACAGAAGAAAAAAGTAATATGGGTTTAGTTCAACATGATGGTGAATAAATGATGACAGAATTTTCATTTTAAATACACCTGTGAATGTAAACACACCACAAGAAGAATTAGAAAAGAAAAACAATTTAATGCACATCTTGTTCAGCACAGTTGTAAGCCTTCAACATATGACTTTACTCTTTATGTAGTTGATTTAATATACATTTCTGTACAGTTCCTTAATTCTCTCAAATATCAAACTCGGTCATAAAACAAACAGAGAAACAATGAGCGAAGTAATAAATAATGTGTTCTTTAAGCACTGCAGAAAATTACAGAAAAGATGGCAAGATTGTCTCACAGAACCACAGAAAACAGGACATACAAGATTACTTTGTATTCACACATTGTGGACATTAATGTTATGGATATATTGATTTGAGTCTCATCTGAGCTCGTGTTCTCTGACCTCTATTTAAATACTGGGATAAATATATATTTTTTCTGTGCCATATAGGAATAAATAAATAGATTTTTCTTTTAACACTTTCACATCTGCGACTAAACACAACAGAAATACCCGAAAAAGATCACTTATTGACATCATATTCACAAATACAGCTATGCTGCTTGTACTTGTTCCGACCCACTGTACAGTTCACAACTTTGGAAGAACTTCTTCATAAGAGCGCAATAAATTAAAGAAATAGAAACAAACACAGGCAGTAGTGTTGCTTCTCACAGAGATAGGAAATCAACTGATGAGTTAAAGGGGCTAGTTCACTCAAAATTTAAATTCTGTCATCACTTAAATTATTAAATTTCATTCTGTTCCTCACACAAAGCTATCATAAGACTTTAGAAGACATGGAAGATAGCGCACAAGTTAAATGGACCACTTTTAGGATACTTTTATGGTACCTTTTTGTAATTATGGAGCTTGCCAGACCCAGTCCTCATTTACTTTCATTACATGGAAAAGGGTTGGCTGAATATTCTTCAGAAATTCACCTTTTCTGTTCCACTGAAGAAAGATAGTCATATGGGCTTGGAACAACATGAGGGCGAGTAAAGTGAAAGATCTGTTATTTTGGGACAAACCATTCCTTTAAACCCAACGTAAACAAAAAAATAAAAATTCTGTCTGCAGGATAGCAGCCAACAATTCTGATACAGACATTGACCTTCCTAAGAATGGTGAGTCTAAACATCTTTATCTTTGAGAATTAGAAGATATCCGAGTTATTTGGAAAGATTAAATCATAAGTCATGAGGAGAGACCTTCTCTTTAGCTCTTTTTATGCCTTGCTTTGGAATACTGCATTTGTTTGAGGCTATGGGGAACAGTTCTTTGCTTTGAAATGATAATTGTTTAAGGCTATTGTCTAGTGGTCACATGACCCACATTCCAAACAAAAGCCAAAGGGAACAAAATCTCAAATCACCAATCAGTTTTATCGTATGCACTGAGGTTTAAAGCTTAAGTGTGTACTTTCTGTGCCACTAGCAGCATAATGAATGTTTCTGAACAGGTTTCCAAAACACTCCACCCATTTGCCACTGGCCTAAAACTCACGCCATTAGTTGAGCCAGATGTTGACCATTTAATCACATTCAAAGTGCCACATATCCCCTCTACGGGATATCATCATATAAATGGAATACTTAAACCTAGATAGCGTAGATGTTGAATAAACATAACATATTAAAAGAAGACCTTGATGAAAATTCTGATCTTCATTTCTGAGAATGATATTAGTGAATATGCTTCGAATACCACTGAATCTATAAAATTGGCTACTTTTCAGAACTGACAATATTAATGATTACTAAATAGTATACATAAAACTGGATTATGTTAATATGTAGCACAAGAAAAGTTTAGGTACTGTTAGACACAGCAAGCACTAATATGTACTAATACTAGAAAATGCTTCAGACTAATACCTAACTTTATATGTCAAATCTAGCCATTTAGGAGGATAATATACTGTATCTTGTATAGACTGTACATACAGCTCTGGAAATAATTAAGAGACCACTGCAAAAGTATCAGTTTCTTTGGATTTACCATTTATAGGTATGTGTTTGGGTAAAATGAAAATGTTTGTTTTATTCTATAAAGTACTGACAACATTTCTCCCAAAATCTTTTTGTTATTTTGACTAGTTGTCATTTTCTGCAGTGATTTCAGACCTCGAATAATGCAAAGATAACAAGTTAATTTTCATTTTTAAACAACACAATACTTATTTTTTAACTGAAATCAATATTTGGTGGAATAACCCAGATTTTCAATCACAGTTTTCATGCGTCATGGCATGTTCTCTACCAGTTTTTCACATTGCTGTTTTATGCCACTCCTGGTGCAAAAATTCAAGCAGCTTTGCTTTGTTTGATAACTTGTGTGCATCCATCTTCCTCTGGATCACAATCCAGAGGTTTTCAGTGGTGATCAGGTCTGGAGATTGGGCTGGCCATGACAGGGTCTTGATCCGGTGGTCCTCCATCCACACCTTGATTGACCTGGCTGTGTGGCATGGAGCATTGTCTTGCTGAAAAAAAAAAATGTTGGGGAACATTGTCACATTGAACACAAGGCAAGTTTTCTTCCAGGATAACCTTGTACGTGGCTTGATTCATGCGTCCTTCACAAAGATGAATCTACCCTATTCCAGCCTTGCTGAAGCACACCCAGATCATCACAGATCCTCCACCTGGTCGTCTAATGGTTAGACGGAGACCTGGAGAAGCCTTCAAGCCACAGTGTCTCGCACCCACTGTTAAATTTGGTGGAGGATCGGTGATGATCTGGAGGTGCTTCAGACATTAACCCATTGAAAACCTCTGGAATATGGTCAAGAGGAAGATGGATGGCCACAAGCCATCAAACAAAGCCGAGCTGCTTGAATGTTTGTGCCAGGAGTGGCATAAAGTCACCCAACAGCAATGTGAAAGACTGGTAGAGTGGATGCCAAGATGAATGAAAGCTGTGATTAAAAATCAGGGTCATTCAACCAAATATTGATTTGTGAACTCTTCCTAAGCTAAAACATTAGTATTGTGTGTTGTTTAAAAATGAATATGAACTTGTTTTCTTTGCATTATTCAAGGTTTTATTCCCTTGGTGTTTTATTCAATAATTATTCATTAAACACTGCACATTTTTTGTTAATTTGACCAGTTGTCATTTTCTGCAAATAGATGCTCTTAATGACAATATTTTTATTTGGAATTTGGGTGAAATTTTGTCAGTACTTTATAGAATAAAACAAAAATGTTCATTTTACTTAAACACATACCTACAAATAGTAAATCCATAGAAACTGATAATTTTGCAGTGGTATCTTAATATTTTCCAGAGCTGTATGTCTCTCTTGAAGGCCATGTTCACCAGTCGCACCACTCAGTTTTGTATACTAAGTGAATGTTTGACCTGTTTACTATTAAAGTGCTATAATTAGAGGGGAAAAGGCTGATGGAGTATGTCTGAGCTGTGCTGTGCAGTATTCGGGCCTACAATGCTAAATCAGATACATCAGTGACAAGATTTGCCAGGCACTAGCAGATCTATTTCACATAAATAGTAAACTAAGCTTCTCTCCTTTCTGTCACTGTCCATCCTACCCTCTATGCATACTACAGTTTTGCTATTCAGCATCAAGCTATTCTTAGCTCTCGGGTGATTTGTGTAGATTCTCTCTTTGTACGTTTTCGTCAGTGAGCATATTTTGCCGCAAGAGAATCTTGCATGCTATTTTAATTGGAGTGCCAGTGACTCAATGGGAGGATTCTGTTTCTTGTTTTATGTGATGTCAATGTCTCTGCAATTGGGGATATTTTTGACTAGCAATTTCAAAGCCATTTAACCACAGACAGAGTAAAAGCAAAGTAAATGTGTGCAGCTCTGAAACTTTAATAACTCCTGATAAAAACTGATCAATTTAAATTGCCAATAAAATGTTGGGATTTTAAAAGTGGGTCAGTTTTACTATGAAGCTTTGAAAAAATGGTAAGATTGCTGTCCTGTGTCCAGAGTGTTGATGGGAAGATAATCTTTCTCAACCCATCAGGGTTGCCTGATCACACTAGAAAAACAAGCATCTTAGTGACTTATGTCACCAAGTCATTTATCTGGTAATGTTATTTTACATGCCATTGAGGTAGGGGACAGGCTGGGAAAGGCGTTATGTAGAGTGTGGGTTGAATGGTCAAATGCTAGTAGTGGTTAGTCATATTTTTGTGTGCTATTAAAGCACTGGCGAGCCAAAATGCATGACTGTACTCAGAAAGCAATCACAAAAATCTGCAACCTGCGACTGCCCATATTTATAAGAGACTTGCAAAGTTGCTTATAATAATCTGACATTGCAACACTGCTACCCAGATTGTCTCGGGTTCCTTAACTGTAACCCCTGTTCCCTGATAAAAGCGTAATGAGATGCTGCGCTAATTTAGCACTTTGAGAACAACTTTAGCTGTGAATATGTCAATGAAATTGACCAGAATTTATAGCCTCTGCTGGTGACATCATTGGATGCACCTGTAGCAGGGCTATAATTAGATGCGTCACTGGTGCATTGTCAGGTATTTTGTCTGAAGAGCAGTCCTGGGGCATCCCATTGCGGCAATGAAGCATCTCATTCCGCTTTTATCAGGGAACAGGGGTTACAGTTAAGTAACCCAAGACATTCCCTGTCAAAAAGCTACACTTTGATGCTGCGCTGATTTAGCGCTTTGGGAACGAGAATACCCATGCCGCCGCACTGTGGATGTCTGGACCCCTTACGGTTGTGTAGTTGTGCTCACAAGAGCGCAAGAGGTCTCAGACATGAGCTTGTGAGGTTGACTCAAGAACATAAGACCCTGGAGTGGCATGAACATCCAAACTATAAAATCTTATGAATGTGTGTGGAGAGGACCAGCCTGCCACATCACAAACATGCTGCAGAGGGACACCTCTAGCTAAGGCTTTAGAGGAGGTGACCCCTCTGGTAGAGTGAGCCCTGATACCTACTGGCGAAGCTTGACCGCGCGCCTCGTAGGCCAGGGCAATAGCGTCCCTCACCCAATGCAACATAGTCAAATAGTTGCCCTGACTTACGCCACTGGCTAGTGCGGTGGACATAAGTCTGAAGGTTACAGACTGGACAAAGTCCGTGAAGACTTTCTTGCTCTGGCGTTGTAAACGGCAGGGAGCAGAAGGCTTCGAGAGTGACCGGATGAACAGTCAAAAAAGGAACCTTAGGCAGGTAGTCAGGATGAGGGTGCAAAATTGCTCATTCCTGGGATGAAATCAGAGCCTGTAGATCCCCAATTCTTTTTAGAGAAGTAATTTCCATAAGAAAAAACATCTTGGGAGTCATAAGTTTATCAGACGCTGATTCTAGAGTTTCGAAGGGGATCTCAACCAGACCCTCAAGGACTATTGCTAAGTCCCATGAAGGGATCCTGGTCCTAGCAGAAGGTCTCAGTCGCATGGCTCCACGAATGAAGCGAGCGAGCAGAGGATGTCTCCCCAACGGCACCCCGTCAATCAAGGCATGGCAAGCCGATAGAGCGGCCATGTAAACCCTGAGATCTAAGTAGGTTGGCAAGACAGACAGAGCCTGTAGATTTATTATCATGCCCGGAATGCTCGGAGGTGGGTAACTCGATGTCCGCAGACTCAAGAGATTCATGGTCCCCCTCATGAACCGAAGAGGTGCCGGAGCACACTTCAGGATCACAGGAAGGACCAGCTGGATCTGGGGAGAGAGCGAGCGATAGGGACAGACCCATTTCTCGCTCCTCAGCCAGATACATACGAGAGCCCCACGATGGAAGTTTGGGCGCTGACTCTCGGAAGTAAGCAAGACTAGTGCAAAGCATTTTGACTGAGAACAGATTGCAATGCTTGCACCTGCCCCACCCCAATGCAAGAGCAGCATGCTCTTCCCCCAAACATACAAAACAAAACTGGTGTGTGTCCCTCTCAGCCATAGTGTGTAAACAAGGGAAAACACACCGCTTGCTCTGTCTTTCAGTCATTTTTTTCTTCTCTACACTGCCTAACAAAATCTAACTCCTAACAGAGGAAAGTAGATAGTTTCTGACAGGCTCATGAAGCACAACACACAAAGTGATCTGAAGACAAAAGATCTGACGATGCACCTGTGACGCATCTATTTATAGCCCTGCTACAGTTGCATCCAATGATGTCACCAGCAGAG
Organism: Xyrauchen texanus; assembly: GCF_025860055.1. Classification (NCBI taxonomy): domain Eukaryota; kingdom Metazoa; phylum Chordata; class Actinopteri; order Cypriniformes; family Catostomidae; genus Xyrauchen; species Xyrauchen texanus. The sequence goes on along the minus strand of NC_068283.1, from coordinate 35,030,874 downwards.
GCTATAAATTCTGGTCAATTTCATTGACGTGTTGCACACATATTCACAGCTGGTCACACCTAAAGTTGTTCCCAAATCGCTAAATCAGCGCTGCATCAAAGTGTAGCTTTTTGACAGGGAACTTTGCTGATCACATTCATAAATCTATTTTATAAGCTAAAGTCAATGAACAGATCACAAGAGACAAGACACTAGTTGTCAACCCCTCTTCAAGCTCACAGAACCCATAGAACAAAAACAAGACATTTTATTGATCGTTTGGCATTTATTTCTGCTGTGCCATGCTGTGTAACTCCGTCCATTTTTTAATCTCATTGGTCCAAAATCCTGCTTCTCATATCTGTACATTAAACACCAAATATTATCTGATTAACTGTGATTATGTCACACCACGCACACGTTTTGCATTCAGTATGGCCAGGCACAATGCTTGCTGCAGGAAAGGACACAGTGTTCACACTGACAGAAATTTGTGGCAAAAAAATAGATAAGAAGTTTTCAATTTTCAATGAGAATGGATGATTTCTGGCATTTTGAGCGACAGCAAACCAATGACAATGCAAAAGTGATCAGAGTTCAAATGTGCAGTGACGTAATATGGCAACTACTAATGGGAGTGCAGATAGTGATCAGGCATCACCTAATATAAACAGTTCATGCAAACACATGTTTATTGTGAATGCACCTTTAGTCTGATACTTAATAACAACACTAAAATTAACCTTGTCTTGCTGTTTATAGCTGTAACATGGGCATGGTCCTCGGTTTTTCAGGTATAGAAAAAACACTGCTATATGGTCAATAGCAAACCCAACGTCACTAGTCACCTCACCTTATGTGCACTGTACATAACTAGATGGCTAACCCATACAAATGGTGTGTATACTAGATGTTTATACAATGAGCATGGCTGAATATTTAAATGGTAGAATGTCGAAGAATTTACAAATGATTCCAGGATATGTGCATTGCAAAGGTCAAAAGAGTACAATGTTATTGCTGAAGATCCTGAGTCAGTTCTTTCCATCCCTATCAGATGTGATTGATTGGATGTATGTTGCACAAAAGCCATATCAGCTTTACTGTATGAGACAGCATTGAGCAGTCACAGGACACGGTCATTGGTGGTGCAGGCTTAGCAAGACTTAACACATAGATGGATGTTAAAATACTCTACATGAGCAATGCATCTGTTTTGACTCTATGTCCATTTAGAAGCAGGGTTTTTCTTAGGATCAGATTCTCATTGGTTAAAACTGGTCCTAGATCAACACAAACAGTTGTCTAGAAAAGCATGAAAAAAAATTGGTCCACAAACAACATAATGACTTCCAAACTGGTTTGCAACTCGTAATTTGTACAATTTAACCGATCTGGAAAAATAAACACAAGATATGTATGAAAGGGTTTGTATGAAACTCATGACTTATGCTCCTATTAAGACAATTAAATCTAGTGTGTGTGGCCAACACGCCAGATTTAAATGTGTTTTGAAAGCTGTCTTAAAGCTTGAGAAGATTAGAATAAAAATCATATGGACTAATTTGACTATCCTTTTTTGGCGCTTTTTCTTTCTTTATGAAGATAGACATCCCAAGTTTCTATTTTTGCCATTTTTGTTTAATTTTGTATTCTTTGGTCAGGCTTTACAATTGGGAGAAAAAATTTTTTTTTAGGATTGATCGGCAATGTGATAAAGAGAGAATAAAAAGGGCATGAATGATAAGCTTAAAATGCAGGACCTACAGGCTATTGATGTATTGACTGAGCCTTTTGATCCTGCCCAAAGCCTCAACATCAATGGCAATGCAAATGTCAAAATGTAACTTACTTCACACACATTGCGCTTTTTAAGGCTGTTGCGCAGGGGAAATATAAATGCAATGGCAAAAAAATTAAAAAATTCCTACACAACTTCCAGTCTTGTGTGATTAGAATGAGTCCAGCCTGGTCTCATGAAAATAGCGTGACATTTTTGCAAAATTATATTACATGGTTCGTTACACGTATTCCGGCAGATCGGGGGTGAAATGTCCACTGCGTGAAGCTAAAAGAGAGTAAAATTGTCTCTCAAGCAAATTAGGTTTTAAAGGTTTTTGAGTTAATAAAATGCACTTCCCTACCCTAAACCCTTAACCAAAACTGATAGTGTCATAAAAAGCAAATGTCACAAGAAAAATGCCACTGCTGAAGCATCCACATAATTTTGTGATGATTCTATGTGCAATGCTCCATCAGTTGATCTACAACACAATTTGATTGTGCTCATGTAAAGTTGCCAGCTGGTACGTGATAACTGTGCATTGTGTAAACTTCACTCTCCTGGCCTCAAGAGATGTACTAGCGATCAGGCAAGAGGCCATGGCTTTGTTGCTAGTATTTCGGACTTCCATGCCAGGGATCGTCGGATCGAATCAAGCTTGGGGCAGGTCGAGTAGGACCGGTGGCATTGGTGCAGTGACCTAAGTGGAAGTGAGGTGTAACAGTAGCCAGCTGGTACGTGATAGCTGTTCAGTGTGTAAACATCGCTCTCCTGGCCTTAAAGGGATAGTTCACCCCAAAATGATAATTCTCTTTTCTTTTCTTAAAACAGATATTTAAGTCCTTTTGTTTTTTACTATAACTTTCCACTTTCACTTTAATATTCATTTTCTTTTGTTTTTGGATATTTGCATTATTTGTGCATATCACTGGGCAGGGTGGAGAATTTATGGTAAAAACTGACTTAAATATTGTTTTGTTTCTCACCCACACCTATCATATCGCTTCAGAAGATCTGGATTTAACCACTAGAATATTATGGATTACTTTTATGCTGTCTTTCTGCATTTTGGTGCTTCACAATTTTGGCACCCATTCACTTGCATTTTATGGACCTACAGAGTGGGGATATTCTTCTAGAAACTTTTTTTTGGTTTCTGCAGAGAAAGAAAGTCAATTACATTTGGGATGGAATGAGGGTGCATTAATGATGAGAAAATGCTAATTTTGGGTTAACTATCCCTTAAAGTGACACACTAGCGAGCAAGGCTAGAGGCCATAGCTTTTCTAGCTACTCGCTAGAATGTCTGGCTTCCATGCCAGGGATCACCGATTCAAATCCTGCTTGGGGTGACACTGGTGCCATGAACTGGATGGGAGTTAGGATTAGGGGGGTGAGTGTAACAGTAGCCAGCTGGTACATGAAGCTGTGCAGTGTGTAAACCTCACTCTCCTAGCCTTAAATGGTTAGTTCACCCCAAAATTGTATTCTCTCATTATTTACTTACCCTCATGCCATCCCAGATGTGTATGACTTTCTTTCTTCTGCAGAACACAAACAAATATTTTAGAAGAATATATCAGCTATGAAGGCCCATACAATGCAAGTAAATGGGTGCCAAAATTTTGATGCTCCAAAATCCTCACATGGGAAAAATAAAAGTACTTCAGAGGATTTTGGTGGTTAAATACATATTTTCTGAAGTGATTTGAGAGGTGTGGGTTAGAAACAGATCAATATTTTGGCACCCATTCACTTGCATTGTGAGGACCTACAGAGCTGAAATATTCTTCTAATTATCTTAATTTGTGTTCTGCAAAAGAAAGAAAGTCATACACATCTGGGATGGCATGATGGTGAGTAAATCATGGGATAAATTTTATTTTGTGGTGAACCATCCCTTTAAGAGATGCACTAGTGACCAAATGTAGAACTAGTGACCAAGACTAGAGGCCATGGTTTTTGTAGCCTCGTTGCTAGTGCCTTTGACTCCCATGCCAGGAATCACTGCCCGGCGCAGGTAGGACCGGTGACACTCAAATAAGTTTGCAAATGAAGCTGGTTATATAATGAAACATACATATAATGCTTTAAAGTCATGGGCTACAGTAAAAGTGGTTTGATGTCCTATAGTGCGAGGACCAGTTTGTGAACTGACAAATTACTGATAATTTGTGTTAAGGGAATAAAATTCACTATTGTTGTAGCACCTCTAGTGTTCGTTTAATCAGGAAACTTTTGCGGTACATACAATGAGCCACGTAAAAATCATTTAGCAAAAATGTAAGTATAGTAACGCGATTTTATAAGACCAGGAGTCTCTTTGGCTCCAGGATCCAACTGCCCAAGCCTCTAGTACTGCTATTATTTCGTTAGCCTGCTTCGCAGTCAGGGAATTTATAGAATAAAACTGCATAGAATGGGAAGCTAAAGTGGATAATTTGATTTATTCCATTGTCTGCTTGGCTGAGATTCCTAATGTGAGATAAAATCAAACTATTTATTTGTTCTGTGATAAAAACCCTTTTTTGTGTTTGAAATCAGAACGTGCCTGTTTGTCTTCTACCTTACCAGGCACAGGAGTCTTTAGGAATTGTGGGACAGCATTAACACACATATTTCATCTTTTTTTAAATTAAATAGTTAGATGTCTTATGTATACACGATGAGATCAGGTTTACAATTTTTCCTACTAGCATCGCACTGTATATGCAGCAATAGATGCACATGTAATTTAAAGTTCAACGAGTTTGCTCGTACTGAGTATACTGAGAGACTTATGATAATCATGGGGATCTATTACTAGTTGCAATGACGTTGACACTGTAAAGCAGCAAGTGACAAGTAAGAAAATTATATTTACAGGGTCACAAACTGAACAAACTAGAGAAATTTCCATAATATTTAAGTATCCAGTCAAAGGAATCAATAACAATGAGTGTTCACAGAAAAAGTTTCCCAACAAATGAGGTATATGCAGTTTGTTGGGAAATAATTTGTCAGGTTTTCAATTGGTCTAATTGGAAAACACAATTTTTCCCCTCTTCATCTCATTTTCTTGTAAAATTCCTAAAAGCTAAATTGAATATATTCCTTAATATTCCATTTTATCCAAATCAGATTGTTCCAGAATCAAGTTGGAATAACATAGAAGTCTCCAACCAGAGTAGACTACAGATAGGAGAGCCGACTAGGAGGAGATCAACTGAAAAATAGGTTTGACCACTGAACAAAATACACCTTGCCTGCAAGTTTTTTTTTCGGTGCTAGCTTCATCTTCCCTTCCAGTCTCCCGTCACTGTCTGAGACTACTGATGCTTTAATCTGATTCTGCCATTTCTTCCAGCAAAACAGTTTTCCTTGTTTTCAGCAGGTAGACCTCATTGCCTGTGTGCATCTCCACGCATCTGTGTTTCAGCTGAGGATAATACCCTGTTTGGCCCATAGCTGTTATCCCTGGGATTTCGCAGAAGGAAGGGTTAGCTGAGGATGGTTAGAGGGGGAGCAGAAGAAACAGGGATGGAGTCGGAAACTTCACTTCTATTGATGTCAGATGGCAGACGACTGCTTGATGCTGTGGAAACTGACCCGTGTTGGAGATGTGGGAATGGACATGGCCCGTGCCACTCGTGCTCGAATGGAGTGCTTATCCTGCCAGCGATGCCACCGTTTACGAACAGCTGAGCGAACCTACGGACAAAGAAAGATATGAGGTGAATGCTGACGTCCCCTAGTGTCGCCTCACTCAACACAATGTCTCGTTTCCTCCATTAGGGAACGGAGGATACAACAGTAACCTAGATGTTTAAAGTTGTTGGACATTAATTGTTTTTGCCGCTCTACTTCACAATGCCCAAAACATGCCAACAAAGAGCAGCATATATTTTCTGTCAAATGTCACCTGTCATGCTAACTGTCCGAGAGTTGGCATTAAAATTAACCTTGTCAAATATCCTACAATCCTTTTGTTCTTCAGACACAGCTCAATGTGCTCATCCTATTCACGTTTAATAAATACATCCAAATTCTGATTCATAGAAACAAGTTGCAAGTATTACCTGGAACACACACTCCTGAGGCATCAGATACTGCTGCTTGTGCAAGCACTCATCAATATGTGTACACCAAAGGCACCATCTAGCATCAGTTTCCAATGTATCCAGCAAGGGCATTGCTTTCAACAAGATACCATTGGTGCAGTAGACTGACACGAAGAGCATCAGAGTTTTATCATTGTGAAATTATATTTTGGGGAACAATTTTGTCATCGTGATATGTTGGGGTACGATTTTAATTTAGTTTGAATTGAGCAACATTTAATTACAGTGGTTAATGTTCAATCAGCAACAAGTTTGCAGTGGTTAAAGTTGTTTTCTGTAAACATCCTGCTCTGCTGAAGTCACCAAATTCGGTTGTATTCCATGTCTTCCGATTGCTTTTTGTGAAGAACTGACCCAAGTTTAATTTTTATTGACTGATCACGGTCCCCCCACATCCACCGTTTAACATCTTGCTCTCGACTCATTCTAACACATTAAATAATTGCCACCTCGAAAGCATTACGACACAGGCTTGACAGCAGATATGTCAGATGCCATTGCTCCCGTGTGTCTCGTGACCGATTGCGACAAGCTCTAGTTCAGATGTTTCTTTTGAATGAGATGTGATTGGAGGAGCTCCTGGCTAAGGCTAAGATTTTCAGTGATTAAAACCTATATAATAGTGTAATGTAATTCAAATTATTGCAACTAAATTGACCTGTATGTTACATGTTTTATATTGTTGATAATTGGTTAGGTTTAGGAATGCGTTTGGGGCCGTAGTGTTTTATATATATATATATATATATATATATATATATATATATATATATATATATATATATATATATATATATATATAAAATAAATATGTGTGAACCTGCATATCTGTGTGAGTAAATGTGTGAGTGCTTGTATGTGTGTCACAGAAAAGAGGTATTAATTACAGGAGGCCAGAGAAAAAACTCATGGAGAATGTACCATGAGGTGGCATTTTGTGCAAAACCTGATGACCATGTTACCCAGCATGAGAATTAAGAATGTTCCAAATAGCATATTGTATGCTTCAATGGATGTAAGAATATCTGTCCTGAGCTCATAGTCAATGACACTTAGAAATAGTGCCAAATCTTAAATATTTCCTCTTCATTTTACATCAAAACTTTTAGTTCTACATTTTAAAGAATCCTAAAAACTTGATGTTGCTTTCAAGGTTTAAATAAAAAAGTCCCAGATTTTCATTGTGGTCTCAGAATTCTGGGCCCCACTGTACAGCATATAACACATAGATGGAGAAGGAAATCTACAGACATGGACAGTAGATGGAGCTAGTATAAATCTGGATTTATAGGACCGGTCAAAGGCCGACAGTAAAGATCCGCCCTCAGCAAAATCAACATTTTAATTTCACCAATGTGATATATGTCACCAATGAAACAGTACATCGTTTGCATACTCAGTTTGGTACCATAGCAACCAGGGAGCCCTCTTCCTAACAACCAAATCTATGGCATTTCTGTAAGCTATGCCGTCAGAAGTTGCAGTTTTTACAATTGTCTGACAACTAAAATGCCAAACACAGTTAAAATACTGTACATAGGAGGTTACTAGTCCCTTCAGTGGTTAATTGAAGTATCAAGAGAGCTTTAGACAGTAATTCAGAGGGGGCGTTTTGTTTAATCAATGTGGCGGCTCTTCAAAAGAACAGTCTGAGCTCTTTATAATGCCTCACTTTTCGCAAATCAATAAGATAGATTTCAGAGTAAACATTTAAACAATCTCTCTGTCTCCACCTCATTCAATAGACTTTATAGGAGGACGGGTCTTCAGAGAAGTTGACAGAGAAAAATCTGCCGTTGCTCAAATGCAATGTTAATAACCTACAGCTTCCACTCCTGTTGCTCTCTCTCGCCAGATGGCGTTTTTGATTCCGAGTCACCAAAGCTTGTGTAAACAAGCGCGTCTGTGCTGGAATTTTAACTAGTAAACACTCCACAAGCCACTGAAGTAGATAAATGTTTAAATAACTAGCTCTGTCTGTTTACTTCATAATCTGAGTCACCATGACTCACAAGTGAAAGAGGATGAAATATTGAACAGATCATTATTGTATCAGGTGTATACCAACTGCATCAAGTACTAAAATAATTTTAAGATGCTGTCCAATAAGAATCTAACATATCTAACAGCATTAGATCAGTGCCAATTTATTTAAGACTACATGGGAAGCACAGTTTCAACTATTTTTCAACAATTTACAATGCCCAATTCCCACTACTTAGTAAGTCCTCGTGGTTGCGCAGTTACTCGCCTCAATCTGGGTGGTGGAAGACAAGTTTCAATTGTCTCCGCTTCTGAGACAGTCGATCTGTGCATCTTATCACATGGCTCGTTGAGAGCGAGAACCCCTAATCGAGACCACAAGGAGGTTCCCCATGTGATTCTAACCTCCCTAGCAACCGGGCCAATTTGGTTGCTTAGGAGACCTGGCTGGAGTCAATCAGCACGCTCTGGATTCAAACTTACGACTTCAGGGGTGGTAGTCAGCATCAATACTAGCTGAGCTACCCAGGCCCAGACTTCTTGAATTAAGGCAAATGTAGTATTTATGAGGCATTTGCAGATGTATGGTGGAATTTAAAAACCGGAAACAACAGGAAAATCTAAATTACATATATGTCAGGAGTTGTTATTCAGAATTATTTCAGATTTGCATTCACTTGCGTGAATTTGTGTTTTCATACAGTTTGAGAAGTATAGAAATTATACAGAAACTAAAGAGCACTGTTACATAAATCTACCTGTCTAATGTTGGCTTCAAGAGTTGAGTTTACATGTATGTACTCAACTCAACTCTTGAAGCCAACATTATATTTTATTCCTTAAAATGGAATTGAGTTTGTTAAGACTTGCAATTAAACATTTAAAACCATAACAGGTCTATATGCAAGGTAAATAAAGGAAATAAAATAATTCTCATTAAATCCAACCGACTATCACATTGGAAAAAATCTGATACATGTCTGATTTAGTTCCACATATGAAAGTAGCTAAAATCGTATCATCCAATGAATTTGGGCCACATTTAACTGTGGTGTGAACATAGCCATAGGGTTACACTGAACTGATCTAAAGTCAGTACTTATGCATTTGTCACTATTTATTTAACAATGGCTAGATTACAATATTAGAAGAGCAAGTGGTCTTGGCCCCTATACCAGAGCACGACGACCCATGCACACCATAAATTACTAGCCCATTTCCGAGAGGGTCAAAGGTTAAACTACACAGTAGATCAAAAACTCTGGTGCTGCATGTAATTAACCTCTGTGCTGTGTGTTGATTGGGAAGGATTCAGAGGATAAGCACAGGAGGTCAAACTGATGTCAAGTGATGAAAAATCAATCTAGTATTTCATACAAACATCTGACAACCAATGCAATTTTGAAGCTTTAAAGCATTTAAGACTATTTCTCTGTATTTCCTTAAAAGTTTAAAACCCCTTGGGTCAGTGATTGCTGACAAAAATAATTTAAAAATACAGCTTTGAGAGCTTTTGCTGAATATAATCCCTGACATTAATTTCTCTCTGAGCTCACACAAGCACAAAAAGGGCTAACTGTGACTTCCTATGAAGTATACAATTATAACTGAGGCTGTGTATGTGTGAGACTATACTGGAGCTGCCACAGTAGTTCTCTGTTTTTAGAATTTCATTTAATTATGTAGAATTAATTTATACAAGATAATCAACTAAATGTTGGGTCAAAACCATTTACATGTTTATAACTTTATAGAATCTCTATATCCCTTTATATATTTTATAAAGATGTAAGCTTTATGTCACAATTAAAAGGAAAAGTTCACCCAAAATGAACATTCTTTCATCATTTACTCATCCTCATATTGTTACAAACCAGGATGACATTCTTCCTCCCATAAAACTCATAATAATATATTTTGAACAAAGTCAGAGCTGCTATTCTCCATACAATAAAAGCATTTTGTGACCAGGGGCTGTCAATATCCAATAAAGTAACATATTGTGCGTTATATTCCAAGTCATATAATAGCTTTGTGTAACAAACAGATTGATATTTTAGATGTTATTTCCTGATAATGTTCCCCTCCGCCGTATCTCCCAAATATGATTAAATTTTGGCTCAAAAACAGTTATTAAATAATGAAAGCTGAGCTCAACCTTTAGTGGTTCTTGCATGTGAGATGCCCCACAATGTATGATTGTATGATGCAATGTGAATGAGATTTGAGAGCTAGGATGCAGGACTTAAACTTGAATTTTGTTCCTCACACAAAGCTAAATAAATAGTTTCAACCAGTGAGCAATCTCAGCAAACGGTGATATTCATGGTGAAAAAAGAAACAACAGGTTGAATAAAAATCTCTCATTTTCTCTCACAACTCCATTGTACTATTTTGCTTCCAAGCCAGACCATTTCTCTGTTGTCCTTTTGACTTTGAATAACTTGTGCCAATGGTTTGTTATAGCAGCTGTAATTTGGTAGCATGGCTTTTTAGTTCTGAGCATACTTTGTGGAGCCAAGTTGGAGCCAAGGGCACCTTTTGAAGTATCATAGCAGCGATGGCGTTGGTATTTTTTGGATTGACTTGCAACTCAAAGAGCAGGGTCTCTTTCATATGTACCGAGAACAGATCAATGTTATCGCTCGACTTTAAACAATACTGCATACACTGCTTTGCTTGTGAATTCTGATATCTACATCTGTGATTCAGAGTGACCTTAGACGATGCACCACACTTTTCTGCTTCCCTTGGACTTGTTCGTTACTAAATGACAAACAAAATAGTCCAATCTGATCCAAGATCCACGGCACCTGTAAGTATTCGTTTTCTTGGGAGATCAACTTGATGTGTGAGATGGGTTTGAATTTGCGATCTGGGCTTGACACTAAAGAGGAATACTATGACTGGAATTCACAAAGGTTTACTGCCCTTTTCAAAGGGCATGTAATACAAGCCAGATTTAGCCCTTTCAGGAATGAATATTTTATGAGCGAAGTCTGTTTTTATAGATATTGATGGCCAAAAGGCTGGTTTTGGGTGAACTGAGAGTTAAGAGATGGGGATCTCAATGTGATTCTATTTTGGGCAAGTCTGATAGGGCAGCTATGGCTGAAGAAATCTGAATTGCCCAAAATATTCAGACTGTATGTGTTGCAGTTCAAAGTACAGACCCATCACTTAGAAAGGATTTTTAGCACTATATGCTTTCAAGAGTCAAAAAGAGGGTATATTAGTGCTGAGGGCAAAAACAGAAGCAAGAGAGGGGAAAAAAAGTGATTTCTTACCTCACTGTTCAAAAAGCAGTAGAAGACCGACACAAAGAAGCCCTGCAAAGAGAACAAAAGAAAGTTCAAGCATCGCTTGATAAGAAAAAAATGTAAATACCAAAAACCTGCTTTTCCAAAAAAACGGTCAAGTTTCGATTTTAGCAGTTACGTACTTAGAGTCAATGTGAAACAACTTTTACAACAAATTTTACTTCCGTAATCTGACATTTTCAGAGTGAAACAGGATAATAAATATGAATCTATCCATCGGGCATTGACTGGACCAAGAAAAATTGATGTTACAACACAGAAAAGAAGGGGTTGAAAAGTAAGAGGGATTTGTGACATCAAACACAAAGGGATGTCAATTCAAAAGTGGAACAATTTATTACATTATATTTTAATAAAATATTCTGAAGATAATTTTTTTGTTTACTTGGAATAATGCGCACTGATGAATTGGGTGCAATAAGGAATGTGCATTAAAAAAGGTAAACAGGTTCAAATTAGTTTTTAATTGATCAATAATATTCAAACTATGCTTAACTATACTACCAATCCCTTCATTTGTAGCATTAACAATGCAAAGTTCCTTTTCTAGAGTGATATCATGGACTCATGCCACATTAAACATATCACATGAATAATTTTAGCTCTGCTGAAATTGTCGACTGTCAATCAGAAATTAATCAATTCTCTATCAATTTAAATGCTGCTTGTATCAGGATCACATTAACAACATGAGTTAGCAAAAAAGCTAACGCTGAATGTTAACATCTTATTTTTGAATGACCTTCAAGAAGGAAGTGGAAAGTCTGTGTGAATTACATCATCGCTGATACCATTCCACTTGGACAAATAAATAAATAAAAAAAAAACACATGAAAGACATAGCCTATCACAAACACAGTCAAGATTAATATGTATTTGATTTTATAAAGGAGACAACCAATACAAGGCTTCTCCACTTTTAGTATCACTCATTATTGTGTAAAATGCATAAGCTTATCTGAGATGAATATTTTTAAAGACCCCATGAAATTGCTTGACAAACACAATTTTCTGTCCTGTGTGTATTTTCTGAAACAGGAAACAAGACGTTTGGGCATGGGCTCATTCCTTTAGTTAAAAAAAAAAAAAAAAAGCAAATAATCTTTAGTTACATTCAAGTTTAGTTAAGGGATGAGACAATCTCATTCTAGAGAGCATTTCATTGGACAAAATTAAGTGCAGCATGAGTTATCAATATTTTTAGTCTGTTTTCCCAGAAAAAAAGACTAATAATTTGGTTTACTTTAATTAAAAAAAGCAATTTTTTTGTCAACTTTTAGGAGTACACTAGCTGTAGATTCCAAAACTAAAAGCTAAAAGCCACAAAACTCCAATCTTGATTTCATGGAGTCCTTAAAGGTTTGAATAGGACTGTCTCCAGACCAAAACACTAAAACATGTTTGCCTAACGTGAGTACACTAACATTCAGTTTCCCCATAGATAAGTCCGTCATTCCCATGGGGAGTGGGACAGCTGTGGGAGACAGATGAATTTGTGGAAAACAAGGCTTGAACATGAGTGAGACCCCTCGGGTCACGCCAGGAAACAAATGGTGCAAATCAGGGGATAGAGTTGACCTTGTGTGCTTTGGAAGACACGGCTGACTTTGGATTGCTGTGAGAAATTGACGACTAGGAAATGGAACAAGGATTTCCAAATATGTGGGTGAAGCTTAATAGGAAACTAAACCTTAACAACATATTTAGTTATATGCATTGGCTGATCAGTTTGTAAAAAAATAACACAAATAAAAATAAATAAATAAAAATACTTACTGTAAGTACAACAATCTTTACTTTTGTAAACGTACCTTTTTGTATTTCATAGCTTTTTTCCTTTGTTGTGTAATTTGATTTTCAATTTTAATTTAGTTTTAGTTGTTCCTAAATAGGTTTTATTCCATTTTATTTTTTTTGTGGTTTTTAATAAATGACTAGCTTTAATTTTGTTTTGATTTCTTTTCTGTATTAGCATTTGTAATGCTAGATTCAGAGATGAAAAAAGTGCATATTTTATGACACAAAACCAAAATCTGCCTAGGATAACAAACAAAACTTTATCAAAGAAGTGGTTGGTTAGATGGCCGGGTCAGGGTGTGTATAAATGGGTGGTTATTTTGACCAAATACACTGATAAGTCCATCTATGGTTAAATCAGACAATACATAATTATTTGAAAATTTGAAATCAAAAGTTATTTTCTCTGAAATTTGTACTGTAGAGTTTCCACAAAAATTTTTATGCACATTTAGAGTGTCAGTATTTTTAAACTTTGCAAACTTGAATTTTATTTTATTTTATTTAAAACTGAAGTGTGTAATTTCATTAGTGCCACCAAAAGGAATGCAAATTTTTTCCCCCAAATATTCCCAGTCCCACTCTAAACTCGTGCCATTGGTAAAGCTGTGTCAGGCATGGACCACTCAAAAAAAAACAGACACATTGTTTACAATTTGAGTAAATTAGCCTAAAAATGGCTTACTTTTTGTTATTTAGTAAATGGCATACAGCTGTGTTCATATATTAAGCTTTTAAGGAGAAAGTAACATAAAAAAATTCATTGCTGTATTTATTTTTTTATACTTGTTGATCACATCTACAAAAGTTGGAAAAAAGTGGGTTGTCTCACCTGAAAGGACTCTAGGAAAGAGTTGAAGTAGATGAAGACAATCTGTGAGATCTCATCTTCGCCAGGGTTGACGAAAAAAAGCATGTAGGTAATGCCCAGCAGAGGCAGAAGAACCAGAGTGGCTTTCACTGCTTTTCTGTTTTGACCAGAGGCAAAAAGACGAAAATGAATCAAACAAAACATTCAATTAACAAATCATGCCGATAGAAAATCACAATATTAAAATTGTAAACTGCATTTTCCCTGAGATTCAAACCCATGACCTTGGTGTTGATAGCACCATCTGAGCTACAGGAACCCTACATGATTATTCCTCATATTCTACATGGAATTCCTCCATTGCACACACATATGAAGATATGCAGCAAGGATGGCTGATGGCGGTTCCAACGTCTGTACAGAACTATAATGGGTACATAGCACCTATGATGAGAAGAACCAGGTATGCTTGAGGTCAGTATTAGGCAAATTACTACCTGTTTATTGGTCTGTTTAGTCTTTGGTCCATGCTATGGTCATATATCAATCAAACCGCCCCAGAGTTCATTTGGAAGTGGACTGAGACCCACTATTCAGGTACTTCTGCTTGTTTGGTGCGCACCAAGGTTCGGGTGGCAGCGTTCACAGGCACAAACCGAGCAATCATACCAGAGTTAGTTTTAATCGAACCAAACCTGCCAAGTATGAACACCCTTATTTCTTGTTGTATCAGACTCTAAATAAGCAATGGAAATATGGTCAATCCTTGACCTTAGGAAATTCTGCTATTTTGCCTTAGCGAATATTCTCTACATCCGCATACTGAAATACTACAAATGATATTGTTTCATTTGGGCATACAAATGTGTTGGATGTGCCATGTGATTGGTAAATGCTGTTCCCTTATGTAGCATATATAATTGCTGCAATTGTATGTAAAAATAATGGACCAGTATCAGAAGATCTTAGTTCAGCTCAAGGAGGAAGAGGTGAAGTTCAATGAACACAGACTCAAGGCTGCAGTGCAATTGTGAATTGTATTAGACAGATAAGACAATAAACATTTACAATATTTACACGTGCACATAGATAATATTCAGTTCAAAGTTATTGATGAACATACAACAATGTCAGAATTCATTCGATAATCAGTGCTTGAAGCCGCAGCAGTTCACGACACACAACTCTTAACAGGCAAAGTCCAATGAGTCCATGATGGAATAGTCCATGAAATAAACATGAATGTGTGCAGGTGTGAATATGTCTAAAGGTGTGTGCAGGTGTATCTAACGAAGCAGCTGCAGCGCCTCCTACCACATCGGCAGATGCATGCACTCCAAAGCATCAGTTTTGGCCTAGTGGCTCGCCATCCATATACAGAACCTGGCCTGTACAAAACAGGACCAATTAATAATTAACACTGGTTCTAAGCATCACAACTATATCACCATAATCATAATACCATAAAGTCATCATATTATCATAATCAATCTCAGTTCATTCACTTCATCATGTACATGATTCAATTTAAATACTGCATATAGCAATATAAATAATTTAACAATCAGCAAGAGTACTCTCATAAATAGACAATATTATCAATAATAGCTTCAAAATACATCTCAGAATCAAAGTGGATGACAACTTCATAATTCAACATCAACATTAAGATTACGATTAATTAATGCATTGTTCATATAAATAAGCACAGTATATAGTCAGATTCATTACAGTTCAAACAAATACAGCCAGCGCCAGCACCGGCTAACAAATCCATATACAATACACTATCAGCGCCATATAATACAAACAAAGACACTCACCATTTCCCGTATCATTAAGTCACTCAAACAGCAGTCAATGAAATGGTAGAGGCATCTAAAAAGTTGGCGGGTATAACAGTTAAACCGGCAGTCTAATGAATAAAAGGTTTACAGGGCTAAACGCCTACCTGCAGCAGCTCAACACACCGGCTCCCACACACACACACCAAACAACAGCGCGCGGCCATATTTAAAGGAAAATTACGCAACTGTGTGTCAAGTCTCGCGATACTATCACAGAGTCTCGCGACAACGCGAACACAGTGCGGAGCCGCGAGAAGTGAACAAGGGCGGAAAACACCTGTGTTACACCCTCCCCCCTCAAATCATGCACGTCCCCGTTGCATAGGAACTGCAGAAGTATTACAATTTAGGAACAGAGTCTGCTGCAACGGTTTAACTAAGGGCCTCTGTATAAACATTAGACAAGCTATGAAAAAGAGTTTGAACGACTGAAATGAATGGGTTGCCCAATACTGCATATTGAAGGCATTGAAGGGGTTGACGCTGCCGCCCTGAACGTCTGGGTACTACATCAGATCCCAATATATCACTGGGGACAGTAACAGAACTATGAACAATAGGACCCACAGATGACTCAGATTGAACCGGCTCACGAGCTTCAACCTCAGGTTCCAGAAGCACTTCAGCTTCAGGCACATTGACAGTTATTTCTTCCACAGGAAATTCCAATTCTCCTCCCACAGGTAGCTCCAGCTCTCCTGTAACATGTTCGGTTATCGGTTCAAGTAGAGGATTTCCAGGTTCTTCCACTTCAGTCTCTTCCACAGGAGTTTCTACCTCGCATCTGGACATGGATGAATCTTCACCAGTGATTGGCCAGGACTCTTCAACTTCAGGTAAGTGGCCTTCAAATGAGGTTGCAATTGAAGGTCTTAATGCAGGGCTTTGTGGAAAAGATGGAACAGAATCAGCGTCACTTGGGGCTGTTGGCAATGTCGACCTCACAACGTCACCGGTCGTTGGTTCATGTTCACATCCATTCGCTCTTTCCACACTGAACTTCATTGGGAACTGAGGAAAACTCCCAAGGATGGTAAGTTCAGCATCCTCTGTATCCTCATCCTCAAAAATATCAACCTGGTCAGTGCAGTTGCAACTCTGGCTGCGAGTATGGGGTTTTTGAACAGGAAAATCTTCTGGAAAATCCTCCGTAGCAGAAGCCGATAGGAAACCACAGGGTAAGAGCAGATCACGATGGAGTGTGCGATTAGGTCCCCCCCGGTCTCTGGTCTCACAATGTAAACTGGAAGATCCCCGGCACGTTTCACAACCACATACACCTCTTGTTCCCATTTGTCTTCGAGCTTGTGTTTCCCTCGGATTCTGACATTCTGAACCAGTACTCGGTCACCAACATCCAAGCTTGCAGGTTTTACACGCTGATCGAACCGACTTTTGTTCCTTTTAGCTGACTTCTGAGCATTCTGACATGTAAGCTTGTAGCTCTCCTCGAGACGTGATCTCAAATCCCTCACATACTGGGAGTGCGAGGGAGATGGAGAATCACGGACTGGCAACCCGAAAGCTAAGTCAACCGGGAGCCGTGGCGATCGACCAAACAGGAGTTCATAAGGTGTGAACCCCGTTACTTCATTCCGTGTGAAATTATACGCATTAACAAGAGGTTTAACGTATTCCCTCCACTTAGCTTTCTGCTTACTCTCGAGAGTTCCCAGCATGTTTAACAGCGTCTGGTTAAAGCGCTCGACAGGGTTGCCCCTGGGATGGTATGGCGTGGTCCAAGTTTTCTTGATGCCGGCTACATCGCAGAGCTCTTTAATCAGCTTAGACTCAAAGTCTGGCCCTTGGTCAGAATGTAAGCGTTCTGGAATGCCATAGCAAACCATGAAGTCGTTCCACAGACACTTTGCCACAGTTTTGGCCTTCTGGTTCGCAGTTGGAATAGCGACTGCAAATTTGGTGAAGTGATCAGTAAGTACCAAGATGTTCTTGGTGTTGCTGCTGTCCGGCTCAAGGGTTAGAAAATCCATACATACTAGTTCCAAAGGACGACTGGTTTGAATATTTACTAAAGGAGCTGCCCTTTCAGGAAGAGCCTTACGTCTTATACACCGACCACAGGTTTTGATGAAGTTCTCAACATTAGCGGCCATTTTTGGCCAGAAGAACCGCTGCCGCACCAAGTCCAGGGTTCGCTCTATGCCCATGTGCCCCATATCACTGTGGAGACTCTTCAGGATGGTAGAACGCAACACTGGGGGCAGAACAAGCTGAAGGACAAGTTTATCTTCGTCCTGTCTTCTCTGGTATAAAACTCCATCTTCCAGCTCCAACCGATTCCACTCCCGTAACAACAATGGGAGCTCAGGAAGTTCCTCTCGCACAGTGGAAGAAACCTTTTCTCCTGTCTCAAGCTGGTAGATGATTTCTCGAATTGCTGGGTCGGCATGCTGCTCCTCTTTCAGGTCAGCGTGTGTCAGAGGGGAAATAACAGGAAGGCCATGTGACTCTTCCTCGGCAAAACAGTCAGGAATAATATTAGTATGGACAGAAAGAGACTCCACTAAGGTCACATCAAGCTGAGTGTAGTCAGCAGGACAGCATGATCTGACAAGACTGCTCTGACAAATAGCAACCACAATGTCGGGGGAGATTTCTACAGCTTCACCGGGGTCACACAGTTGCCCCGCTAGGCGATTCACAAGTTCCCATTCTTCACAGCTTGTAGCCTTATTTGGCACTTCTCCATGGTAACGTCTGGACAGAGCATCAGCATCAAAGTTGTGTTTGCCAGCGCGGTACTGCATCTTAAAAGAATACGTTGACAATGCAGCTAGCCACCGGTGGCTTGTGGCATCCAATTTTGCTGAGGTCAACACGTATGTAAGAGGATTGTTGTCCGTAATAACCATGAAGTCAGCACCATAGAGATAATCATGGAATTTCTCTGTGACACTCCATTTTAAGGCCAGAAACTCAAGTTTGTGTGCCGGATATCGAGATTCACTCTGCGATAAGCCTCGGCTGGCATAGGCGATAACCCGGAGTTGATCATCCTGTTCTTGGTATAGAACAGCTCCCAATCCGATTATGCTGGCATCTGTGTGAAGGATGTAGGGCAACTTCGGATTGGCGAACCCAAGAACAGGAGCAGAGGTTAGCTTAGAAATTACTGTGTCAAAAGCAGCTTGACAGTCAGACGTCCATCTCTCCCCAAAGAACTGCTTCGGGTCCAGGAACTTTCCAGCAGGACTTTTATCTTTGATAGACCGACAGATGGGTGCATAGCCTCTAGTAAGGCCATTGAGAGGTTTTACTATGGTGGCATAATCCTTGATGAACCTCCGATAGTATCCTGCAAACCCTAAGAAGGACCGTAGCTCTTTAAGATTTCGGGGGACTGGCCAGGATTTGAGGGCGGATATTTTTTCAGGATCCGTTTCAACGCCCTTCTCGGACACGACATGCCCAAGGTAACGTACACTGGACTGGAAAAATTTGCATTTTTCAGGGGACAGCTTTAAGCCGAATTCCTTCAGACGGGTAAGTACTTTGAGTAAACGCTTCTCATGTTCCTCTAATGTGTCAGAGAAGATAATGATGTCATCTAAGAATACAAGAGCTTCCTTGAGATTTAAATCCCCCATACACTTCTCCATAAGTCTCTGGAATGTACTTGGAGCATTCGTAACGCCTTGCGGCATCCGATTCCATTCCCAGAAATCCAGCGGTGTGACAAATGCGGTTTTAGCCTTATCGGCTTCACTAATTTGAATCTGATAATATCCAGACTTTAGATCCAGAACCGTGAACCATCTGGAACCCGTTAATGCTGAAAACGACTCTTCAAGGTTCGGCAGGGCATAGGCGTCTTTCACTGTTTGTAAATTTAATTTACGATAATCAATGCACAACCTAACATCGCCATTCCGCTTCCGAACCACCACAATTGGAGAAGCAAATGGTGACTCTGACTCCCGGATGATGTCAGCTTCAAGCAGATCCCGCAAATGGCTTCGAACAGCTTCAATATCGCGGGGATGGATAGGCCTAGCTCGAAGCTTGAAAGAGGTTTCATCGTGGAGCTTGATATGGTGTTTTACTTGGTTCGTACAGCCGAAATCAAGGTCGTGGTAAGAAAACACTTCAGGCATTTGGTTGAGCTTGGAAGTTACTCGCTCCTTCCATTCAGATGGGATAGGTGATTCTCCAAAATTTAACTCCAAAGTACTTCTGTGGGAACCTCCTTGGACTGGAGAAGCATTTACGGTGTGCTGGGCCAGGATGGTAGGTGATGTGCCAATATCAGCAATTACTGTCATTGGTGGAATGAGAACATGTTGTTCAGACTTGTTCATAATGAGAACAGGAACCTTATAGGGAGCATGAATTGGAAGTGTGATGAGACATCTCTGGACGCATAGCCCACCTGGAAGAGGTGATATGGGGTGTTCAATCACAGCCCATTGAACTGTAGTTGGACTGTCTACTCTGGCCGAGCCTTCTAGAACAATGGTCTGACCAGAAGGAATCATGACTGGTATCTCGCTCAACAAATTCACGGTGCCTGCTTGACCCACCTGGCTTTGTTGGTGCTTCAGTTGTAGGAGCTTTAGGACTGCACAGTACCCTTGGGCCGTAGGTTGAAAATTAGAGATGTCACTGCTAGTGTATCGCTCATATAAAGGCTCCAGAGTATTCATGCCGACAAGCACAAATGAAGAACCCTCAGGATGGCCATCAGGTACAACCAAGGCAAGAGTCAGTACATCAAATTCTTCTCCCAAGAACTCTTTGTGAAAGCCTATTGTCATCTCTACATACCCCAGGTATGGCACTGATTGACCAGCAGCACCCTCCACTTGGAGTAAGTTGTAAAGTGACTTCACAGGGTGATTGCTAAGACTCTGGTTGTAAAAAGAGACTGGAATCGTGGTGACCTGCGAGCCAGTATCCAAAAGGCAATGATAGTCCTGTCCAGCAATCTGGATGACTGCAGAACTTTTTGAGCCCACCAGGCCCTTTGGAATCTGTATGTTTGCATTCTTTATCTGGGGCTGTGACACTTCTGCACACTTGACAGTCTTCTTTCTTTCCCTGGGACGGATTTGATCCCTTCTGGCCCCTGTCTGTCCCACAACAGGAACCAGACTCAGTTTAAATGGACGGAGTTGGAAGGGTTTTGTTGGTTGCTAGTGAACTGTTTCCTTTTACGAGCAACCAGGGAAGAATTGGGTTCATTCTCACACTGGGGACGGATGTGGCCATCCTCACCACACTGAAAACAATAACCAGGTTTGGCCTGAGTAGGTGTGGATCGACAAAGCTGCTGATTGGTGGCCCTGGCATGTGGCTTACTGTAGGTGGAAGTCTTGGGGATAGCACTGGTCTTTGACTGGCTGGTCGTTAGCATAGCTAACTGTCGCTGGACATCAGCTAGTTGTTGAGTCAGTTGCTGGGTGATGTTAACCAAAGCGGTAACGGTGGCCCCATCTTCAGGATTAACACGTGCAAACTGGGCATGAGATGTAACTTTCTGCCGTGTAGAACCCAGATATTGCTTCATTCGATGTGCTTTTGCTGCCTCTCGGTCCTCTTCAGTGCGCAAGAGGAGCAACAGCTCAGCAAAAGTGGGTGGACAAGTCTTCTTTTGTTTTAGCTGGAGCTCAGCAATCAAAGAATTGTCCCAGCATCCACGACAGAACTGGTTCAACAAATGCCGATCTACTTCAGACTCTATGACTCCTCCCCTTTTCATGGCAGAATTCAGGGCAACCTGGAGCCGTTGGAGGTAGGCAGATGGTTTCTCACCAGCATCCTGAAATGTGTCCATGAATCTAGCAAACAGTTCATCCCCATCTTGCACAGTAGCATATGCAGAGTCAAGAGTGTCTAGATACACTATAGGCAGTGTGCTGGAACTCAATTGCTTGACCATATCTGCTGCTGGAGGAAGGAGGCTCTCCACTATCCTCCTGGAGCGATGGAGGTCGGATACAGATGGATCCTTCAACAGCAGTTCTACTCCTGACCGCCAGGTGTCATAGTCAGACTCATGAGTAGGTCTGGGAAGTCGACCTGAGAAAACCCTGATCCTCTGGTGATGTACTGCACTCTCCTCATTTTTTACAATGTGCTCTACTATGTAGCGCTGAACCTAAGGTGTATGGACGTCAATGCTGGCAGTTGAATGTCTCATCCCCGGCTGCATAGGATCAGAAGGATCAATGCGGGGCTCAGCGACTGACCTGAAAGCAGCAGTGTCCACAAGGGAAACAGGAATGACTGGTGGAAACCAAGTTAATGGCTTCACTGATGGCTTTGGCAGCGTGGGCAACTCAGTACTTGGTGGATCTTCCACATGAGCTCGGAGACCGAAAGTCCAATCTGAGACATCATTGTTTTAAGCACTTCAGTGTAATCCACCCCAGTTAATTTGGCTAAATTCTGTAAATCAGACAAATACAACATAGTTTTAGCCTTAGCAATGTGATCTGTACAAACAGAAGATAGCTCCAAAATGCAACATCTATGTGTCTTTTTAGCCGAGACCCATGTGTATGGTAAAATGGGACGTAGCGCTTCCAAAGCTGCACCACTAGTAAATTCAACAACAAGCACACCATCATACTCAGATTCAGTCTCAGAAATTTTCTCAATCTCATTGACTGAACCATATTGGCTTAGAAACTCAATGACTTCATCACTTTCTGGTTCTGTTATGCCCTCCAACAGCACAGCATTTGGTAATTTGATACCACGTTTCAAAAACACATCCATTATTGTTACTGAACTGCAATAAACCCAAGTCAATACCTCAAATGTACATTAAACTCACCAATTCCTCCTGGCTGGCTCGCCACAATTATGTAGCATATATAATTACTGCAATTGTATGTAAAAATAATGGACCAGTATCAGAAGATCTTAGTTCAGCTCAAGGAGGAAGAGGTGAAGTTCAATGAACACAGACTCAAGGCTGCAGTGCAATTGTGAATTGTATTAGACAGATAAGACAACAAACATTTACAATATTTACACGTGCACATAGATAATATTCAGTTCAAAGTTATTGATGAACATACAACAATGTCAGAATTCATTCGATAATCAGTGCTTGAAGCCGCAGCAGTTCACGACACACAACTCTTAACAGGCAAAGTCCAATGAGTCCATGATGGAATAGTCCATGAAATAAACATGAATGTGTGCAGGTGTGAATATGTCTAAAGGTGTGTGCAGGTGTATCTAACGAAGCAGCTGCAGCGCCTCCTACCACACCGGCAGATGCATGCACTCCAAAGCATCAGTTTTGGGTCTAGTGGCTCGCCATCCATATACAGAACCTGGCCTGTACAAAACAGGACCAATTAATAATTAACACTGGTTCTAAGCATCACAACTATATCACCATAATCAAAATACCATAAAGTCATCATATTATCATAATCGATCTCAGTTCATTCACTTCATCATGTACATGATTCAATTTAAATACTGCATATAGCAATATAAATAATTTAACATTCAGCAAGAGTACTCTCATAAATAGACAATATTATCAATAATAGCTTCAAAATACATCTCAGAATCAAAGTGGATGACAACTTCATAATTCAACATCAACATTAAGATTACGATTAATTAATGCATTGTTCATATAAATAAGCACAGTGTATAGTCAGATTCATTACAGTTCAAACAAAAACAGCCAGCGCCAGCACCGGCTAACAAATCCATATACAATACACTATCAGCGCCATATAATACAAACAAAGACACTCACCAGTTCCCGTATCATTAAGTCACTCAAACAGCAGTCAATGAAATGGTAGAGGCATCTAAAAAGTTGGCGGGTATAACAGTTAAACCGGCAGTCTAATGAATAAAAGGTTTACAGGGCTAAACGCCTACCTGCAGCAGCTCAACACACCGGCTCCCACACACACACACCAAACAACAGCGCGCGGCCATATTTAAAGGAAAATGACGCAACTGTGTGTCAAGTCTCGCGATACTATCACAGAGTCTCGCGACAACGCGAACACAGTGCGGAGCCGCGAGAAGTGAACAAGGGCAGAAAACACCTGTGTTACACTTATCTAAAGCAATACTGCATTCTCATCCTGACTACCTGCCTAAGTTTCCTTTTTTCGACCATACATCCCTCTTGAAGCCTTCTGTCCTCCGCCGTTTATAACAATGTATCAGGAGAAATTTCACAGACTATGTCCAATCCTTGCTCTTCAGGCCTACGTCCACTGCACTAGCCAGTGGCGTAATTCAGGGCAACTATTCGTCTGCCATGGGGGCCGTAACTGGGGGCGGCCGCCACAAAACAGACAATGTCACATTGGGTGAGGGATGCTAAGCTTTGCCAGCAGGCATCAGGACTCATTCTACCAGGGGGGTCGCTTCTTCTAAAGCTCTGGCTGGGGGTGTCCCTCTACAGCATGTTTGTGATCCTTGAGTCAACATCACATCGCTCTTGTGAGCACACACTACACAACTGTAAGGGGTCCAGACACCTACAGTGCGGTGGCATGGATATTCTCGCTCCTAAAGCGCTGAATCAAGCGCAGCATTAAGTGCAGTTTTTGATAAGGGAACATCTTGGGTTACTTTGCTGTAACCCTCGTTCTCTGAAAAAGCGGAACGAGATGCTGCGCTTCATTGCCGCACTGAGGATGTCCCAGGACTGCTCTTCAGACAAAAGACCTGACAATACACCTGTGGCACTTTTACTTATAGCCCTGGTACTGCCGCATTCTGATGAAGTCACCAACAGAGGCTATACATTCTAGTCAATTTTATTGATGTGTTGCACACATATTCACAGCTGGACACTACAACGTCCAATACAAATACAAACGCTTCAAAATTAGCTTCTCAATTTGCTCATTCTGTTCCATCTTTATATATCTGACTGTACTGAATAGTCTATTTTGTAAAATGTGCCTCATCTTTACAAAATGCTTAGTACCTGGTTGCATCCCAATCCACATCCTAACCATTAAAATCGGTATTCAGAATTGGGGTTAGTGCATCCAAAATCAAAGTAAATTGATAATTATGTCAAAAGTGTGCCTGAAGAAGTATGTATGGAAAAGTGAAAGGAAAGTTGTTAGGAATGTATATGAATGAATTTTAAGGTTAAGAATTTAGCTAGTCAATAACACTTACATACAAATGAATACATAAATTGTATGATGTGGTAGAGTGTCCTAATACTGCTGCAGTGTATTACTATGTTCTAGAATTTTTTATTATTCCATTTCCACTGGAAAACCTACTTTTAGTGCTCAGAGGACGTATTGCTCACCTGTACTGAATAGTTTCTGAAGTGGTAGAAGCTCTCAGTTTAGTCATTAGGATCCTCACAATGTTGAAGAGAAAAATGAAGTTAATCTAGAGATAGAGAGAGAGAGAGAAAGAGAGAGAGAGAGAGGGTGTGTGAGACAGAGAGAGAGAGAGAGAGAGAGAGAGAGAGAGAGAGAGAGAGAGAGAGAGAGAGAGAGAGAGAGAGAGAGAGAGAGAGAGAGAGAGAGAGCAATAATAAAGCACTAAATGTCTCATGCTATTATTCCAGGTATCATTTTGAAATCTTGGGAGACACATTAAACTTCTCATGTGATGAAGAAAGAAAAACAAACAAATAAATAAATCTTGATCAATTGCCCACACACACCAAATCTTCATGTAGATACAACTGCAAGCTGAAATGAATCAAACCTTGCTGACTCACCAGTAGCACCAAGATCATGGGACCCTGGTAAATATAGTCAGTATAAATGCCAGCCCGCTTCCCAAACCAGCACCTGCACAGAAATTCAGATTCCTTACAGTGATCAAGAAGCCAAAATTTATTTTTTCAGCCATGTGTATAATTGAATGAATCCATTAATTCAAAGTGACCAGGGGTGGAAAGAGTACTGAAAAAGAAAATACTCTAGTAAAAGTAAAAGTACTGCTACTTCTTCAAAAATGTAGTTTGAGTAGACTAAAACTATCTGTTCTAAAAACTACTCAAGTAAGAGTAAAAGAGTACTGACTTGCGAAAGCAATGCCCCTTTATAATAAATACTTGATGCTGCAATTTAAAACTGTAGCACACATACCGTAATTTACATTCCCTTTTATGGCTATTTGCCAGAAAGAATAAAAAATATAGGTATTTTATAGGTGTTTGTGATTGACAACTTTTAAAA
This sequence comes from Xyrauchen texanus, assembly GCF_025860055.1. Lineage (NCBI taxonomy): Eukaryota > Metazoa > Chordata > Actinopteri > Cypriniformes > Catostomidae > Xyrauchen > Xyrauchen texanus. The sequence continues at coordinate 35,005,085 of NC_068283.1, read as the reverse complement.
TACGGTGACATGATTACAGAAATTAAAAGATGAAAAAGTTATTTTCAATATCATAATGTATGAAGTAGTTACATTAAAAATGTCACTGTTTTATTCTATTACATTCATACTTTTAAAGCTACTCTAGTTATTCAGCCAAAAGTAGTGAGTGGTTTTCTCATTTCCTTGTTAATATAGTTTGACTAATAGCCTTTTTATGACAGCCTTTTTACTCAAAACTTTATCGATATTGAGGACACATTTGAGTTTTTTTTTCAGATAAACATCATGATTGTTTTATCGCACAGCCCTATTGATATCATTGCATTCATTTCTCACAGCAGCCCAATAATCTCAGTGATAGATAGCTTTATTTCAGGCTACATTATAGACAGAATCTAGTAAGCAGAAATATTAAATTTACCTCGATATGTTTCTCAAAATTAGAGGCAGGATTAATGCTGATATCTGGCTTGAGCAAGTTAAACTCACATGACACAGTCAAGCAATTGGCCTTTTTAACGGCAAAAAGCCCTTTCAGTTGCGGCCCTGATGTTCAGGTGTTCAACTGTGTTTAAGGCATCTTCCACATCCATAACAGTTGGCACTGATCTACAGCTGCCATTCAAGTTTTTTAAGTGTGATTTGATTTGACGGGAGTCACGAGACTATCTCTAGCCAATCATGATGATAGATAAAAATAAAATCAGGACAGGGAAATAGGGAACAAAGACAGTGGGAAAATAGCTGTTAAAAGTACAGTTACAGCACTTAAAATGAACTCAATTAAAAGTAAAAGTATTTTAAAAAACTGCTTAAAGAGTACAATTCCTGGAGAAAACTACTTAATTACAGTAACGTGAGTATTTGTAATTTTTACTTTACACCCCTGAAAGTGACTTACAACGTATTCAAGGTAAACATTTGAGTTTGTGTGTTTTCTGGGAATCAAACCAATGACCTCAGCATTGCAAGCACCATGCTCTACCATTTGAGCTGCAGGAAATGTGTAAGATCCTTGCGATTTGACTTAGGTATATTATTAATATTTTGACCACTTTTCTTCAGTGTGACTGTGTCCATGTAACAATGCTATAATGGAATTTGGGGAGAATAATATATTATTCTAGCCCAGTGATTAAACAAGCAAATCCAGCAAAGTGATTAAAGCAGATCCACTGGGGGAGAAAAATAAAATAATAATAATAAATAAAATAAACAAGCTTTTCAAAAGAATAAAAGCAACAAAGCAAAGAAGAGGGAAATATGTAGTCCCTTGGGCTGATATGCACCTGATTTGTTAATTCAGCAGATACAGTTGGATAGACTGTGTAATCAAACCTGCCTCGGCTGAGTGTGTTAGTTTTACAGGATTGGAGCGAGATGGAGTTTGGGGAATATGTTTGAATGGCAAAATGGTGTCACTTGTGGAGCTCAACCAAAAATATGCACAGAATCATCCAGGTAAAACAGGCTAAAAAAGACACATTCTCGTGTTTTCAAGTGTGTTTGTCTAAAAATATTGTTGTGAGGCGTATACGGCAGTGCTTCTCAACTGGTTTTGCTTCAGGCACCAGATTTTAGATTGAACGTATAGTAGCGACTGATCACTGTCACAAAATGCAACATGTATATAATGTAGCCTGGGCTGTAATTTATTATACCTTGCTGTAATTTTGTTCATTTTGTTTTCTAGGATGAGGGTAAGTCATGCGACCTTCCATTTTACCATCTGCATTATTTGGCTTGCTTCTACAACATGAATTTGTGGCACAATATTGTAGAGTCTGATTGAACATACAGCCTTTAGCATCAACAACAGAAGATATGGGAAGCGTTCTCTCCTCTTATCTATACATGATTAAATGGTAAATTGGATATTATAATTTGCATTTAGCACTGTTTTCGCTGCTGTTTGTGATATCAAAACACGACCCACCAGTAGAGAACCAATGATCTACATTACTGTATATAGCAGATAAAATAGTGTAAGTGACATTTTGGGTATTTAAGGGAGAATTAAATCTGCCTTTATCATGGATCGATTGTTTAATGTCCAGAAGAAAGGGTAGATGACACAGATAATTGGAGTTAATCTAACCCTTAATTGTGTTTATAGTGAATGAGGTGATGGAGTTTGTTTTGTGTGTGTGTGTGTGTGTGTGTGTGTGTGTGTGTGTGTGTGTGTGTGTGTGTGTGTGTGTGAGTGAAAAGCAGGAATAATACAGAGGTAAAAATGAACACCACAACAATGACAACAACAACAACAACAAAAGGAAACTCACTTTTCGTTGTCATAATATAGTTTGCCAATGGCCCATGCAACAATAATGGGGAATGGAATACCTGTGAAAAGCAAAAAAAAAAACAAAAAAACAGAGCAAATGTCCACCCACTCTCATTAATTTGAAAATCAAAGGCATTATACAAACTGTATAACTGATTTCATTAAAAAGCAATGAGATAAATCCTTGGCAAAGACTCATTTGCAATGTCCCATTTATTTTTAACAAGGACAATTCTAGGCTTGTTTATTCACAGACAATTTGCCCATAGTTCAGAAGAAAAGCTGTTCCAATTGTAGTCCTCATTAGAGTAATGTGTCTTTTCAAGTCAGTAATTGACAGTACTTTAATCTTTGATGTTTTTAAAGTAATTTTAAAGTCAACATGAAATAAAAATCGAACTTTTTTACTTTTTATTGCTCATGTTATTGTTCTTATCATGCACAATTAATCTATGCATATTATTCCAGTTAAAGAAAATGGTTGTCTTTCTAATCTTTCATAAATGTACCCCTTAAATGACTTTCCTTTCCAAATGACATTACAATTCTTTTCACAACATCCCCTCTAACAACCTGGCTCCATTTTGGTATTGAACACTTTTCACAACCCAATAAATGCCCAATGGATAAAATCAAATCTCACCCATTAATATCCAGTTTTATATAAGTATTACATCAAGATTATCCATTGAACATTAATCACATGTAATTTCATATGACTATGCATGCCTAACAATAAAATGTTTGATGACTAAAATTGTTTCATGTGGCAAGATCTACATAAAAATTATTTATAGTTTTTTATGACTGTTTGACTAGATTAGGTTACACCAACAAAAATATTTTTAATGCATAAGCAAAGTATCAATAACTCCTTAAAGGGATCCTGACCAAATGTTTTTAATTCTTTTGTGATTAATTCACCCTTGCGTTGCATCAACACAAAAGGAGATTCAGCAAAATGTTAGGGACGGACAGCCTCAGTCACCATTCACTTTCATTGTATGGAAGAAATATGTAGTGAAAGTCAATGGTGACAGTGGCTGTAAGTGCCAAACATTCTGCATTTGTGTCCCACAGAGTAAAGACATCCATATGGTTTTGGAACAACATGAGGGTGAAAAAATAATGATTGTATCGTGTCCCTTTAAGGAATCAATTGTATTAGTTCGCTTATTACACTGTACGTTGGTTATTTCAATATTAATGACAAAACTGCTTTGTAACTTCACTGATATTAGCGCATAATGGGATACTTACACCAGCCTATACAGATGAACATCCACTTCCTCAGTTTGTCTGTGGAGTAGGTCAGCACTATGGCTGTGTGCAGATAGCAGCCCTCTCCAAACATCCAGAAGAAGTTTGTCACATGGAAATAATTATACGCTGCTGTGACCAGCCTGCACCAGATCTAAGAGAGATGAGAGAAAGAGAAATCCAGTCAGATGTTTAGAAACATCCTCAATGGTGCCTGAGGAAATCGCCATGCCACTTCTTGTTAGCATTTGCCGTTTTTTAAACCGCTTTTATTTAACAGCTTTAGGAAATGAAAGCTTTGGTTTGTTTGTGTGTGTGAATAGGCAAGTCTTTATGACTGAAGACGAGTTCAAAAACCAAGCAGGAGATAAAACCTGGCTTTTCCAAGGGAGGGGACATTACAGATGGGAAGAGTGGGATATGGGGTCTGAAATGAGGCCCTGGGATGGAGCAGATTTAGATGAAAGTATGACGCATGCCAGTGAGTTATAGATGACATCCACATTAACCCGTTTTCATTTGAAAATTCAGCTTCAGCTTTCTTACATTATACTTTTTCAGTGTGTGTGTTAATGGAGAGTGTTTCCATTAAATTAAATGAATCTTTTGAAACCATGGCAAAAGGTTCAATATAGATTGCTTCCCCTTTTAAGGATTTTATTTTTCTTTGTCTTAATGCAAGTAAATGTCATAGTTAATTAAAGGCATAGTTCACCTAAAAATGAAAATTCTCTCATCATTTACTCACCCTTATGCCATCTAAGATGTGTGTCTTTCTTTCTTCTGCAGAACACAAAGAAAGATTTTTTGAAAACTATATCAGCTCTATAGGTACATACAGTGAAATGAATGGTGACCAAATGAACATCAAAAGATCAATATTCAAGTCCTTTGTAACTATAAATCTCCACTTACACCTTCTGACAGTGAAAAGTGGAGATTTATAGTAAAAAATTGTTTCTTACCCACACCTATCATATATCTTCTGAAGACATGGATTTAACCACTGGAGCCATATGAACTACTTTTATGCCACCTTTTTGTGATTTTTGGAGCTTCAAAATCCTTGTCACAATTCACATGCATTTTATGGACATTCTTCTGAAAACCTTTGTTTGTGTCATACACATCTGTGATGGCATACGGGTAAGTAAATGATGAGAATTTTCATTTTTGGATGAAATATCCTTTAAATATTGAATATCAATTGCTTTCACAGTTTATCACTAAAAATGTTGAAATAATGATAATAACAGTACATAGCCTACAGTATATAAGAACCAGGGGAACCTGAATGTGAGTTAGCAACAATCAGGAACATGTTAAAAAAGAGGCATAAAGGAATAATAAAAAACAGGAGAGATGTTTATCAGAGACGTATGATCAGTTCTGCTGATCAGCAGGGGAAGAAGGCAGATCTGCTGCTGACATTTGCATGAGACACATGTGTACACCAAACTCTATGAGTGTGAAACGGCACTGTTTAATCCAGTTCAATCCCAGCCTCTGCTCCTTTGTGTTGGCAATATTTCAACATTAGGGCCTGTCTCTTGAGAAGATAAAAATCTGTCACTCTCGGCTCCAGACTGAAGATTACAGCTTTGAGTTATGACTGGAGTGGAGGTACAAGTGTCACTGAAAGATTATAAAGTTTCAGACCTGTGGTTTCTCTGTAAAAAAGGGGATGACACACTTTTACCCCACTCTCAGAAACTGCAAGAAAAGAAAAATTATTTTCTAATTATTTTAGCCTCATGGGTGTGAGAAACTATAGAAGACACATTTTTGACAGGCATTAATTGAGATAGGATAAAAATTAAAAGGTTCTCCAGTCATAAAGCCCTCCAGCTTTCAGTACTTCTGAAGATTTTCACTTCATTTCACTTCACACTTTTTTCATAATAAGCCCCATGGTGTGAAAGGAATTTAAGACCTTGCAGAGATTGTAAGCTTCTTTGTAATCATTATTACTAATTTTGCAGTTGTTTACTGAACAATATCTTTCATTAACTGTATAAATTCTTGTCAACGTGGCATTTGTACCCAATAAATGTGCTACTTTCCACTGTAAAACATTGCCATAAGGAGATTGTTTGCTTTGACTGAATGCATCCCACATAATAAAAACACTTATATATAACACTGCAATTTTATAGCAACATTTTATTAATTTTAGAGCAGAGGTTTTCAATTTGTGAGGCAGCGCGGGGAAAATAAATCATAACAGTTCACGTCTGTACACATCTGTCCTGCTAGCTTGCATGTTAAAGTGCATGTTATGCATATGCATGTTGCAAAATGGATCGCTTTGTAGTGCCTACAAAATAAAAGTCTACAGGAGAGGAGGCAGATTCTGGGCTGAGCAAAAAATGGAGGAAGTATGATCACGAATATTTAAAGTTGGGATTTTTCGTGGACCGAATTATGCGCCGCTGCCTCAGTGTGTTATTTGCAAAGAGGTGCTAGCAAATGATTGTATGAGACCCTGTAAGCTCCAGCGTCACATTGAGGCCAAGCTCTAGTCTGGTGGCCAAGCCACTGGAATTTTTTGACAGAAAGCTGAAAGATTTGCAAACATAAAAGAGAGTAATCCAGACTTTTAGCTCCGTTAATATCAAGGCGACTGAAGCATTATATCGCGTTGCTTTACGTATAGGACTATGTTTCCCCACCTCTCTCGAAAAGGCTACGAATGTCCTCATCCCCTTTACCCCCACTTACTTATGTGAGTGCGGGTTTCCACTTTGAACCTGCTTAAAAGCAAATACCGTCCAAGGCAGCAGGTGGAGGATGCTTTACGTTTATTACTTTCTACCGTGCAGCCCCGCATCAATCACCTGTGCGTATCAAAAAGTCATTGTTCCCACTGATGTAGGGGTGAAGTAAATGAAGAGGCAAAATCGGCAATCAAATTTTTTTCTTATCTTTTTATTTTTTTTTTGCTTAATGTAGGCCTATATGAAAGTGATTTTTACGCATTTGATTCTGTGACAAAACAGCACTGTAAATAGCTGTCACAGCTGTCTTCAAGAGCTCTAGGGGGAGGCTCACTTTCACCCAATTTGAAAACCCCTGCCTTAGAGGTTACCAAAGTGCTTTACACTGTGTCCCATTCACACACACATTCACACTCACACTCATAACACCATTAGTGTTAATGCAAGGTGCTAGCCTGCCATTGGGAGCAACTTGGGGTTCAGTGTCTTGCCCAAGGACACTTCGGCATGTGGAGTCATGTGGGCTGGGAACCATCAGCCCTGTGATTAGCGGCCGACCCGCTCTACCACCTGAGCCACATAGACTACATCTATGACACTGTATTTACACAATTTAATTCCCTCAATGTTAAACAACCTCCAGTCCCTGTTATCTCTAAAATGGCCCAATGTAATTTATTTTATAAACCTGGCAAGCCACCAGTTGCCACTAACATTTTATATCCATATTTTTGTTTTTTGAGCCTCATGTTGTGTTGAGATTTACTTTTTATTGACATATTATTGTTTTTATGTTTGGAGTCTCAGATACGTTTAAAAATAATAACAGCCATTTCAAAAATAACTTCTTATTTTCATTTAAATTCTTTTAAAGGAATATTCTGGGCTCAATACAAGTTAAGCTCAATCGTTTTTTTTTTTTTTTTGTTGAATGAGTTTAACTTGTACTGAACCTGGCATATTCCTTTAATAATCCTCTGACCTACTCAAAACCCAGTGGTCAGATAGTACTGAGGCCATTTCCCTCTATTTTAAAACAAATTAGATATGCACTTTCAGACATATCTATTTCTGTTTAGGGTAAATTTGACCTAAGCAAAATCACATGGCAGAAAAATACTATAAAATAAATAAAAATAAACAAATGTCATGAGTTTATCTAAGCAAGTGAAAATTCATTACATTTATTTGTGTTCTTTCTTGGGGTATCTGATAGCCCAAAGAATGTACCTTTAAGCTGTACATTTTCAAGACATGTTTTTATTTATTTATTTTTTATAACCAGTTTTCAAAAAATTAGTAAAAGCCATGACATATGAACCTGATACTTCAATGTTAAGTATGTTTTTGAGCAGTTAAAAGGGCCTTGAGGTCTCTCACCCAAAACGGAACATGTGGATTAAACATCCGAAAGGATTTCAGATCTCTCTTAGAATGGAAATTAGGAGAATTATGCCACTGCTGTCTACACAAAGACCAGAAGGAATGTTTAAAAACTACTTCCACCATTAAATCCCTTTAACTTTTTGGTTCTCTTTTTACAATCACCCTCTTTAGGGGAGATCCAGCTCAGAGGTGGAATTAATGCACCACTGTACATAATCTAAGCATGGAGAGCCAATTAAGCCGGTCTTGCTGAAAAGACTGATAAAGAATAGGTATAAATTATGCTTTGGCAACAGCAAAAGATAAGTATCAAGGACAAACTTGGTGCTATCGGATTCTGATACCTTCTGAAAAGCCATGTGCATCATAAATTCCAATACGAGGCTGAATTTCAATTGATTATCAAGTGCTTGAAGAAAGCAGTTGGAGCATGTTTGGAAAGACTCCTTTGGGACTAGTATTGACATGGTGTTAGATTAATTAATTGCTTAGCTCAGATGAGTTGATTAAGGAAGCACAGAAATCTGGAGGGTAATTAATTTTCTAGGAGGCACAGTAGCTGGAGACTCACAGGCCTAGCTCTGACACACACATCTAGATTTGACTATGCCATGCAATCTCACTAGTCAGGCTTCCACCTGTTATGAGACTGCAGAAATGTAGCCCTAGGTTTTAGAGACAGTTTTTCAGCGCAATTAATAAGGGAGATAGAAACCTGCTTCTCTGCATGTGTGCGAACAAAATGAGGAAATACTGAAAGAGAACAATGGATGGTTAAGGCATAAAAGACAGGGGGTGTGTGTTTTGTGAGAAAGAAAATAGGATTATGTGCACACCGTTTGTGTATTTTGACAGGAAAGTAATGACAGGAGGAGAGGATATTCTCACAAGTGTGTGTATTTGTATTTGTGATTATTTACTCACCACATTGCTCTCATGCACCTCTGGATTCATGGTGAGCTGCACTACGAACCAGGTGGCATTCCGCAGGATAAATGCTGTAATCAGGTTCCAGTGGATGATATTTCTCAGACACCGAATACTCCTGAGAATGGAGGGGGAATGTAAGATGGAGGAGGAAAAATATGGAAAGAAAGAAACAAGATTTTCTTTCGTTTGTTGATTTTCACAGTGTCTTTGTGTTTCTCCACTTTTGCAAGTGAAATATCAATACAAAATGCATCTTTTTCTCCAACCACCCACAATCCAGTAACCAGTCCCAATTTACTAAACTCCCAAATAACAGGTACCAATTTGCTTATGGAATCCATGAAATTGCGTGTGCACGTCTTTCGTGGCGTGTTGCGGGTAATTTACTAAGAAAAACTGCACAAATAAATACACGTGCAAATATTTTAGACACACCCTCCAAAAGGAGACTTTTGCATGGGATAATTGCACCAAATGCATGCTTACAGCTCTCAAAAGATACCATTTGTTTTTTAATTCAATATTTAGTCGATATTTAGCAAGTGTAGAGCAGTTGTTGAGAATACCTGTGTATTACACTCTTCTCTTGAAATGTATCAGAATGATTAAGAAGCAGAGGACAAAAATGCTTCAATTCATCATTCACAAAGAATTTCTTTTTTTATTAAATAGATTAAATACAGGTAGATGGAAACTTTTTGCCACTGGTGGCACCACTGGTGTATTTTAAAATTGAATCTGAATTTCAGAAGGCCTATGTTATCAGTTATGATTTTGAGTTCTAACATAAACAAATAAACATTTTTTCTAATGAAAACATTATTTAATATAACATTAATTTGTGTCATAAATACATTTTCTATGTATTCTGCATTTTTAAAGTCACGGAATGACAGCATGATACACAGTGCAAATCAGATTAATACCTGTCTTTCATTTGTATAAATTTGAATGACTTTCAGGCTTGACAAATCACATTGCGTGATCAATTTAAATAATTTGCATTGACACTGCCCTTTTTACTGCTCATTTGGAGGCATGCCTCTTAAATACATATTCATTTCAGGGAAACTGAAATGCCAACAAAAAATTACCAAGATGTGCAATTCTTATAAGACTGTGTTAGTGGATCATTTTAAAGGGATTATTTTAAATGCATTAAAATAGTGTGAATGTGAATATGTAAAATAGGTTAAGCTCATTTGATGGCTTTTTTAACGTTATGATGATTACCACAAAAAGTTATTTGACTCAAACACATTTTTTCTTTGTCTTAATTTTTCTTTTTTATAATTTTACTGTTAAAAATCATGCATTTTTTGAGCTGTAAATCTGTTGAAATCATTGTTCCCTGGTTTACAGGGTTTACACCATCATGACAACAAAGTTGTAATATTGGATTTAAGTTTACACAGAAGAGGTTAGTAAGCAATTTTATCACACTAAAATCATGATAACACATAATGAATACCAGCTGAAAGTGATCATCCCTATGCCCAACTTACTTCGAAGGACAGATCTCTTGATGTGGGCACTGAAGGGAGCATGAAAGTCTTGTTAAAGGGCTCTTCGTGAAAAAAATAAATAACTAAAAATGATAGTTTTCTTTCTTTCATTTGGAACAAGTGGCTTCCCCTTCTTGCAATGCCCTTCAAGAGTGCAAAATGTTGTCGATGTGGGTCACTCTTGGGAGCTCCAAACACCTCTGATCTTCGAGAAAAGGCCAATGAGAATTGGTGAGTGGCATTTTTCATGCCTCTCACCCGGACAAACAGGTATAAAAGGAGCTGGCTCACAACCACTCATTCAGGTTTTGTGCTGAGGAGCCGAGACAGGGTCCCGGACATTACAGCTGATAGTACAGCATTGTGGTAAGAGGGACACAACATCTTGTTCCCTCCATCAGGGAACGGAGGTTACGACAGTAACTGAAATGTGTCCCTTTAGTCACTCACTCGACTCTGTTAAGTGGACTGCTGATGCAGGTGCAGGATACATTTATGCATTTGGCAGACTAGACATATTAGCACACATATTGGATCCGGCTGAGAATTCCGAAGAAGAAGTGCACGTCTTAACCTCACGGAGGGGAAAGGCGCTGTACGCAAGCTGTATACCTGGCCAGCTGTCCCGTAAACTTACCTGTTCGTGCCTGACAATGCACGGAACAAAACCGGCTCAACTCGGAGACCACAAAATCTTGCAAAGGTATTGGGTGCTGCCCAGCCCCCTGCCCTGCATATGTCTGCTAGAGAGGTGCCATTGGCCAGTGCCCACAAGGATGCCAGACTCCTCATAGAGTGTGCTCGTATTCCCAAAGGGGCGGGCACGGCCTGGGCCTGGTATGCCAGCACGATGGCGTACACGATCCAGTGGGAAAGCTTCTGTTTAGAGACAGTGTTCCCTTTCTGCTGTCCGCCAAAGCAGACAAAGAGCTGCTCAGAGAATGCTGTTGATTGAGCTTAACTTGTATTGAAGAGAACATTCCTTAAACAAGTAATGGAGAAAAGCTTTAGAATCAGGTGTATATCCATGTGTTGTGTTGATCTTGATTTTGTACAGTATAAAGTATACAAGATCACGTTAGTCTGCTGTTTCCTTCACAACCTAGAACTCAAAACTGAAACTCTGCAAGATCAGGAATTGCCCTGTGCAAATTGCACTCAGCACAACATTTCTGGCCATGTTTGTGCTGTTACCTGATTTGCATAATTCCTTTAGTGAATCAGGTGCTAAAGCACTGCAAACAATGCATGTAATTAAGCCAATGTTAGGAGATGCAACTCATTCTTGGTCCCTCCTGAGTTTATTTTGTGTTTGTTTATTCACAGCACCATTAAACAACAGATTTCATGTTGTTTTATTGGCTGTAGTTCCATAGTGTTGTTGACTTTCCTCTGTGTGCATTCCCATCAGACCACATTATGTTTAACTTCAAATGGCACACCGACTGTGTAATGCGGTTGCATCCTAAAGTAATCCATATTTTATATCCAGCACTCACTTAATATAAACACATTGAGTTTTACAGCCTAGCTGAACATGACTTCTAAAACAATTTGCTGTAGAATTGACTTTCATCACAGTGACTGTTTTTATATGCTGTTTTTCCATCAACATGCCTTTGTTTTGGCCATTTCCATTATGTAACGGTTACCCTGTCTTGTCTCACTGTTGCCCTTTGTTTGTAATTTTGTCACATTTGTTATTCCGTAGTTTTCACTTTTGTCACCCTTGTACCTCCATAGTCTTGTTTTCCCTCATGTTCACTGTTTTCACCTGCCCTTGTTAATTTGCCTTTGGTTTCTGTTAATCACCTTGTCACCTAGTTTGTGTTCTGTTTGTTCATTGGCCCCTTTTCCCATGTTTTTGTATTTATATCCTGGTTTTTGGTTTAGTCCTTGTCTGTCGTTGAATGCTGTTGTACGTAGTTTGTGCTTGCTCCCATGCCTGTGTTCCAGTTCCTGTGTTTTCATGTTTTGTTTTCATTTGCCCATCGTGGTAGTTTTGTTTATTCCATGCCTGTGTTCCCGTTCCTGTGTTTTGTTTCTGTAACGAATGAGGTCGGAGTCAGACAAGGGATGAGGATCCAAATGCGGGTTTATTGATTAAAGGAAACAAACAGGCATGAATAAACAAAACTACCACGATGGGCAAATGAAAACAAAACACGAAAACACAGGAACTGGAACACGGGAACGGAATAAACAAAACTACCACGATGGGCAAATGAAAACAAAACACAGGAACTGGAACACAGGCATGGGAGCAAGCACAAACTACGTACAACAGCATTCAACGACAGACAAGGACTAAACCAAAAACCAGGATATAAATACAAAAACATGGGAAAAGGGGCCAATGAACAAACAGAACACAAACTAGGTGACAAGGTGATTAACAGAAACCAAAGGCAAATTAACAAGGGCAGGTGAAAACAGTGAACACGAGGGAAAACAAGACTATGGAGGTACAAGGGTGACAAAAGTGAAAACTAAGGAATAACAAAAGTGACAAAATTACAAACAAAGGGCAACAGTGAGACAAGACAGGGTAACCATTACACATTATCAAACATGATGTTAAAAAGGAAAGTTCAAAATAAAATGAAAATTATGTCATCATTTATTCACCCTAATGTTGAATTTGTTTCTCCATGCAACACAAAAGGAGATTTTAGGCAGAATGTTATCTTTTGCCACTTTCATTGTATGGAAAGAAAAAATGCAATAAAAGTGAATGGTGCCTGAGGCTACCATTTTGCCTAAAATCTCCTTTTTATGTTACATGATTTTTTGGGTGAAGTACCCCTTATAGGATCTTTCTTTGTGTGTTTTATACTCCAGAAATATCCTTCAGACCAGTGCCTACAAAAAACTAAATAAACATTAAGATCAGAATGCTTCTTGAAAGACTGCACTCTTACATTTAAAACAGGTTTCAAATAATTTTAAGACAGTAAAGAATCTGCTCTTATAAGCAACACACTAAACTGGCAGTCAGGAGATTGTCAGTGTGGAGTAGGTCAAGAAGCTGAGCGCAAACTCAAAGCACTTTGAGTGAACCTAACGTTCACACTGATTTGTGCCATAAAGAGAACATTGCACTAATGGAAATCACAGCCAAGTCTACTACAGTGTACTTATCAATAAACACAGTCAGAAAGGCTAAAGAATATATAATGTAGAATATGCTGCATGTGTTGGGATGTTAGAATTGCCTCAAGATGCACTTCTTTGAATGCTTCTATTTTCAACAACAAATTTGCCTAAAAATGTAATCACTGGCTACTCCTCCCTTCGGACTTTCATCCAAAATCCAAAATCCAGTTTCATTCACACACCGTCATGTTTTTCCATCTCGTATGACTTTCATTCTTCCGTGCAACACAAAGTTATGAGATGTTAGGCAGAATGTTAGGCTCAGTCATCATTCATTTTCATTGCATGGAACAAATTATGCATTGAAAATGAATTGTGGTCTTTCTCTTACGTAACAGCATAAATCACTAGTGTTACTCCAAGGTCAACTTAGCTTTGATATCAGCTTTAGGCTGAAGCAGGTATTTACAACTAACCAAAGACCAGTAGCGGATCCTGGCATAGGCGATATAGGCATTCAATACTCTCTGGGGAGGCACAACAGGGTACCTGTTCTTCTATTCTATTCTATTTGAAAAATAAATGCTTGGGAGTCTAAAATGTATGATTCCTATTGACACACTAAAGCTGAAAATATTATTTACCATCTTAACACAAATGTTTTTGTGAAGCATCTTAAGTGCCTAAGACTACACAGACACACACACACACACACACACACACACACACACACACACACACACACACACACACACACACACACACACACACACACATAGTTACTGAATTTCTATATTCATTGTCTAGTTATTTTTATGTAAAGGGGTAAAAATTAAAATACTCTCATCATTTACCCTCATGCCATTCCAGAAACGGCTTTCTTTCTTTGCCGAATTTAAATTAATATTTTTAGATTAATATTTAAGCTCTCCAGGCCCATCAAATGCAAGTGAATGTTGGCCAGAACTTTGAAGCTCCAAAAAGCACACATAAAAGCAGCATAAAAGTAATCCATAAGACTCCAGTGGTTAAATCTATGTCTTCAGAGTGATATGATATGTGCGGGTGAGAAATAGATCAATATTTAAGTCCCTTTTTACTCTAAATTTCCTCTTACACTTTCAGATGTGAAAGTGAAACTAAACAGGCATCAAATGTGACTTTCAGATGTGAAAATGGAGATTTAGAGTATAAAAAGGACTTAAATAATGATTTGTTCCTCATGTTGTTGTTGTAGATATTAAGGGGTGCGCCACGTCAGATCTCGCTTAGGGCACCAAGTAAGCCAGAACCGCCACAGCCAAATATGCGATTTATGCGATATGCAGCTAAACTGATCCCAGATCAGAAGAACAACTTATACCAGCACCATGTATAAGACTAGATTTTCATGCCCTGAAGGCAATGACAGTGCTAGCAAGGTACAAATTAATAACGCAGGCACTGTCATTGCCTTCAGGGCATGAAAATCTAGTCTTATACATGGTGCTGGTATAAGTTGTTCTTCTGATTCAATTCGTAGGTATGGCTTTAGGATTCTGTTCTGTGTAAATTAAATGCTGAACTAGAGTGGCTTTGCCGTTGTCATGACACATGTGCCTTATTTTTAATTGGCTGTACAGGAGATGTAACACACAAAGCGATACCATCTTTGCATTCTAAATGTACCTATATTGTTTAATAGATGCAAGTAGACCGATCACCATTCAGCATGCAAAAAAGCACAAGAAAGAAGGCCAATCTAAATTAATTAATGCTGACAATTTCATTTTGAATGCTGAAAATTCTATTGATAAAAGTCAATAGGAGATTTTCAGACATCTATTTTAAATTAATAAGTATAATGCAAGCATTAGTTGACATAACAAAAACAGAGCGCACAGCAAAGACTTGATACATTTTCTACATAACATAGTTTGAATGGAATGTATATGTTAAGTGGTTCAGGCTGATAATTGTAGAAGTTTAACACTTATTGTTTGGTGTTTTAACAAAGCCCTAATCAGAAAGCTTAGGGAACATCAATACAGTGCTGCCTTGCAAGCCTTGGAAAAATATAAGTAGATACTTCATCCTCACTCCAGAGATATAAGGGAATGGTGCAGCCATCTCCATAATTATCCCATAAGACCTTTTTATATGGAAAATAGGCTACCATTCTCTATGCATCCATATAGTGCAGTTATAGAGAGTACCTTGAAACATGGAAAAGAATGTAAAATAGAGGGACAAAGAAGAAAACATGTTTTTTTTTTTATTTTAATTGACCTCAAGGAATCATAAATGTGTCACTTTCAAGGTTTTGTTCTCAACGATTTTCTTTGAAATGGCAAAGAGGAGCTTCATTGAACAACAAGAATATCTGCTGCATGCGATAATACGCCAACTCCATGCACATTCACATATCTAATATCACAAAATTGTTAACCCTGATAAAACTTTCTTCACAGATTAGAGTAAAAAATAAGCAAGTTATCTCGCTCGTACTGATAAATGTACATTTACCAATGAAAGGTACTTCATCTCATTTGTAAACCAAAACATATGGCGTCCATGTAAAAAACAGCTTCACAATGCTTTATGTCAGGGCAATGCAATGCTTCATCTACTTTTCTTTTCCTGAAAGTCGCCATGATGCATATCACACCTGCGATATGACACCTAACCGCTACGTACCTGTTGCTTTCACACTGACTGTGACCTAGACAGCATACAGGAAACCTGACACTACTATCTTATTTCATTTAATTTTACTTCAGCGCAGGAAAATAAAATATTAATAAAATTGATATATATATTTTTTTGTATTCATGAATTGATTCGGGGGCCGGATCAAACCGTCTCGCGGCCCGCATACGGCCCGGAGGCCGGACGTTTCGCACCCCTGCTTTATGTACTACTTGAGATAAAAACAAACGTAAAAGTAAAATTGTAATGTTAAAGAATTAGTTCGAACTGTAAATTTAAAATGGATTAGACACATTCAAAGAACGATTGCTTTTGATGAGAAAAAGATAAATATTGAAGTACTTTTTACTCAAAATCATTGCTTCCGGTCAAGAGCAGCATGTGCATGTGACATAAATATTGCTAATTTTTTTTCCACACCAAAAGTGATCATATCATTTTAGAAGACATTCATTTAACCGCTGGAGTCATATGGATGGTGTTTATGCTGACAGTCTGTTCTTTTTGGAGCTTCAAAAGAGAAATCTCCATTCACTTGCATTTTAAGGACCTACTGAGCTGAGATATTTTTCAAAATTTCTTCAAATGTGTTCTGGTGAAGAAAGAAAGCAGTACACACCAGGAATCTCATGAGGGTGAGTAAATAATGAGAACATTTTTATTTTGGGGTGAACTAACACTTTAAAGGCAAGCTCAGATGGAATTTTCTGCTTTGATTTTGGGAGGAAATCTGTGCATTCTGCGGAATGGATTCAGAAATAACAAATTGCGTTACTGGAAGTTCTAACCACTTATTATTTCATAAAAGTCATTTCTAAATGCTCAATTTAAAGACATCTAAAGTCATAAAATATGCTTTATGTGAGGAACATACAGAAATGTATGTTGTTGTTCACTGATAATCTTCCCCTCTGCCAAAAAGCTAAAATCTGCAACTGAACGCACACACTATTTAAAAAAAAAATTAAAAAATGATAAAAAAATAAAATGGACAATGAGGTAATGGAGAATGAGATTTGAGAGCTGTAGATCTGGGAAATATTATCAATTACTTAAAGGATTAATTCACCCAAAAATGTCACTACAAACCCCTATGGTTTTCTTTCATACTGCACAATGAGAACCAATGAGGTTTAATATCATCAACGTAGCCGACCTTATTATGATTTAACCACTTTATTACTGTAAATTTTATTATTATTTTACATATTATTATTAGTTATTAAGAATTTGATTTAATTTGAGAGTGAACAGAACAACTTAAATTGCATTCTGTTCATTGCACAAAGTGATTATATCGGTTCAGAAGACCTGGAATATAATGCATGAGACACATAGGTTACTTTTAATGTTGTTCATATTTTTCTGTGTTGGCAATTAATCTCGTTGAAGACTTCATAAAAATATTTGTGTTCCACAGAATCAAAATCATACAGGGTTTGGAGCAATATTTTAGGTGAAATATTCCTTTAAAGCACATCCTGTTCCTGACACAAAGTATGGCTTCAGAAAACTTGGAATTTAGCTAACTGGAATATAAGAACACATTTTCTGCAACATTTAAACAAAACACATTTTCAAAATTTTGTGCATTTCAATATCATAACCAATTTCCATTAAATTGAATTTTGTAATCTTTAACAACAATTAACTTTCAAAATGATTAACTTAATATTCACATTTTTTAAAGATTATATTCGGAACAAAAAAAGTGAGTAAATAATCAGTGTATTTTTGTACTTTTTATAATCAGTGTTTATAGAACTTTGTCATGACGAGTTTTCAAATTTTCCAGATTTCTGAGGGTGTAGATTGCATGTGGGCCTGCTCATAGGGCATCTCTTTAACAAACACAGATATACTTCAGCTCTAATGGTAGCATATCAAAGAGATGACATGTCTTGAAAGCGGCATCAGAGAGCAGCTCCATTAGATGTCAAGATAAAAAGTATCCGTGAATGTGCTGTGCAATACTTTTCTTTCACAGATCTGGAGTCTCCATTTTTTACCCAAATCAGAAACTCCAACATATGAGACAAAAAAGGATTTCTCAGCTGGAGGTTCTACCTGAGCTAATTATTTTGAATGGCTTGACAGTTTCTTGCAGACATACAGCAAGATCACGATATGAGATGAAGTTTCATTTGAGAGGTTATAAATAAACTCCCGTCTATCAAAACTATCTTCGATAAACAAAGTGGGAAGAAAGCTATCTGACATTTGGAGGATGGATGGATTGTGAAAATAATTATGTAATTTTTCTGGTGACAGATGGGAGGGTGCAGCGTCTTCTGAATGGTAATGAAGTCTGAGATAGAGGAGGATGAAATGGAGATGAGACTTGACGTCTAAACTCAAGCTACTCACTGCTATTTGTGAATGGTGCTTGATAATTGTGTATTAAAGGTTATCTCACTAAGCGCCAAATAAGCTTGCAATCATTCAAGCCTCATTTCGTACCTTATTTATCCCATCCAATTATTTAAAAAATAGTTCACCCAAAAATGAAACTTTGTCATTATTTACACACCCTCATGTTTCAAACCCATGTGACTTTCATTCTTCTGTGGAATATAAAAGGACATATACGGGAGAATGTTACTGTATCTCAGTCACTATTCACTTTCATTGTAATTTTTCCATACAGTTAAGTCGAAGTGACTGAAGCTGTCATTCATGATGACTGGTTAAGAGACACTCTGCAACCAATGAGGTTTGATGTTACTGACATACAATATGCACCAAATTTAATTGAAAGATGCAGTGGAGGTGAAGTTTATAAGTAAATAAAGGCCTACATTTTGGTCTGTTCTTAACACAAAGCTATTGTATGCATTCAGAAGACTTTAATTATATAGCGCATTGATTAGTATGGAGCTTTTAGGGGCCTTTTTGCACCCATCAGGGCTGATTTTCAATTGTTTTTCTACGTAAAAAATGTTTTAGCAGGTTATTTATACATCATGTTAATTTAATATGAACTTAATACTAAAGTATTCTGTTCTATGCATTGGTTTACGTCAAGATTTTTTTTTTAGCACAAGAATGCATTCTCATAATGCCCTATTATCCTTTTTGAAGTTTGACAGTCTGTGGTCACTTTAAACTGCTGCTGGAAGTGTGTAAATAATCATATAATTTTTTTTTTTGGGTGAACTATTCCTTTAATATTATAATAAGTAAACCAATGATAAACAAGTTACACTTGTTGTTCAAAATCCACCCATAGATCTTTAAAAAAAACACTGCATTTAGCATTTTTGGAGCTGCACAAATCTACATTTGCATTAATTCCCTTGCCCAATTAATTGATGAGAGCTTTGTTAAGCCACAGTTTCTAGTGTGATGGATGAATACAGACAAACAGAGAGAGCCAGAAAAGATGACTTTTATTTGGAAGAAGGACAGCTGTGAGGCTAGTGTTGTCCTTGTATAGAAACACAGGCTCTGGGCGTTTAGCAGAGTGTCTGATGCTTATGCAGTTCCCTGACCTCATTCACGCAACACACTGAGCAGCTGCATCTGACATTAGTTTCTCATTAGTTATGGATGGTACTCTCACAAACACACAGATGTGCACAAAAACTGCTATACACACACACACACACACACACACACACACACACACACACACACACACACACATGCACGCACACACCCATGCACGCGTTGGTTTTTCATGTTTTATGATGACTCTCCATAGACACAATATTTTTATACTGTACAAATTTTATATTCTACACACTAACCCTAACCCTACCCCTAAACCTAACCCTCACAAAAAATTTCTGCATTTTTACATTTTCAAAAAACATAATTTAGTATGATTTATAAGCTGTTTTCCTCATGGGGACCAACATAGGGAATACCTGGACACACACACACACACACACACACAAATGCACGCACACACACACACACTTAATCAAACTTTCGGTGTAAATACACTATGTTGGCATGTATTTGTGTGCAAGCAATATGCATGCCTTTCATTTTTCACAAGTTCAGCCCTGTTAATTAAGTCCTGTTAACTTGTATTGCTAGAGACTCTGCGCATATATGATCCACACAACCCACACGACCAATAGATTGACTCTCACTCTGCATTTTCGCATTAATTTTACTCCCTGCAGTTTACAGTTTGCCCATAAAACAACAAGCATAAAGCATCAGCGAAGTAAACAGGTTTACATTTCAGAGAACTAATTAAGATTTTATATATATATATATATATATATATATATATATATATATATATATATATATATATATATATACATACACACACACACACACACACACACACACACACACACTTGCAGCCAAAAGTTTTGAATAAACGGAAGGAAATTGGTATTTTAATTCACCAAAGTGGCATTCAACTGATCAAAAAGTATAGTCAATACATTACTGATGTAAAAAACAGCACAAAAAATAAATTTTTGATAAAATCTAGACAGGCCCTATTTCCAGCAGCCATCCAACATCTTTGCCTTGAGTTATCATGCTAAATTGCTAATTTGGTACTAGAAAATCACTTGCCATTAAATTAAACACATTTGAAAGGTTTTAGGTTGGTTAAATGAAGGTTAACATTGTCTTTGTGTTTGTTTTAGAGTTGTCACAGTATGCAATAGACTGGGATGTCTTATGTTGTATATCATGTTGTAAATGGCAAAAAAGAAACAGTTTTCTCCAAAAACTCGTCAGTCAATCATTGTTTTGAGGAATGAAGGCTATATAATGCTTGAAATTGCCAAACAACTGAAGATTTCATACAAAGGTGTTCACTACAGTCTTCAAAGACAAAGGACAACTGACTCTAACAAGGACAGAAAGAGATGTGGAAGGCCAGATGTACAACTAAACAAGAGGATAAGTACATCAGAGTCTCTAGTTTGAGAAATAGATGCCTCACATGTCCTCAGCTGACAGCTTCATTGAATTCTACCCGCTCAACACCAGTTTCATGTACAACAGTAAAGAGAAGACTCTGAAGAACTGCTAAGAAAAAGCCACTATTGAAACAGAAAAACAAAAATAAACGGTTAGATTAGGCAAAGAAACAGACATTGGACGTATGACGTTTTAAAGCTTTTTAACGCATGCTTCGTTTTTTTTCCACTTTTCTACTATTTCATCTGTGTGTATTATATTGCGTGCACCCGTTTCCCTTGTTTTTTCTTTTTTCCTCTTGTCAACAACTTGCGTCTCGACTGCGTGCATTCGTTTTCTCCACTGTGTTTTACATGGATTATTCCATCAATCTCAAACATTCGCTGATTAGGAACCACATCAATCTCAAATACTCGCCAATCAAGAACAACCATAACAACAACAACAACAACAACAAACAGTTGCGGTAAGTCATGCTATCTGCTCATGTTATTTCTTCCTGCATTACATGCCACATGTTTACAATAGCTTCTTCTGTCAGCAGTGAGGGATTCACATGTGATAAATGTAAGGAATTAGTCAGGCTGACGGAGAAGTTTAATGAGCTAGAGACACGCATCCAAAAGATAGTGGAGGTCAGTGAGAAAGAGAAGCCGGTAGATACTCTTTCAGTTGCAGGTAGAACAGCAAACAACACACGCACTTTGGTTCTGGCTCTAGATGAGTCTAGACTAAAGACTCATCTATTTAGCCAGGCATACACCTAATTTATCCATTAACTCACAATTAGGCTACTTTAGTTAGGTCTGCCGGAACCAGAAACATCCATCATGATCTATAATTCTGCATAAAATTTAATGGCATCTGCGCTAATATTATTCTATTTGTTTCCATGTCTCAACCTCGGAATTCATATCCTGAGGTTACCAGAGCCTGCCAGATCCGGCTCTGTTTCTGCTTGGTGTCAGACGCCACTGATATGTGTCGCTGAGAGATGATGACAAACTACAGCCAGTGCTAGCCAGACATCACTTCAGTTTTTGACTTCAGAGGATGAACTGATGCCAACTCATGTGGTGGTGCCAACTCATGTGATGCCAACCTAGTGGTGGTGGCGTAGTGGCTAAAGCACAGGGCTGTTAATCAGAAGGTCACAGGTTCTAACCCCACGGCCACCACCATTGTGTCCTTGAGCAAGACACTTAACTCCAGGTTGCTCCGGGGGGATTGTCCCTGTAATAAGTGCACTGTAAGTCGCTTTGGATAAAAGCGTCTGCCAAATGCATAAATGTAAATGTAACTCCAACTGTAAGACATTGGATACTTCATATGGCACATCCTGAACAATGATGTGGTTATCTATATATTTATATATAAGTTAGTTCCGGTCCTTGAATCTGATTGGATGAGAGACTTTCTATGAGCACTGATGATCTCACACCATCAGAACTTGGACACTTCACTGTGTGTATCCCTCCGCTTGTGTTCGTGCCATTCTAAACTAAAGTGTAAGAGCAGTGCATATGTGTTAATAGCTAATGTATGTGTCTCTTTTTACATGTATTTTTTCTTTTTTTTGTACATTTCATATGTTAGCCAGCAGGTGGTGGCAAAAGATAATTTTTGTGTGTAATGAGCCAGTTCGGTGATGTGAAGTGAATCAGCGTCAGCCAGTGTTTACATACAACAGCGCTCCCTGATTATTAGAAATTAGCTTTAAACGGCTTTAAAGGAACAAATTCAGCATTACGGCAAATTCTTTTTTTTAATGCATGATTTCCTATAAAGCTGCTTTGAAACTGTTGTGAAAAGCGCTATACAAATAACATGTTCTTGACTTGAAGTGGCCACTGAATGTCCACCCTGACTCTGCCCATTTAACTGGATGGACATCTGAATTGTTTTTTTTATCTAACTTGACCAGTATGACAAATACAATCTTTAGCATGTCCCTGTAATTATGAAACATGAATATAGTTATATAATATAATATAGTATATTTTATTTTTCAAAAGTTCCAAAGCCGGATTGTCCTCCTCCTCCTTTTTTTTCATAGCACTACACCACTGGTGTTTGTGTGTGCACACTTCATTCATACTAACTCCCTAAAGCTCAATGACATTTTTAGCAAGTGATTCTTCCCTCTCAATGACCTCCTCTACTGAATGTGTACATAGATAGAGCCCACTGTAGCTCTAGTGGAGTGTGCTGTGACCGACCCTGTTTCCCATCCACCAAGAAACTCCGGGTCTGTCACCAAACCCCCCTCTTCCCCTTGCCCCAAACCATCCACCAACTCCCAGTGAGCAAAGCAGGGAAAGGCCACACTGCAAAACCAATCCTGTCCATTTCATCAGTCATGAATGTCTGTGCAGTCATGTATATGTGTGAGATTGCACATACAAATCAATTAACATGTGCATCTGTGTGAAAGACCTAAATTATTCATTATTACATAAATACCAAGCAGAGGTAAATCCATCCCAGGTCTATGAGGGAAATTCAATGTTACATTAGATAAAGGCTGCAGTTCCTTCTAGATCAATGAGCTCAAACAAGATGAGATGATGAGATTCAGGACAAAAGATTAGGAAAAAGAAACAGAGCTACCTGAAATAGTTGTTTCACTCTTTAGCCAGGAATCATTTCCTATCTAAAGAGGATGTGTGTGTGTGTGTGAGCGTGTATTTATCACTTTGTGGGGACCAAATGTCCCCATAAGGATAGTAAAACCCAAAATTTTTGACCTTGTGGGGACATTTTGTCGGTCCCCATGAGGAAAACAGCTTATAAATCATACAAAATTATGTTTTTTGAAAATGTAAAAATGCAGAAAGTTTTCTGTGAGGGTTAGGTTTAGGGGTAGGGTTAGGTTTAGGGGATAGAATATAAAGTTTGTACAGTATAAAAACCATTATGTCTATGGAAAGTCCCCATAAAACATGGAAACACAACGGTGTGTGTGTGTGTGTGTGTGTGTGTGTGTGTCTGAGAGGCTGCCATGTCCTGGTGCGGGTGGACAACACATCAGTAGTCTCTTACATAAACCATCAAGGAGGTCTACGTTCACGGTCTACGTTAAAGACGCGTCTTTAAAAAGATGCCTTTCCGTCTTTGGTGATTTCTGGATGTGGTCGTTATCTCTCCACCTCCGAAGGCCACGGGCGCTGCCTCGCGTGTCTGTGCAGCTATCACTCTGAGGTAGCTTTTGTGGATGGTTCATGTTCTCATTGCGAGAATATGACCATGGCAACATTGCGGTTGCGGCTTTCCTTCTTCCAAAGTGGGAAAGCGGCTAGCTGCCCCCCTCGCTGCGGCATCTACCCGCGGGTATGAGGCCAGACCGGCTGGCGCTGGAGGCGATTTGGGGAGTTCATTGGGCGTGGTTTTGACGGATAATTCCCAGCAGACCTCCTGTTCCCCAGCATGCTCGTTTGCTCACGTCCGGTTCCAAAATGAGACCAGCCCGCATGCGAGCAGGATGCAGCCACCTTCGGGTCTGCCTGCCCAGTATGAGGTTGATGCAGAGCTGACCGCCATGCTTGCCCAGGCCGCCGCAAGTATCATGTTGGACTGGAACCCTCCCCTGAGTGCCAGCGGCTTGATGATTGGTTCCTGGGTTTGGTCGTTTTAAGTACTTTTACGCTGCCCTTATGTGGATTTTGGAGATTCAAAATTTTGGCACCCATTCACTTGCATTTTATGGACCTACAGAGCTGAAATATTATTCTAAAATGTTTTATTTTGTGTTCAGCAGATGAAAGGAAGTTATACACATCTAGAATGGCATGAGGGTGAGTAAATGATGAGAGAAGTTTCATTTTTGAGTGAACTAAACTTTTAAGCTATTAATTTCGCTAAATAAACTAGTTTCTCCCCAACACTAACATGAACTAATAAACAAAGTTAAGCCCCATTTCTTTTCCCATGATAGTTGTGCATAACACTTAAAAATCAGTGACAGTGACTAAAGTTGATCTGTGGAACACAAAAGACGATGTCTCTCTGGGACTATTGGTTCTCATCCTTGATAAAACAAACACTGCATTGGACTTGTAAAAAAGTTAAGTTATTCACATCTTTTGCAAGGCAGCATTTTATCACATAAGCGTGCCAATTCTTGCTTGCTGCACAGCTTGTTCTTCTGTGGGGGGTCTGTTGACGCTCTGCTGAAATGTAACATATTTTCAACTTTGTACCTGTTGCCGCTGAGCTTTTAAAGTGTTAGCAAATGATTACCTGACAATTTGGATTAATTATATTTCCATCGGCAGTGTCAGCAATAAAAGCATTAATATATTATTTTATTTTAATAATAAAAATATAATTATTAATTATTAATCATATTAATCTAATGAAGCATAAATCATGGCAAGTATTAAAAGTGATAGATAGCTCTTTGATATCATCTGCTGGTGGAATCCCCAAACTGCAAATGCAAGAAATCACTTTAGACGTTGTGATCAGATTAGATGTGGTTCTCAAACATCTTAGTACAATTATCTAATTCTCAGGAGAGTAGCAAATTGTGCTTTGTGCAACTTCATTAACATACAATACACCCACAGTTTGTGCGCACATACCCACAGATAGCGCAAACACTTCCACCCACGGCCATTTGTGCTAGCATGAAAATCGCTCTTAGCAGAAGCGCTCTCACGAAGTTTAGATAAGACGTAGTGCACAGTCATTGCGCTTAGTGCTGCGCATAGCATAATGTTTATTTTTAGTTGAACTATCCCTTTAATTTTTATGTATGGTCACTTTTCACCAGCACTGCCAGCCTGTCAGCACCAAGAGGGGCCCCCTTGCCACCACCTTCAGATGCCATGTTGATGGTAGGCAAAGCGAGCACTTTTAATCTATGTGTGATATGAGTGACTTTTGTTTTAGTTTTTTTAGTTGGCCACTGCACAATTTACCTCAATTTAACTCATGGGGCTAAGTATGTTAGGACTTGGATCACTGGCCAGGAGCACAAGCCTTCTCCAATTACTACCCAAGCAGTTATTCAGAGCACTATTTTTGACATGACGGGGTCAGGGATTTGACCTTGCAAAAGTTTGCTAGTATTTTAAATACTAGAAAAAAAATCCACGTCTTAAGCTACCAAGGTTATTATGACAGACACACACACACACACACACACACACACACACACACACACACACACACACACACACACACACACACACACATACACGCGCGCACGCACACATTTCACACAAGACATTTTAATTTTAGTATGTTAAAGGACAAAGTATGAACAATAAATTTTTCATACATTTTTATCAGATTTGAGGGAATAATAATAATAATTAGAATAATTAGGTGTTTTAAGAACAGCAGAATCATAAAGACCATAATTTATGTCCATTATAATTACATGCCATTCTAGCAAGTGGGAGGTCGGCAAATCGCTTATCATTAACTGTTCAATCCACACTCATATCACACATCGGGTTAAAGTGCTCGCTTTGGCAGCTGAGTGTGGGGGCCAGGGGGCCACCCTTGGTGGTGACAGGCTGGCAGTGCTGGTGACAAGTGGCCATACGTTCTCCCCATTGGAAACCTGGTAGTGTGCCTACTGAAGCTCTGAGGAAACAAACTATTAATACAGCGAGATCACTATTCATGCTGCATGATAATGAATGCAATTTCATTTCTACTGTATGTCTACAACAGCTAATCTTGAACTGCAATCCGACCTAACCTGCATCTTAATAAAGATAATGTTAATTCATACAGGGTGTACCATGAAATCTTGTATAATAGTATTAGATGAGACCTTTTATATTACAGCAATGGTATTGTTACTTTCAAGTTCAGAGAAAGAATGTTTTCCATTTTAATAACCATGTAGTAATGCCTGTTTATGGATTACATTTATGGATTGGCCCTATTCACTTCCATTGTAAGTGTCTCACTGTAACCCAAATGTTTACTTTTTTTAAAGAATTCAAAATATTTTTTTGTGATAGTGAACATTATGCAACAATGCTGTTGATTGAGCTTAACCTGTACTAAACTCAGAATATACCTTGAAAAACAAGTTCTTCCTTGTCTTGACTTAGTATTTTCAGATTTTTCCATGTTTCATTGTCACATTCATGTGTTAATAATGTAGTCATGTCCATTAATAGCTGGGTAAATATAACTACGGCGGTAAAAAAAGTATGGTAAAATCTCTTTGCACATTATATACCATATTACAGCCCAGCCGTAATCCTTACATTTAATGGATCAGATTAAGGATCATTTGCTATATTCATAGCCTGTTTTGCCCCATTGGTCAAATGACAGCAAAACTGCTTTAAAGGATAAAACAGTTTAGACTTTACTGGACATCTAAGGTGCTTGCCAACTGTCTGTAGTGTTGATGCTGTTGGCAGGACAGAAATAAATAGTTCACAGAGCCCTGTGTTTCTGATGTCAGAACAGCCATATCCAGGTTGGCAAATGATGGTCCAATCATTACATATCAGATATCACAATATCACAATAAATGCATCCTTCCATTCCATCTGTGCTATTTTTTTTATTGTTGGTCTATACTGTACCTTTCAGTTAAACATCTCACATCACATTTAGTTGTTTTGCTGTTGTCTTGCACCATGAGCACTGAATTTTAAAGACGTTGTGCTAAGTACAAGTAGTTCAACTATGAAAAACACTTCTGGGGATTTGCGTTCTGTTCCATTATGTTGCACTCTGCGCTGTTTTTGAATGCAAGAACGTGTGAACAGCTCCCTAGTCATTAGGTGATGCTGCTATCAGGTAGTTTACCGAGGCATAATTAGGTGATATTTCAATCTTAATTTGCTCCGATGGCAGGACAATTCCTTATTACGAATTTACATATGGGTCAGTTGGTATGATTTAATTATGATGATAATTTTTATTGCATTTTTTACAATTGTGCTAAATTAACATTGACAGGACTAGTGAAGGAGATTATACATTATGCAAAAATCAATCCTCCTCACTCGTCAAATGCTTTTGTTTTTTATAGGCTCTTCCTTTCTCACGCCTATTTCTAAATCATTGCATGGGCCCCGCAGTTTTCCAGTGCCTGCACTACACTGCATATGTTTTGGCTATTAGCAGTCCCATTGCCTACGCTAATAGGAGTGCATTATCACAGCTGTCTATTCAAGTCCTCCCCCTCATCACTCACTGACTATTGATCCACAGCCAAAGGCTCTTTCCGCTTAAGAGGTGTCCTTTCATAAATAATCGCTCGCTCGGACTGTTCACACAGATTTGGCCTCCGAAATCTGATTCTTAATGCTAATGATGAAAGGGGTCACTGGCAAAAGCACAGAGAGTTGCAATTTTAAGCCATAAACATGGCAACAAAAATCATAAACTGCAGGGAGCAAAAGAAGTATGCTGAAGGCAGTTCAGTCTCTCTCTCTGCGGGAGACCGGCGTTAACAAGCCATGGCTGCGTTGTGCAGTGCCTGTGGCACCAGAGGAATGAGCCTCCTAGAGTGTCCTTGAGCCCAAATGATGTGCAGATGTACTGGTAACATCCCGTGCTGGGGCCCAGCATGAGCAACCTGTCTGTCCACTCATGCGGTATAGTGGGGGTTCTGGCGGAAAGCCACTGCCTCATACAGTGACCATGTGCTCCGAGGTCTGCGGAGACGATCACCCTGCTGACCCTCATTGCGTAAACAAGGACGGAAATAGAAGAGCAGAGGTCCTCCTCATCTAATACTGCTTAAAGTTACAGAATAAACTTAGCAGAATAGTTCACCCAAAAATTGCATCCT
Organism: Xyrauchen texanus; assembly: GCF_025860055.1. Lineage (NCBI taxonomy): Eukaryota > Metazoa > Chordata > Actinopteri > Cypriniformes > Catostomidae > Xyrauchen > Xyrauchen texanus. The sequence continues at coordinate 34,976,564 of NC_068283.1, read as the reverse complement.
CATTTACTTTACAAACCAACTTTTTTTATATTTTTCTTTTTCTGTGGAGCACAAAAGGAGATGTTAGGCAGAGTTAGGGACTGACAGAATCAGTCACCATTATCTTTCATTGTATGGAGTTCTTTCATTGTAAAAGTTACAAATGTGAATGGTGACTGAGGCTAACAATCTTCCTAACAGTGGGGTAACTACAGGGAGAGCAGTGTGGGCAGACACCCTAGGGCCAGAATTTATGGGGGCCTGCAATGGCCGATGAAAAGGTAAAGATAAAACTGACCACGGGAGGCGAAAACAAACGCAAATGATCGAGGGGATCCCCAACCACTTTCCAACATTTGGAGTAGTTTAAAAAAAACAAAAAAAATTTGTAAATCCCTAATGGAGCAATATACATAATGTGTGATTTTTTTATTTTTATTAATATGTTTGTTTTTGCCTAGGGTGATCTAATGGACAATTTAGTAATTTAGAGGGAAGCATGCACAAATGCAGATAGAGGAATGCAAAAAGCACAATTTGCACCTTTGATTTGATTTGTGTTTTCAAATGCTCTGATTGTTTGAAAGCATGAAGCATGACTCACTTTATATAAACACACTTAATCAAAGCCACATTACTATGAACATTTTAAAGAAAAATATATGCACTGCTTTCACAGGACTCTCTCTAACAGCAACTTAAAACAGTGCTTTTTTATAGACAAATGCTAGTCTTGAATGATAAAGCACAGATTTTGAAAACTTTGTTTATTTTAAGGCATTCATTGTTATTCAACAGGCAGAGAAATGGCATGGTATGTACTGCCATGCTGTCTTCAAAAAGGCTCGTGTTGCACAGGACAGGTAGTCCCAGCCATTTGTCAAGAACATTCAAACAGGATGAAAGGCGCTACATAACGATAAAAGCCACTGTTATTTTGACGTGAGCTTTTACGATTGAGCCCTTCAATGGTGCTGCCCATTACTGTTTTGTTATTCTTTCACACTTTGATGCCTGTACAAGCCAATGAGCACCTGCTTTTTACCCAACACCACTCATTCTGTGAATGAATGAAGAAGTGTGTACTGGTATGGACAATACCAACAAAGGCTAAAATCACACTAGGGGATATTCCGTTCTTTAATTTGAATGAGAATTAACAGTTCATTCACTCTGACTTGCTACTGTACGTATTTGCCTCTGAACATATAGATGGGATGATGTTATATAATCTGGTGAACAACAATGCAAGTCTTACAATATCTTCTGCTCTAGTACAATGCACTGGGTGATACAGCTAAAATATATTATATAGATACACACACCTAGCACTTTGTTATGAACACCTGTACGCCTACTTATACATGCTATTATCTAATCAGCCAAATTGTGAGGCAGCAAGGCAGTGCATAAAATCCAGATACGGGTCAGGAGCTTCAGCTAATTATTACATCAACCATCAGAATCGAGGAAAGAAATTTGATCTAATTATTTTCGACCGTGTCATGATTGTTGTTGCCAGATGGGCTGGTTAGTGTATTTTGTAACTGCTGATCTCCTGGGATTTTCATGCACAACAGTTTATAGAATTTACTTTCTCTAGAGTTTACTCAGAATGGTGCCAAAAACCAAAAACATCCAGTAAAAGAAGGTTTTGTGAATGGTAATGCCTTGTTGATGAGAGAGGTCAACAGAGATTGGCCAGACTGGTTCAAGCTGACAGAAAGGCTATGGTAACTCAGATAACCCCTCTGTACAATTGTAGTAAGCAGAAGAGCAACTCAGATGACAACGTCTGACACTTAATTAGGACTATTCCTACTAAAGTGTTTGTGAGTGAATTTTTCAACTTTTTGATGATATTATCTGGATTGGATTTATCTGGAGTGTTTCAGGTTCAATACAAGTTAAGATAATCGACAGCATATGTTGCATAATGTCGATTACCACGACTCGTCACTCATCATAAAAATCGAGGGACAATGAGGCACTTAAGTGTGGAAGTGATTGGGGCCAATATTTGGAGGGTTAAAGGCAGAAATGTGAAGCTTATAATTTTATATTTTATATTTTTACAGTTACAGTTTGGCCCCATTCACTTTCATTGTAAGGAGAGATAAGAACAAAGTCCAACAATATGGTCCAAATGATGTCGACTGAGCTTATCTTGTATCAAACTGATAATTTAATATCACCAGCAAAATCACATTTACATTTATGCATTTGGCCGATGCTTTTATCCAAAGCGATTTACAGTGCATTCAATGTATACATTTATTTTTCAGTTTGTGTGTTCTCTGGGAATCAAACCTAAGACGTTGCACCATGGTCTACCAGTTGAGCAACAACCCATTGCAAATATAGTGAATATTCGATACATCGCTTAACCCTAGTTCTGAGTTCTTAATTTATATTAGCTCAGTATATTTTCGCAGAACATTTTTCTGTTCAGTTGTTGGACAATGTTATATAAATACTGAAAAGAGGTCTCATTCATATCTAACATACGCCATATGTGAGAGCTCTGATGCCCATGGAGGGTGTCCCAGCAGCACTTCCAAATCCTGGAACCCTTATCCAGGAAATAAAGCCCCCTGAAACATTAAAAAGCCAATTTAATACTCCTGTCCTTCTGCCCCTGTGGGAAAACAGAGATATGGCACAGATGAGGACCTGAGTGCAAGAGCTCTAGCTGTGTGCACCGAACATCTGTTCATCATTTATTTAATTACACTGTTTCCCTGCAAGAGGAACAGCTCCAGCCTAACTGCAACTTTACAAGCACTGTTTTCCCTAAAATAGTTTGGTTTATTTTACCTAGCCTCAATCTGTCCATGACAAACTGACTTTGGAAGATTAGCTAGAAAGACAGAGGTTAATCAGCAGGGCACACCGTTGTGAAAGGCTATGTCCAACAAAAAATGTCAACTGACTCCTGGTGTGATTGGAAATCCAGTGTCAGATGACAGAATATCTTCTCCGGATTAATCAAAAAACAGATTAAATTTGGGATAATCTAGTATAAAAGATGTATGTTTAATCTGCTTAGTTCCCTCAATCTGCAGCCCAAACACAAAAGAGTATATGAGAATCCTGGAATATGTGACAACCTTTTTCTTGAAATCCAGTTTGAGTATTGATCCAGACTAATAAAAGGAATATTTGACTCAAAAATGAAAATTCTATCAATATTTCCTCATCCTTTCCCAAAACCATATGGCTTTCTGTCTTTATAGAACACAAAAGGAAACTCAGTCATTCTCTGACCAAATATCATGATGCAAGAACAATACGTTTTGTTGCTGTTGATGTAGTATCCATATTTGCTATGTGCACGATGCTGTATATTGTTGATCAAGGATTTTATTTTAGAAAGAAAAACGACTGAAATTTGGGTCTGTTCATTACACAAAGTCACCGTACAGCTTCAGAAGACTTGGAATATAGTGCATGAGTCACATCAACTACTTTTACTGTTGTTTGCAAATTTTGTTTGAGTCAGTATTTACATAATAGACTGATCTCAAAGTGAAATCGAAACATAAGTAGAATTTTCTTTATCTAAAATCGGTCGGTGCATACCGAAATTCAAAACACTGAAGTGGTAAGTGTTGCTGGGAACATAGGCACATGTGAACACTTTTAATGTGGTTTTATTGTTTTATTTATTTTTATATGTATCTATATTTTTGTGTCCTTTTTGGAGCTCAACATTCAAACCAAAACCAAATTTTCAAAGGATCTAAACACTCCGCTCTCATATAGGTCACCAATTGTAGTAACCCCCCTCACAATCCACTCTGACCAGCATAAAGGGGACTTATTAGTACATAATATGGGGTTCAGCCATAAACTTGAGGCAACATTTCAATAAATGTCCGAATGAAATACTCTGGACACTTTTGTCCATACCGATTGCAAATGCAAGATAACGGGGTATAATTTAACTTATCCGGTTAGTTTGATAGAAAGGCTTTGCAATGGTGAAATAGGGGCAAGAACTTCCTGTTCAATACAAAACCAGGTAGGGGCTCACTCAGGTGGAAGCGACCAATGAGCCAAATGTCTGAGACCGAACACATAATAATAAAACTAAATCTTGTGTAGACCTAGTCCACCATTGTCAATCGGCCTATGCAGTTTACTGAAATGTAATCTGAGATGTGTCCCATTCCAAATGAAGGACTTCGCTATGCTATCAAATTTCTTGAAATAAGAGAGTGGGGATATCTATAGGAAAAGACTGTAGCAGGTAGATTAATTTGGGAATACAATTAATTTTAATAACATTAACCTTCTCAATCATCGATAAATGTAATATAGCCCACATCGCTCCAAAACCCTTTTTTTAAAGGGTCAAAATTAACTAACTAATCACACACATTTTCTGGGAATAAAATACCCAAATACTTAATGCCCTGTTTGGGCCACTGAAAAGCTGTTATCGGGCAGTACGCTGTCCGCTTCGGATTTAGACCAATTAACTCTGTATCCCGAGAATTTAGAAGAGGAATTAATAATTCTGTGGAGGCATGGCATACATATAGAAGGGTCAGAGACAAATAATAAAACACAACCTGCATAAAACAGAAGCTCATGCACCACACCTCCCGCCATCACCCCTGAAAAATAATCCTCCTTTCTTATCGCAGCTGCTAATGGTTCCAGGTCAAGACAGAACAATAATGGGGAATGAGGGCAACCCTGCTGGATGCCCTATAGAGAGTAAAATAATCTGAAATGAATACATTTTTTTGTACCGCTGCTACCGGGTGTCTATAAAGTAACTTATTCCATCCAATAAACATACTCCCAAACACTTACATTTCCAAAATCTTAAAAAGATAATCCCATTTTACCATACCAAATGCCTTTTCGGCATCAAGTGAGATGGCAGCAACCTGAGTCTGATCATTCGCCACTGACCACATGATATTGATGAAACACTTAATGCTATCAGAAGAGCTACAGCCCCGAAAAACCCCCCACCTCATCTATTTGTATAAGAGATGTCATAACTTAATCGATTAGCCAAAATGTTTGACAATATTTTAACATCTAGCTGGATCAGGGAAATTGGATGGTAACTCTTACACTCGCTAGGATCTTTGTCCTTTTTAAGAATCAGACTGATCCGGGCTTGCGTCATGGCTGTTGGATGCTGGTAATGATAAAAAAGTGGAACCAATTTTGTATCATAAGATCTAAAAACTCAGCGGCAGAGCAATCTGGCCCCTCAGCCCTGTAGGTTTCTAATATCTTCAACATAGACGAAGATGTGGAACTATAGAGATCAAGATTCTTTAAAAGCGTTATTAATATCAATATCAATGGCAGAGGTAAAAAAGTTCAGCACCAGCAGATTTCACTGAGGGAATGGTAGAAAAAGACACTCTCTGCTTTATATATCTCGCAGCTTTTGGCTTTTGGCGGAGGAAAACGGTTTTCCCTGCTTTTTCCTATGACTCAAAGTATGACCTGAATAAACTGAATAGCCAAAACTTCACCTTCGAGGACAAAATAGTATTATATGTTTATTTCTGAGGTCATCAGACGACATTCGGCCCTTCAGCTCTGCCTCGGCACTTTTAATATTACCTTTCAAATCCACGAGTTCTCGTACTTTGGATTTTTTAATGAATGAGGCATCCGAACCCTAGAAACCACCTTAAGTACCTCCCAAGCCTCACCCACAGAGGATACTGAGGACCAATTGGTCTCCATATAAACATTGATTCAGCCTTTAACATTTGTTGGAAATCATGATTTTGCAAAAGGGATACATTAAAGTGCCAATTATATGATTTCTTTTTCTCCATATTTGGCAACACCTCTAAACTCACCAGGGCGTGATCTGAGACTAAGATGTTTACAACTGAGCAGTCAACAAAAGGTGAAATGAGGGACTTGGATATCAAAAACAAACAAACATTTTTTATTCTGGAATAAATCTTATAGACTCATGAAAATAATCCCTACACCCAGATGGGTTCAAAAGTCTCCAAATATCTATAAGACCAAGATTTTTATACATCCTGTGAAGCGTCAATGTTGCTCTAGGGGGCTTACACACATTTAGTTCACTATGATCAAGGACTGAGTTCATCAATAGGTTAAAGTCTCCTCCCAGTATTGTATCAAGATTGGAGCCAGCGGCTTGCAACATCCCTTCAAGATCTATAAAAAGCCCTGATCATTAGTGTTAGGTTCATAAATAGTAGCCAAACTCAACCTTTGCCACTGAATTTCTGCAAAAACTATAATGACTCACCCTAATTTATCTTTACTCTGTTTGAGACATTTGAATTGTAGATGTTTACCTATCAGTGTAATGACTCCCCTGCTCTTACTTGAGCCAGTACTAAAGAAAACATGTCTATTCCTAAACTTTTTAGCTTACTGCAGGGACAGAAGCATTTCTTGAAGAAACACTATATCATTTTTCTTTCATTTTACCTTCTTTCTGTTATGGGGTGTCCAAACCCATTCATATTCCACTTGGATAGAGACAATCCACTAATTTTAACATTTGACATTTTGACATATTAGAAAAAATTAATTGTGTCAAAAACTAAATACTAAAGACGACATTACAACGTTAGTGCAACAACCAAACCCTGAACTTCCCCCAGAACCAAACAAAGAGAATAAAGAAAAATGTGTGCACAACAACGCCAACCGGCATCCATCCCTCTAAACTCAAACAGTCCACGTACGCCTACGAGAGCCCACGCAACAACTTTGCCATCGGATTTCTCAAGTCCGGTGTTTCTATAAATATTTTGTGAGACATAATTACATAACAGAAGAAAATGTATAAAACAAACTACAGTCAATAGGCAGAATAAATAAAAATAATGTGTAGTTTCATCCACAAAGGTGTCTCCACAAAACTAGCTTCAGCCACTAGTGGAACCAGCACACATAAACACACAAAAAAAGCTGTTCAGTTGCCTCAGGCAGTCAAACAAATGTTCAGTGAGTCGTTACATGAGTGCAGCAGATGACCTAATCACTCCAATGTCCTGCAAAAAATATTCCACAAAAAAAACTCCTGCCAATAGGAGTCATAAGCACAAAGAACATGCAGATTCATCCACAACACTGTCCTGAAGGAGTGTTACTACACAAAATAAACTCCAGTCGCTATGCAGAACCACCACAAAAAGAAACTATGAAGTGGCAAAGTTCAGTGAGTCAGGCCCACTCGGCTGTAATGTGAGAATCACACAATGACTTACTCATTCCATTGAATTTATGAAGGACAATGTTTGTTGGGGACATGCTAATACTTTGTGGCCACCTTTAGCACCTATTCTCTATTTGGCTGGGAACATCAGTGCAAAAGCGACCTTCTGTTAATGTAACAGTTTTTTGCATTACTTGAATCGATCACGTTTCTCTCTTGTCGAATTCGCAAAGTCTGGGATAGTCTTTTCTTCCAAGAAAGCCTTCCTTTTCTCCTCACCTTGGGTAACACACACAGATCTTTATCAGATGATCTCAAAAATTTGGCCAGAATTGATCGGGCCTGTCTCCCTCGGCGGATCACCAAGCCAGAATCCTGTAAACTCGCTCAATTTCCAGCTCATGGCCTGTTATGTTGAGCAGACTTGGAAAGAGCCCATCCAGAAATTTCACCATTTCTGTTGGAATTCCTGCTCACTCAGGAATTCCAACAATTCTGACATTGTTTCACCGGTTACGATTCTCAAGGTCTTCCAACTTTTCTCAAATGCATTCCAAGTCCACTTTGGTCACTAGTGGATTAGCAGCTAATTCCCTCTCTGATGTCTCCAGATAATCGATCCGTTTCTGAACATCCGCCACTCTTGTAACCAACTCAGTTAATTTCATCTCCATGGCAGTGATAGATTGACGTATTACAGCAAGATCCTCCAAGTCAGCAATGACCTTCGTCAGCATTGTCGACATTTCTGACAGTTGACGCTGAATCTCTTTCACCTCACTAGCCAAATTGAGTCCTGGCTTGTGGCCTGCTGCTCAAGGGCTTGAGCCTGTAAGTGTCTTTTAATGTCTCCAGAGCCCAAGGATTTTGAATTCTTTGACATATTGTCTTCAAAGAACAGTTATGGAACAGGGTGTATCGAATCTCACCGGTTTATGACACAAAAAAGTATTAAAAATAGCAAAGTGCGCAGAGCTCGCAGCTCACATGACCAAACCTTGCATGGCGCCATGGGACTTCTGCTATATAGACGCGCTAAATCACTATTGACTTTTATTATATGGTGAAAACGTGTGAATAATCGTTTATATTTGTCCTGTTCTTACCAAGGTTCTATGGCTCTAAAAGACTTGGAATACAGTACACGAGTCACATCAACTGTTTCGGTTGAGGTTTTACAGTGTTTTTTTGTCCTTTTTGGAGCTCAACAGACTGGAATCTATTTGATTTCATTATCTGGCAAAAAGATGTGTGAATAATGTATTATTAGGCTTCAGAAGACTTGGAATTTAGAGCACAAGCAGTGGTGGATTTACACATGGGTGACATGGGCAGTCACTTTGTGTGCGTGCTGAAGCGTTTTTTGCCCAGGGCGCCATTCAAGCCATTCTGAGCACAAGTCATATCGACATTTCTACATTGGTGTTTTTAAATTCTTTTTTTAAGCATGACAGCGAGGAGTCACTATTCAGTTTCATTACATGGCTAAAAGCCAGAAGATTTCCATCTTCTATTCCATGGAACAGAGGAAGCCATTCAGGTTTGGAGTGACATTCTCTTCAAGTGAGGTGTCTTCATTTCTACACCATTACTTTAAAATCTCATTGTCGCGGAGCAGTCTGATGACCTATGCCATATCGATTTCTCAGGTGCAGTGTTAAGTGAGAAATAACCTGGAAAGGTTGTCCTTGGACCCCAGAATCTTGAGCTCAAGGAGGGCTCATCACCAAGGTGTTGCCTGTGATAACTAAATATATATATAATTCTTTGTTCCCTCCCATTCAGCCGGGCCACCTGATGTATAGTTCCTGTCAGCAGCTCGAAAATCAATTGATGTACTGATGAGATGTGACAGGAAGACAGCCCATATTTGTGTTAGGGGCTGGGCACAAGTCGCACACAGTTAAACTGATTTAACGTTGATTGACGCAAAGGATATTGGACATGTGGGTAGAGCTGTCCAGAAAAGGGACCATTTGTGGGGAATCTGGATATTTTGGTTAATTTTTGCACAGTGAAGTAATAGATATTTTAATTCATATTGTCATTCTAGGTACATGTTGTGTCTTTTCTGTCCCATAATAACCCTCTAATGTTCTAAACCAATATGACTTTCTTTATACCATGGAACTCAAAAGGAGGTGGTTTGGCAAAATGCCATAGTCATTTACTTACATTGTATGAAAATAAATAAATAAATAAATAAGGCTGCAGTGAAAGTGAAGGGTGACTGAGATTAACATTCGGTCTAACATCATCTGATGTGCTGCAGGAAAGAAAAAATGTCATATGGGTTTGAGACGATATAAGGGTGAGTACATTTTTATTGTAATGGTGAACAATGAAAAACAAAAGGAGATTTTTGCTGACATCTGCTTCTTAGATTTTTCTCCTGAAACTCCAGTATTCTTCCATGTCACCTTTAGAAATTTAGACAGCGATCTCAACGTTGTCTCAAACTGTGCTCAGATTTGCCAAGAAACCAAAATTAGCTAATTATCATATGTAATGTTTAGGGCAAAATTACATAATTATTTACATTATTTCTGTTTCATTCTTTTTAAAGAATGGTCGGAAATCATGCGTTTAATCACGATTATTGTATTCTATGAAAGCAATATTCTAGATAATATTTTTATTATGACAATGTTTTGGATTTTGTACAATGTCAGTTATTTGATTCTGAAAACTTTTATTTTAAATTATCTAAGGCACTATCTTTCTCCTGCGATGGACTGGCGACCTGTCCAGGGTGTCCCCCGCCTTTCGCCCAATGTTAGCTGGGATAGGCTCCAGCCCCCTGCGACCCTGTACACAGGATAAGCGGTTGACGATGGATGGATGGATGGATGGACTATCTTTCTCACAGTAATATGGGTCTTATTAATAATAAATTATGTAATAAGACCTAAACAATTGTGACAGTTCAATATTAATTTTTAATCATTTTAATCAGAGATTTGTTTTAAAAATGTAAAAACACACATGAGGGTCAAAGGGGTCCTGTTTTAAAAAATGTTCTTCCCTTTTCTCCCCAATTCCCAATGCACTCTAGGTCCTTCTGGTGGCGTAATGACTCAATCCGTGTGGCGGAGGATGAACCTCAGTTGTCTCCGCATCTGAGACCGTTAATCTACATCTTATCACTTGGCTTGTTGAGCATGTTACTGCAGAGACGTAGCAAGTGTGAAGGCTTCACACTATTCACACTCCACTGCATCCATGCACAACTCACCATGTGCCCCACCGAGAGAGAGAACCACATTATTGCGACTCCAGGGGTGGTAGTTAGCATCAATTCTTGCTGAGCTATTCAAGCCCCCCCAGTTTTATGTTTTTAATAATTGTTTTTCTTTTTCTGTTCACATTACAACAAAATGGCAACCAATCAGCCACAACATTAAAACCACCTGCCAAATATTGTGTAGGTCCCCCTCCAACCTGCATCTCAGAATAGCATTCTGAAACACTATTCTTCTCACCACAAATATACAGAGCGGTTATCTGAGTTACTGTAGACTTTGTCAGTTCAAACCAGTCTGGCCATTCTCTGTTGACCTCTCTCATCAACAAGGTGTCTCTGTCTGCAGAACTTTTGCTCACTGGATGTTTTTCGTTTTTGGCACCATTCTGAGTAAATTCTATAGACTGTTGTGCGTGAAAAGCCCAGGAGATCAGGTTACAGATATACTCAAACCAGCCCATCTTGCATCAACAATCATCCATGCAATTATCTAATCAGTCAATCGTGTCTCAGCAGTGCAGTGCATAAAATCATGCAGATATGGGTCAGGAGCTTCAGTTAATGCTCAAATCAACCACAGAATGGGGAAAAATGTTCAGTGATTTGTACCATAGCATGATTGTTGGTACCAAGGTGGTTTTAATTTTGTGGCTGATCGGTGTATATGTTGGTTACACCACATGACTTTGATTTGGTGGACAAAAGATTTTTCAAATATTAATAATATATATTTTTTAAAATAACTTATTTTAAAGAAATAATAATCATTATGCATTACTCGAGGCAATATTTATTTTTTCAAGAATTTCATCTTAAAATGGGACTGTTTTACTGTCCCAGGACAGTTACACCACATGATGTTTTTTACATATATATGAAAAAAACATGTTAACGTAATGGAAAACGTGTTCATCATAAAAGAGGTGTGTTCAAGTAATTGTTTTGTGTGAATTGCATTTTTAATGTGTTTTAATTAATTATTTTTGAATAACTTAATAGATCCAGTCAAATAAAATAAATAAATACAAAATTAATTCAACATTACAAAACATTATGAAGCAACCTAACTTTCCTTTGAGGTATGTGAATAGAAGCTAAATCCTTAACAATCACGAGGACCCTCAGTTATTTATTCATCTTACTGCAGCCTAAACATAATTCTCTCTCATATGTCCAATGGTGTGACAAATGCATGTGTCATTCAATCCCACTCACTCAGTTCTTCAGAACTCCTCACAGCAGAGGCACTCACCCACCTGAGTCTCATAAAGAGGATAAAGGCAACCAGCAGGGCTCCCAGAGAAATACAGTGTCCCAAGTAGTTTATGATGACTGCGATGTGGTAATGCAGCTTGCTCTTTTTCTGAAAGATCACAAGAGACACACACAGAAACACATTAAGAAGATGAGAGACTGATGACCAGTAGATATAAAAAAAAGAAATCCCAACCTGAAATAACTCCTAAAAGCCTTTCGGGTCATTATAGAAAAATTCTGGGAATTAGTGTTTTTTTAGAACTCTGCTTTTTGAACTCAAAAGTTTTTTCAAAACTCACAGTCACATCTGACTGCCTTTCATATGTGCACCACCAAACACAACTGAAAAAAAGTATGTTTTTTTTTTTTTTTTTACAACTGTTTCCTGAACACTCTTACTGTCTGTTATTGGTCGGCCAAACAAATAGTCCCACCCTAAACTCACATGATTGGTTAATCCAATGTTGCTGAGCCAGGTTGGTTTAGATGCTCAAACAAACAGAGCAATGTTTTGATAGTGCTGGAGAGCAACAAGGTTTACACCCCCCCAATCCCCACAATGCATGTATGTATGTATGTCTTGAGCTGACTGTTTCAAAGTATCACAAAGCACATATGTTAGCGCTCACGGTCAAACGAGTATACTTTCAAAGGCTACAGCTTCCAAATATGCAAGAGACTTACAAGCACAAGTAAAAAGTAATTATACAATAGCCTTTTTTAGGCTGGGACAAGCGTATTTTTAACCTTAAAAAAAGGTAATATATACATTTTAACTGTTAAGATAATTATATTATAGTTAAGCCATTCCATACAGTATTTCCATACAATAGAAATACATTCTCCTCACTTATTTCCATAAGATGAAAATAAAAGATTGTTTTGGGAGAAAATTCTGGCAGGGTCAAGACCACTGAAAAATATATTCTGCGATTCAATTTTGCAGGAACTGAATACAAATTTTGCATAGACACACTTCTATGCAGGATCAATTTACTTCTTTAAATTAATAACACAAAGCTGTACTGATATATAGGATCATATTCTGCATATAAAGTCCTATGGCTGGCAAAGTCCTCTACGTGGTGAAGGATCCTTGATGTCAGATGGAGCGAGGAGCCAGTCTGTGGTAATCTAAGTCACATCTCAATGCAAGCAGCTCACAACATGGAACGATCAGCTAGGGTGTCCCCAAAGGTGACGTGCACAGCCCTTGCCCGAGGAATGCAAAAAGCTGACAAGGCCAACACGCTCATGGATGAGGCAGGCTTAAGAAATGAGTCCACTGATTACGATTGGGCTCCATCAACATTGGAACGATGACTGGCTGGAGCAGAGAATTAGCCAACGCATTGAAACACCACCGAGTTGACATCGCCTGTGTACAAGAGACTAAATGGAAAGTGGCCAAGTCAAGAGACATCGGAGAAGGCTTCAAGTTGGTTTATTATGGTAAATCGACAAAAAGAAACAGTGTCACCGTGGCAGTTAGCCAAAATGACCAAAAATTATGCAGTTATTTTATTATGCAGTTTTAGGAAGCCTTTTAAATTATGGCATGCAAATTGGTATGGCAATCTTTTGGTTCAATTAAAATCACAGCTTGCACGTCTTGTGAGAATTGCAATGAAGGTTATGGGTATAAGGGAATACTCATCACTTCAATCGATTTATGAATCGTTGGTTTTAAAAAAATGCACAGACAATAGTAGGTGATACCAGCCATGTTTTATTTCCAATGTATGAGTTGCTGCCATCAGGGAGACGGTATAGAGTCCCACTGTGTAAGAGTAACCGTTATAAAAAATCCTTTATTCCTCTATCAATTTATATTGCTATATGTTAAATAGCAAGATGCAGTAATATAGGTCTATAGTTGTGTGTGGATTTTGTTATATGTATATATTATGCAGCCTTGAGTCCATTTGTTGTATGTATGTTGTGTATTAATGCAGCTTTGAGTCCAAGACAAATTTCCTGAAAAAGGACAATAAAGTATACAAACAAACAAACAAACAAACAAACAAAAAGGCAATGGAGCGAACATCAAATAGTCTATCTATTTCAATCTATACAGAGAGTAATGTCCAATATGTCCTGTCATGCTATGCACCCTAGTCTGGCTGCAGAAAGATGACTTCTGGAACAGCTTTGAAGGCCATCTTCAGGCCAATGGTGACGAAGAGTTGCTCCTGATAGGCGGCAACCTAAACGGACAAGTCGGGAACACCCGGGATGGGTTCGAATGGATACATGGCAGGCATGGTTGCAGAAATCAAATTGAGGAAGGCGAGTGAGTTCTTGAGTGTCGAAGCACATGACCAGGCAATCACTAACATCTTCTTCAAGAAGCAGCTGTCGCATCTGGTCACGTACAGCAGAGGTGGCCACGTGACACAGATTGAAATGCTATTCTTCTCACCACAAATGTACAGAGCGGTTATCTGAGTTACTGTAGACTTTGTCAGTTCAAAACAGTCTGGCCATTCTCTATTGACCTTTGGCTCCTTCGGCAGCGAGACTTGAAGCTGGCCACCAAAGTCAAAGTAATTTCATTGGACAATATAGCTCCACAACACCGGATACTTGTGCTCGACATGCGCCTACAAGTTCAGCTGCATAAGAAGCAGCCAACAGTAGGGTGAGAACAGATTAAATGGTTAAAACTGGCCAAACATCGAGCCAGAATGGTGGAAGCACTCAGGCAGCTGGAAGAAGGTGCTGCGTCGCCAGTGGGTGTGAAGGAATTAATCGGCGCACATGTCACTGCCTGCGCCAGAGACATCCTCGAAACAACAAAGTCTAATGTCTGCTTCATCAACAAGTAAGTCTGGTGCTGGAATGAAGATGTCCAGTGCACCGTCAAAGAGAATAAGGCCACTTTCAAGACATGGAAGAAATCGAGAAGAGAGAACCTGCAGCGGTATCGCGTCCTCAAATCAGATGCGAAGTGGCTAAAGCCGCCTATCTCCAAGACTTATACGACTAACTGGACATCCCTGAGGGGGCTAATGAAATTTATAGGCAGGACATGTCAAGCACATCAAGGACGAGAATGGTTGTCTCCTGAAGATCCCACCTGACATCCTCTGATGATGGAAAGACTACTTTGCCCATGTGTGCAACGAGAAGTGCCCACATCCGCCAATACACAATGCAACAGCTATCACTGGACCTTTCCAGCCAATATCAGCTGCCGATTTCACGGTGGGCAAGGCAACTAGGCCAGATGACCTCCCAGCGGAAGTGTGTAATCTCATGGGAATGTGAGGAGCGGTGATCCTTACGATGTTGTTTAATAAGACCGTGGATGCCGGCGAAGTCCTGCCAGCTTAATTGACCAGCTTCACCATACCGATTTGGAATAACAAAGGCGATGTCACCGACTGCTTCAATTATTGACTGATCTGGCTACTATTCCATACCATGAAGATCTTCGAGTGTGTACTGGACAGCAGACTCTGCGCAATCATCACAATATCGACAAATCAATGCGGATTTGTGAGGGGATGTGGCACAACAGACACTATCCACACAGCACGGTTGCTGATAGAGAAACACTGCGAGAAGAAAAAACTGTGCACCTCATCCCACATGATCTAATCTAGCACTCCCTCTGCTCGCACAGTGTATCTGAATCCTACGTCCAATGGGTCCAGCTATTCTACCAAGGAGCAACAAGTGTGGTTCAAGCTGCGGTTGGGACATTGCTGCCATCTGACATCAAGGTGGCATCCATCAGAGATCAGCCCTATTGCCACTACTTTTCAACCTATGCATGGATATAGTGCCGAGCAACATCCAAACTCTGCATCTGGGGACTCTATGCCGATGATGTTACGCTGGCAGATGAAACTCGGCTGGAACTTGAACAGAAGGTGCAGATCTGGGACGAATGCCTGGCCAGTTTCGGACTTCACCTAAGCAATGCAAAGACAGAATATCTTGAGTGCAGAGACCAAGTGGATGGATTGATCACAGTTCGTGGTCAAGACCTCAATAAAGTTACCACCTTCAAATATCTCGGTTTGTGTGTCTGAGCGGATGGAAAATCATTCCACGATGCCTGCCATCGTGTAATTGCGGCCTGGATGAAGTGACAGCAGTGGTATGGACATGTAGTCAGAAGTTCCGAAGTCACTGTGGTGAACACAGTGATAAGACTAGACCTGGCTGGCTAGCGACCAAGAGGTCGACCAAAGAAACAGTGGATGGATACCATCAGAAAAGATATTCATGCTGTCAAAATAAACTTGGACGATGCACTGGATCTGAAAAAGTGGCTGCTTGCAAAATAGGTATGGGTAGTTTACATGGAATATTTCTGGTTAATATGAAGTTGAAAAGTCTTGTAGCATTAAACATATTTATATACCTAATATGAATTTAATGTTAATGGGCTCACTTGGGTAACAGGCCAAATTACACGTTCACATTCCAGGAAGCATACGTTTATCATGTAACACGTAGGTAAGTTTGTGTATGTGTGTGAGCATACACTTTAGGCATTATGTGCTTTTTTATCATGGGTCCAGCAGTCCATCACTCTACACCAGTAGGACACTCTTGTCCCTAACTGTGTCCTACTGGTGTAAAAATCTGTCACTGATGTCCTGCGGTACTCACAAGACAGGCCTGTATAGCAAATACCCACTGGTCACTGCAGACCCAGTGGACCATGAGACCAGAGGACAAGAATGGCCAAGCAGGGGGAGGGAAAGCAGTTCTGGAATCCAGTGCCTGCAAAGCTCACTGGGCCTGAGTGAACAAGCCAGCTAGCACAATTTAACCCAGAAGAAACCCTTCTGATGGCAAATCAATCATAAATGGCAAGATCGGATGTTCATGTTGCTTTAGAGATCAAATCAAATCACTTTATTGTCACTCAACCATATACAAAAGTGCAACAGTGGGTGAAAGTATTGGGTGCATTTCCGAGCAACATAACAGTCATGAAAGTGATGAGACATATATCAATTTGGCATCAGATTTAAACAACACAATTTACATATATAATATACACATAATTACACATAACACAATATACAAGTATTGATATACAATGTACAGTATACAATACACACAATATAGAATACACATACACACAATATAAATAGTATATATAAAATATATATATATATATATATATATATATATATATATATACAGTATTGTGCTGTATTGACATTCAGGCTGTCGGATGTTGTTAAGTGAGAATATAATTTATGACAGTCCAATGTGAGATAATAAGATTAATAAAGTGCAGTGCTGATGTATATTGATCGTGAGAGATCAAGAGTTCAAAAGTCTGATTGCTTGGGGGAAGAAGCTGTCTTGAAGTCGGCCGGTGCCGGTCCTGATGCTGCGATACCGCCTGCCTGATGGTAGCAGTGAGAGCAGCCCATGGCTCTGGTGGCTATTTTTTTCACACACCGCCTGGTATGTAATTAGTTGAGATGAGGTAATATTTCAAGATGGATTTTGGATATATATATATTTTTTGCATAACATATTAGTGGTCCCTGTAAGAGCGTGTCCATATTTCTGTTATACTAATTCATTGCATACAGTCTATTTCCACATCTGATTTCTCATGAATGTGCTGTTTTTGTTTTTATCACTGGTGCTAGACAGGAAATGGACTATATAACAGCACACAGATGCTACAATAACTGGTAAAGTACCTCAGAATGAAACTGCTCTTGATCAAGCCCACTTGCGCCAAGACTTTACACTTATGACTTATGGCACAGTGCTGTGCTTTGTGCTAACACTCTTAAAATAGGGCCTGAGGTAATAAAAGCTGCATGCAGAATAATTATAAAAGAATTATAGTTTTAGATAGTTTAGTTAAGCATGTCACACCATAAGATATGTCAACTTTCCATAAGTATTTAATGTATTGAAATTATGACTGATGGGTCGAGGGTTCGGGAAACCTGTTTGAAAAAATAAAATCACAATGTAGCAGCAGGAGTGTGGTTCAGTGTTCGTCTGGAGAGAGAGAAAGTGGTAAAGGTGCACACCTGAGCACTATGATGTCTAACACCTATTTCTGATTGCAGTAAGACCTGGGGAGAGACCATGCCAGAGATAAGGAGAGAGAGAGATGCACAGCAGTGTAACGTGTTTGTTTGAAGCTGAAAAGCCACTCTTTGACTGTGTTAAGCATTTAATAAAGATCTGAGTTTTCAACATACCTGATTCCCACTTCCTCCTTCCCACAGCTTCAGAACTTATTACACATAATTTTTCCAAAGCTTCTGATGGGAGAAATTACACATTTTAGCTTTAAAACAAGTTCCAAACACTCCTCTTGTCATCAACTGGTTGGCAAACAGATCTTTCCCTAAACTCATGCCATTGGCTAAGCCAAGGTTATGGCCATACCTGCCAACATCGGATTGTGAAAAATAGTGAGATTTTAGTGGTTTGTATGTGCAAGGAAGGGCAGTCGATGGAGTTACTGGTGCCCCCCTAGAGTGAGATGGTGCACCCGTAGGGTGTAGTTGTACTAAGCAGACTTTGTAATATGTGTATAAGGATGGGCAGTACTGGTCAGTAATATTACACTGAAGATGAAAAATACAAGAAATTGACAATGTATTCATATGGTCCCTTACCACACCCTTCACAGTTTTAGAAATAAATGCTTTTTTGAGTTATTAAAATAAAATGTACTTTTAAATGCAGTTAATCCTTTCTTAAATGCTGATAACTTTTCAGACCCATGACTTATGAAAAATAGAATTTTTTTTTTATCTTTGATTATTTATCTTCATTATCTTATGTATAAACCTTATGTGTTGGTTTATATGTATTCTTTATTATTTTTCTTTACTTTATTTTTTAGTATTTATTCTTTCCCTTCAGCTGTAATTCTTGTCTTTATGACTCAGTGATACTATGCATATATTGTTGGATCTGTGTAATTTTGTAAATCAAATTGAACATTTATATTGAAACATTTATATTGAAAAAAAAATCCCCAGATTCAACACGTGGAGACTTTTTAGACTGTCCCTTACCACACCCTTCATAGTATTAGCATGGTTCAGACCCCTTACAAACCATACAAAAAAATATACAACTTGTATATTATATAACATGTTAAATTAACTATCTGGAGCCATTTCGCCATGACACCATCTGGCCAGCCTTCGATACAAATAGCTTCCCGTATTGATTTTGATAGGGATGCATCATTTCAAATATAAATACTGGATGATCCCGTATTTTACGGGACAGGTGGCAACCCTACCTGGAGGTCTAATACATTCTCATGAGCAAAGTGTGGATGCGGAAAATTGTGAGTTTACCAGGAGAAATTGTAAATTGGGAATACAGCGGGAGGCAGGGTGGAAAAATGGGAGAAACCCAGTAAAATCAGGAATGTTGGCAGGTATGGGTATGTCTGACCCAGATGGGCCACTCAGACAAGCATGTTGCAGGCCCGTTTGATGTTGCCAGTGGTACAGAAATGGCAAACTTCTCCTTTAAACTCTTACGTTCAACTGTTTGAAGTCAGACTAAAGGACTCTATAAACCCTCCACCTTTTCTCTGAATTGGGCATTAGTAGGGGTTCACACACATTCTCTCTCTCTCCCTCACGCTCTCTCTGATGCCACTTCTTTTAACTTAATCCTGAGAGGAGGGCTCTTCAAAGCAGCCTCTACTGATCCCTGTATTGTTATCAGGGTTGCCCTATTTTAACGGCTCACTCCACCAATCCATCCACGGCAAGCTCACTAATTCACAACAAAATGTTCTCCCTCAGGATCCTGCTGACTCCTGGCTAGACTATCAGTCTTCTAAAGTCAGACAGATTCACTCCCCACAGCCTAATCCAATTGGCCTGTAGGAATACTTGGTTTTGCATTTAGAATTTTGCTGTCATTTTGAGTTTGTACAATGCAAGGTCTCTTGTGGGTGTTTTGAAGGGAGTCACGGTGCCCCATATCAAAGTTTGTACTTTACTAAATACATAAAATTTTACCTAAAGTTTGTGTCATTCTCTGTGGATGCTAACTGAGATGGAGCTGACTACGTTCTTGCAATAGTACCCTATCTCTTACGGGCACTTAAGGAGCATGTAAGCAAATGCAGATGCATTGGCAATGTAGTGGTGGTGGTGGCGTAGTGGCTAAAGCACAGGGCTGTTAATCAGAAGGTCACAGGTTCTAACCCAGCCACCACCATTGTGTCCTTGAGCAAGGCACTTAACTCCAGGTTGCTCCGGGGGGATTGTCCCTGTAATAATTGCACTGTAAGTCGCTTTGGATAAAAGCGTCTGCCAAATGCATAAATCTAAATCTAATAAATCAATGTCAATGCCCTCTTTTTACACTTTCCTGTAAAAGGACATTATAGAGTGCTTTTTTGTGTTGAGAGAGCACAAGGGTTTAGCAATGCAATCTTAGCACCTAGCCAGCATGCAAAATTATTTAAGCATGGAAAGCATGGTTCCTGAAAAGATGTCAAATGACTACACAGCATAAAGTTTTAAGTTTATAAACATTATTAGTGCCCATTTATAACTGCGAAACATTTTTTGAGGTAACTATTAGGTTGAAGACATTTCCAGTAAAACATTGACTATTAAGTATACATTTAGCTGCATGTGTTACAGTACGTCAAGATAAGCTTAAAAAGCACATATACAGTACCTCAAAAAGTATTTACTTAAGCCACACGTAATGTATGAAATTCATACATTACAGTTGAAGTCCAAAGTTTACATACACCTTAGCCAAATACATTTAAACTCAGTTTTTCACAATTCCTGACATTCCCTGTCTTAGGTCAGTTAGGATTACTACTTTATTATAAGAATTTGAAATGTCATAATAATAGTTGAGAGAATGTTATATTTCAGCTTTAATTACTTATACCAAAGTTTATATACACTTTGTTAGTATTTGGTAGCATTGCCTTTAAATTGTTTAACTTGGGTAAAAAACAGCCTTCCACAAGCTTCTCTCAAAAATTTGCTGGAATTTTGCCCCATTCCTCCAGACAGAACTGGTGTAACTGAGTCATTTTTGTAGGCCTCCTTGCTCACACATGCTTTTTCAGTTCTGCCCAAATATTTTCTATCATACTGAGGTCAGGACTTTTGCCATTTTTCCACAACTTTGGAGGTATGCTTGAGGTTACTGTCCATTTGGAAGACCCATCTGCAACAAGCTTTAACTCCCTGGCTGATGTCTTGAGATATTGCTTCAGTATATCCACATAATTTTCCTTCCTCATAATGCCAAATATTTTGTGAAGTGTACCAGTCCCTCCTACAGCAAAACACCCCCACAACATAATGCTGACACCTTCATGCTTTATGGTGGGGATGGTGTTCTTCTGCTTGCAAGCCGCAGCTTTTCTCCTTCAAACATATCGATGGCCATTATGGCCAAACAGTTCAATTTTGTATTATCAGACCAGAAGACATTTCTCCAAAAAGTACGATATTTGTCCCCATGTGCACTTGGAAACTGTATTCTGGCTTTTTTATGGCAGTTTTGGAGTAGTGGATTCTTTCTTGCTGAGCAGCCTTTCAGGATATGTCGATATAGGACTTGTTTTATTGTGGATATAGATACTCGTCTACCTGTTTCCTCCAGCATCTTTATAAGGTCCTTTGCTGTTGTTCTGAGATTGATTTGCACTTTTCACACCAAACAACATTCATCTCTAGGAGATGTGTCTTCTTTCTGAGCGGTATGATGGCAACGTGGTTCCATGGTGTTTATACTTGCATATTTTTGTTTGTAAAGATGAACGTGGTACCTTCAGGCATTTGGAAATTGCTCCCATGGATGAAGTTGTGGAGGTCAACAATTTTTTTTCACCATGATGTCAAGCAAAGAGGCACTGAATTTGAAGGTAGGCCTTAAATTACATCCACAGGTACACCTCCAATTGAGTCCAATTAGCCAATCAGAAGCTAATTTAGGCTTGACATAATTTTCTGGAACTTTCCAAGCTACTTAAAGGCACAGTTAACTTAGTGTATGTAAATTTTGGACTAGAATTTTGATATTGTCAATTAAAAGTTAAACAATCTGTCTGTAAACAATTGTTGGAAAAATGTCACATATCATGCACAAAGTAGATTAAATTACTTGCTAATATGAAATATGTGGAGTGGTTAAAAAATGTGTTATAATGACTTCAGCCTAAGTGTATGTAAACTTCTGATTTCAACTGTAATTTCTGATGTCTATCATAATTTATTTGCAGATATCACATGATTTGATAATATGTTGTCTAACAGAATAAAATACATTACTCTATAAATCATTGAAGTGCGTCTTTCAAGTCCATAACATTTTTGCAACCACCATATCACCATATAGGATACCTCTTGCACACTATTTTGAATATTTTGTTCCAACTCAAACTATCTCACACAGCAGGTACAGTGCATCCGGAAAGTATTCACAGCGCTTCACTTTTTCCACATGTTGTTATGATACTGCCTTATTCCAAAATTGATTAAATCAAAATTCGACAAAAAAATACCCCATAATGACAACGTGAAAGAAGTTTGCTTGAAATCTTTGCAAATTTTTTTAAAATTTGCTGTATCCACTCCTTTTTTTATCTTGGCTGTGTGCTTAGCGTCGTTGTCCTGTTGTAAGATAAACCTTCACCCCAGTCTGAGGTCCAGAGCGCTCTGGAGCAAGTTTTCATCAAGGATGTCTCTGTACATTGCTGCATTCATCTTTCCCTCGATCCTGACTAGTCTCCCAGTTCCTGCCACTAAAAAATATCCCCACAGCATGATGCTACTACCACCATGCTTCACTGTAGGGATGGTATTGGCCATTGCCATTGGCATTGATCTGGTTTCCTCCAGACATTACGCTTGCCATTCAGGCCAAAGAGTTCAATCTTTGTATCATTAGACCAGATAATTTTGTTTCTCTTGGTCTGAGAATCCTTTTGGCAAACTCCAGGTGGGCTGTCATGTGCCTTTTACTGAGGAGTGGCTTCCGTCTGGCCACTCTACCATACAGGCCTGATTGGTGGAGCGCTACAGAGATGGTTGTTCTTCTGGAAGGTTCTCCTCTCTCCAAAGAGAAACGCTGGAGCTCTGTCAGAGTGACCATCAGGTACTTGGTCACCTCCCTGACTAAGGCCCTTCTCCCCCGATCGCTGGTGGTTCCAAACTTCTTCCATTTATGGATGATGGAGGTCACTGTGCTCATTGGGACCTTCAATGCTGCAAAAATTGTTCTGTACCCTTCCCCAGATCTGTGCCTCGATACAATCCTACAGACAATTCCTTGGACTTCATGGCTTGGTTTGTGCTCTGACATGCACTGTTAACTGTGGGACCTTATATAGACAGATGTGTGCCTTTCCAAATCATGTCCAATCAACTATACCACAGGTGGACTCCAATCAAGTTGTAGAAACATCTCAAGGATGATCAGTGGAAACAGGATGCACCTGAGCTCAATTTTGAGTGTCATGGCAAAGGCTGTGAATACTTATGTACATGTGATTTTCTTTTTTTTTTTTTTCATTTTGGAATAAGGCTGTAACATAACAAAATGTGGAAAACGTGCAGTGCTGTGAACACTTTCCGGATGCACTGCAACCAACTGGGCCCAGAGGAAACAAATCTCATGCACCACTCCACCAATATTAAACATGTTTGCATCTCATAACAAGTTGGTTTAAGGGCAATTGCTAATTGAGGTTAACCATCACCAAATCCTGTGTCGTCCCATCATCTCCCTCACTGCTACAAGAAAAAACTACAAATGAGCTACAAGAAAAAAACGAATCGGTTACTTAACGTAACCTCGGTTCTCTCTAGAAGAGGGAACGAGTATTGCGTAAGCTAGCTTACGCTATGGGAAAGATTCATCTTTTCTGAGATATTGAAGCCAAAAAATTATCCTTAATTTTGTATCCATTGTCAACGCAGTGCAGCAACTGCATACCTTGAGCAGGATAGCTAGCGAGCTCATTGGTTGCTCTGCGGCAACTGCTACAGCCTATAGACGAACTTGAGTGAACTTGCGTCCAATGACAGGCGCCCGCACCGTCACTGTATCAAAGCCCGCCAGAATGGGCGTGGCTAGAGTGCATATAAGCGTAAGTTCGTAGGCTGGAACCCTGGTTTTCATTGAATGAAGCGAAAATCGCTCGTGGCGCGAGCACGGCCGGCTACGCAATACTCGTTCCCTCTTCTAGAGAGAACCGAGGTTACGTTAAGTAACCGATTCTTTCTCTTATGAGAGGTTCTCTCGTATTGCGTAAGCTAGCTTACGCTACAGGAACCCATTGTCAACGCCGTGCGCGCCAAGCATCCACTGCATGAGCCCGGGGGTGGGGGGGACCCGGGGGAGCCCTTGTGAGTGGGGGAATAATATTTGGCCGGCAAGAGTGCGGGCCAGTGTGTGTGTAATACATAAGCACATAGTGGGAAGGGACAGACAGAGCGGCGGTGCCGGTCTGTGTGGAATGTGTCCCGTCAGTGCAGCTCACCAGGGGAGCTGTAGCGTATTAAACCGCTAGTAGTTTTGCCTGCAGGGCGGGCACTTCTAGATTGTAAAATCTGACAAAAGTGGAGGGGGAAGCCCAGCCCGCTGCCACACATATGTCGTGAATGGAAATCCCGCTGGACCATGCCCACGAGGAGGCCATGCCTCTAGTGGAGTGAGCCCTAATGCCTAACGGGCATGGTAGGTCTTTTGACGCGTACGCGGCAGCAATAGCGTCCACTATCCATCTAGACAGTGTCTGTTTCGAGGCGGCGAAACCATTGGTGCGCCCTCCGAACGAAACGAAAAGCTGCTCAGAGCTTCTGAAAGAGGTGGAGCGCGCAGTATACAATCTCAGTGCTCTGACTGGGCAAAGGAGATTGGCGTCGCATTCGCTATCGGATGCTGGCAGCACCGATAGGGAAATTATTTGTGCTCTGAAAGGAGTACCGATCACCTTGGGGACATAGCCGTGTCTAGGATTTAAAATGACCTTGGAGTCACTTGGTCCAAACTCAAGACACGCAGCGCTGACAGACAGCGCGTGAAGGTCTCCCACACGTTTAACTGATGACAGAGCAGTTAGGAAAACGGTTTTGACTGAAAGGTATTTCAAATCCACGGATTGAAGCGCTTCGAAAGGGGGGGGGCTTTCATAGCTTCGAGAACTACGGAAAGAACCCAGATAGGAACCGATGGGGGCGCGGGGGTTCATCCTTCTAGCTCCCCTGAGGAAGCGGATGACCAGCTCGTTTTTTCGAGCTGGGCAGTGAGAGTTCACTTCTGACGCAAAGAGGTCTATCTCTGCTCTGCCGAATATGCTCCATAACTTCTGGACTGTTTGAGCTTGCAGGGACCATTCCCCTGGGGTCTGTCTGGGCCGTCGTTCAGGTGGCCTGGCACGTGCGTCGCCCTCAGCAAGCGCAGGTGGCACTGGGTCCAACTCAGTATGCGTTTTGTCAGATGGAAGAGGTTCCTGGATCTGACACCGCCCTGACGGTTTAGATAGGATACCACAGATCTGTTGTCCGAACGGACCAGGACGTGGTGACCCTGAATGACCGGGAGGAAGCGCACGAGCGCGTACTCGACCGCTATCATTTCCAGACAATTTATGTGAAGGAGCTTTTCCTGAACTGACCATAGGCCAAAAACCAGAGAGCCCTCGCAGACCGCGCCCCAACCCGCGTTGGACGCGTCTGTCGAGATGACTTTTCGGTGAGATATAGCTCCCATCGTTACTCCCCGCTGATACCATTCGGCCACTGCCCAGGGCTGCAGAGCTGAGATACAGGTCTGAGTCACTCTGATCAGCTGGCGGCCCGTGGCCCAAGCCCGGCTAGACGCGCGGGTGTTTAGCCAATGCTGAAGCGGGCGCATGCACAGTAAACCCAGCTGAAGTACTGCTGCGGCTGAGGCCATGTAACCTAGCATTCTCTGAAATGTTTTCAGAGGCGTGAGGCTGTTCATCTGAAAGGACGCGGCTAGTCGCTGAACACGGCGCGCGCTGTGTAGATAAGCGAGCCGTCATCGCCATGGAGTCTAGTTCTATTCCAAGGAAGGAAATTGCCTGACTGGGCTGTAGTGAGCTCTTGGTCCAATTGACTGCAAGACCCAAACTGTTCAGATGACTGAGGAGAACTGTCCTGTGAGACAGAAGCTCCGTGTGTGACTGTGCCAAAATCAGCCAATCGTCCAAATAGTTCAGAATTCGCAAGCCCTGACTCCGCGAGGGGTGCGAGCGCCGCATCCATGCACTTCGTGAAAGTACGGGTGCTAAAGAAAGGCCGTACGGAAGGACGGTGTATTGATAAACCTGGCCGTCGGCTGAATCTCAAGAATGGCCTGTAACGGGATTTATCTGAATCTGAAAGTAGGCATCTTTCAGATCGAGAGAAATAAACCAGTCCCCTGGTGCACATGCGCGAGGAGTTTCCTGATTGTAAGCATTTTGAACGGTCTTTTTGCGAGCACCTTGTTCAAAACCCTGAGATCTAATATTGGTCTGAGGCCGCCGTCTTTCTTGGGGACAAGAAAATAACGGCTGTAAAACCCCAACTTCGCTCAGAGAAGGTGGCACTCTCTCTATGGCCCTTTGCACAGAAGGTTTGCTATTTCTGAACGAAGCATGCAGGCTGCTTCCGTGTTCACAGTAGTTTCGAGCCGCGCTCTGAAGCGGGGAGGGCGGCGATCGAACTGTAGCAAATAGCCCTGTTTATTGTGCTTAACACCCATTTGGATATCCCTGGGATAGATTTCCACGCTTTGAAGCGTAACGCTAGAGGGTGAATGGCCAAGTCGCCCTGATTGCCGCACACAGCGAGCTGAATAGAATGTGTGAGCGCGCTTACTGTGCTTATGCATGACTGCTCGCAGACAGCAGGGACAGGCTGTTCTGTGAGTGACTTCCCGATTGAGGTGAATGGGGAAAGAGTCACATCTGTGAAGTGATGCGCGAGCATAGTCACGGGCATGGGACTTACATACAGAGAGGTGTTTGCTGGCCGTGTGACAGAGCGGGCAGAGAAGGGGCGCGCGCACGGATTCGTGAGCACGTTTATTGACTCTAACACTCGAGCTGGCTGTGTCTGCTTTATGTGAGTGGGCTCTGATAGGGACACGGGAAGTGTAATG
The DNA here is from genome assembly GCF_025860055.1 of Xyrauchen texanus. NCBI lineage: Eukaryota > Metazoa > Chordata > Actinopteri > Cypriniformes > Catostomidae > Xyrauchen > Xyrauchen texanus. The sequence goes on along the minus strand of NC_068283.1, from coordinate 34,949,766 downwards.
CTTGTGTGTAGGGGTGAACACTGGATCTACACATAAGGCATGTTTGCTTTTCACAAGATTTCTTTGGGTCGCCGTGAAAACGGCATTTGAGTGCAGGCAAGCGGGCAGTATCACCGGCTTGTTGGCTGCTGAATCCACCACTGCAGTAGCCTGAGAGAAGGGGACTGACAGGGGGCGAAGCTTTGACGGTGGACCGGCCGCGGCGGGACTGAGCCGTCGTTTCCTTAACAAAGCTAGGAGGACTTCGGTTGCTCAGGTTTCAGCGCAATCTTAGGCCGAGGCCCGCGGGGGGGCGGCGGTCTGCGGCGGCTGTCTGAGCGTGTTCTAGGGCGGCCGCCCTGTCGACACTGAGAAGTCTGGCTTTGCTGAGCTGGGCGCTGTGAAGAGGCTCGTGCAGGAGGCTGGTCACGTGGGCGGCCTGCAGAGGAGCTAGCGCGACGAGGCAGGAAGAGATTCATGGCTTGGGTGGCTTTCTGGACTTCCGAGAAACGGTCAACAATGCCACTCACCGCGGAACCGAAGAGACCGGACGGAGACAGCGGTGCGTTGAGGAACGTGGAGCGTTCAGCTTCTCCCATGTCGGCTAGCGTTAGCCATAGGTGTCTCTCGGTCACAGTCAGCGCGGCCATGCACTTCCCTAGGGCTTGAGCTGCAGCTTTGGTGGCGCTGAGGGCGAGATCCGTCAGCTCCTTAGATCTGAAACAGCCTCTGGGTGCCTGCCTTTCTCATCCCACTCTCGAAGAAGGTCCGCTTGGAGGATCTGTAAAACGGCCATGGAATGCAGAGCAGATGCGGCTTGGCCGGCGGCGGCATAGGCGCGCCCAACACAGGCGGAAGTAGTTCTGCAGGCCTTAGACGGGAGCACTGGCTTAGACCGCCATCTCGCGGAGGGCGGGCAAAGGTGTGCTGCTACCGAATCCTCAACCGGGGGGATGGAAGAGTAGACCCTCTCGGTGGCGCCGTCCACCGAAGCAAGGGAGGTGGAGACATGGGATCGGTTCCTGGCCGAGAGAGGCGCGTTCCACGATTTAGAGAGCTCGGCGTGGAGTTCCGGCAGGAAGGGAGCGTCCCGGGCCGCGGGCGCCGCGCGGCGACGGCTCTGAAGAAAGCAACCGTCGAGTCTATTGGGAGCCTGCTCAGAGGGCGGTGACCACTCGAGCCCGAGGCGGTCGACGGCCTGTGTTAGGAGGCGCGTTAGTTCTTCCTCGACTCCGGCGTGGGTCCTGCTGGATTCCTGGGCTGAGGAGGAGGCTTGGGAGCCTGACCACTCCTCGCTGTCCGAAGCCATGATGGAACAGCAGCCCTTATCCTCCGCCTCGTCATCCGAGATGGCAACAGTGCGGCCGCTCGGCAGCAACTGCGCATCCCGGGGGGGCAGGGAGGGTGAAAGCGAGGCTCGAGGGAGAGGCTCCGGCGAGGTAGTCGCTTCTAACACCGGTTCCGGCAGCCTTTGGGAGCGGCGCTTCTTTCTGCGCAGCGAAACGAAAGGCGGCGCGGCGGCTTCGGTTTTGAATGCTTCGAGTCGAGCCCGCAGGGTCGACATCGGAAGCTCCTCGCAGAGGTTGCACCCGCCGTCAGCGCGGGCGAGCTCTGCATGTTCCAGTCCCAGGCAAAGAGCGCAGATGAGGTGGCGGTCTCCGGCGCTGAGAGGGGCGCGGCATGAGGCGCAGGTGGTGCAAGGCATCTTAAAAAAGACGCTCGTTGCTCTTTTTGTGAAGTTCGCTGAGGAACTTGCTTGCTCTAAAAAGGATACGTCGCCGGATGGCATAGCTCGCAGGATGGCTGAAGGTGGCGAAGACGCCCCTCGAACGGCGACGCGGCTTCTGCAGTTCAGAGATGCGAAGAGCTTCGCTGAATAGATGAAAATCGGGGTTCCAGCCTACGAACTTACGCTTATATGCACTCTAGCCACGCCCATTCTGGCGGGCTTTGATACAGTGACGGCGCGGGCGCCTGTCATTGGACGCAAGTTCACTCAAGTTCGTCTATAGGCTGCAGCAGTTGCCGCAGAGCAACCAATGAGCTTGCTAGCTAGCCCGCTCAAGGTATGCAGTTGCTGCACTGCGTTGACAATGGATACAAAATTAAGGATAATTTTTTGGCTTCAATATCTCAGACTAATAGAACACAGACTAATTCGCTCTGCTTTTTATCAGATAAAAAGAACAGCTATGTCTGCACAAATCAATGCAAATTTGAATTTAAAATGGGAAATATGACAATTGCTTGAGAAAAAAAAAAAAATGTAGTTTGCCATCCTTTTACAAATGATCTACTGTTGCTAGAAAAAACATAGTGGGATAAATGTCAAAATTATGTGCCTGACTAAACATCTGAAGGGAATTATTTCATTGTGCAATTGGATCAAGGGCATCTTATTCATGCCAGGCTAAAAGAAGGGCATGAACTGGTCACTGCCTTCATTAACTTGTTCTTGGACTCTGCTCTGGTTCTTTGGGACAGTGGACTTCTTTGTGCTCTCCTGTGATTGAGATTGGTTGTTGAAGCTTCACTTTCAGGTTCATCTGCTGCCTTTGTATTGGCCATAGAAGCTAGTCCCTAGACTCTCCCAAGCTCAGCTTTCAATTTTTTTGTTTTCTAAAGAAGATATAGGCATTGTCTCTTGTATTTACATTTAGAAAGTCATGTGCAAGAGAGTTTTGTTACGCTAGAATGCTCATAAGTTTTGGATATTATCTTCTGTATTTTTGATACTTTAAAAATAGAAGAACAACAAATTATACTGTTAAAGGAGTAGTTCACACAAAAATCTAAATTCTATAATTATTTGCTCTCTCTTCTGGCACTGTCCATCAGGTTAGTTCTGAGCATAAAAATTACTTTTCGTTTCTGTTCCAGTGTTCCGCAGCTTCCTTTCTGAATGGTAACCGGTTATAAGATAATTTATGTTCAGTGTTCAATTAATGTTTCTTTTGTAGCCCATTTAATATTTTTTTTGTTTTTATTATTTTATGTTCAAGGACAGAATTGAAACAATCTTACAGGATATTTATTAAGGGGCCAAAAAATAGCAAAAAATGCCAAAGTGCTTGAATATTAAATCTATTTAATTTTATAAATAAATAAATTTATAAATATCAATTTGACTGAATTGTTTGGGCCCTGTCTTTAAATAAATGCATTTCATAATGCACCAAACCAAATGGTTCACTGTACAATTTACAGCATAAAGATACCATTTAGAGCAGCTCCTGAACAGCACGTGAAGATTAAACGTTAGCTGTGATGTACGTGTGCCATTTCAAAGTATAGACAACACTTTCGACGGTAAACACAAAATGTTCCAGTCGACTTTAGCATTCTTGTAATGGAATGCTGTCTTGTAATGTTCTTGGTTGTTGCGGGTTCATAAAACAGGGATAATGACACACAGTGACACAGAGAAGGAGACGATGAGGAGATGCTTACTCTGTAACTGTGGAGATGAATGGCTGTGCAGCTGGATATGTATCGACTGCTTAAAGTGTTTTTAGCACTTGCTCACTCCCAATAGCACTAAAGCTCAATATGTCAGAGCATTTCTGATCACAAGGCCACTGCTCCAACAAGTGTTTCCAAAATTCGATTAGTAGTGTATAACACAGCAGACTCGCAGCAACTACTGCCAGAAGTATACATCTCAAATAGATATCAGGGACATCGTTATAAAAATCTTTCTGAAATCCAGTTCAATTTGCTCAAATCTCATAATGGCTGCTACACTGCATGGTCTCTCAGTCTGATCTTTTCAGCCTGGAGCGCAATGATTGTCGACTTATTCAGCCCTTCCTGGACGTGAATGTCCCTCAGGGCCAAACCCACCCAAGTGCAGTCTCCCCTGCCGGCTCCATTTCCACATTTGCCTAAGCTGTGAGCATCACAGAGCTACCACATGTTCTCCTATGTGAGCAAACGTATTAATTATTAAATCAACAATCCCGCAGGAAACAGATGGCATGGATAGCGGGCAACTAACGCATGTCTGCCTGGCATACGCACGTGTGTGTGTGTGATTCTGTAGGTAAGCGGGGAGTTTAGACTACCTAGGATCTGTAATATGTCCCAGCACCACCTTGTGCAAGTTGTCTAGCAGACTGATTTGAGTATTGCATAATGCTATTAGAGAATATTTGCAGTTGTTTTTAATTAAAAATAAAATCAATCTGGAGGATTTTTGTCTTCTTCTTCTTCTTCTTCTTCTTCTTTTTCTTCTTCTGTTTTTCTTCCAACAGTAAACAGTTTAACATGATCAGAGTGTAAAAGTGCTATGGGACATTCATTATTTCTGGTTTAACCAGTGTTTGTTATTGAACATTACATCATTTATTTTAATGCTCTCTCAATTTAAAATAAGTGACATACACAAAGACATCATGCTGCAATTTACGTCTACATTACTACCAAATAAGTGCTGTGACTTTACTAACAAACCTAAATATGTGTACAAGCCTATTTATTAAAACTAGGGCTGTCGATTTAAAGCCTTAATTCAGTGTGACTAATTTGATAAAAAATAACGCTTTAAAAAAATTTACGCAATTAATCGCACTTCCCCCAAACCATAATAAGGAAGAGTCCTGAGAAATACAAGCTTGTAGTACCACATGTTTACTCCAGAGGGCAGTAAGTGAAATTTCAGCTGTATGAGCAACGCACAGTTTATACAGTGAAGAAAACACTTCAGTAGGCAGAACAACACAGACATGCGTTATGTTCTTGCGTTCAAAACACTTGAAGGAGCGCAAATGCAAACTAAGGGATCTCAAGATGTGTTTAAGGATTGAGTATTAACCTATATTTAACTTGAAACAGTGACCTAAACATTTAATGTTTATGATGCAACGCACCCGAGACGCTACACAAGCATGTCTGACGCAGGGTGTGGCTGGACTTCCAAAATTTGGAAGTTACCCATAAATATTTAATCATGAATAAAATCAAAGAAATTCCCTTCAAACTTATTTATAAGTACTACCTCACTAATTATTTTCTTGTAGAGAGATTTAATTGTGATGTCGATATATTCTGTACATTTTGTGGTCTGCAGGCGGAAACATTTTTTCATTTATTTTGTCCCAACTCGACTTGTGTTTGGTCTGATTTCTGCAAGATTGTTAGAGATCATATTATTCCCAGCTTTCAACTTTGTTTTTAAAATGTTTTATTAGTTTTTTTTTTTTTAGCTATGACATGTCTCTTCATAAGGAATATTATTTGATTTATGTTCTGCTTTTGTTAGCAAAGTTTAGTATTCATAAATGTAAGTAAGGAGTAGTGGTGGTGAAGTGGTCTAAGCACATAACTGGTAGTCTGATAATCAGAAGGTCGCTGGTTCGATCCCCACAGCCACCACCATTGTGTCCTTGAGCAAGGCACTTAACTCCAGGTTGCTCCGGGGGGGATTGTCCCTGTAATAAGTGCACTGTAAGTCGCTTTGGATAAAAGTGTCTGCCAAATGCATAAATGTAAATGTAAGTATGGTGGTAATAAAACATTAGTTTTAATGTTTAATTCAGAGGTTCAGCAATACCTAAGAACAATTTCCAATCTGAGTAACAAGAAAGCTGTAAAGTGTATTGAAATATGTAAACAATTTGATATTTTTATTAAACTGTTTTTTATTTATTTTCCTTTTTGTTGTTGTTTGTTTTAATATACCTCTTGGCTTTAGATGTAAAAGTTTGTAAGCATAATAAAAAATAAAAAAATGTCTGACGCGGGTTTAAATGGACGGGTCCTTAAACAAGCCCTCATAATAAATCTCAATCTGATTGACAAATTCACTTGTGAGATGGATTGCTGTGAACTGTGTGCCAATGATTGACTTATGATCAATAATATGGTAGTAAATAATACATTGTATTCTAAAGCCGCGTTTTGTATTGTCTTATCAATAATTAACTCATCTGCCACAAGAATGTAATGCATTTTAATTATCTGAATATTTATTATTTATATATATATATATATATATATATATATATATATATATATATATATATATATATATATATATATATATATATATATATATATAATTTGGTCAGAATAACAGAGAGACCCTCCCCAGATTGGTTGAGCCAATGCTGCTCTGTCAGGCTGGTCAGGATGCTCAGAAAAATAGAGCAATGTTTTCATTTTTCAAAGACAATTTCATTGTCTTTACACTTTTGGTGGGAATCATCCTCCACTCAAAAAAATATTTTTACAGGTTGTTAACTCTACTTAATTCAAATTAATTAAAGCAACACAATTCTAGAACATTTTGTCTGAACTTGAATGAATTATGTTAAATTCAATTAAATGTGTAAAATTTAAGTTAACTTAATATATTTGAGTAAGGTCTACATGGATTTTTTTTTTAAGTAGTGTTTGTTTGGCTGGCGTTTGAAGGGTTACCAGTGTGGTGAAGACAGTGAGGACTTGCACTTTCAAGAGATGTTTGATTTGAATGCTGCTTAGCTCTGTAAGAAGTTGCTATCAAACTGACAGTTTCACTGTCTTTAAACTTGCTCACCTAGCATATACTTATGATTAAAAAATATATTAATTATACAATTAATTAAATAAACCATAGTAAAGTACTACAATACATTAGACCAACATAAAAATAAGTTTGATAAACCTAATAAAGTTGAGTTAAACCAACTATAGTAAATTGGTTTGACCTAATCCAACAAAATTATGTTGGTTTAATGAAACTGAATTAATTAGAAGTAAATAAATTAGATTCCTACGAATTGCTTACTTGTCGTTCTCTGCATATTAAGCTTGAAAGGAGAATGTTTTTAATATCTAAAAAAAATTATAATAATTAATTAATTAATTAATTAATATTAATTTTGTCACTCATTGCACCCAAATGTATAATGTCTAATATGCTTGACATTTCACCTCATGTTAAAGTGAGGAGTCTTGTGAATTGCCTAGGATATGCTCTCTGGAAAAGTTGGAACATAACATGAGATACAAAGCAGAATATTAGCCTCAGTCACCATTCACTTTCATTGCATTACAGATAACCAAGTCATGGGTTTGGAACAACATGAGAGTAAATTATGTCAGAATTATCATTTTAGGTGAACCCTTTCAAAGAAAAAAACATTTAAATATTTGTAATATTCATTTTAATTTATATACTAAAATATAACTTGATTGAGAATGGCAGGGAAAACATTTATGTTATTATTTTACCAGGCATGTTTAAAATGTTCTGCAATGCAGATTTGCTCCCCTTTATATTTTCCCCACAGCAGCAAGTCCAAATATAGGACAGATAGGACAAAATGTGTCCAAAAACAAGGTGTATTTGAGTATTTTTTTCAGTGGTTAGTAACAGCTCGCCAGGGCGAACTTTCAGGAAAACATTTCATCGGCTGCTAAACACCTTTTTACTGCGATTGGTCCACATCTTCAGAGTATACAATCAAATACAATCAGAGAGAAAAAAAGCTATTTTATTGACAGTAAACCATAAACCATAGAGAGTCACGATACCTATCTCCATCACTTTTATCCGTCATTCTCATCTGTCCAAATAAGGCAGCAAATTTGGCTAGGAATAAAAAAATACCCCAATTTGTCCATTCTATTGTTTATATGTCTATTTGGTTTTTAAATTGTCAAAAATAGCTAAGGTAACTCACCAGAATCCTCATAATATATTAAATATCTGTTCTCAGCCATTAAATAGCCTTGTGTCATTAAATAGCCTATTGTAACCTGCTCACACACACACACAAGACGAGACAGTCACAATGTAAATCAAAACTGCTTTTATTTTTAAAGAGCAGACGAAGGTACAGTGGGGAAAATCCAGAGGGAGAATGGTCGAGGTAAGCGTAGGATCGAGAGCCGGGGAATCAAAGTATAAACAAGGGGGCAAATCCAAAGAGAGATGTTGAGGAAAGCGTAGGGTCAAAGCCGGGGTAATCAGAATGAGTAGCGGGAAGGACTAAACAGGGGAGCTAGGGGAACAAGAGAGCTGGCAAGCTAAGGGGTAACGAATCAAAGGGGGGTCAAAACTAGACGAGACTAGCGGGGGGCAAAGACACGGGAATCTAAATACAATAACCAACACCCGTGAAACGGAAGTGCTGTGGTATTTATAGTGACGAGTGCAGGTGTAAACAATGAAAGGTGATGAGACGAGTGCAGGTGAAACTAATGTGCAGGAGTGCAGATGACGCGAGTGCAGGTGGTCATAATGTTCTGGGGATTGGGAGCAGGAAGCGAGCGAGGAGGGAGACCTGCTAATGAGCATGGGAGCTCGTAATAGCAAAACGAGTGTGCAATCTCAAACGAGCAAAACGGGCGTGGAAGCCCGAGGGAGGAAAAAGAGCGTACAAGCTCAAGGGGGCGGAGCGGGGTTCGTGACAGTACTCCTCCCTCTGAAACGGATGGCTCCTGACGGCCGCGCTCGGTTGCGAGGAGCGCGACCTCTGGGAAGTGGTGCTGGACGAACCCAACAAACAAAAAAAACCCTGAACAGACAACCCACAAAACACACAAACAAAAATTGAGGGCAGTCCAAGGGGCACAGAGGGAAATGAGACAGTCCATGGGGCAGTTCAAGGTAAGGTCAGGGGGAACATAGTGGACAGGCGGGTGGTCGGGAGCTCTAGGGGGCAGCCATAGGGCAGAGACTGGGTCAGAGGGTCTGGAAGGCGACTGGAGGACAGGGACTGGGTCCGGGGGTCTGGAAGGTGACCACCGGACAGGAACAGGGTCAGGAGGCCAGGGAAGAGGCCACAGGACAGGGAGAGTGTCAGGGGGCCACCGGACAGGGTCAGGGGGCCAGGGAAGAGCCGTGAAAGGCGGAGCCGTGGAGGACTTGTGAGACGGAGCCTTGGAAGACGGAGCTGTGAGAGACTCGGCAGGCGGGGTACTGAGAGGCTGAGGAGGCGGCGCCATGGGGAGCCCAAGAGACAGGGCAGAGGGAGGTGGTGCCGCAGGAGGCTCTAGAGGCGGAGGCCTGGAAGGCTCTGGAGGTGGAGCCGAAGGAGGCTTTAGGGGCAAAGGCCTGGAAGGCTCAGGAGACGGAGCCAATGATGGTGGCGCCGTGGGCGGCTCTAGCGAGGTAGGCCTGGAAGGCTCTGGAGGTGGAGCCGAAGGAGGCTTTAGGGGCGAAGGCCTGGAAGGCTCAGGAGGTGGAGCCGATGACGGTGGCGCCGTGGGAGGCTCTAGCGAAGTAGGCCTGGAAGGCTCTGGAGGTGGAGCCAAGGGAGGTGGCGCCGTGGGAGGTCCCTGAGGCGACAACCTGGCAGGCTCTGTAGTCTCGGGGGGTAGAGCCGTAGCAGGCTCGAGGGGCGGAGCTCTAGAAAGCTCTGGAGTCTTTGGGATCAGAGCCGTGAGAGGCTCGGGAGGTGGAGCCGTGGGAGGCTCTGGAGGGGGAGCCGTAGGAGGCCCGAGAGGCGGAGCCGTAGAAAGCTCTGGAGTCTTTGGGAGCAGAGCCGTGAGAGGCTCGGGAGGTGGAGCCGTGGGAGGCTCTGGAGGGGGAGCCGTAGGAGGCCCGGGAGGCGGAGCCGTAGGAGGCTCGAGAGGCGGAGCCGTAGGAGGCTCGAGAGGCAGAGCCGTAGGAGGCTCGGGAGTCTCTGGGAGTAGAGCCGTGAGAGGCTCGGGGAAAAAGGTCGTGGAAGACTCGAGAGGCTCTAGAGGTGGGGACCTGGAAGGCTCGAGAGGCTTGAGGGGGGAGCCATGAAAGACTCGAAAGACGAAGCCCTGAGAGGCTTGGAAGGAGGTGGAGCCCTGAAAGACTCGAGAGGAGAAGCCCTTAGAGACTCGAGAGGGGAAGCCCTGAGAGGCTTGAGAGGGGAGGAGCCCTGAGAGACTCGAGAGGCGAAGCCGTGAGAGGCTTGAGGGGTGGAGCCATGAAAGACTCGAGGGACGGAGCCCTGAGAGGCTCGAGGGGAGGAGGAGCCCTGAGAGGCTCGAGGGGAGGAGGAGCCATGAAAGACTCTAGAGGAGAAGCCCTGAGAGGCTTGGAAGGAGGGGGAGGAGCCCTGAGAGACTCGAGAGGCGAAGCCGTGAGAGGCTTGAGGGGTGGAGCCATGAAAGACTCGTGAGGCGAAGCCGTGAGAGGCTTGAGGGGTGGAGCCATGAAAGACTCGTGAGGAGAAGCCCTGGGAGGCTTGAGGGGTGGAGCCATGAAAGACTCGAGGGGAGAAGCCCTGAGAGGCGGCGCTCTGGGAGGCTCGAGAGGAAGAGCCCTGGGAGGCTTGAGGAGCCCTGGGAGGCTTGGGAGGAGGAGCCTTGGGAGACTCGAGAGGCGGAGGCCGCGAGGGCTCTGAGGGGCGAGCAGAGGCTGGCAGAGCCGTGGAAGACTCTGGGGGTGGAGCAGAACCCGGCAGAGCCGTGGAAGACTCTGAGGGAACCTCTGCGGTCTTGAGCACAAGACGAGACTGGGGAGAAGGGGCCCTCTTCCTTCTCTTACGTCTTCGGCCAACAGGGGACGTGGCCATGGGGACGGTCGAGGCTACAGGCGCTGGCTCTGGGGCGGTCGAGGCTACAGGCGCTGGCTCGCTGACCGTGGCGGGCATGGGCGCTGGCTCGTTGGCCGTGGCGGGCATGGGCGCTGGCTCGTTGGTCGTGGCGGCACGGCGCTGGCTCGTGGCGTGGCGGCATGGCGCTGGCTCGTGGGCCGTGGGCGCTGGCTCGTTGGCCGTGGCAGGCATGGGCGTTGACTCGCTGGCCGTGCCAGGCTTCGAGGCTGGGGCTGTGACAGGCCTCGGGACTGGGGTCGTGTCTGGCTTCAAGACGGGGGCCGTGGTAGGGAACGCTGGTTCAGTGTCTGCCTCCCCTACAGTAAACGAGGAACCAGCGTACAGTAGGGCGAGGTCAATAAACTGAGCCAGGTTAAGGGAGCAGCGACCACCAGGCATGAATGATGAGGCTGGCTCATTCAGTCCATGTTGAAAAATGGTTTTCAGAGCCACCTCATTAAAATTCACCTGGTTGGCCAGGGCACAAAAATCCACAACATAAACCTCCAAGGGTTGACTCCCCTGACGCAACCCCACGAGTAGGGCCGCTGGCTCCATAATGTCGAGGGCAGGGTTATGAGTTACACAACCGCTGCCTCGCATAAAAAAACCCTTGGTCAGCGTCCGAAGAGCCATAAAACCTCTCCGGGGGTGGAGAGTGCACGGCGCTCAGAAATGCACTGGAGGCATAAACGGGCTCAGGGGCAGACACAGGTGAAATAGGGTGAAACAAATCAGAAATAGCGCATACCTGCTGCCCCTGGGCCGTGAGCGCGTGGTCATCTCTCCACACTGTAGCTCCTCGCGCCGAATGTGACGTGCTTCTCCGCTCTAGTGAGCTGCGCGAATCCTTAGCGCGGGGCATTGTGACTGTCTACGGTGAGGTTGGTTATTTTGTAACCCGCTCACACACACACAAGACGAGACAGTCACAATGTAAATCAAAACTGCTTTTATTTTTAAAGAGCAGACGAAGGTACAGTGGTGAAAATCCAGAGGGAGAATGGTCGAGGTAAGCGTAGGGTCGAGAGCCGGGGAATCAAAGTATAAACAAGGGGGCAAATCCAAAGAGAGAGGTCGAGGAAAGCGTAGGGTCAAAGCCGGGGTAATCAGAATGAGTAGCGGGAAGGACTAAACAGGGGAGCTAGGGGAACAAGAGAGCTGGCAAGCTAAGGGGTAACGAATCAAAGGGGGGTCAAAACTAGACAAGACTAGCGGGGGGCAAAGACACGGGAATCTAAATACAATAACCAACACCCGTGAAACGGAAGTGCTGTGGTATTTATAGTGACGAGTGCAGGTGTAAACAATGAAAGGTGATGAGACGAGTGCAGGTGAAACTAATGTGCAGGAGTGCAGATGACGCGAGTGCAGGTGGTCATAATGTTCTGGGGATTGGGAGCGGGAAGCGAGCGAGGAGGGAGACCTGCTAATGAGCATGAGAGCTCGTAATAGCAAAACGAGTGTGCAATCTCAAACGAGAAAAATGGGCGTGGAAACCCGAGGGAGGAAAAAGAGCGTACGAGCTCAAGGGGGCGGAGCGAGGGAGCGGGGTTCGTGACACCTATAGGCTTTTCAAGGCACAGAGCAGCAGAATGGCAACAGAACATGATTCGAACCAGCTTTTTCAAAGCAATATTTATCATGTCTGCAGCATGTGGGCTAACCACAAGGTCACGGCTCTGACAGATCAAGTGTACAAAAAAAAGAGAAAAAAGAAAAGAAACAGGGCATCATTAAAAGTCTCTTCTCTATTGGTAAAACATGAATTCCAACAGTTTTCTCAGTAATGAGAAAAAACTTTATCGGCAACTCAATAAGAGTATTTATTGGTAATAACATGCTCCAGTAAGCCACTTGCTGTGGTGGAAGCCCTCCCTGCTGTCTAAAAATACATCTCAGAATTTTGCCAGCTACCTTACTCCTCCATCCCGCTGATTGGATGAGTGATTTCTCTTTTTACCAGCTCTTTGTGAACTGTGGCTTAGAATGTCTTGTTAAATTGCTTCCTTTGAGGGAAGATAAAAGTCCATGCATTATTAATCCCCCCATGTTACTTCCATTACATCCAAAGGACAGCTAATGAATCTTGGAGACGTGTAGCATCAATGTCTGTTCAACAGACACACATTTGTTTCAAACTGAGTTTTGCCTGTGAATAGATTACAGCTGGTTTGTTGTAAGACATGTTATACAATAAGACAAGTAATACAATAAATTAAGATTTAAAAGGTTTAGTAGGAGGATGGTCTTTTACTTGGCCTCTATAATGTTTTGATGAAAACATATGGTTTCAAAAATATGTAAAAAGTCACAAAAATATGTAAAAAGTGATAGTTCACACACATTGAAAAATCCGTCACCATTTATTCACCTTCATGTTGTTCCAAACCCATTGAATTTCTTTTATCATTGGAACAAACACCAAAAAAAAAATTTAATCAGAAGAATTTACTTGGAGTTGTATTGCTTGAAATCACTCCATAAATATGGTCAAATGGCAGTCTTGATTCAAATTGACACCTCAACAAGAACGCATGAGGTCTATCGTGGGTCTTTGAAGATTTCACAGCAAGCTTACAGAGTAAAGAACTAAAATATAGCATTACTGAAACATATCACTTATTTAATAAAACCTTTAAGACAGACGTTAGATTCAAGTACATCAAGGGTCATTGTAATACCACATCAACATTCAATCTTTTTAAACTAGCACTTATAAACTAGTAACAATGTGAAAAAACCTGATCCAGAGAGCAAAGAAGATGTCTGCATTATATACATGTATAAACATTAGTATATATAGTAGGGTTCAAAATTCTGACTCCACTATTGAAAATCCTGTAATTTTGCATTATTTTCAACAAAAGTTTCCATTACAAATTATATTGTCAGCATAAGAATTTGAGAGTAAAGTTGAATTGAAATAATTTCATGATTTCCTTGTTGCCCTTTAACTTCCTAGACTGCATGAACTAGAGATGATTTGAGAAAGTTCAAAAAAGCATTTTGTGATGTTACTGAACAGTTTTTTGTTGTTGTTTTTTTTCCATGGTCAACATCACATATTTGATTACATTTCACAAATGAGAATCTTAAATATTTCTTGATAATTTTTACATAACATTTCTTGGTTTTATATGTTTCAAAATCTTCAAATATTTTGTTTATATCCAGATTTATAAAGGGAATTTAAATTTCAGTTCCTCTTCTGTCACTCACTCGACGATGTGTCGAATGAAGTGACACAACGGGTCTTCCTGGGATGCCAAATGTACCTCTGAACCTGAGAAAAGGCCAATGTCAAGTAGGCAGACAGAATTTGCATGCCCCACCCCGGACATATGGGTATAAAGGGAAGCGGGGAAGCGAGTGCCAGTCAGAATTTTTCTTCGGAGGGTCATAGGGGTCATCCTATGGGTCATTCAGCCGGAGCGCGCCGTTCTCACGCCACCCCGGCCCCAAAACTCTACAGTCCTGGCTCCCCGGACGCAGTTCCCTTGCCTCCGGCCCCAGGACTGCTCAGCCCTGGCAGGCCAGCGATGACGAGTTCCAAAGACGCCTCTCTAGGACCTCTTCCTCAGTCTTTAACCCACCCCCTGCTGGGTGCACGGAGCAAGGTAAGTGCTTTGAGACAAACGCCGCGAAGCCCCGCCTGGTATGTCAAAAGCGATCGTCCCGTTAGTGTCCCTCACGCAGAGTTTGGATGCGAGGCTTTCACTTTCCAATCTGTTGCACTGGCTGCACAGGACCATCCGACTCGGCTACGCGATTCAGTTCGCCCAACTCCCACCTCGTTTCAGCGGTGTTCGCTCCACTTCCGTGTGCGGCGAGAAAGCCAGCGCCTCACGAGCAGAGATCAAGACCCTGCTCCTCAAGGATGGGATAGAGCCCGACCCTCCAGCTGAGATGGAGAAGGGTTTCTACAGCCCTTACTTCATCATACCCAAAAAAAAAGCGGGTTATGACCAATCTTGATCCTGCGAATTTACACAGACTCCTGTTCAAAATGCTCACGCAGAAACAGATTCTTACCTGCGTTCGACAGCTAGATTGGTTGGCGGCAGTAAACCTGATGGACGCATACTTCCACGTCTCCATTCTGCCACGACACCGACCCTTCATACGGTTTGCGTTCGAACGGCCAGGCGTATCAGTACAAGGTCCTCCCCTTAGGCCTGTCCCCTCGACTCTTCACGAAGATCGCAGAGGCAGCTCTTGCCCCGCTAAGGGAAGTGGGAATCCGCATACTCAATTACCTCGACGACTGGCTCATCCTGGCTCACTCTCGAGAGTTACTGTGCGCACACAGGGACCAGGTGCTCAAGCATCACAGCTGTCTAGGGCTTCAGGTCAACTGGGAAAAGAGCAAGCTCGTCCCGTTCAGCAAGCTCGTTCAGAGCATCTCCTTTCTCGGAATGGAATTGGACTCAGTCTCAATGACAGCGCGTCTCGCCTACGAGCGCGCTCAGTCAGTGCTCAGGGGCCTCGCTCACTTCGAGCCCGGCACTGCGTTTCCTCTAAAACAATTCCAGATGCTCCTGGGGCATATGGCATCCTCAGCCACGCCATTTGGGATAATGCATATGAGACCGCTTCAGCACTGGCTACAGACTCGAGTCCCGAGATGGGCATGGCGCCACAGCACATACCGTGTGAGAATCATCCCTTCTTGCCGTCAGACTTTCAACCCTTGGACAGACCTCTGCTTTCTGCGGACCCGAGTCCCCTTGCAGCAGGTGTCCAGACATGTCGTGGTGACCACAGACACCTCATGACAGGGTTGGGGAGCCGTGTGCAATGGGCACGTGGAACATCCACGTCTGGCCCCTGGACGGGATGTGGAAGATCAAGTGTGTCTATCACCTGCAGTCGTAGACATGATCAACCAAGCCAGAGCTCCATCCACCAGGCAACTTTATGCCCTAAAGTGGCGCTTGTTCGCGAATTGGTATTCTTCTCGAGCCGAAGACCCGCAGAGGTGTGCAGTTCGGTCAGTGCTTTCATTCCTGCAGGAAAGGCTGGAGGGGAGGCTGTCCCCCTCCACCTTGAAGGTGTACGTAGCAGCTATCGCAGCCCACCACGACACAGTAGATGGCAAGTCCCTAGGTAAGCACGACTTGATTATCAGGTTCCTGAAAGGCGCCCAGAGACTGAACCCCCCCCGGCCTAGCCTGTTCCCCACTGGGATCTCTCTGTTGTCCTCTTGGGCCTTCAGAGACCCCCCTTCGAGCCGCTAGATTCAGTTGAGCTCAAGGTCCTCTCCCTGAAGACGGCAGGCTACGTGCCTCTGGTTCACGTAACACGCTCAGTGCGTGGCGTTTTTAGATGGGATCCCTTGTGTCACTTCATTTGACACAACGTCGAGTGAGTGACAGGTTACTGTTGTAACCTCCGTTCCCCGAGGGAAGGAACGAGACGTTGTGTCCCTCCTGCCACAGCACTAGACTTACCACTGTAAACGGCTGTACCTTATTTTCGGCCCCTCAGTGCAAAATCCTGACTGGCACTCACTGCCCCTCTTCCCTTTATACCCATATGTCCGGGGGCGGGGCATGCAAATTCTGTCTGCCAACTTGACATTGGCCTTTTCTAAGGTTCAGAGGTATGTTTGGCGTCCCAGGAAGACCCCTTGTGTCACTTCATTCGACACAACATCTCGTTCCTTCCATCGGGGAACGGAGGTTACAACAGTAACCATGACGATTTTCAATGTGGACAGTGCATATACAGTATAAATAAACAGTCATTCAAATTTACTGTACAACCATTATTTTATTTAAAATAACTATGCTACCTGTAACTGTAATAAAGTGTCTTTTGAACAATGAACTAGTCTGAATGGAACCACATACCTCCTCGTTAAGGATTTCTTGACATTGGGAGTAGTTGCCCTTCTTTGCCCAGGTACCATTGGCAAGACATTCTCTGTACACATTATCTGGAAAACAAACAGACACGTACACAAAATAATGAGGTGTGCAACTTTTTTTGTTTGATGTTTGGTTATTGACCGATCCACCAATTAAATTTCTTTAATTAGGCACAAAATTAGTTTAAATTATGTAATGTTTATTCTGAACATTTGCTGGATGATCTGGCACTGCATTCCATCTATTAGGTCATCCAAAGTATGCAATATGACCAAAAACACCACAGAAATATTAATAAGGCTGCAATCAATATGTGAGCTCATATCACATGTGGGTTTGACCCTAGTGTGTATATTTAACCTTAACTATATGCTAAAAACTTGGAATCACATGGAATTGATTTACAGAATTTACAGATCCCTCTCATTCCACCATAGTGTGTATTAAACAGTGACCAAACATGAGTGTAACATAAAACTGAAAGAACAGGGCACACAACATGAATCCTAAACAATATTTTACTCACTTTAGATTCCAAACAACTTGTGAAACATTCCTGGACATATTTGTTCATGGAGCTAAAATTATGACTAAAGTCTTTGAAGCATAAAAGCATATTGAATTGCTCTAATCGGAAAACATAATGCATTAAATCCATTGTGTTTACAGTGTATGCATTTTGCGAGGCTGAATTTTAACAAAATTGTATTTTTAAGCATTGAATATTTCACTTGGAAACATTTCACAACAAATTTCTTTATTCAAAATTCAATTGTATATATTCACCTTCCAAATTTCATTTCCAAAATATTCAGTTCATTTGAAAATACAATCTCGATTTTTCAACAGGTAAAATTCAGCCTGTTCTATTTCGCTTAACAAAATTCATGTCCTCAAATTCATTGGTTCAAATTCAGTTGGAAATCCAACCTTCCACATCCAGAAACTGCAGGACAATCCGCAGATTAACGATGTACAATCTCAACCTGACACTATTCGTTCTCACCAGTAGGTGGTGCAATGCGTTCGGGTGTTGAATGCTGAAGACCAAAGCTACAGGTCGAGAGAACAGCCGTGGTTTGTCTGGAAAGATTGGTCAACCCGCAACATCATCAGTTCATCAATGCCTTGCAACAGAAAAGTTATCCACCGCTGCTCAGCTTTTGTTGCAGCTACATATTGTAATAAAATTGGGGGATTTCTCGTCATACTAGGAAATTATTATTTTTTTACTTGTGAGTTCTAGGTAGCTCAGGTAATTCTGTATGCAGTGTTTCTCTAATCTCCTCCCCCTTGCGTGGATGGGAACTGACCTGTATCCGAATTGGATTTGGAAAGTCGACAGAAAAGGAATAAAAAGAAAGTGTGGATTTGAAAAGAGGAGAGAGCCATGATGTGTGATTAACTTAGCCGTATAGCTCACAAAAGGTGGGGATGTTTTCGGTCGCTCAAAATGACAAAGATAGTAAGATCGGGAGATGTATGCAATGGCTGAATTTGTCTATGCCTGGACCTTCAGAGGCAGTAGTGCTATTTCTCCAAGCGGTTATGGAGTGGTGGTGTAGTGGTCTAAAGTACATAACTGGTAAACTGGTAATCAGAAGGTCACTGGTTCGATCCCCACAGCCTTGAGCAAGGCACTTAACTCCAGGTTGCTCCTGGGGGATTGGATAAAAGCATCTGCCAAATGCGTAAATGTAAATGTTATACACTAAGTGCAAGTGTGTCCTAATATCTGGGTGCCGTGGCTGAGAGAGAGCGCCTGCGCTGATAAAAAAGAATGACCAGTTCCCATGGGATGGCATAGACACAGTCATGTTCTCCCTTCAGACCCTGTGGTGGGGTCTGGATAAGGGGAAGTGTTTTAAAATGCATTATTTGTTGTAAGAAGTGTGTATGGGAATTTTGTAATTTTGTGTCTTTTAAACGATTGAATTTGTATTATCTATCTGAGCGAGTTTAACTAGACACTGACCTTTTCACTATGTGTAGTAGGTTATTTGTGATCACATATTCTCTCTAGGGCATTAGTTAAGATGATCGTAAAAGCTTAAGATGCAACGTTATTGGGAAACCCAGCCATTGACATTTTTCTACTCTCTCTCATTTTATTTGATCTATTCATCCATTTATATATCTATTTTATGCATTATTACCCAATTGCTATTATTATGAATAACATAAATTATTATTAAACAGATTAAGACATTGTGAGTAATGTGACCACACTGTTTAATACATAAATATGCCTTAATAAATAATTTTAATATGGTTAACAGGAGTAGAGTAGATGTGCAATGAGAGATTCCTTCTCTCTCTCTCTCTCTCTCTCTCTCTTCATCCTCCTCCTCTTCTTTCTTCCCCCAATGACTGGATAAAATTGGCTCGCATACAGTCTTTTTACAAGGCAGTAACAAATTGCATGCTGCATATTGGCAGAAAGGCTACAAGTACTGTCACACTTGAAGAATGGGAAGACAAGAGGTGCGGATCCAAATGCGGTTTTTATTTAACATATAATAAATAAAAGGGTAAACACAAAGCAAAGTCCACAATGGGAAAAACAGGCAACTGAAAACACAATGAAACTGATCAAACACGAGGGAATACACACTGGAGCAAATAAGAAGTCCACGAGGGGAAAAGTAAACCAACACAAACTAACACAGAGCGGAACACGAGACGACAGGGCATCCACGACGGGCTGGGAAAACCTGGAGAAAGCACGAGAGGTTACACATAGGCATAAACATGAAACGGTAACGATCGACAACGGAGAGAGGAAACGACGGGGTTTAAGTAGACAGACACAGTGATAACAAAACAAGCGACAGGTGCGGACAATAACGCTGTGACAGCGGTGATGAGGAGTGAGGAAGAAGGTAAGTGTAGTTTTTAACAGAGAGAGTGAAACACAGGCGGACAACAAGGAAGAAATGACAGGGAGCGTGTTAGGTGAAACAGAAAACACGGGACGGACCGCATGGAGACGTGACAAGAGAAACAGAGAACACAGTGAGGACAACAGGGAATCGTGACAAGTACACTGTAAACTGAACTCTAACCAGATGATTTATTCATATTTAGACAGGTCTATGAGTAGATCAATACTGATATCTGTCATTTTAATATCCTGTTCTGTGTGCATTTGTTGAGTTTCTAGACAAAAACTTTAGGCTACGTGAGAGTCCCTTATGATTCACATCGCATATATTCACGTTACCTGGCTTACAATGCTTTTGGGAAACAAGACTCATTGCGTAGTGCTCCCACATCTGCAATTAAAAACTTGTGATTCGAAATTTGAACCCATTCACATGTGAGCGATAATCTTTGTTTCTATCCTGGATAATCTAAGTGTAGCATATTGACAGCGGTGCAACAAAAAACTGCATCTGATGTCTATGCAAAATTACGGACACGTCTTCTGGGTGGAGGTAATGTTCCCTCTGCGCTGCATCACGCAGCCACGCTCAAGAGACGCAATCCGTAATTGAATGAGCTGTACACAAAAACAAGAGCAGGAGAAATTGAGAGGTGATCAAATAAAATGCTAACTATTATTCTGTTTGCACTACAAGTCATGTGAGTCTTTTAAACTTGATTTGACTTCGCTGAGACTTTTATATATTTTATTCCATATGTTTCATTCTGTGAAGACTAATCATGTTTACATGCATTTAAAAAAAAAGGCAGTGTCCATGTTATTGCACAAGTGGCAGTTTTGGCTGTGTCCCAAATGGGACAAATCAGTCTCCTAAGGGAGGGAGAACAATCATAATAGATAGCTTAATAGATAGCTGGCTTAAAAAGTGACTTCCAAATTGCTGTTATTTTGGAGCCCCACATATTTCCACCCTACACTGCAGTCACAGTGGATGGTAAAGACTTTGATTGGAATAGGGCATAGGGATGATCTCTTCTAAATAGAACATACCCATTTGAAGAGTGCGCATGTGCCTTTGTGCTCAAGTGCATTGGGAGCACTCCGAAGTCTGATACTGCATGAGACTTCTCGCTAACAGAGCAGCACAATGCATTTGTCTCATTAAATGGTGCAAGCCAATCTTGTGTCTTCAGCAGCTTTCTCGCATTAAACGTCTTTCTGGTGTACGTGTAAACGAGCTATTACAGTTTAATCTTCCCTGAAGTTATTACTCTTCCCCCTGCGTAACGTCATTAACGACAGTTCTATGTTGTTGATCCAACGTGGTTCGAACAATGGATGCGAGACATAGTTACTACGATTTTGGGAAACAGACGTGACTAGTAGCTAGTTTATTTCTCCAACGATGCATTGTAATATGGTGGTTAAGCAGGGAGTTATGACGTTGTTCGTGAAACACACACACACATATTAGTACACGGTAATCCCGAATAGCACTACTAATTTATAAACATTATCGTGTAGCAATCAAAACCAGTTATTTAGTTGTTTTTGAGTAAATCTGTAGCCTAGCAGGCTGCGCTCATGACATTTGTTGCAAATGCATCATGGGTGACCCGAGTTCAAATCCCAGCTGTGAGGTCCTTTCCTGATTCCATTCCCTGTCATTTCCTGTTGCCTCACCACTAACTCTGTCATCCAAAAAAAAATTTGCTGAAAATTTATTTTTTTAAATTACAGTTTAATTAAAACATTTATTATAGGTACTTAAATATTCTTGGGTAATCGGTTACAACAAAAGTTTTGAGTATTCTCAACTTATCGGGTTTTACAGTGTAGTTGAAAGATAATGTAATTAAACAAAATATATAATGAATATAATGTACACAACTTGTTTATAAAAATATTTTTTTTATATATTTATAAGAAAATGCATTTACGATTGCTGTGTAGGTAGACATTGGCATAATGAAGTATGGTGACCACAGTTTATTAAATTAATATGTAAGATGCAATTATTCCATTTTGATTTTCTGGAACATCAATGTTGATCTAACAATGTACCGTGGTGAAAACTGAACCTTGATTTATTTATACATTTATTGATTTATTGCGTTTCCTGAACTATGTCAATATATGCGTATTAATGTCTGGCGCTGAAGTAAATAATAATAAATAACACTTCTACACAGAAATCTATTGACAGACATGAACATAAACATTCAAATAATCTTATAGGCTAACATATGATTAATTACTAGCAGAGACATTTGCTTATCTTCATTTGTAAAAGTCAAAGATCATTTTCAAGTCAAGTCAGTACATTTTATTTGTATGGTGCCTTTCACAACACACATCGTTTTAAAGCAGCTTTACAGAAAATCATGCATTAACAGAAGAAAAAGCTGTAATGTCTATATTTTCATCTTTTCTAATGTTAGATAAAAAATGCATGTTCCTGGGATAGGCTTCAATACTTTTGCAACCTTACATAGAATAAGTGGGAATAAATTAATGTGTATTTTGTTTGCAACAATACAAATAATATAGGCTGTGTTGCCAGAGTTTCCAGATAACAAGTTGCAACTTAAACTTTTATGATCATCTTAAATAACGCCACTCATTATTTTACATTGTTCCATCCCTGTATGAATTTATTTACATCTGTGTTTGTGGTGTGTAAATTGTCACTATTTGGATGTGTTCTATCCATCAGTTTTTCCTTTTGTCTCTCCCACTTTCCTCTGAGCAGGTACTAATTACTGGCACCTGTTTCCCGTTACCATCTCAGAGTCCTGCCTGCTGTGATTGGCCGCTAAGAGGACTGTGGCTCACATAAAAAGGAAGGCAGAAGGCGAGAAGAGAGTTGTCTGTTGGCAGCATTGGTTGAGCACTGCATGAGACGTTGCATTGTGAGCAACTGAAAGTATAGAGTTGTGCATTTATCCTTCATAGGAGCGTTTTGTCTCTCCTGCCCCCAGATGATGTCTTTTTCTTCTATGCTGGTGTTAGTCAGTTGTTGATGAAAATATTCTTAATTATCTCATTTATATGTTCTAATTTAGTTAACTTTTGTTAGAAGATTTGTTTATTATATTGGGAGATTTAGTGGGGAGGCGGTTGCAGATTTATTTAATAAAAGTTTTCTCCTGTTTATTCATAGAGGGAGACAGGGAAGAGTATTTTTCTTTTGTTTCTTTTTAGGCAAGTTATCATTTACCAGACCGAACTGGCAAAAAGTGCTCTTCACTGACAAATTGTGGTTTTGTCTCACCAAGGGTGATAGTCAGACGCTTATCGTTGAAGGAATAGGCATTACACCGAGGCCTGTACTCTGGAGCGGGATCAATTTGGAGGTGGAGGGTCCATCATGGTCTGGGGCGGTGTGTCACGGCATCCTTGGACTGAGCTTGTTGTCATTGCAGGCAATCTCAAAGCTGTGCGTTACAGGAAGTCATCCTCCTCCCTCATGTGGTATCCTTCCTGCAGGCTCATCCTGACATGACCCTCCAGCATGACAATGCCACCAGCCATACTGCTCGTTCTATGCATGATTTCCTGCAAGACAGGAATGTCAGTGTTCTTCCATGGCCAGCGAAAGAGCCCGGATCTCAATTTTATTGAGCACATCTGGGACCTGTTGGATCGGATGGTGAGGCAAGGGCCATTCCCCCCCAGAAATGTCTGGGTACTTGCAAGTGTCTTGGTGGAAGAGTGGAGTAACATCTCACAGTAAGAACTGGCAAATCTGGTGCAGTCCATGAGGAGGAGATGCTCTAAAGTACTTAATGCAGCTGGTGGCCCCACCAGATACTGACTGTTACTTTTGACAGTAACAAAAGTACCTCCTTTGTTCAGGGACACATTATTCCATTTCTGTGAAATTTGTTCAGTTTATGTCTTTGTTGCTGAATCTTTTTATGTTCATACAAATATTTAAGTTTGTTGAAAATAAAAGCAGTTGAAAGTGAGAGGATTTATTTATTTATTTATTTTTTGCTAAGTTAATTGATCTATTTTCTATACACAAAAAATTTTGAAAAACAAACTCAAAAAGTACACGGCTTACGGCTTTGGTCTTCAGCAGTCAACACCCGAACTAATTGCACCACCTACTGGTGAGAACGAATAGTGTCAGGTTGAGATTGTACAGCGTTAATCTGCGGATTGTCCTGCAGTTTCTGGATGTGGAAGGTTGGATTTGCAACTGAATTTGAACCAATGAATTTGAGTAAACAAATTTTTTTAAGCAAAATAGAACAGGCAGAATTTTACCTGCTGAAAAATCTAGATTGTATTTACAAATTAACTGAATATTTTGGAAATTAACTTTGGAAGGTGAAAATATATTACTGAATTTTCAATAATGAAATTAGTTGTGAAATGTTTCCAAATTTTGTTGTATTTCCAAAATGTTTCTAAATTTTGGGAGGCTGCATTTTAACATTTTATTTTTAAGCACTGAATATTTCAATACTTAAAAATAAAATGTTAAAATACAGCCTCCCAAAATGCATGCACTGTAAATACAACAGATTTAAATGCAAGCACCATATTTGTTTGTTTTTACTTTCTGTCCTATTATTTGATTGCATCAATGGATGTATGACATTTTATGCTGTCCAACATCAGGTGTCTGCAATTATGACTGAAAATCAGTCTTCTGTTGGGATTGGTTGGTCTGGAAAAGATCTTCAGGATAAAATCCCAGAAGAACATCTCTACATTGGCTCTTTCCCTTGTTCTGTTTCAGACCTGGTGTACTGCACTAGTTGAGTGTAGTTGGTTTTAGTAGATAACGGTTGCTACTACCATTTGACTGTGGTTAATTCCAGTCCTTCTTTTTTGGTGTTAAACACTTATTAATTTTTTTATATTTTAACTGTTGAAAATATAGTACATTTACTATATTTAGGATTTCTGCTGTTTCAACTGTGTGTATTTTACTGCACACACAGTGCTAGCCAGACATCACTTTAGTCTTTTGACTCCAGAGGATGAACTGATGACAACTCCAACTGTAAGTCATCGGATACTTCATATGCCACTGCCTGAACCATGGACGTAGGATGGACCTCACCAAACCTCACTGAAATGGCCTGTAGGTTGAACTGCGATGCACCTCATTGATCTTTGCCTGCATCACCTTTGTCTATTGATGGACTTTGTCTAAATGGAATACACAGCCGACTCACAAAGCACAATGCATCTATGTGAACTTCTGCAGTTAATTCAGGATGGACTTCAAAGACATTAGTCATTAATCTTAGTTCATAAAAACAATATATTTTTTTTAAACACTGGACCTAAAAGCTTAATTTACAAATGTATAACCATGACATGCAATGCACACAAATAACTAATATTTACATTATATGCATGTTTTAAGCCAGAGGGGAACTGGTCCCCACAGCGAGCCTGGATTTTCCAATGGTTATTTTCCTCCATTAACCAACATTTTATGTGTTCTTTGACACGGCATGCTCACAGGGGTTCTAAATACAATTATTATTATTATTTTTATACACCATTTACAATCATATTTAAACAAATTACACAATGATCACTCTTAAGACATTATAGATATTACAGTTTCATTATTTATGTTTTATTGCATGATTTCCTGTAAAGCTGCTTTGAAATGATGCGTGTTGTGAAAAGCACTATATAAATAAAAATGGCTTGGCTTAACTGCTTTTTTTTAGTGCTAGGATGGGAAAGGGGAAATCCCATTCCTTTATATCCTTAGGATGTAACATGATTAAATCAGTCCTTGATGATCGTTTACAGATTTGATGCTGCATTCAGCTGAAAAGGGGCATTTATCTGCAATGTACTGGCCTTGCATTATGATCATTGTACATTTAAATATAGACATGACATGCATTCACCAAATCTACAAGTGAAAGAAATGTGCGGAAAAGTTGCGCATTTCACAACGTGCAGTCGTGCAATAGCCGGTGATCTAATATGACTTTTAAGAAGACTCAAATGTCAATCATAGCGATTTTCAAGTCAACGTTTCAGAAATCCGCTTCCCACGCCACCACCAAAGTGATTTCATAGCTACTTTGCTGAGTTTGCTTATCTAGTGAGAGGGCATTTTCCTGAGCGCACCGCGATTGAGAGAGGGAAGAAGCACACACAGCCTGTGGTGAAATTAATCTTTGTATCTGCTCCAGATTTCCTGTTTTTTTTATATATATATATATAATATTTGTATTCTTAATTATATTTAAAATGTGTAACATTAATATGACAGTAATTTAAGTGCAGCCTCTGTAAAAATATAAAGCCAAACATAAATGTGTGAAAATGTTGAATAGTTTAATGGGGGAAATATTAACCGACTAGTAATTCCAGTGTCGACTAGCAGCATCAGAACCGTTTAGTCGACTAGTCTCGCACACTAATAAACTTATTAAAGTCTTGTTAGGGTGACACCATTCAGAAAAGAAAAGAAAAAAAGTTGTCGCAGCATCTTCTATTTCATACTTAACTCGTTTCCATGGAAACTGTGGCAACTGTTGCAACTTTGGCAATGTGTGCTAGTAAGTAGGTCAAAGATTCGAGTCGATGCGATGCTACAAACTGATTAGAGCTCTGATTTCCCTATGGGTTGGTCATCAGCGCCCATCATAACAAGAATCAATTACGGGGGTGATATCAACTGGACCTGTCCATCATGGAACTGTGATAGTAGAGATCAATAGCATTAAAAGGACAAGAGTATTTATTTTATCATTTTATTTTGTCCATACAGTTGGATTCACACTATACACTGGGAAAAACAAAACAAAAACAATTATCGAGGCAAAATGTCTTTCTCTGTTTTTCAGCCAGAAATATCACTGGAAGGTGCAGAGATCCGGAGAACATTGCTTCTCATTCACTGTTAATTGTGTATACTGTAAGAACGTAATACAGTAATTGTGTGTCACTTCTACTAGTAAAAGTGTTCATACTCAGAGGCTCTCACATTCAAATATCCTTAAGTATCCTTATGCTCTCTAAAATGGAAGATATTAGAATAAAGCCAATTGTGCCATTCTCGCAACCAGTTGTAACACAATAAACACTTTTATAAACAACAACATGTGTTCAGCTGAATCTTTTTCTATCTTCATCTTATGATTTGAATGAAAACATTCACACACGTTTTACACACATATGTTCTTACATAGTTAGTGAATAAGACCCATTTAGAGGAAGGCTCTCCCACCACTTCTCTCAGTTTTCACTTTTCTGTGTTCTTTTCTTATCATAAAGTTAGACGAACACCAGTATTTTCTTTAAGAACAGTGTTGTTGTTGTTGTTGTTGTTTTTTAGAGTCAGTCCTGTAACTCTTGTCTCTTGGGAAGAACTTTTATTCAAACATAGACATAAACATAAGAAGTAGACAAACAAACAAACAAAACTGAAAAGTAGTAAAAGTTCCCTTCACAATGTTCCATCCGAAAGCTTTAATATAGTTCTAAACTGAAACTTCATTGGTAGAACTAGCTAGGGAGCCCAGTGAGAGCCCTGACACTGAAGCCAGATACTGACACAAACTCCCTTAAAACTAATAAGATTTGTGATCTCGATGTAAACACTTACTGCTGGGAAGAAAACAGTCTTTCCATTACCCTCTCACAAGCTCCCTCTTTTCTTCACTTTTTTTTTTTTTTTACTAATGGCAATATTGATTGAGCTTCTGAAGGTGAATGGCAGCTCCAGAGATCACACACCAAACAGGGCAAAGCGGAACTGCTACACGGTGAGTCATCAGCCTGTTTGATCAACCATACAATTGCCTGAAGCAGATCCAATGGTGTGACAAGACATATAGAAGATTGTCCCTGCTTTCACAGCCAGCTTGGCCATTTCAGTGATGATGAGTACTGGACAATGCAGGAAAGCAATTATTGTGACATTCTTGAAAGAGTGTAGACAAATTTGGTGAGCAGTTGATGTGTGATGACGATTGTTGGGGAGTAACTAACTAAAAGTATTG
The DNA here is from genome assembly GCF_025860055.1 of Xyrauchen texanus. Classification (NCBI taxonomy): domain Eukaryota; kingdom Metazoa; phylum Chordata; class Actinopteri; order Cypriniformes; family Catostomidae; genus Xyrauchen; species Xyrauchen texanus. The sequence goes on along the minus strand of NC_068283.1, from coordinate 34,922,528 downwards.
ACACTATTTACTTAACGACACATTTCAGTAGTGTCACAGTAGATCTTTTAAAAATATTGTAGCTTTTCCAGTAACAAGCTACTTTTTCCAACAAGGGGCAGCCTGATCTCAAAGTGAAATCAGAAAAAGTAGGTCGACTTTTCATATCAAAAATCAGTATATGCGTAAAAAAGTGTGAGGTGCGCACAATAAACATTGAAAACATGTATTTGAAAGAGAGAAAAAAGCTTGCAGTTGCTTTGATAGCAGAAAGTAATAAAATGACTCATTTAGTTCAATAACTTGGGTCTCTAATATTCATAAACGATAAGGTAATATTTAATTAAAAGAAATTATGAGACATTCAATGTCTCTTCACAAATTTGGACAGTTTTTAAATATTTCTTGTTGCTCTCAAATACATTATTGGTGAAGCAAAAATGTGTGTGTGAAAAACCCTTTGGTGTAAAGTCACTTCATAGATTCAATGTATTCTGCAGCGCTGACACGAGTCATGTGAAAGACCCTTAATGTGTATAAATATCACTCACTTCTGCACATTAATCATTGCTCTTCACAATCACAAAAGTGACCGATTATGGTTTCAAACCGGCAAATTTCTCCAAAAGGTGAGGAGTTTGGATCCCTGAAATTATAATTTTTTTCATGCATTTATTTATTTTGTGGAATCTGATAATTTTCCATGGCACACCTGACAATCTTTCATGGCACAGTGGTTGGGAAACACTGATCTAAGTGCCTGTTTTCTATTTGTGGTCTCAAGAACAATGCAAAGCGATCCAGATAGATAACAACAACCATTTAAGTTTTTTGGAGAAAAATGTGTTTTAGGCTCAAGTTGTGCTGTTGTTTGCTGTCATAACATTACAACATTAATTAACCTTGGACCATCGCTTCATGTCAGATTGTATAAAGTCAGTTGAGGCACTGTCAACAAAAAAATTATCATCTCAATGCTGTGAAGTATCGGCATATTATAGCCACATGATTTTACAAATGTAATAGCCTAAACACTATATTAACTGCTAAGAATATACGCCGATGCGAGTGAACAAACTGGAGACCGGATACTGAAAACTGAAACCTTACGCGTTCAGGATGAAGTTATATAAAACGCAATTATTTTATCAGATCTATGTTGGTAACCAGCATCTAAAACACAACAATATGTTGGGGACTAGTAATGCTTGTATTTGGTAAACAAAAAATTTATATAAAACATAAAAAATGTTAAAGAAAATTGAGGAAAATGTATGGGCCATTGCTGATTGACTGAACCTACAATGGGGTCAGTACTGCACTGAAAAGACAATATACAGTAACTACAAATACTGCTTACATTTACTCTACAGGCACACTAATAAGCTAATATCTACAAAAAACTTGTTTGTTTAAAAATGAATGCAATTAAACAGCGTTTACATGCGACATAAATATTTATTTTTTTCTGAATTATTCTCAGACCTGCTCGCAATGCTTGTGCACGTTGGATAAGTCTGTATGAATGCAGGTAAATGTGTTTACATGCATGGTAAAATCAGGATAATTGATAATCTATGTGTGCCAACAGTTTTATTCTTAAGCCATTTATGACCATACCCCAATCAAGGAAAACTGTTTAAGGCTTTTATAGGACCTCACATGTCATTGGCTCATTAATCATAATTAGTAAGATCATGCACGCAAGTATGCTCAGTGTCAAAACTAAGTTAAATAGGGTCTTTTATAGGCTATTATCTGTCCTGTGACAGACAGGTTTGACTCCACTATTTTATAATCCATAATTGGCTGGAAAATGCCAAAATTTTCATTGTTGGAGTAGTTTTCACATGTTGGCTTTGTAGGGCAGAATAGTGTGGCTCCAGCAGCAGCATTCAAAAAGCTCACTGTGACACAGTGGAGGAATGATGAAAAAAAAAAATGCGTGGGCCTACATACACAACACTGTCACAGATCTGTTTCTCCCACATGCTCTGCTGGTGACCCATGGAGAGGGAATGTCACTTAGCATAATGAAAAAAAGACCCTGCTCAGCTGCCACTGAACTCGCTTTCTCTACCTGTCATAAGAGCTCGCCAAAACGCCACTGAATTGCAGCCTTTGCAAAATGCTGTCAAGGTCAGAGAGAGAGATTGACAACGCCTGAAGGGGGATAGTAAAAATGATATAGAAAGACAGAAAGACAAGAAGAGAGGAGGGATGATGAGTTATGTTATGTCATGTCATGTAAAAGCCTCCTCCCACAGTTGGAGTATAATTAACTTTCACACACTTGACCTGAGGTGCTAACTTATAAGTCGTAAAGTGTTTCCCTCCACATTTCCCTCAAGGGCCTTTATGTTCTAAAACAAGCTTTTTATACAATATTCTATTTTTATACTACAGTTTAAATGTTGTGGCGCTATCTATCCCAAGGCTGCTAAAACCTGTTCTTGAAAACCTGTTTTCCAGCTGAGTTCAGTTTCAGTTCTGTTCTTAAACACATGCCAGTAATTTTCAAATGAACCCTAAATACCTTGATTAGCCTGCTCAGGTGTGTACGATAGGAGCTGAAACCAAATTTAGCAGGAAGATAGATTTATATATACATATATTTAAGAAAATCACACAACTTTGCACACTTATTTTAAGTATGTTTTTTGGAGTAAAATGTTATCCCTTCATAAACAAGCTTTAAAAATGATATCTTGTCTATTTTCAGCTATATTCAGACAAAGTAAATTAGCAAATGCCCATATTTGTTTATCAACATCAAGATTTTAGGTTAAAATTAATAGGAATGTAAGGAAAACATTAAGAAAACATCTTATTGCCTTTTTAAATGGCCCTGTAGTGTGACAAATGAATTTTTAAAATACAAAAATTCCATGTGGTCTTTTATTTTTATATTATTATTATTATTATGTTCTTATTTTATGACATAATACAATTAGCAAAGACATGTTAACTACCCACATTTCTGTTTTGCTCTATCCTGTCCATATCTTTTGTATTTTTGGAGCTCAGTATTAACAAAGTAACTTTCAAGGCAAGTCTGTCCACTCTGCGGCCATCTTGGGAATGGTCCCAGGCAGCTATTTTCTATGGATACAAAAAGCATAGAAATACAACTCCTTTCTACTTGGATGGGTAAAGACAGAAATCTTCAAAACAGTCAAGATTATAAACAAATTACATATTTCAGATCAGCAATAAAATCTGAAAACAGTGGTATATTCAATTGTGCTTCTTAAGCTCAGATCAAGGAAAAAAGGTGGTTCCAGCAAATGCAAAATTGCATTCTCGAGTTAACCGACAGGCAATACATCTCGATTGTCTCTTTTAACTGTAAAATGGGACTTCCCTTTCTACATCCAACATATTTGGTGTAACCATCTCTGCAATTAATTTGAACACACGAGGTCCATCTCTGGCAAAATAATTTGTGGTATAAAAAATATTAAATCTAGGTTAGTTCCGAATTTATGAGTCATTTGATGGAATTAAAGCCTGGAAGCCATTTTACCTATAGCTATAGTGTTAGCTTTAAATGTTTTAAATTAACATTGATTTGCTTTTTCATCATGATAAACCAGCAGCTGAGCAAAGGGTAGTTTTAGTAACAAGAGTGGGCAGGCTTTGGATTTCTTTGACACAATGGAACAGTATTACATTAAGGACCGTAGTAAATTAAATTATGTATAATGCTATGTAGCTAATAATAGCTTAATATTTAATCAAATAGATTATTAGAACCTACTTCCATCGCCAGTCATCCTAAAAATCTTAAGCTAACAACCGTTATTGTTTGATTTGTGTGGATATTAATGTTTGCATGAGAATTAAAAAGTGTAGATTTGACTAATTGTTGATCAGACACATCCAAGTTTTTAATAAACATTGTTTCTATCTTATTTATGTTAATTTTATCAGTCTTTTCTCACATTACTGAGACTGTTATTACATTCTTTATACACATTTTCACCAACCAACATTACTAGATGTGGATTACCGTCAATGTAGTGAAATGCAGTTGCTGGGTTTAAAATGCTTAATTTGCCAAATAACTCACTGTCAATGTACCTTCTCTTCCTGTGTCTTGTCTGTGCAGTGTAAACTTCATGTTTAATGTAGTAAGTCAGTTAAGGCCAGGGCTCGCAAAAATATGGAAAATCAGGAATTATTAGGCAATTTAAAATGTGTGATTTTGATTCTTCAGGATATTCTCCAGTAGTCATGTTAAAGTCCTGAAAATTCATGGGTCAAAAGATTCGTAAAATATATATTGTTGCATCTACCAATGAGCATGCCAATTGGAGAAGCAATTTGTGTGGAGGTAATACCCATAATCCCTTGCACTTGAATTTACGTATCTTTGGTCAAAGCATGGCAACATACGAGTACATGCAACTTATTATTGTTTAGAATGAATACAGTAGATGATTCTTGTTTTTGGGTTTTATTGTTTTAATGATGTCTTCCTGTAAAAAAATTGCATTTTATTCAAAGTCACCATCAGGGTGATTAGTGATCGCTTTAGTGAAGTTTCTTCAGTATTCAAGTTGATTTGACTTTTACGAAAGTTTAATAGTGAATACCCACACTGTTATTGAAGTCAGCCTAACTAAACAGTATTTTGGTGGGGCTGACACATTAAATGTAGTGGAAATTAAAAGCTGCTAAAAGAATATCTTGCACCAAACTTAAACATGTAAACTTGGGTGAACATGTAGTAGTTACTGTTGTTTCTGACTGTTCTGGACTTAATTTATTTAGTTAAATGAAAGCACAGACAAACTTAAATTGATACAATTAATTTGCCATTGAGTTGAGAAAACTTAAACACCTGAAGCTGGTTGCCTGATACAGTATATATATATATATATTTTAATTTTTCTCAACTTTTTGTTATTTTTTACAGTGCATGCAATCTGTTTTCTTCCAACCTTTCTCCATCTCATATCGGCCCTCACAATATTAATTCCATTTAGAATCAACACCAGCACAGAAAACCCAATTTAAAAGCACAACCAGTGTGCAGTGTACTGATTTGCAATGCACACAGCCTGAAGATCTGTAATATGTTGCTTCTGTGGGGCAAAGCAACATGTATGGTCTTTCTTTATGTGTATGAAAGAGATATTTACTATGGGTTTATCCAAAGCAACAAATAAAACCCTAACTGGAGAAAAGTTGGGGTATTGGAAATGCTAATAAAAACAAAGGATTGATTTTTAATAATAATAATTTGAATACAAACTAAAAAGTTGATACAGTGGCAATTTAGCAATCTAAATAACAATCTGATGAGTTGAAATAACAAGGTGATGTGAAACAGGAGCTGTTAAACAGGTGAGGCAATTGTGGAGCTGCCAAAAAAAGCCTAGTGCTTCAAGAGCAAGGATGGGTCGAGGCGTGCCAACTTGCCAACAGATGTGTCAGCAAATAATCCAGCACTTTGAGAAGAATGTTCTTTAAAGACAAATTGGAAGGATTTTGGGCATTTCACCCTATAAAGTGCATAATATAGTTAAAAGTTTCAAGGAATCATGTCAAATCTTGATGCGTAAAAGGGCAAGGGAAAAATCACTTCTGAATGCGAGTTATCTCCGATCGCTGTCTTAAAAACCATCATGAATCTGTAACGGATTTCTTGATATGGGCTCTGGAATACCTTTGTCAGTCAAACCCATTGGTAACACTTTACAATAATGTTTAATTTGTTAACATTAGCTATACCACAGGTCTGTTAAATGCTTGATTTTGAATGGTTGATAGACGTTCTTGGGTTCTAAGGTCTAAAACTCTTCCAGAGTTTCCTGGGGCATACGGTTGCGCCACTGGGGTTGATGATTATGAGACCGCTTCAGCACTGGCTTCAGACTCGAGTCCCGAGACGAGCATGGCACCGCGGCACACACCGTGTGATGATCACGCCCGCCTGCCACTAGACATTCAAACCCTGGACAGACCTCTGTTTTCTACGGGCAGTAGTACCCTTGCAGCAGGTGTCCCGACGCGTCCTGGTCACGACCGACCGCTCCAGATTGGGTTGGGACGCCATATGCAACGGGCACGCAGCTGCGGGCCGTTGGAGAGGGGCCCCGCTGCACTGGCATATCAATTGTCTAGAGTTGCTGACTGTTTTCTTTGCCCTGTGGAAGTTCCTCCCGTTAGTTCGGGACAAACATGTCCTAGTCAGGTCAGACAGCACCACCGTGGTAGCATACATAAATCGCCAAGGCAGCGTACGCTCCCGCCACATGTCCCTCCATCAGGGAACGGAGGGACATGTTTTTTGGCAATTTCAAGCATTTTATAGCCCTCATTCCTCAAAACAATGATTGACTGACGAGTTTCTAGAGAAAGCTGTTTCTTTTTTGCCATTTTTGACCTAATATTGACCTTAAGACATGCCAGTATATTGCATTTTGTGGGAACTCAAAAATAAACACAAAGACAATGTTAAGCTTCATTTAACAAACCAAATAGTTTTCAACTGTGTTTGATACAATGGCAAGTGATTTTCTAGTACCAAATTAGCAATTTAGCATGATTACTCAAGGATAAGCTGTTGGAGTGATGGCTGATAAAAAGTCCATGGATACATTATGCACTAACTACTCCTTCCGTCAAATTGCTCAAGACTGTTCTGAGTGCCTTGTCCATTGTGTAATGCTTTATTACACATTTAATAGTATTTTAATAGAACACGTTTAATTTTATAAGTGCATTCAAACCATTACTCAAATGGGTTCTCTCTTGCCCCTTATCCATACTCTTCTACATTTCATCTTCAATAATGACTTTGCATTCTGTCTCTCTCATTCCTCCCCCTCTTTAGCCACCCATCTATTTTTCACCTTTTCCCTAAATGAGCCACATGTGTTTATAGGAATATGACTGATGGACATCATTTGATCCGCGAGAGCCTTGGTTCGGTGAGAACAGTCATCTTAAACATCTCCCCCGCAGAATTGCCATTTGCAAAGAGACAGCTATCAAGAAGCAGTTTATATCATTAAAATGGCATCTGACAATTAACTTCCTCTTTCTCCTTTTCTTGCTGTGAACACTGTAAATGTACAGCTGTATTGTAACACTTACTGACAGTAGCAAAGTATATGTTTGTATTTTTGTCTATCCATCCATCTATCCACCCTTTTATGCGGCACTTCATGCCAAAGAGTTGTCCATCCCTGCGAAAGTGGAACCAACTTGACCAAATTAAGCTTTAATCTATGCACAGCAGAGCAACACGGCTTTCATGCTGTAGTTGTATTGGAGATAATGTATAAGTTTAATGTGTAAAGCTTTAAATAATCTTTCCCACCATTTTGGACAACAGACTTGAGAAACCTGCAAATGTTTGTGAATCTCTCCCCACAGGATCTGTTTGATATCATTAAACCAATTGGGGATGGATGAGAGTTGCAATTATGTAACATCATTTTGATTAGATGAATGCCACAGAATCAGCAAGTCCAACAGAACTATGCTGAAGAAGGGAGAAGAGAAGAGAAGAGAAGAGAAGAGAAGAGAAGAGAAGAGAAGAGAAGAGAAGAGAAGAGAAGAGAAGAGAAGAGAAGAGAAGAGAATATGACGGAAAATTATTTCCACTTTCTAAAGGCAACACCTCCATCCACAGGAAGTAGAAGCATTTGGAACTTGGTCTCCTGGGGATAACTATTTTGTCACAGCGGTGTCTCCCTCATTACTGCTTGTACACACACACAGATAATGTAAATTGCTATCACTAGCTAACACTTCTACCCATGCAGATACGGTCAGTACACTTACATTGGCAAAACAATTAGTGAGCTTGATAGTAATGGTAAAACATAACTCTGTGCCACGCAACACAGCTGAAAAACTGACATACAGTTTATGTAGCCCAAAAATTACCGATCACTTTGGCAAACATGCACACACTCCCTCTCTTTCAAACTCACACATACATCAATTTAAAACCTTGTTATGTAGCTCTCAGCTGTCTGCTCAGTTGTGCTGCTCTGACAACTGCTGTTCCAATCAAGCAGGGCCAGGATAATATTCATCTAAAACATCACTTCCATGAACACAAAGAATGAAAGTGGGAGGGAAGGAAAGAAGTAATAGTAAAGAAAGAAAGGATAGAGGGACGAATGAAGGAATAATTCAAGAGGAAATAATGAGTGAATAATAAAAAGGAATGAATACTAAAAAGGAAAGTAGGATGAGAAAAGGAAGAATGTAGTAATTAAGGAAGGAAGGAATTAAAAAAGGAAAAAGGGAGGGAGGGAAAACAGGAGAGAAGGAAGGAAGGAAGGAATCATAAAAGGAAAGATGTAAAGAGGGAACAAGGAAGGAAGGACAGAATAATAAAAGGAAGGAGTTAAGTAGGAGAGCAGGAAGTAATAATAAAATAAAGACATGAAAAAACAGGAGAGAAGGAATGTGATAATAAAAGGAAAGAGTTAGAGAGGGAAGGAGTAAAAAAGGAAGGAAGAAGTTATAAAGGGAAGGAAGGAAAGAAGGAAGGTATAAAAAGGAAGGAAGAAAACTAAAAAAAGGAAGGAAGGCATTTTGATTATTACAGGAAAGAGGTATAAAGAAGGAACGAAGAAAGAAAGGAAGTAAAACCAAGTGGTGATGGACGAGAGTTGCAATTACGTAACAATGTTATAATTTTGGTGAGATGGATGCCACAGAATCAGCAAGTTCAACAGAACTATGCTGAAGAAGAAAGGAAGGAAGGAATAAAAAAGGAGGGAAGGAAACCAGGAAAGGAAAGAATCCTTAAGTTGAGATAAAAGAAGGAAGGAAGGAATAATAAAAAAGGAAAAAAGGAAGGATGGGAGGAATAATAAAAGGAAGGAGGTAAATAGGGAAGAAGGAATAATGAAAGGGAAGGAAGGAAGGCATAATAAAATGAAGATAAAGAGGAAAGAAGGAAGGAATATTATAATGAAGGAAGGAATAATACAAATAAGAAAGGAACAATAAAATATAAAATACATTTTAGCTTTCAGCTGCCTGCTCACTTACACTGACAACTGCTGTTCCTATCAGTGCCAGGTTTAAATTAATCTAAGATGTAACTTCCACATTTCAGAGGCACAGGAACATCCTGAAAGACCTGCCATTGTTTGAATTACAACACCATCGTCTTGACAAGAGACTCACAAGTATAAGAGACGAGCAGCTAGATATTCTTTAAAACAGAGACCAAACAAAATAAACAGCTTGTGCTGCCAAAAACACAAAACAAGAACAGATGAAGCAGTCCAGATGGAACAAGTGTGAAAGTGCTTCTGAATGTGAGATATTCTGCACTTACTGGTGGTGTTGTATCGGACTCCCAGGAAGGTCTCCGGACAGGGACGAGACACCACTTCTCCAGCACTACTCCTTGGCCAGCACGTCCCAATACCATCTATTGAAGTGTTACAGAACAGACCTGAGAGAGAGAGAGAGAGAGAGAGAGAGAGAGAGAGAGAGAGAGAGAGAGAGAGAGAGAGAGAGAGAGAGAGAGAGAGAGAGAGAGAGAGAAGAAGAAGACTTTGAGATAGAAGCAGTTGGTGTTAATATGTAAATGTGAATAAATATTGAAAAAATGTGGCATAGTGGTTTGCACACATGCTCTGACATATTAAGATGTGGCACTCATGCTGGCATATTAAATTCTAGAAATGTCCTGTTTATAAACAATTACTGTGAATAAAAGTGGCACAAAAGCCAATAGAAGAGAAGAAATGCTATGTACAAAGTAAGAAAGCCCATGGTGGGTGCCCATTTGCATCTGATAATATACAGTAGCCCCAAAAAGTATTCATATATTTTTAAGTGTTACTTAATAATATGAATTTGATAGCTAAATTAGCAAAATATCACTTCACTTTTCTGAGCCATTTACTTTAGACCAATTGGTCTCAAGTTCATTTTTATTAAATTTATGAAGTCAGTTCTCCTCAAGTTCACACAGGTGAAGTTCATCATATAACTATGGTAATGTATCATTAACATTTGAAAACTAGTGTCCAGTCATTTTTTTCTTCTTTCTTTTTTCTATTGTTAAATATTTTATCACCTAACAAACTTCTTATTGTGCTTTTGATAAAATAAATGCCCCTTGGTTTCTTTTTTTTTTTTTTTTTCATTTAATGTAAAGACGTTCATACACTTTAACGAATGACCTAAGTGTCCAAATACTTTCAAGGGACAATGTTTTAGCAGGCACATCATCTTCTAAATTTGCACACATTTTCTGCACTGATTTTTGGAGGAAATCTTTGGAATGGCAGAACGGATCCAAACAAAATCAAGAGGAGAGGGATAGGTAGAACTTCTGCAGGAAATCTGCAGGCATAGATTCCATGTGTGCATGCATATAAGCATGTGCTCTTTTTGTAGAGAGACTGAACATTTACTCAATACCTGCAGCTTTCAATGGAGTCTGACAGCTCCAAATGTTTCATATTAACTAGAGAGTAGATTGTTTAACACAGGTTATTTTCTATGTGGTATCCAGGGCTGGACTGGGAAGAGAAATCGGCCCAGGATTTTATAACGCAACTGGCCCAACCAAAAGTTGAACCAAAAGTTGGCGAGAGGTGGGGGCGGTGGGTTGTTGGGGGGTGTTCACTGTCCTTTTCTGTATATCACGGTGCTGTTTTGTGGTCCGTTCTGCATAACGCAGCGGCTCATTTTAGCATATCGTGGTTCATTCGGTCCATTTTGTGGCTGACCCACCGGGCCGCTCGTCTCTTCCGATGACAAATCCACCCCTGATGGGCCCCAAAGTGCGTCGGACCACAGGGAAAATGCCCTGGTGGTATCTCACCTTTTTTTTCATAAATAGTTTCTCTTTAGAATCCAGAGAGAAAACATATTTAGAAGAGCTGGCATAAGCACTTATGTCTACTAAGCACTTATAGCTATTAACAGTGATGGCTGTACCATAAATAGCAAGACTAGTGGGCTTCTTCGAGATGGCTCCAATTAAAGATTTCTATCTATTTATTCATCTTTATCTTTTTTGCTTTCTTCTCTATGTTTGTACTAGCTGAAGGGCACACTTGCATCTAAACTGGCCTCGTTTCCAGTACTTTGTGTTTTTCCACATTCATTTATTTATTTATTTTTAATCGTGATGGATTTGTGGATCCTGGCGAATGTTAAAAAAAGAGTTCTCTTACGAGAGGTTCTCTCATATTGCGTAAGCTAGCTTACGCTACGGGAAAGATTAATCTTTTCTGAGATATTGAAGCCAAAAAATGATCCTTAATTTTGTATCATTTGTCAACGCAGTGCAGCAACTGCAGACCTTCAGCGGGCTAGCTAGCGAGCTCATTGGTTGCTCTGCGGCAACTGCTGCAGCCTATAGACGAACTTGGGCGAACTCGCGTCCAATGAGAGGTCTCCGCACGCTTACTGCATCAAAGCCCGCCAAAATGGACGTGGATAGAGTGCATATAAGCGTAGTTCGTAGGCTGGAACCCTGATTTTCATCTCTTCAGCGAAGCTCTTCGCATCTCTGAACTGGAAGCCGCGTCGCCGTTCGAGGGGCATCTAGCAAGCTTGGACAGCGCTCGAAGAAGCCGGCCGTCTCCGCCTCCTTCAGCCATCCTGCGAGCTACGCCATCCGGCGACGTATCCTTTTTTAGAGCAAGCTAGTTCTTAATGAACTTCACAAAAGAGTAACGAGCGTCTTTTTTAAGATGCCTCGCACCACTTGCGCTTCATGCCGCGCCCCTCTCAGCGCCGGAGACCGCCACATCATCTGCGCTCTCTGCCTGGGACTGGGGCATGCAGAGCTCGCCCTCGCTGAAGGCGGATGCGACCTCTGCGAGTAGCTTCCGATGTCGATCGACCCTGCGGGCTCGACTCGAAGCGCTCAGAACCGAAGCCGCTGCGCCGCCTTCCGTTCCGCCACGCAGGAAAAAGCGCCGCTCCCAAAGGCTGCCAGAACCGGTGATAGAAGCGACTGCCTCGCCGGAGCCTCTCCCTCAAGCATCGCTCTCACCCTCCCCGCCCCCCCGGGATGCGCAGCTGCCGCCCAGCGGCCGCACTGCGGCCATCTCGGAGGACGAGGCGGAGGATAAGGGCTGTTCCATCATGGCTTCGGACAGCGAGGAGTGGTCAGGCTCCCACGCCTCCTCCTCGGCCCAGGAATCCAGCAGGACCCGCGCAGGAGTCAAAGGGGAACTAACACACCTCCTCACACAGGCCGTTGACCGCCTCGGGCTCGAGTGGTCACCGCCCCTGAGCAGGCTCCCAACAGACTTGACGGCTGCTTTCTTCAGAGCCATCGCCGCGCAACACCCATGGCCCGGGCCGCTCCCTTCCTGCCGGAACTCCACACTGAGCTTGCAAAGTCATGGAACACGCCTTTCTCGGCCAGGATCTGTTCCCACGTCGCCACCCCTCTCGCTTCGGTGGACGGCGCCACCGAGAAGGGCTACTCCTCCATCCCCCCGGTCGAGGATTCGGTAGCAGCACACCTTTGCCCGCCCTCCGCGAGATGGCGGTCTAAGCCAGTGCTCCCGTCTAAGGCCTGCACAGCGACTTCCGCCTATGTTGGCTGCGCCTATTCCGCCGCTGGCCAAGCCGCATCTGCTCTGCACTCCATGGCCGTCTTACAGATCCTCCAAGCGGACCTTCTTCGGGAGTGGGATGAGAAAGGCAGGCACCCAGAGGCTGTTAAAGATCTAAGAAGCACGACGGACCTCGCCCTTCGTGCCACCAAGCTGCAGCCCAAGCTCTAGGAAAGTGCATGGCCTCGCTGACTGTGACCGAGAGACACCTGTGGCTAACGCTAGCCGACATGGGAGAAGCAGAGCGCTCCACGTTCCTCAACGCACCGCTCTCTCCGACCGGTCTCTTCGGCTCCGCGGTGAGTGGCATTGTTGACCGCTTTTCAGAAGTCCAGAAAGCCACCCAAGCCATGAACCTCTTCCTGCCGCGTCGCGCTAGCTCCTCTGCAGGCCGCCCACGTGACCAGCCTCCTGCTCGAGCCTCTTCACAGCGCCCAGCTCAACAAAGTCAGACTTCTCAGCGTCGACAGGGCGGGCCGCCCTCGATTGCAGTCAGACAGCCGCTGCAGACCGCCGCCCCCCCGCGGGCCTCGGTCTAAGGTTGCGCTGAAACCTGAGCAACCGAAGTCCTCCTAGCCTTGTTGAAAAAATGACGGCTCAATCCCGCCGCGGCCGGACCACCGTCAAAGCTTCGCCCCTGTCAGTCCCCTCTCTCAGGCTACTACAGTGGTGGATTCAGCAGCCAACAAGCCGGTGATACTGCCAGCTTGCCTGCACTCAAACGCCGTTTTCACGGCGACCCAAATAAATCTTGTAAAGAGCAAACATGCCTTATGTGTAGAAAATGTGCCCACAATCCAGTGTTCAGCCCTACACACAAGCATTACACTTCCAGTGTTCCTATCAGAGCCCACTCACATAAAGCGGACACAGCCCGCTCGAGTGTTAGAGTCAATAAACGCGCCCACGAATCCGTGCGCGCGCCCTTCTCTGGCAGCTCTGTCACACGACCAGCCTTATGTGTAGAAAATGTGCCCACAATCCAGTGTTCACCTCTACACACAAGCATTACACTTCCCGTGTTCCTATCAGAGCCCACTCACATAAAGTGGACACAGCCCGCTCGAGTGTTAGAGTCAATAAACGTGCCCACGAATACGTCGTGCGCCCATTCTCTGCCCGCTCTGTCACACGGCCAGCAAACACTTCTCTGTATGTAAGTCCCGTGCCCGTGACTATGCTCGCGCATCACTTAACAGATGTGACTCTTTCCCCATTCACCTCAATCGGAAGTCACTCACAGAACAGCCTGTCCCTGCTGTCTGCGAGCAGTCATGCATAAGCACAGTAAGCGGCTCACACATTCTGTTCAGCGCTGTGTGCAGCAATCAGGGCGATTTGGCCATTCACCCTCTAGCGTTACGCTTCAAAGCGTGGGAAGCTATCCCAGGGATATCCAAATGGGTGTTAAGCACAATAAAACAGGGCTATTTGCTACAGTTCAATCGCCGCCCTCCCTGCTTCAGAGCGCGGCTCGAAACTATTGTGAACACGGAAGCAGCCTGCATGCTTCGTTCAGAAATAGCAAACCTTCTGTGCAAAAGGGCCATAGAGAAAGTGCCGCCTTCGCTGAGCGAGTCGGGGTATTACAGCCGTTATTTTCTTGTCCCAAGAAAGACGGCGGCCTCAGACCAATATTAGATCTCAAGGGTTTGAACAAGGTGTTTGCAAAAAGACCGTTCAAAATGCTTACAATCAGGAAACTCCTCGCGCATACGCGCCAGGGGGACTGGTTTATCTCTCTCGATCTGAAAGATGCCTACTTTCAGATTCAGATAAATCCCCGTTACAGGCCATTCTTGAGATTCTCCTTCGATGGCCAGGTTTATCAATACACCGTCCTTCCGTTCGGCCTGTCTTTAGCACCCCGTACTTTCACGAAGTTTATGGATGCGGCGCTCGCACCCCTGCGGAGTCAGGGCTTGCGAATTCTGAACTATTTGGACGATTGACTGATTTTGGCACAGTCACATACGGAGCTTCTGTCTCACAGGACAGTTCTCCTCAGTCATCTGAACAGTTTGGGTCTTGCAGTCAATTGGACCAAGAGCTCACTACAGCCCAGTCAGGCAATTTCCTTCCTTGTAATAGAACTAGACTCCGTGGCAATGACGGCTCGCTTATCTACACAGCGCGCACGCCGTGTTCAGCGACTAGCCGCGTCCATTCAGATGAACAGCCTCACGCCTCTGAAAAAATTTCAGAGAGTGCTAGGTTACATGGCCTCAGCCGCAGCAGTACTTCAGCTGGGTTTACTGCGCATGCGCCCGCTTCAGCATTGGCTAAACACCCGCACGTCTCGCCGGGCTTGGGCCACAGGCCTCCAGCCGATCAAGGTGACTCAGACCTGTATTTCAGCTCTGCAGCCCTGGACAGTGGCCGAATGGTATCAGCGGGGAGTGACGATGGGAGCTGTATCTCGCCGAAAAGTCATCTCGACAGACACGTCCAACACGGGTTGGGGCGCGGTCTGCGAGGGCTCTCCGGTTTTTGGCCTATGGTCAGTTCAGGAAAAGCTCCTTCACATAAATTGTCTGTAAATGATAGCGGTTGAGTACGCGCTTGTGCGCTTTCTCCCGGTCATTCAGGGTCACCACGTCCTGGTCCGTTCGGACAACAGATCTGTGGTATCCTACCTAAACCGTCAGGGCGGTGTCAGATCCAGGAACCTCTTCCATCTGACGAAACGCATACTGAGTTGGTCCCAGTGCCACCTGCGCTCGCTGAGGGCAACACACATGCCAGGCCACCTGAACGACGGCCCAGACAGACTGTCCAGAGACAATATTCCTCCAGGGGAATGGTCCCTGCACGCTCAAACAGTCCAGAAGTTATGGCGCATATTCGGCAGAGCAGAGATAGACCTCTTTGCGTCAGAAGAGAACTCTCACTGCCCAATATTTTTCTCGAAGCGAGGACGCGCTGGCCCAGGACTGGCCCAACCGCCCGCTTACGCCTTCCCTCCCGTCTCGCTATTGCCACAGGTAATGCAGAGGATCAGGAAACAGCGTCACTCGGTGCTCCTCATAGCCCAGCGTTGGGAGAATCAGACATGGTTCCCGGAGCTTACGCAGCTGTCACTGACAGCGCCGTGGCCCATCCCAGTGAGAGCAGATCTCCTCTCTCAAGCTGGCGGCACGATCTGGCATCCCCACCCAGAGGCTGGGCTGCACGCGTGGGTGATCAGCGACTACCCGTCGCTCTGCCAGAAGGGGTAATAAACACCATCATACACGCTAGAGCCCCTTCCACGAGAAGACTCTTTGCGTCAAAATGATCTGTGTTTTCAAAATGGTGCACCGACAGAGACCTGGACCCAGAGACCACGGACATGTGGGGTGTCGTCGCTGCTCGTGTTTTTACAAGAGCTGCTGGATAAGGGCAGATCCCCATCCACGCTCAAAATGTATGTGGCGGCCGTCGCGGCGTTCGCTGAACCCCTGCACGGCCAGTCACTGGGAAAAAACAAGCTGGTCATCCGCTTCCTCAAGGGAGCTAGAAGGATGAACCCCCCGCGCCCCCCATCGGTTCCTATCTGGGATCTTTCTATAGTTCTCGAAACTATGAAAGCCCCCCCTTTTGAACCGCTTCAATGCGTGGATTTGAAATACCTTTCACTCAAAACCGTTTTTCTGACTGCCCTGTCATCAGTCAAGCGTGTGGGAGACCTTCACGCGCTGTCTGTCAGCTGCGTGTCTTGAGTTCGGACCAAGTGACTCCAAGGTCATTTTAAAGCCTAGACACGGCTATGTTCCCAAGGTGATCGGTACTCCTTTCAGAGCACAGGTCATTTCCCTATCGGCGCTGCCAGCATCTGATAGCGAACGCGACGCCAATCTCCTTTGCCCAGTCAGAGCACTGAGATTGTATACTGCGCGCTCCGCCTCTTTCAGACGCTCTGAGCAGCATTTCGTTTCGTTCGGAGGGCGCACCAAAGGTCTCGCCGCCTCGAAACAGACACTGTCTAGATGGATAGTGGACGCTATTGCTGCCGCATATGCGTCAAAAGACCTGCCATGTCCGTTGGGCATTAGGGCTCACTCCACTAGAGGCATGGCCTCATCGTGGGCATGGTCCAGCGGGATTTCCATTCACGACATATGTGTGGCAGCGGGCTGGGCTTCCCCCTCCACCTTTGTCAGATTTTACAATCTGGAAGTGCCCGCCCTGCAGGCAAAACTACTAGCGGTTTAATACGCTACAGCTCCCCTGGTGAGCTGCACTGATGGGACTCATTCCACACAGACCAGCACCGCCGCTCTGTCGTTCCCTTCCCACTATGTGCTTATGTATTACACACACACTGGCCCGCACTGTTGCTGGCCAAATATTATTTCCCCACTCACAAGGGCTCCCCCGGGTCCCCCCCACCCCCGGGGCTCATGCAGTGGATGCTTGGCGCGCACGCCGTTGACAATGGGTTCCTGTAGCGTAAGCTAGCTTACGCAATACGAGAGAACCTCTCGTAAGAGAACGAATCGGTTACCTAACGTAACCTCGGTTCTCTCTAGATGAGGGAACGAGTATTGCGTAGCCGGCCGTGCTTTCAGCGCCACGGCGACTTTCGCTTCATTCAATGAAAACCAGGGTTCCAGCCTACGAACTACGCTTATATGCACTCTAGCCATGCCCATTTTGGCGGGCTTTGATGCAGTAAGCGCGTGGGCGCCTCTCATTGGACGTGAGTTCGCTCAAGTTCGTCTATAGGCTGCAGCAGTTGCCGCAGATCAACCAATGAGCTCGCTAGCTAGCCCGCTCAAGGTCTGCAGTTGCTGCACTGCGTTGACAAATGATACAAAATTAAGGATAATTTTTTGGCTTCAATATCTCAGAAAAGATGAATCTTTCCCGTATCGTAAGCTAGCTTACGCAATACTCGTTCCCTCATCTAGAGAGAACCGAGGTTACATTAGGTAACCGATTCGTTTTAAAGGACCCTTAATCCTTCTTGGAGACTTTCACATTTATCTCTTAATCCACTGCATGCAGGATATATATATATATATATATATATATATATATATATATATATATATATATATATATATATATATATTATTTTTTTCTTTTTATAAATCATCTGATACGAAATGTGCATGGGTTTTTTAGATCAATTAAGCAACCCTTTCATACCGGGAGCATTTTAAATGCACTAATGTCATCATAATACTTTGATTGGTCCACTTTCTTAAATTTACTTACATTCAAACTTGGTCTTGTATTTTGCAAATTGAATATGACTTCCATGGATATATTTACTATTTATAGAACAGATAAAAAAACAAGACGTTTTGACATTTATTGTTGATACTTCTGACAAATAATTCCCATCATATGATTGATCGTTTGATGGAGTGCATGGGGAGTAAGAGGTTTCATATTTTGTCTTCATTTTAAGGGCAACATGATCATGTGGGAGGTCTTCTGGTACCCTAGGATCGGCCACATTATGTCAAATCACTGACAAGCAGCATTTCCTATCAGACATGTTTACCCTGTCAGCAGTGGGGAGACTTGGGTTCAGATAATGCATTGAAACTAGTAAGTAATCGCATTCGAATAAGGAAGGCGTGATTTGGAGGTGGTTTCTCCACTGATGGTCACCTTCATTGTATTACTGTATATACAACTTGCTTTTGCACATACTCCAAGTCACACTAACCGTTTTGGCCACTGGGGGCAGTGTTCTGAGCTTCGGTAAGCACAGATCAATTTTAGCTAAGAAAAGTCAGCCTACTGTCTCTGATTTCAGTGTGAGATCAGTCTGTTAAAGGAAAATAAATGACCGATTCCATGATAAAGTGATTCACGTGTACACACAGTAGAAGAAACTTGCTTTTGGCATTGTCATCTCTGATTTTAGTTCTGAGAGGTTGTAGAATGGTGTAAACATTGCACATTCCAGAAATGTTTTCTTTGAAACTGAATCATAATTTTCTGATTTTGTGTTTTTCCTGTTGCGATGACTGTGCAGTCTTTAAAAATTAATTGCAAGCAAATACTAAAGCATTTGTTAAGACTGTTGTGACCATTGTGGATCATTCAGAATCAGAATCAGCTTTATTGCCATGTATGCTTGCACATACAAGGAATTTGTCTTGGTGACAGGAGCTTCCAGTGCACAACAATAATTCAATAATCCTCTCAGCAGTCCGAACTGTCCTTTGTAGTCTTCTGATGTCTGATTTCGTAGCTGCACCAAACCAGACAGTTATTGAAGTGCAGTGGACAGACTCAATGACTGCTGTGTAGAACTGTATCAGCAGCGCTTGTGGCAGGTTGAACTTCCTCAGCTGGTGAAGGAAGTACAACCTCTGATGGGCCTTTTTCACAATGGAGTCAATGTGTGTCTCCCACTTCAGGTCCTGTGAGATGGTAGTGCCCAGGAACCTGAATGACTCCATTGCTGCCACAGTGCTGTTTAGAATGGTAAGGGAGTCAGTGTTGGGGTGTTCCTCCTAAAGTCCACAATCATCTCCACCGTTTTGAGCGTGTTCAGCTCCAGGTTGTTTTGACTGCACCAGTGAGCCAGCCGTTTAACCTCCTGTCTGTAAGCAGACTCATCGTCATCTCGGATGAGGCCGATGACATTGGTGTCATCTGCAAACTTCAGGAGCTTGACAGAGGGGTCCCTGGTGGTGCAGTCATTGGTGTAGAGGGAGATGAGTAGTGGGGAGATCACACATTACTGGGGGACACCAGTGCTGATTGTACAGGTGCTGGAAGTGAATTTCCCCTGTCTCACAAGCTGCTTCCTGTCCATCCGAAAGCTGGTAATCCACTGACAGATAGACGTGGGAACAGGGAGTTGGTTTAACTTATTCCGGAGAATAGCTGGGATGATGGTGTTGAAAGCCGAACTGAAGTCCACATAAAGGATCCTTGCATATGTCCCCGGTCTGTCCAGATGTTGCAGGACATGATGCAATCCCATGTTGACTGCATCATCCAAAGACCTGTTTGCTCGATAAGCAAATTGAAGGGGATCTAGAAAGGGTCCAGTGATTTCTTTCAGGTGGGCCAACACCAGTCTCTCAAATGACTTCATGAATAAAGACGTCAGGGCGACAGGTCTGTAGTCATTAAGTCCCATGATTTTTGGTTTCTTAGGGACAGGGATAATAATTTAGCATTTGAAGCAGCATGGGACTTCACGCTGCTACAGTGATCTACTGAAGATCTGAGTGAAGTTAGGGGCCAGTTGGTTAGCACAGGATTGGTGGCACGCTTGTGAGACGCCATCTGGGCCTGAAGTCTTCCTCGTCTTTTGCTTCCAAAAGCCGCGCAACACATCATCTTCACAGATCTTGAGAGCAGGTTGAGTAGCGGAGGGAGGGGGTTGCAGGAGCTGTTGGTGTTTGTGTGTAGTGAAGGTCAGAGTGGGTGTGGGGAGTGAGATTGGGCCTTTCAAATCTACAGTAAAACACATTCAGGTTGTCAGCCAATCCTTGGTCCACCACAGGGTTGGGGGTAGGAGTACTGGAATTAGTAAGTTGTTTCAGGCCATTCCACACTGATGCAGGGTCTTTAGCTGTTTTTCAGCTTCTCAGAGTAGCTTCTTTTAGTGACTCTGATTTCCTTATTCAGTGTGTTCCTGGCCTGATTATACAAGACTCTATCCCCACCCCTGTAAGCATCCTCTTTGGCATGATGAAGCTGTCCGAGTCTCCCTGTAAACCATGGTTTATCATTGTCGAATGATAAAAATGTCCTATTAGGGATGCACATGTCCTCACAGAAACTGATGTATGATGTAACCGTATCTGTGAGCTCGTCCAGGTCTGTAGCTGCAGCTTCAAAAACACTCCAATCAGTGCAGTCAAAGCAGGCTTGTAGGTAATTCATATATGCAGACTTAGAATGAATTGTGAAGACTAATCTTCAATATTGGATCTGTTATTTCAATTGGAAACTGAATATTTTCTTGCAATTTAAAACATATCAAAATCACTGGCAGTAATAATATATGTTGTCTCTGTTTGCATTTTCCATGTTTACAAATGGATATTGTAAAGACTTTAGATGTACACTAACCTGTTGAGTTCGTGGGACTGGACGTCAGATTCCACAGGATCAAAGTACGAGCTAGGACAAAAACAAAAAAAACAATCAACTTATTTATTAAAGTACGTCTTTTCTGAAGTGCATTTTTATTAATTGAGTTCATTTTAATTATTACTATTATAATTATTTTTAAGTGTTCTTAAGTGCAACTACAATTGCCAAACGGAATGGAAAAAAAAAGAATAGTTCTTGCTTTCAAACTTGTTTTCGAAAAAGTTCCCGAACACAACAATTGGAAAACTTTTTGAGTGCATGTTGATATGTCTGGATAGTTGGTTTGCACAAACAAACAGAGCAATATTTTGCCACAGAGCCACAGTGTTTTCACTTTATGGGGATTTTACCCTAAGTAAGGCTTACTTGTAGTTGTATTACATGTAGTACAAATGATGATGGGATAGAAAAAGAAACAATTCATAGTGGCAAAAAAAGTTTTGATAAAAATAAGCTAAGCTTAATCAATCAATGTCTTCTATGCAGAAATAAATGTAATGCCTACTGCTGTGCACATTTCGGGTCTAATACAACAAAACACCTTATTTTGTGCAATGACTGGTGGATGATGGCAGTTCTTGTGGAGTGTGTCACATTTACAAACACTCCCACCCTCACTCCTGCATTCATCCATCCAGAACCTGGCTTTAGATTTAATTTACGGCACATATTTCCTTAGGTTTCTTGCCGACAACGGATCAAAGCCCATCGATACTATCTATGTAAATAAAACAGGGAAGACAAAAACTTGCAGGGCTGTTTTTAATAATATTACTGATAAGCTCCCATGACCATGTCCTCTCTGATGTCTATCATCTAAGATCAGCAGGTCAAAGAATGATTGTATTGAAAGAAACCAAAACGAACACGGGGGTTCTCTGTGCTTTCAACCTGATGTCTGGAGTTTGATCATTTCCTTCAAGCTTGTACTGTATTTATTAAAGGCAAAGATATAATCCCTGTTGAAAAGACCAGCACAGCTTCAAAACAGCATTCACTACATGACCAAAAGTATAAGGAAATCTCCTTCTAATTAACTTCATGCATTCCTAATGCTATGGCACGCAATGGCATTCTAAATCTACACAATTGTGTGCTTTCAACTTTGAGGCAACAGTTTTAAGTGATAACATTTAATGGAAATGTATGCTGTTCTAAGCTGGGGTTTTTTAGCACAGATGTGATTGATGTCATTGAAGGCAATTTATCATTGTTGATTTTTTGTCTTCAGATCTGTTGTACATCTGCAGTAAACCTGGTGTTTACAAGGCCTTGTAACATGCAAACGTTGCACAAACATGATATGATTTGCAAAGCCTTTCTTCGATAATTTTAGACATCTAAAGTAATTTTAAACCAGCAAAATAAGAAACAAAAAATCCAACTTAACTTTCAACTTTCATCTGTTTGTCCGCAAATTACATTTATTAAACATTTGAATCTCTGCTGTAGAGATTTGTGTTGACAAGGCCTCCTTTTGCCTATGACATCATGGTTGAATTTGTTTCTCTATTCTCCCTCCTGACTTCTGTTCAATGAGATAAAACAAGCACACATCTATTAATCTTCTTGCCTACAAAAGTGATGGTGAGTTTGTCTGGCTCCATAGGAGCAAAACACATAAAATCCTAAGCTAGCATGTCACTGTGTCTGCCCATCCTCCAGCCCAAATATAAACTAGTGTATAGGCCTGTTTGAATCATTCATAATGGATAATAGCAGCTGCGCTTTCATGTTTTTTTTTAAAGAAATGAATAAACTTTAAAACAATGTTTTCTCAGTACTGTGCAATAAACACGTTAATTCAAAAATGAGGATCCACCAAATAGATGAGGTTTGTTTATTTGGCTACACAATGAGGCCCACTGTTGTTCCTTCAAATGTAATTCACCCTGACAGCCTTGTTTGTATTTAGTTTACAGATATTATGAGAATATCATGACTCTCAGGAGATGTGTGAGATAACCACATTTTATCTCGATGTGCTTAATACAAGCTCCTTGTAAAAATCACTCTCGGGACACAGTATCCATTCTTGGCTGTGATCTACTCAAAAATCCCTGTTTATAGTTTGGGGTTCAAAATCTTCACTTGTGTGAGTTATGTAAGAGTAATTTAAGTTAGTGAAGAGTTATTGAATACATATCCTCATAACACAGTCCTGAGCTGAGAACCAAAAACAAGACGTGCAACCCCTACTGTGTAGTTTGCTGTCTGAGTTTAAACTAAATGTGATATCAGTGCAGGGTCTAAAAACTTAATCGAGTGGTGGAACGAAGCCAAGGGCACCCGCAGTTCACAGTGTGGACAAACAGAAATGTTTGTGTGCAGATGTATTTGTCAGTGTGAGAGAAAGGGAGAGTGTGTGCATGCATTTGTGAGAATATATAAACAAGTTATTCACAGTACAGTGTTTAGCCATTTCTGTGATTTATTTTGAGTTTGCTTGTACAAAAATTCTTACTTGAGCTCCCTTACATAACTTATAAAGGAAATATTCTTTTTGCAAAAAAGCACAGAGCACATGCTTCATGAATTAAAGTAGTGTAAGTCAAATGTACAAATGTATAGGGTTTGTAAAATGCATAACAATAAACTTGCAAACTATTTATATGATGAAAAGCCTAAATACATTCATGTTAAAATATGAACATTTAAAGTGATGTTTCTCTATTGTGTACAATACCTTTGTATAAAGTATTTGTAAAGCAATAGTTTATAGTTAATTGATCATTTATAAATGATTGTTCCTACATTATTAATGCATTAATAAACTACATATAAATAGCATGTTATTTCTTTCTATTCACTTTAGCAAATTATTTATTATTGTTTAATAAGTTAATATATAGGCATTTTGATAATTATTTTTATCTTTAGTAAACACCTTGTTAATAATACCTAACTGATGTATTTTAGTTGATGCAAACCAGTGTAAAGAAGTGTTTATGAGAACATACAGAAAGCATAAATTAATAGTTAATAAAGATATTAAATATGTAATGATTTAGATCCATATTTCTGCTTCACATGTTTATTAATGTTTTAGGAACACTTACTATTAAATAAATTAATGCTTAATAAAGGTCTTAAAAAAGAACATACTAATGACTGGCTAAGAATGTTGTGTGGCCTAATCTAAAGTGAGAACTACATATGCCTATTTAAACATTTATTAACATGGTTTAACAGTAAGTATGAACAGCTGGCCTGGGAACATTGAGAGAGTTTCACCCGTTCGGGCGAGTACTGCATTGTCAGTAAATCTTCCGTTGATCTTGTAAATGTGTTGTACATGTGTCCTAGTCGTATTATTAAACCACAGCAGCCTGCAATTTCATTTAAGAAATATCCAGTTCTCTTGTGTTGCATGCTTCAAAGTGATGTGTGAAGGCGCTGACACACTAAAAACATCACATTTTGACTTCTGTAATCTGTGTATTAGATTACAGAATGCGAAAAGCTCATTAAATGTGAAGCATGCAGCACATTCTAGATTATTTATTTAATGAAATTGCAGCCTCTTACAGTGTAACAATCAAACGACCATGAAGCGAACTGCTTATCCAGAAGTGTGAAACTTCCATCAAACAGACAGAAACTGTAACAGTGATTCATCAAAATAAGAGTTAGGTTTAAATGGACACATGCTGTTATGACATAAAATATATTATTACTTCATAGTAAAAAATGTATATTCATTTTAAGAATAATGATAACAATAATTATTTGTTATGAAGGTAAGTGAGGACCCAAAAGCGATGTATAAAAACAGAGTCTTTAATGAAGCTCAGAAAATAACGTCAACACAAAGTCTTCTCCTTGAGAGGAATACAAACAAAAGCAGCCCGCAGAGAGGGCGATAACAAAATGGCAAAACAAATGCTTCCTTCGAGCTGTAGTTAGTCCACGGGTAGCTGAAGAGTACCCCTCCCTCAATGAGCGCCTCCTGGCACTTCCAAGGAGGAGACCTGGCGGCGACGGAGGAAATCATCGATAAGTGAACGGTCCAACACGTCCCGAGAGGGAACCCAACTTCTCTCCTCGGGTCCGTAACCCTCCCAATCAACCAGAAACTGATGACCACGACCCCGAGCGCGCATGTCAAGAATCTTGCGGACCCTATAGATAGGAGCGCCATCAACATGAACGGGAAGAGAGGGGGGACGAGTGGAAGCGCGAATAGCGGGCTTAACACAGGAGACGTGAAAAACTGGGTGGACGCGGCGCAGATAGCGGGGGAGAAGAAGTCGCACCGCGGCGGGGCTAATAACCTGCGAGATGCGGAACGGACCGATGAAGCGTGGAGTTAACTTACGCGAGACAGATTTAAGGGGAAGGTTAAGGGTGGAAAGCCATACCCTCTGGCCGCGACAATATCTGGGGCTCTTAGTTCTACGCTTGTTAGCCGCCCTCACAGTCTGTTCCCTATAACGGCAGAGAGCTGATCTAACACCCCTCCAGGTTCGACAAAAGCTTGAGCGGACGGGACGCTGGAGTCAGCGATTTGGGATGAGAACAGCGGAGGTTGGTACCCGAGGCTGCTCTGAAAAGGAAACAGGCCGGTAGCAGACGACAGAAGCGAGTTATGGGCGTATTCAGCCCAGGGAACGTGTTCGGACCAGGACGCGGGGTTACGGAAAGATAGGCTGCGCAAGATGCGGCCGACAGTCTGATTGGCCCGTTCGGCTTGACCGTTAGATTGAGGGTGGAAGCCGGACGAGAGACTGACGGAAGACCCAATTAAGCGACAAAACTCCTTCCAAAACTGGGACGTAAATTGCGGACCTCTATCCGAAACAATATCAGAGGGGAGGCCATGAATCTTGAAAATATTCTCGATGACTATTTGCGCCGTCTCTCTGGCAGAAGGGAGCTTAGTGAGGGGAATAAAATGGGCCGCTTTAGAAAATCGATCGACGACAGTGAGAATGACAGTATTGCCCGCCGACGCAGGGAGTCCGGTAATGAAATCTAAGGCGACGTGTGACCACGGTCGAGAGGGGATGGGAAGTGGTCTGAGAAGTCCGGCCGGAGGGGAGTTCCCGGATTTAGTCTGCGCGCAGACGGAACAAGCCGCCACGAAACGACGCGTGTCGCGTTCCCGAGTGGGCCACCAAAAACGCTGGCGAATGGAAGCGAGCATGCCCCGAACGCCGGGGTGACCAGCCAATTTGGCCGAGTGAGCCCACTGAAGAACGGCCAGGCGGGTGGGGGCGGGAACGAAGAGGAGGTGTCTAGGACAGGTGCGCAGCGAGGGAGTGAGAGTGAGCGCTCGTTTAACCTGCCTCTCTATTCCCCAGACAGTTGACCCAACAATACGGGCCGTAGGGAGAATCCCCACGGGGTCCGTGGAGACTTCGGGGGAATAGAGACGTGACAGGGCATCGGGCTTAGTGTTCTTGGAACCAGGGCGGTAGGAAATAACGAAATCGAACCGGGCAAAAAACAGAGCCCAACGAGCCTGGCGCGCGTTGAGTCGTTTGGCGGAGCGAATGTATTCCAGGTTCCGGTGGTCAGTCCAGACGACAAAAGGAACGGTCGCCCCCTCCAACCACTGTCGCCACTCGCCTAGAGCTAGGCGGATGGCGAGCAGCTCGCGGTTACCCACGTCACAGTTACGTTCAGGCGGCGACAAGCGATGCGAAAAGTACGCGCGTTGGGAAAGGATGGCACCCACGCCCACCTCTGATGCGTCAACCTCGACCACGAACTGTTTGGAAAAATCAGGCATAACAAGGATGGGCGCGGACGTGAAGCGGGTCTTGAGGAGATCAAAGGCCCCCTGGGCGGAACCGGACCATTTGAAGCATGACTTGACAGACGTAAGGGCAGTCAGGGGGGCAGTCACCTGACTGAAATTACGAATGAATCAAATCAAAATCAAATCAAATCAAATCACCGGTGCTCCATTGATGGTGATGGGGCTGTGTTCTCCGTCTTTCTTCCTGAAGTCCACAACAAGCTCCTTGGTTTTACTGACGTTGAGGGAGAGGTTGTGCTCCTGACACCAGCGTGTCAGAGTGTGCACCTCCTCTCTGTAGGCTCTTTCATCATTGTCAGTGATCAGACCTACCACCGTCGTATCGTCAGCAAACTTAATGATGGCATTGGAGCTATGTGTTGCCACACAGTCATGTGTGTACAGGGAATACAGGAGTGGGCTGAGAACACAGCCCTGCGGGGCTGTGTTCGTCGATAAAAGTTTGCGAAACCGAGAAAGCGCTGCAGCTCGACGCGCGACTTAGGAACGGGCCAGTCTAAAACGGCTTGGACCTTAGCAGAATCCATCTTAATGCCCTCTGCAGAAATGACAGAGCCGAGGAAATTAACGGAGGCGGCATGAAAGGTGCATTTCTCAGATTTAACGTGAAGACGGTTCTCTAAAAGGCGCTGGAGGACGCGACGCACATGCTGGACATGAATCTGGAGAGACGGAGAGAAAATCAGGATGTCGTCAAGATAAACGAAAACAAAGATGTTTAGCATGTCTCTCAGGACGTCATTAATTAGTGCCTGAAAAACGGCAGGGCGTTAACGAGGCTGACCGGGAGAACCCGATATTCAAAATGCCCTAACGGAGTGTTAAACGCAGTCTTCCACTCGTCCCCCTCCCTAATGCGCACAAGATGGTAAGCGTTACGCAGATCCAATTTGGTGAAAAATTTGGCTCCATGCAGGATCTCAAAAGCTGATGACATAAGAGGGAGCGGGCAACGATTCTTAACTGTTATGTCATTCAAGCCTCGATAATCAATGCAGGGACGTAAGGAACCGTCCTTCTTCTGCACAAAAAAAACCCTGCCCCGGCGGGAGAAGAGGAGGGGACAATAGTACCGGCCTCGAGAGCTACGGATAGATAATCCTCGAGAGCTTGGCGTTCGGGAGCCGACAGCGAGTAAAGTCTACCCGGGGTGGTGGTACCTGGACGAAGTTCGATACTACAATCATAAGAACGATGGGGAAGTGGCCCGGAACGACAGAACGCCGTTCGCAGATCGTGATATTCCTCCGGTACTCCGACAAATCACCAGGCTCCTCCTGAAAAACAGAGACAGAGGATACAGGGGGAACAGCAGACATTAAACATTTAACATGACAAGAGACATTCCACGAAAGGACAGTATTCTTAGCCCAATTAATAGAGGGATTATGTTGAACTAACCAGGGATGGCCTAAAACAATAGGGGCGAAAGGGGACTGAAAAATAAAAAAAGGAAATGGTCTCGCTGTGATTACCGGAGACAGTGAGGGTAAGGGGTACCGTCTCATGCTGAATCTTAGGAAGGGAACTGCCATCCAGGGCAAACGGGGCTGTGGGCTGACATAAGTCCATGAGAGGGATACCATGTTCCCGAGCCCAGGTTTCGTCCATGAAGCAGCCCTCCGCGCCAGAGTCAACCAACGCCCTGCAGGTGGCAGCCGAGCCCGTCCAGCGGAGATAGACAGGAAGAGTGGTGCAAGACCTCGAAGGAGAGGCCAGAGTAGTAGCGCTCACAAGTAGCTGTTCTCTAACTGGCGAGCACTGGCCCTTTACCGGGCAGGAGGTCACGAAGTGTGCGGCAGAACCGCAGTAGAGGCAGAGACGGTGGGTGATCCTCCGCTCCTTCTCCTTAGCCGAAATGTGAATGCCCCCCAGTTGCATGGGCTCAGGAACCAAGGTGGTGGAGGAGGGTGGTAGTGCAGCGGAGAGGGGTGCAAATGAAAATGTAGCCTCCTGGTCGCGAGCTCGGCGACGGCAATCGAAACGCCTCTCTAGGTGAATGGCGAGCTCGATCACAGCATCCATGCGGGAGGGTACCTCTCGGGAAAGAATCTCCTCCTTTACCTCCGTGCAGAGACCATCCAAAAAACGTGCGAGCAGCGCCGGCTCATTCCAGTCACAGGAGGCTGCGAGAGTACGGAACTCAATGGAGTAGTCGGTAATGGACCGCTTACCCTGACACAAAGACGACAGGACCCGGGATGCCTCCTCCCCAAAAACAGAGTGGTCAAAAACCCGTATCATCTCCTCCTTGAAATCCTGATAACAGTTAGTACATACAGCTTTCGCCTCCCAGATGGTAGTTCCCCACTCTCGAGCCCGTCCAGAAAGGAGAGATATTACGTAGGCGATGCGGGCTCTGCTCTGGGAATAAGTAGTGGGCTGGAGAGAAAAAACTACATCACACTGGGTGAGAAATGCGCGGCACTCTGTGGGCTCACCAGCATAGCACAGCGGGTTATTGATCCTGGGTTCAGTAGGCACAGGAGTCTTGGAGGCGACCGATGAATCAAGGCGAAGAAGGTGTACCTGACCTGTGAGGTGGGCGACTCGAGCAGCCAGGGTCTCAAACATGTTTGAGACGGCATGTTGCGCAGCAGATAGCTCCATCTCGTGTCTGCCCAGCATCGCGCCCTGGAACCTGACGGCAGTCCGTAAAGGATCCGGAGTCGCTGGGTCCATCTTGGTCGGATTCTTCTGTTATGAAGGTAAGTGAGGACCCAAAAGTGATGTATAAAAACAGAATCTTTAATGAAGCTCAGAAAATAACGTCAACAAAAAGTCTTCTCCTTGAGAGGAATACAATCAAAAGCAGCCCGCAGAGAGGGCGATAACAAAATGGCAAAACAAATGCTTCCTTCGAGCTGTAGTTAGTCCATGGGTAGCTGAAGAGTACCACTCTCTCGTGGTGTCAGGTAACTGGGCACAGAGATAGGGAATGGCCTTTACCGGTGAACAGTTTAGTGACGGCGGATGCCAACAGGACAGGACTCTGGACAGAGACACACAGGGCGGTAGTTGCTTCTAGAGATAGTAACACAGAGTGAGAATCCGACAGAGAATGTAGTGAGAGCGATGAGAGAAATAGAGAGCTAATCAGAGGAAAGAGGGAACAGGTGGATTAATGAGGAACTCAGGGAAGATGAGAAACAGCTGGGAGCGGAGGAAAGGAGAGGGAAAGTAACATAGAACGACCAACAGAGGGAGACAGAGTAGAGGGAAAGAACAGAAGTGAGACATAACATGACATTATTAGTAGTAGTAGAATAAATATTATTATTACTATTATTATATCAGGAAGAATTATATTTAATCAAATTGCACAAGAAAGTGTGCTACTGTACTGAATTTACTGTAAGTTTCAAATTTATACAGTGATTCTCTGTTGTGCTCACGTTATTTGACAAACAATTATTGTTTTAGATTCAGCCGTGATGTTATTGAAACACTTTATTTGATCAAATAATTTCATTTGAGAACTCTATTAATTAATTTGATCAGTCACATTTTCGATTAATCTTTTAAACAGGGAATTCAGAATAAAATTTTATGGAAAGCAGAATTTGGGAAAACAAAGCAGAATTAGGAAAAAAATCGGGTCCTATTTTTTTATGCCCTGCAAACTTAAACATTTGCATTTTCTTTGAAGTAATAAAAGTTGTTGATGGATGCTTTCTACCACCCCTAGAGTCGCAAGTTAGAATCCAGGGTGTGCTGAGTGAAACCAGCCAGGTCTCCTAATCAACCAAATCGGCCCAGTTGCTAGGGAGTGTAGGTGGCGGAGTGGTGGTGGCGTAGTGGGCTAAAGCACTTAACTGGTAATCAGAAGGTTATAGGTTTGATCCCCACAGCCACCACCATTGTGTCCTTGAGCAAGGCACTTAACTCCAGGTTGCTCTGGGGGGATTGTCCCTGTAATAAGTGCACTGTAAGTCGCTTTGGATAAAAGCATCTGCCAAATGCATAAATGTAAATGTTAATGTAAACTCCTCGTGATTGCGATTAGTGGTTCTCGCACTCAATGGGGCGCGTGGTAAATTGTGCGTAGATCGCGGAGAGTAGGAGTGTCGCGGAATGTCATGTACAATGAGTTATGTGATAAGATACACATCTGCCCCTGCAATCTCTGGAAAATTATTACATAAAATGCCCTATTCAGAAACCACAAACTACTATTATTATTCCATCCAGCTCAGCACTGAAAAAGTAACATGTATGGCATGACAACGTCGCTTGTACACTTCAGCAGCATAGTAAGGACATTTTTACTAATGAATTGCAAAAGGCACTGAATTGGCAAAATATCATTTAAAGTCAATAATATTATGTTACATGCTATTTCCTATTATTTATTTATAATATTTTTTACCATTTCATTACTGTCATGTGACTTGTCAAGTGGTGACGTGCTGGCTGTTTCTAGAGCACGTGCACAGACTGTAGTGGTATTTCTGGACTTTCCTTCTGGAATCGGATTACATTTACTGAAATATTTATAGCTGATCCACTGGTGAAACTGAATTAAACAGTTGTTTTAATTGGCAATAATGAGAACGAGTCTGCTTATAAAACTTAATAGGATGGAACATGCTTTTTTTTTTTTTAAAGGGTTAGTTCACCCAAAAATGAAAAAATTCCCATAATTTACTCACCCTCAAGCCATCCCAGTTGTATATGACTTTCTTCTTTCAGCCAAACACAATCAGAGTTATATAAAAAAATATCCTGGCTCTTCCAAGCTTTATAATCAGAATGAATGGTACCAATCCATACAGCTCCAGGGGGTTAATAAAGACCTTATGAAGCGAAGCAATGAATTTTTGTAAGAAAAATATCCATATTTATAACTTTATATATAACTATACTATAATCACTGTGTAAAGGTAATATAAGGGAAAAGATGAGGCGAGAACCGGCTTGACAATATAAATAATAGTTTAATGAAGAAATAAACCAAACGACACAAGCACACATGAAGGTCAGCTGCCCGTAAACGATCTCTCTCTCGTCGCACCTTTCTTCCGCAGTCGGCCTTTATCCCTCTCAGAGGCTTAATTAGTCTGATAAGGGACCGGGTGTGTCTAATCACGACCCAGCCCCGCCCTCCACCCTGTCACAAAATGGCTTCCGGTAATGGCCGTCGACGCGTTCATGAGAGAGTCGAGTTCTGGCACATGACGTAGGCGTAGTGTAGGCTCCGGTGAGAAGTGACGAACATGGAAACGCAGAGGATAGAGGAAGCCAGTGATGATAGTTTATAAAGTTATAAATATGGATATTTTTCTTACAAAAAAAGAAGGCCTTTATTAACCCCCTGGAGCTGTATGGATTACTTTTTTGATGGATGGATGCGCTTTTTTGGAGCTAAAGTACCATTCATTTCGATTATAAAGCGTGGAAGAGCCAGGATATTTTTTGGTGTTCGGCTGAAAGAAGAAAGTCATATACACCTAGGATGGATTGAGGGTGAGTAAATTATGGGATAATTAAAATTTTTGGGTGAACTAACCCTTTAAGTTTAGTGTCTGTTTTGAGCCTTTGCGAATGAGATGCTGTGGAGATGGTTATTTCACAGCCACATTTTCAGAGTGATGGATCATTAATAAATGTTAATTAGGCTTCTACAGTTCTCACTTAAGATTAGGTCACGCAAAAGTTTTAGTTAGCAATTAGTCAATGCTTTATTTTGACCTATATATAATAGTATTATTTGCTTAAATAGTAAGTGTTACTAAAACAGTAACAAATACATGAATTAAGGTTTAAATGTTTTAATTTATAAATGATCAATTGACCATAACAACTAGGTATTAATAATAAAAGTAATGCCTTACAAATACTTTATACCATGTAGTTATTTTAAAGTGTTACAAAATTAAATAAAGGAAAACAGTTAAAACAGCTTAGATTTATTATCATAAACTATTTTTATATAAAAATATATGACAACAGACTTAATAAAGCCTAGAACTACAATAGAGTTAAAGCCACAATTCTGTTCGTTTTTTTTTTTGTTTTTTTTTTCAAAACTGAGGATGATTTCCAACAATTTTGTGAAACATTTCCAAAGACTCTGATATATACATTTTTCAGAGACTAGAAAAGACATCTGAAATCTTATGATTGAACATGGATTCTTTTTACGAAATACAGATGGTAACAGGTGCATGGTATAGCATGTTAGCATAACATTAGCCAGAGATGGGAACTCGAGTTAGATACACAGACTCGAGTCGCACTCAGGTTGTGTTTTAATAGACTTCAGACTCGACTCCAGACTCAACATGAAATGACTTCAGACTTGTGACAAAAAGCACTCATGAATATTTAAAAAATGACTTGAGTCTTTTATCCTTAACTATTCATATCTTAAAGGAAGAATTTGTGTTTTATAAGTATGGTTTTATTACATCTACGTCATATTTCACCATATATTGTTGGGTTGCCACCCTCCCCATAGCAAAATATGGGATCATTAATCATCAATATTTAAAGATGAAAAGTACTGATTCAATACAGGATGCGATTTGTCCCATATTTTAACCTGGTCAGATGGCATCATGGTGAAATCATGTTGCCTACTGTGCTAAAATGTCCTAATACTGTGGTGGATGTGATAAGGGACCATCTGAAAAGTCCACACAAACAACCCAAACTTCAACAATCAAAGAAATGGTCCAAGGCTAGGGCAGGGTCCGGAGGCCACAACATTTTCCCCTTCATGTTCAGTGGCATGAGGGTTGGCATCCTCTGAGATGGCCTTGCTACCTAAGGGCTGCGCCGAGTGTTGGGGTGGTGGTGGCCCGGCATCCGTGCCCACCAGCCGTGATGCGTACAGTACTCCCCGGCAACTCATCCAAACCATGCCGAGGGATCGGGTCCACCAGTGTGTGAACACAAGGAGACAGAAGCCAGCTTCCCGAGGAGAGGCACACTCTGTGTTTTAATGGCAGAGGGGTGTTTATTTAAAATAATAATAAACAGAAAATGTCCAGAAAGGGGAATTAGAGTGTTAATTTGGGACAGTGTCCACAATAATAGAGAATACAGCATCCTCGTGGCTAGACAGGGCTTTGTGAATGATGGGGAGTGTCCAGTGGATTGGTCCAGGACATGGGCAGGTTACAGCAGCCGCAACGTTCTCCCCTCCATGGTCTGTGGCACAAGACCGCCACATGCTAATCCACTGATAATCTTCTAATGATCTGTTAACCGTAGCAGTCAGATAAATTAACCAGTCAGCTGAATTCGAGAACCAAATCAGTCAGTTTCTTGAAATAATCATGTTTTCAAACAGGATCAACTGATTTGTTTACTTTTATGATGCCTTTTTTACCTTTTGGAGCTTCATAGCTCCAGTTCTCATTCACTCTCATTATACTGAAAAAAAGGGTCCAGAGTATTCTTAATAATTCACCTTCTGTTTTCCATTGAAGAAAAATGTAATCTAGGTTTGGAATGATAAAAATAACATGAATAATGACAGAAATTATATTTTTGAATGAACTATTCCTTTAAGCAGACACAATTCTCTGTTAGACCTATAATGTAGGGAGATATTGGGCACAGTTGGAAATGACTCATTCTTCTTTTGAAACAGCACAGACTCAAAGCCATAACTCAACTAAAAGATATTTTCTCATGATAACATAGTGTGAGCTTTATTACATGTTGCATGATTTATTGTACATATTGTGCGGACCCCCCAAAGCCATCATACTGCGGGTAAAAATCAATTTGAGCAACACAAGCAACTGCAAACTCGTGTACATCATTACCATGACTACATGTCAATTGTTGAATGGGCACTTGATACTTTGGTGTTAATTACATTGAGTTAGCTCTATGTTACATCTAATCACAGGTTTCCTATAAGTATCCTGAACTTTACACAAGCTCGAATTCTTATGTTTTGATATCAGAATTACCTTTCATAATGCCTGTGTAAACAACCATAATAAAATAACATGACCTCAGATGAAATCTGAGAATCTCCACTCCGGATATCTTATCATCTTACAAAATATTGCATCCGGGAGACTTGATAGCCATCAGCATAATTAGTGTTAATATTTCATACTCGTTATGACACTGTAATCAGAGTTGTATTAATGTTAGAAAAAAAGTCATTTTAAGGGCACTACTATTTGCATGTAAATCTCTATAGCCAGATTCTTCAGCCTAACCAGCTTTGTGGTGGATAAGCATCATAATTATCAGTCGTTCAGTTTTACACTCAGTGTGGTGCCTTTTACAGTGTCATCATGTCATTCCCCAAGATGGAAAAAAAGACAAAAAAAACATCAGTAATATATAGAATGAACTGGCAAGTACTTGTTTATGCTGCTGAAAGCAACTTGTTTTCAGCCAATGAGTTCATCATGCAAAGAGACTGCCAAAGTGA
The DNA here is from genome assembly GCF_025860055.1 of Xyrauchen texanus. Taxonomy (NCBI): domain Eukaryota; kingdom Metazoa; phylum Chordata; class Actinopteri; order Cypriniformes; family Catostomidae; genus Xyrauchen; species Xyrauchen texanus. The sequence continues at coordinate 34,887,748 of NC_068283.1, read as the reverse complement.
AGAACTGCAATGTGAAGAGTCACTATAAGTCAATGCACAGCTCTGGCATCATTCTAAAAGCAGTCAGTCTGATTTGCCCTCTCTGGACCAATTTTGAAAGCACATTTTGGTTGATTTTTCATATTTTAAATGTACTATGTCTGAATTTCCTGCTAGGTGGAAATTTTTCTTTTCAAATGTAAAAAATGAAAGCTATCAAAACTGATGTTTCATTAATGCAGTGAAGAAATATTATGCTATACAGTATATTTGAACTGTCAGTAAATATTAGCTTTTTGTTGAAAAATATATAAACTCACTTGCCCCAATTCAGTTTTTTTTTATATTTTTTTTTATACTTGTTGACAAATTGAATTGCCTTGGCCCAAATGTTTTCTTTAAATGATTAAATACACTGATCGGCCACAACATTAAAACCACTGACAGGTGAAGTGAATTACATTGATTATTGCGTTACAATGGCACCTGGATTTATTAGGCAGTCAAGTGAACAGTAAGTTCTTGAATTTCATGTGTTGGAAGCAGGAAAAATGGGCAAGCGTATGGATCTTGAGCGGCCAAATTGTGATGGCTAGATGACTGGGTCAGAGCATCTCCAAAACGGCAGATCTTGTGGGGTGTTCCCAGTATGCAGTGGTTAGTATCTGCCAAAAGTGGTCCAAGGATAGACAACCGGTGAACCGGTGACAGGGTCAAGGCTCATTGATGTGCTTGGGGAGTGAAGGCTAGACCGTCTGGAAGAACTACTGTAGCACAAATTGCTTAAAATGTAATGCTGGCCATGATGAAAGGGGTCCGAACACACAGTGCATCGCAACTTGCTGCATATGGGGCTGCATAGCTGGACCTGTCAGAGTGCCCATGCTGAGCCCTGTCCACCGCCGAAAGTGCCTACAATGGGCAGTTGAGTGTCAGAACTGGACCATGGAGCAAAGGAAGAAGGTGGCCTGGTCTGATGAATCATGTTTTCTTATAGATCATATGGACGGGTGGGTGCGTGTACAACATCGAAGCAGTGTGATGACCTGGGCAATGTTCTGCTGGGAAACCTTGCGTCCTGGCATTCATGTGGGTGTTACTTTGACACGTACCACCTACCTAAAGATTGTTACAGACCACGTACACCCCTTCATGGCAACGGTATTCCCTGATGAACGGTAATCACTTTTGGCAGCACAAGGGGGACCTGCATGATATTAGGCAGGTGGTTTCTATATTGTGGCAGATCGGTGTATATTGTTCTACACTGATCAAGCAAATTCAATCTTTATTTGATCCAGAAAAAAAAGAAAAAAAGGGAAATCCCATGTAAAATAAAAATAGTAAAATAAAATAACATATTTTGAGTATCCAGTGCACAAAATAATAATTGTGAGAAATTTCCAGTCAAGTCTAACACAAATTGATCTAGCACACATTCAATACATTTTTGTATTACAGTAGTTAAGGGCCATTTCCTGTGGGTCTATTTGGCATGTCAAGTCAGTCAAATTTGTCCAACAGCACAGACAAATCACGAAGAGGGCAGCTCTAGCTACTTCTCTGATTAATGCTCTGCCAAAGCAAGTGCTAATCACAGACATTCAATACTACAGCATTTAACAAATGTGTGGAGTGGAAAAGCTGTCCAGAAAAAAACATGGGTGGGTTGGTGTGTTGATGGATGGATTGCTAAATTAGTTATATTAGCAAATATTATCTATAATGGTGCATCCCTATCATATGATACTCTGTAGACCAGCAATAAATGACAGCGCTCTCAACCCATTCTGACACAAAAACAAACAGCTCCTTGTTAAACACCAGGCAATAATGAAAGGTCAGCTCGTAAATGACTCTTAAACTTCTCTTCTTCAAGACTCTCAATTAATATCACCAAGGTTACCACAGACAAACAAAGCAGATGAATCCAGTTTGCGAGAAACACTCGATTAGACTTTATTTCACCTTAACCTTTTTAAGCTTTCTCTTTTTCCCCATTTTGTTTTTCAAAATACCAGTGCTGATGCTAAGGGTTAGCTGACATAGATTTTGTCCTTGTTCCTGTGAAGTGTTTACAGCTAATTAAAGAACTAGATGGTACAGAACCATAGTTTTACAAACTGTTGCTAAACAACATTAAAGGCAGAGATAAAAGGAATCAAAAACATAGCATAACTTAGAGAGATGACAGGTTTCTGGTAACATTGTTCTGGTATTGTTTTTAGGTGGGTAGTGCCCTATTGATGTCATTAGCCAAATGTTTGCTCTGCAATGGGAGTCTATGGTAGCTTATAGAGCTGTATGGTAAAAAGTTGTGAAACTTGGCACATGCCTGGAGCAGGTGCGGGACCAGAAGGGTGGCATGGGGTGGTAGCTGCCACCTTAAAAATGAGTTTTACCACCCCACTTGCCAACCCAAATCGGACCCTGCTTGCATCCTGGAGATGGTGTGCAACACTTAACCCTGTCGTGTCGCACATGGTCCATAACAACATTTCGCCCTTTATCCAATATTAACCACATTGCCATTTAAATTTTTGGGGTTTTTCGGATACAGTCAAACTGTTTACATATAACACATCAATAGAACCTTGTACCTTGCTCCATTTATGGGTCAAAAGTAGGCTAATAATCAATTGTGTCATGTTATAAGTAATTTTTCTTAAGGCTTTTAAAACAAATTATCACCAGAATGCTCCTTTCAATCATATTTTATAGTGTTGGTGTGCTTGGCCCAGTAATTGTTGCCTGCAGCCATAATTTTTTATGCTTTTTCTCAAATGCAGGACGCATTTCCAAAGACAGCTCTGTCACTCATATGTGTCCCTAAATGTGTTTCGTAATTTAAAAAATCTATTTTCTTTGAGAGTGAGGTTGAACTTACGATTTTGGGCCCTCTGACACTCTCTGTACAGATTTCATAAGGCCATTTCAGTGTCGTTTGGGATGCCAGCTTCTCTCACAAGAGTGTCGATGAGAGGCAGTTACATTTTACATAATCTGTTGCGTCAGTGGAGTGTGACAGATGGGTTGAAGATATTACTCAGCACTTCCCAATTTAACCCACAGGGAACTACAGTACAACCCCCAGACAGTCATTTTCCTGGCCTGCTTTCCTCATTGCCATTCAAAAAATGCTAATTGAATCTTAAAGTAAAACATTTATGAATGCATAGCTCTCCAGGTGCATGTTTTAGGTAATGATATTATACAACATTGATTGTGGCTTTTTGCTTATCAGTTTGTGAGTTTGCAATTGTTGCAAGGAAGCTTTGTTGCTGGAGCTGTGCTGAGATTAGCAGTTGAATTCCTCAAGACTTGTAATTATATCATCACTTGGCTGTGGCAGCCAGTGTAAGGGTCTGGTTTTACAGGTGTTCAGTACAGATTAATTATGTGTTTTATGGACAATCATTAAACTAAATACAATGTTTGGTTTGCTCCTGGAATCTTCAGAAAACTTAAGATGAAATTTCTCACAATTTTATGGGCATTTTAATGCCACATGAAGAAACTACGGTGGTCCAGTAGTGCACAACACAACGAAATTCAAAAAGCAAACAGAAGTTCACAACACAACGGAAACAAGCCACAACACAACGCAAAAAAGCCGCAACACAACGGAAACAAGCCACAACACAACGAAATAGCCACAACACAACGGAATAGCCACAACACAACGGAAATGCTCCCGACCACTAGGGGGACAGGTGGTCTCCGGAAACGGTAAATTGCTCTCAATCTCCCATGCGTTATCGCTGGCGGTCTGGATTAGTGATGGGCAATCCGGCTCTTTTTCGTGAGTCGGCTCGTTTGACTCAGCTCACTGAAAAGAGCCGGCTCTTTTGGCTCACAAGCGGCTCTTTAAAAAAAAATGTTTTCTCTATGATAGGTGTGAAAACAATTCTAATTCAATTATTAAATGAAATCATACTCGCAATGTCTCACAATTTCTTTAAAAATGCATTGATTTGTTATGAAAAAATAATACTATTAAGCATTTGCATTAGAACTTTTTAATGTATAGAAACAACATTCAAAACAAATACAATCTGAACATAATAGAAGCCATATTAAAGAAAAAGCTGTTTCTCGAAGCTCCGCTAGCTTCACAGTTGGGTGCAAAGTTCGCATATGCCGGTGTAGGTTGTGCGTAGAACCGGCTTTATGCGATATTTTTTTGGGGCAAATTCTACACTGTGCTTTAACATTGTCCACATCATTAAAGTGGTTCCAAATGCTGCTGTGCTTCCGACTCATTTCCCTGCTTTTGCTTTGTTTTCACATGTGTTTTTCCTCTCCTCTCCTCCGAGTTTGGCTGCTGTGTGTGTGTGTGTGTGAAATATCGGCTTTTTAGTGCCGACGCTGCCCCCTAGTGGTCGGGATCATTTCCGTTGTGTTGTGGCTATTCCGTTGTGTTGTGGCTTGTTTCCGTTGTGTTGCGGCTTTTTTCGTTGTGTTGTGGCTTGTTTCCGTTGTGTTGTGAACTTATGTTTGCTTTTTGAATTTCGTTGTGTTGTGCACTACTGGGCCACCGTAAGAAACACATTTATAAGGTGAATTTAACATATTTGACAACAACTGCAAATTATTGCAGGTTAAACAATCTCACTATGGACTGAATACTCCCTTTTAAATGTATTCAGTACACTATTCCGAATACATGAAATAATAGTAACATATTCAGAATACTTTTAGAATACATATTTTTTATTAGTGTCATATGTGATTATTATCTAATCTGAATGGCTAAACCTACACTTTTATCTAATCTAAGTGAATTTAAATAGCTAGTTTCTTTAAAATAGATTGGTGTGGTGTTTTTTTTTTCTCCCTAAAAGAGTTTGATTCTGGTAAAAGAGCAACATATGGATGCGGTCGATTTCTTTCCACTTCTGAGGGTCATAAAAGCTGTCTCATGTGCCTGGGCTGCGAACACACGCAGACAGCGTTTTATGAATGGTTTATGTTCTCAGTGTGAGCCATGGCAACATTGTGGGCCAGGGCGCCACTCATAGACACGTATCTTTCTTCCCGGAAGTGCATGACGAGCTGACGAGTTCGTGGAGGGTACCTTTTACTGCCTGGAACAGACCTCCTCGTACGTCCGCTCTCACGGGTACATAGAGGTCCCTCAGGTGTCCGGAGAACGCTCCTCAGTGAGAACCTGTCTGGTATTCGCTTGCCCCCTCCCTTTATACCCGTATGTCCAGGGCGGGGCATGCAAATTCTGTCTGCCAACTTGACAATGGCCTTTTATCAAGTTCAAGTTCAGAGGTACACGAGGCTCTCAGACGAGACCCCTTGTGTCACTACAATCGACACAACGTCGAGTTGCAACAGTTGCAACAGGAGGTTACAACAGTAACCATGACGTTTCTGGTCAACTAACATATTTTAATATTTTAACATTTTAACCATTTTCTTAAGCCATTATTTGATTGAACTGACAAAGAATAATACATTTTGTCACAAAATTAGATAAAAACACTTATTTTCGCGATGATAACTGGATGCAATAAGGTAGTGAGGTCATGTGACATCTATGTATTGTATTAATAATTTTTTTAACTAGGCTTGCCTGTATATTAAGAAATTATATATATATATATATATATATATATATATATATAATTTCTTAATATACATGCAAGCCTAGTTAAAAAAAATAATATATATAATTTTGTTTTATTACCAACACTTTTATTTTGGGTTCTTTTGATTTTTTTACTCATTCTTTGTTTTTGTTTTTATTGTTGTTTTATATATATTTTTTGTGAATAATTTCGTATGAGAATTTTTCTAAAAAGTGAGAAATAATATCAATATGCCTGTATGTTACAATATGTGTCACACTTTACTAGAAGCCACACATTTTACAGTAGTTATTTACATGAGGTATTTATATATCTACTTCAAATAATTTTCCCTCTTTCAGTGTTTGCAGAACTTTCTTCCATATTTTACCTATTCATATTATTACTATCGTTAATAACTGAAATTTCTCCAAGGTTCTGCAAGTTTCTGTTGTAGACGTGACTCACCAAATGCTTATCGTGAGCTGTCCGATTTTTACTCTGCCTTTACATAGAAGCCGCATCTGCAGCTGCTGCATAAATGTATTGACACAGCAACAATCGCAGAGAACAATGTATCATGTGCGTATGTTATATATGTGGAAATAACGTCTGTTTTGATACTGCTGCACAGCTGACAGCACGCTGATTGTTAATATGTGCCGGTGCGGTTGCCAGGTATTAAATCTGGGAAACATTATACATGAATTAAATGAAATGTTGCATTTACATTCTTTAGTGTCTACCATCAGACCTTTTGGTGACCGCGGTCCATTTTTAAAGTAACCCAAAAGCACAACCCGTGATTCTTTCATTTGAACCCATGATTGTGTTTTCAAATTAGCTCAATTTGTTGTGAAGGCTGGCAACACTACAGTCACACGCTGCTACTGATCTAAAAGGAAGAGAGAGCGAGTGTGTAGCGTGTGCTTGATCACTGTTTAGAAAAGTTTCTTACTTGATTGACAGTATTTTTTTCTTTCACATCTGCCATATTTGTGTTCATTATGAGAGATTTTTGTATTCTGAATGCATAACACTATTTCATGTATTCTGTTACAGTCCAACCCAGCAGATAAAGTTCAATAATGTGAACTTGATGCATTAATCTGTCTACCGGATGGATTAGTATGTGTCTCTGTTCAAGAGGAAAATATACAGCACTAACTTTGTAGTACTGGTATGTGAGAGATTTAGTCTTTAAAGTTCAAAGGATTGAGAGCTTGCCAAAGTTCACACACGATTTGTCTCACCTGATAAGACTGTAATGAATATCTGAAGATTGGTTTGATTTCTAAGCAAAGTACCTGCGGCTATCAGAAGTCCGGAAAGTTACAGTATGACCTTCTAAATAGGCCTGCAAGTGATTTCTGCATGCAGGAAAGACAAATCACAAATGAGATCTTTTTAATTTCTCAATTGTTTCTCCAAAACAGCAATGCGATTAAATAAAAAGCAAATGGAGACTTTTGCTAAAGTGTTCTGCTTCTAAGATATTTCCCTGAGGAAAACTCTCCTCTAGAGTTTCAGAAGAGGTCTTAAACCTCTGCTTGCAATCAGATTTCAATATGAACTTGTTTTCTCACCAAATTCTCCCAAGACTGAATTATCAGGGTTATGCCATTCACAATATCTTTATAGCTCTATACTCATGCTGTATGTTGTCAATTTTCTGATTAATTTTTTTTATTAATATTATTTTACAGGAATTGAAGGAGAAACATAAGCTGATGCACAAAGGAAGCATCATTGAGAAACTAACTGTGTCTCCCAGGCTATTTGAAAGAGCATTTCCATGTAAGAAGCACAAGAAATAAACAATTTGTGCACCATATTACTGTGTAAACGTAATACATTCAGGTGCAAAACTGTCTGTACAAAATTGCTTACTTCATCTCCTGAGAGTCTCACACCAGTTCACACTTACTAAGGTGCGACAAAGCCTTAAACACAAACACATCCACTGTGTATAGCATTCCTGCATCAGTGCTCATTTCATCTCTATGCTTCAACTGCAACCAAAATAAACCCTGGCAGAGTCTTGGGCTTTTTCAAAGAAGCCTAAAAAACAAACTGAATCCAGTTGTCACATATTTCATCTCCTTATATTGCCTTTCCTGAACAAGTCACGTAGCCCATGAAAAAACATGAGGTTACCCATCAATAAATGTTGCTGTGGCCTGTCCCCTTTGGCTATATGGAAACATAAGTTTAGAGTTCAGACTATAAAAACATTACATAATGCAATGCATAACCACTTTCATTTCATGTATAATGGACTGGTTCAGGAAAATTTTTATTTGTTTTTTCTTTCTTGTTAGTTATTTATATAGTTTAAAATTACATTTATCATTTTAAAGCTATATGAATATTTTTATTTTCAATTAATTTTAATTGCGATTCTGCATGATATTTGCTACCTTAATTCAAATTAAAAATTTGCAAATGCTTTGATCCAAAGTGACTTTTAGTACATTCAAACCATGTATTTTATTAGTACATGTATTCCCTGGGAATTGAACCCATAACTTTGGCACAGCCATCTGAATTAAAATACAGGAATTTAATTGGAGTCTACTCTAAAGGCATCAGCAATTTAATTCTAAAATGCGCACAACCATGCTACAAAGGTTTTCAGGAAGGTTTACAAGGTCAACAGAAGTCAGTTTTCAGATGTACTGGTGATATGCGGCTTAACTACAAACCCCACCTGTCACCATTACACTTTGTTCAATACCTCAAATGAGAGGCCATTAACACCAGAGACCATTATGCTGACCCGGAGAAGTTATCTATGACCAACCCTCTCTACCTAACCCTAAACCCTAACAACTCACAAAGCCAAACCAGTTTCCGATCAGTTATGGAGACTTACCTGTAAGATTTGTGGAGAGAAGGAGCAGAGTGTCGCAGGTCAGGTCAGCCGTTGCCCTGGAGATTAGTGTAATCCAGATGGTCAACACCTGCAAAGGAGGTGTAAAGTTAGGAAATGAGACAACAAAAGCTTGGGTAAGCATACATCTGGACTTACTGAGAGAGACAGCATGCAATGAGTAAAAGGAGGTCAACATCTGTCTAGTGCTTTTTTGATGCAGGTGTGATTGCACTTGCACTACACACGGAGACATTACACACACATTCATCCTACAATGTCAAGAATAGAGTTGCCACCTCGGCTCTGTAAAATTCCTGGAAAAAAATAATAAATACATTTACGCATTTGGCAGATGCTTTTATCCAAAGCGACTTACAGTGCACTTATTACAGGGACAATCCCCCCCGGAGCAACCTGGAGTTAAGTGACTTTCTCAAGGACACAATGGTGGTGGCTGTGGGGATTGATTCAACAACCTTCTGCTTACCAGTTCAGTGCTTTAGCCCACTACGCCACCACCACTCCATAAAAAGAGGGAATGCAAAGTAAGCAGTGCCATATCCAAAACACATTTTTTATATATAATAATATACTTTTATTACTGTCAATATTCATGTTAAGACAAATTATAGCCATATAGCTCAAACAAAGCAATGAATATGCATTTCCTTTTTTCCCTTTTGTAGTAAACACTAACCCAACAAATGTAACCATTTTATAAATGTTGTAATTTACATTTACCAGTTTAAGAATAGATCAATTGAACCCCTTTTCTGTCGATCACTAATATGAATATTCTATTAGAACTCATGGTCTCTAAGAAATTTAGAATTCAGTGTTTCTGAGTCAAAGCTCATCATTTGTTCTCTGTAAGTCAAACATCTAGATAGTGTACTCCCAGATTTGCAGGCAAACAGAATATCAATTATTTTATTTGAGTTTCTGCTGCTCTTGTTTTTGAATACAGAGCATAAAATCTAAGTTTGCAGCTCTTGAGCATGGCCGCGCAGCATGCAGTGCAGAGGAAACATTACCCGATGTTCATGGCCATGTGCTAAAGTGCTCATCAGATTCATTTTACCACCGCCTGGAGAAAAATGAAATTCCAGGACATTTTGCGTCCGTAATGGAATTTTATTTTTCCAGGATAGATGGCCAAAATCTGGGACGAGTCCATAAAATCCAGGACGGGTGGCAACCCTAGTCATCAAACAGATTAAAATAGAACCTAACCATAAGTGTTCAACTTTGTGCTGAACTCATGAAATTGCCCTGCACTGGTAAAAAAAAAAAACTGTAGAAAATGTACACCAAATTTACAGATTTACACTGAAGGATGCAACTAAGCCAAATCTAGCAGCTAGAAAATAATTTAAAAAAAAATTGGAGGTGGAATCTTTTGTGACTTATATCCAAAGCACCTTATCAATGCCCTAACAACCTCCAAGAACACTCTAGAACCGTCTTAGAAGCAATGTGCTAAGAAAACGCTCAGATCACCTTAGACACTGCAAAGCAACACCCTGGCAACCTCCCACAACACCCTAGCATAGTGGCTGCGACTTCTGCACAGGCAAGCATCACTCACATTTTCTTAAAAAAAAAAGAAAAAAGATAAATACATCTAGTTTTCATTGTCATGCAGGATGCAGAAATTGGTAAGCACACTTTTCCTATACATCGTGGATGTACTTTTTTTCTAACGACACCACCATAAAATAAATGATTGTAGTAATTCATTAAATTGGCCGTGAGTCAAGACCTCATGTGAAACCCTACATTTTGAAAAGCAAATGTAGTAAATGCCTGACAATGCATTAAGTTCACCAACCTTGGCCTTGAAGCACATAATGTCCAAGAGAACAAGGTTTTCATTTCAACATTACATTCAGGAAAACAGAAGAGAAATCGCTGTCCAAACGGGACAATCGCTTTTGACGTATCGGGCGGGGCTTCGCGGTGGGGGGGGAGCAGGTAATAGCGCGTCGGGAGGCAGAAGAGCATCCCGAGGCTTGGGTGCTGATAAATAACTCAAAGCACTTACCTGCCTCCGCGCCCCCGTCCGGGGAGCCGGGGCTGTAGAGTTTTGGGGCCGGGGTGCCGTGAGAATGGCGCGCACCAGCTGTATGACCCAGGGAGTGAGGAAATCGCTCTTTATTGATAATGTGGGTGCCGCAGCCCGAAGGCGGTGTGGCAAATGAAACAAGGATTCTCCTCCCGGCCCTCCACCGGGGGACGGAGTGGTCTTGGTACCAGCTCCAGAGTGAACGTCTGACTGCCTGGGTTGCCCGTCTCAAGAGCGCTTCGGAGCTTTCCTGGTCCTTGAAGGGATCCTGGTGGCGGGGCGTACGCCGCCTGCAAGGTGCTCGACGCTGGGGCTGAGAGTTGGGCCCGGGTTGAGGCGGAGCTACCTGTTGTTTAGCCACAGGGGGATGCCCTCGGTGAGCAGGCGGGGATCACTGGTTTAGCTGATAGGTGTTGAACATCAATCCACAGTTCGATTGTTGCATTTTTTTATGTTGCGTATTGGGCTGCACGATTATGACAAAAATCATAGTAGTCTATAAATTCCTTAGATACACTCATTTTGATCAATTTCAATTAATATAATTGACAAAAATATTTATTTCAATTTACTTCAAACTAAGTTTTTGTGTTGAATATGCTCTATTCTTAATGTGGGTTAACCATCAAAAACAAGCTGTAAACTGTGCTCCTCAATTACTTTATTGACTGGAGTCTTGATCACACGTGAGTGGTTAAACTTGCTGAGTGCAATTTTATTTAAAAAATAATAATTTTCATTAAAAGCAGTCATAATTTAGGAATAATTGGTCATTTTCTATCCAGTAATGTGCCTTTTTCTTAAAGACGTCAGTGTAAACGGCCAGTGCTGTGATTGGGTAACATCTTTGCATGTGGAATAAGTGTAACTTAACCCCCCTGCCATAATGCATGTGTGGGGTTGTTATGAAAACTTCTGATAGTTAAAAAAATGACATCCGAAGCAAACAAACACATTCTTACAACGCGATCTTTGACTTCATTAAAAATAAATGTCAACAACTCTTTATTAATGTTAGGATCCTTGTGAAGCAAATACAAGAAATCTAGTTTCCCACAACCTGGCACTGCACAATGTCTTGACGTCTTCGAGGCCATCGTGACACCTCCTGTTGCTCCAAAAATAACCTCACTGCTCTACTCTAACCACAAGGGCAGGCCTAAGCAGTGTCAAGGATAAAGTAGGCATTGATATGTTTATGCAGAGGCTGGCATGTGCTGATGTACCTCACTATGACATATTAGTGAGAAGGAATATGAGAACGAGTCATTTTGGCACCTTGGTTTCAATAAAGCCTTTGTTTGGACTAACAAAGAATTTTTCAGTTCTGAAATTTACAGTATGTTTTTATAGTGCAGTGAACTCTTATATGTCAAGATATCATGGTAAGTTTGATTTTCCAATTCATGACCCCTTTAATGGCTCAAAGCTCTGAAAATCGTGAGCCCCCATTAAAAATAGGGATGAATAGAACAACAGTTATCAGCCTGGTCTCATGAAATTTACATGAACATGACAACATATTTGCCATTCAAAATATACATGCTATATAAAACGTTTGACTGCAGGTTTCCAGTGAAATGTCCAGCTGGGGGCGCCAAAAGCAAGTAAGGTGGTGTCGTATTCAGGTGCATTTTTAAGGTGAAAAAAAAACATAACTCCATAACCTAAAACTTTTCCCTGAACCAAACCAATAGTGTTTTAATCTATAAATGAGATGTTTAAATAAGACATCCTTACCTAATCAATGCCAAAACATAACCAATAGTGTTTTAAAATATAAATACAACTTTAAAAAAAGACATCCTTAACTTATCAATGCCTAAACCTAAAAAGGACAATTTCTGAAACAAGCACTTCAGTTTGCGCCGCTTCTATGACTCTGTCGTGTCACATATCAGTTTGAGTTCATGGTTGGGCTTGGACTGCGATCCTAAGACTCTAAGTTAAATGTCCTATCGGGTGAGCTAACACGCAAGTTGATCATGTTGGAATAAGTGTATATATGTAGGTGGGTCTGTAATACAAGAATTTTTCGAAAGATGTGTATGAGTAAATCATAAAAATCATAAAATTGCAGGGTCTGAGTAACAGAGAGAAAAATAAGTATTTATAAAGTCATAATCAGCCATTAAAGTCATGATTTGAATGAAAGTGAATAAAACACACAGTTGTTGTAGCACCTCTAGTGTTCATTTCACCTGGAAACTGCAAGGAATTGACCTGGAGAAATGTATAACAAGTTTTGCAAAAATTTATATAGAGTGATGTTTTCACTATGAAACCAGGTTGACAATTATAGAGCTTTTTTTTTTTTTTTTCCTTCCACCCCCGCTGTCATCGTCTTAAAATAACAAAGCACAAAAGTGTTTTACCGAATCAACACACTACACTTCCATAAACACTGTTTATTGTAGCCTTCAGTACAAGTCATATAGCTTGCAAATGCACAACTCCACAAGGTCACATGACCTCTTAATCTTTCAGGGTTGCAGAGTATCCAGCCATCACTTCGGATATTCCTTCCAGACCATATCCTATGAAGAAACTATGAAGATTTACAAAATCCACACAGACACATTATGCCAACAGAAAGCAAGAGTGTCAAGCTGAGTGAGGTCCTTTAGTTAAGCGCTGAAAATGTTACTAGTGGTAAAAAATGACTGAAAGTTCCCAGTAGCCTGAGGTGAACAACTGAAGACAGCTTGCTTCTGCTGTTTCTTGGTCTCTGACCTCCATCACATGAGGACAGGTTTACAGAGTTCTGTGCTGACAGCTCTAAAGACCGTCTGCACCACACACTCAAGCTAGCAGGAGGGGGAAATGGAAGAAATACAGCCTCTAGTGTGTTTTATGAGCTAGCAGACTAACACTCATCTCGCTGGTCTGTTGCTGGCTCTCTCAGCAGTAATATGCTTAAAGCCTTTGGCTGCCTTTTCCTGAGATCCTTCCAGAAACATCCCAAACAGTCATTCTATATTTTCTTCTCTCCCAATCTGCTGTCACTTTCACAAACTTCACGGTGGCTCTATTTTCCATAAGGAGACTGGCTGGTCCAGGGAACGGTTGTGCCTGCACACTTTCCTGTCACATGGAACAGTCTCACTTCATCACACTTAGCTACTACAAGAGCATTGTATAACCCTTGTGCTGAACAGGATTACCCAACTTAAGGCAACATACCAAGACTGTACACTACAAAAAAAATCATTTTCTAAATCAGTATTGTTGTCAACCTGGTCTCATAGAATCACATTACTATACCTTCATTCTAACAAAATAATTTTTATGTGGTTTGCTGTATGTATCACAGCAGTTTTCTGGTTATATTGAAGGCTAAAGAAGCTACAACAACAATCTTCACAAAAAAACACGAAAGACTGAGGCACGAGTCCAGACGAGCACGGGAGTCGATAAATGAGACGAAAGTTTCATAAAAGCACCATAAAATGATGGTTGCGTCAACAATTGTGTTTTCATCTTACATTTACCTTTATAACACTATTGGTTAGTTTAGGTATAAGATTTGGGGCAGGGAGGAGGGTTTAGTTGATTCCAAAGACAATGTTGCCTCATCTGTTTGGAATAAAATGTAACTCTGTTTTAGCATCAGACAGTGCGAATTTTACCTCAGAACTGCCGCGATTTGCGTAATGAACCACATAATAACACTTTGCAAAAATTATGCCAGTTGCTTAATTTTCATGGAATCAACCTGTGAAGCTATGTACTGGGTTCTTGTTTTGTTGTTCCAGTAGACAAAAAAAAGTGTACATGTCTATGCCAAACACTGAGAAGTTTATATATTTGCATTGATTTGGAGAGTAGACACAAAAAAATCTGCGGTTCTGCGGTAACACACTCAACAAGCCACTAGATAAGATGCACGGATTGACTGTCTCGGACGCGGAGGCAACTGAGATTCGTCCTCCACCACTAAGCCACCACGAGTACTTAGAGCACATTGGGAATAGGGTATGCCAAAAATGGGGAGATCCCCCACCCCCCCAAAAAAAAACATTAAGACAGAATCTGCAAAATTGACAAAGCATCATATAAACTTGGCCAAATAAAATAAATCTTTAAATTGCACCTTCCTCATGTTGCTTTTGACTGTCACTCAGTTTTAAAGGTGGCATGCAGGTGTCACGAGCACAGCGCATCACGAGCACATCAGAAGTCCAGCATGAGCGGAGCGCAGCAGTGCAGCACGAGTGCAGCACGAGTGCAGCACGAGTGCAGCAAGAGTGCATCATACAGACATGAATGGTTCCAAGCCTGAACATGTATTTCTGCCACCACAGAGGTTGAAGTCCGCTGACTTGGTTTACTTGGCTATGTAAAAGGCCCATGAGGCACATCAATGTTGATGGTTACCCAGTCTGTAAAATTTGTCGCTAAAAAATATCGGATCAGGCGGGAAACACTTCAAATCTTAAGCACCCTGTCCGCAGAGGTGTACAGTAACGAAATACATTTACTTGAGTACTGTACTTAAGTACACTTTTTGAATATCTGTACTACATCTTTACTTAAGTTTAATTTTTTCTGGAAACTTGTGACTTTAAAGAGCAACATGCAGGTTGGACACCCCTATATAGCATAGTGTATGTTGATGATAAAACAACTAGATTTTCTGAACTGGAGTAATATATATTTAGCCATTAACGATATTTTGAGATAAATTGTGATAAAATAACTTCCGCGTCTATAAAGCACTAACCGGAAGTGACGATGGCCGAGGGAGTCTGGTCAAGCTCAAGCTCAGGTTACAATGGATGTGAATGAAGAAACAGAGTTCTCCGGTGTGGACGAACATGCCTATGATGGCCCACAGGCCTATAATTATGAGCCTCCTAATACATTTGGACCTTGCAATTTACTGGAGAGTATAACGTTAGCCTACGGGGATACAAAATCAGACGGGAGGGCAGCGGGAGAACAGTTTGAATTGAAATGCGGGGGAAACGGGAGAGTTGGGCTAGCTTCCTGCCAATAGCTATAGCATTGTGCAAACTACTAAATTCATTTCAGAAGGCAGACAATTACGTTACGACAACCTGTCCAAAAGCTCAGTCTCTCTCCCTCTCTCTGTATTATTATACTAAATAAATATTAAATATTTAATATTATAAAAAATATATTATATAAAAATATTATACTATTATTATTATTACGAAATTACACAAATTAAGAGTTAAAATAATTAAAAGTAAGACTTCCTCTGCTAAGTGCTCGTTTTCGTTGCACAGAATGTCTGCTAACGTTAGCACTTGGTCCTCCAGTCCCGCCCGTGCCAAAATCCGGTGTAAACTTTGACGGTGGACTTGATTCCATCGAGTTCACCGAGGGAACAGCATCAGTAATCAGCCTCACGTGGTCCTTACTTCGAAATCCCATCTGAGACTCCAACAAATCTCCAGGTCGATAATTCTTCGAAGTGAAATGTGCGCCACAAACGACCGAGTGTGTGGTAACAGACGCGGCAGTGAAGTCTGCTCTCTTCACCTGCACAAAACGCACCCAAGACCGAAAAGCCTTGTTTTTCCTAGAAGGAAAATGATGGACACGATGTCCTGACAGGCTGGAATTCGTGCAACCAGCACAAACACAAAAATTTACCATTATGGCTTCTCTAAAACTCGATCTAAAACTTGCTGTCTCTCACTGTGCTCTAACTACATCAACACCCAACAATGAGAGAGCTGACCGCGAGCTCTTTTATTTGCCTCGCCCTACGTCATATGACGCGTTGCTATAGCGGGAAAGGCGTATTCCAGAGCCTAGCACATTTTCATCAAAATCTCTACATCAAATGAGATTTCATTAGTAATTTCTACATATGTGTTTTTAAAAGACCTCTGCAGACAATATAAAGTATTAATTCAGTTATAAATTCAACCTGCATGTTGCTCTTTAACTTCACTACATTTGAAAGAAACATATTGTAATTTCACTCCACTACATTTATATCAAGGTCCTCGAGTAGAAAATCATTACTATGTAGCACCTTTGAAAATCAGTGGATGATTTTTTTTTTCTTCTCTAAAACGTGATTGGTTTTTTGCAGGTGACAGACAGCCTATCAATTAATCACTCTTGTAGGGTCACGTGTCGTGAAGTTCAACGATTTCCCACCATTGTTTACCATGAGCATGGCTTTTGATGTTCAGGAAATTGATATGAATGCAAGAAATTTACAGTGAAACTGTTGTTGAAAATAGACAGTATTAAATAAATGCCAATAAATAAAATGCAAATGAATAATATATATTTCAGTATGTATTGTAAATAGGGCTGGGACAACGCGTCGACGCAAAAAAATACGTCGACGCAAAATATGCGCGTCGATTCGTCGGACCCAATACAAAGATGGCGGCGCCGGCGAGTAGTAGAAACAGAACTATCAGAAGTGCAAGGCGGCATGCACTCATTCCTCTAAAGTATGGGAATTCTTTAATTTAAAAGGAAACAATTCCGTGATATGTCGTCTTCGCAAAATGGAGATGGCCTTCCATTCTAGCACCACGGCAATGCACCAGCACCTTAAGAGGCGCCACCCGGGAGCAGCTGCAGATGACAGAGCACCGTAAGTTTTTTTTCAACTCCCCACTTTGCACTCGATGTTGGAGTAGGCTATAATACGTTGTCGACACCTAAAGTTTTCGCTTATAGCTGCTATTAATGCGCTTATAGCTATGAATGTCGTGAAAAATACATAGAGGACACTGACTACGCGCTGACAGACAGGACAGGACAGACAGACGAAGCAGGTAACATTTAATAAAGTCTCAACTTTCAAATTTGGTCATTCAAAGAAAATTAAACCATAAATAGGCCTACTATTTGTGGCTCTTTAATGTGCCGTGACAGATTGCCTCAGTTAAAGCTGCTCGTGAACCGATCATCTTTTCCTTGGTTAATTTATAGCATCAAATAGGCTAAACATGAATGTAGCCTACATCAGAAGGACTGTTGTTTTATCCGCGGAAAGACATCAGTACGGTAGCCTACAATCCATTATTCAAATTCAAATCCACCGACGGTTAATCTTCTCTCTCCTGACTACTTTGTCGGACAAAAATGGCGTATTATGATTGATTGATCAGATCGGCAGTCAATCAAACTCCCGGCAAATGTTTTTTTTTAAACATTTTATACACTCCCACCCCGATGAAACCAGTATTACCGTGTGTTGTCACAAGTCGATTAATTGAATCGAAATCGGATCGAACTGAAAAAATTAATCGTTAGATGAATCGTTTATCCCAGCCCTAACTGTAAAATTTAACTAAATCGCAAAAGCAACAAATTACTGAATGCATGCAAATGCATATTTAAAGTGTTAACCTGGGGAATAATCATTACAAACTATTACAATTCAATTTCATAAATCATAAAATAATAATATTTTTTTTTTTTGTTATAATCATCTGACTACTATACAAAAAAAAATATGTAAAGTGATTAATGGAAAGGAGGCGGCGAGAACCAGCTTGACAAAATAAATAATATTTTAATAAGGAACTTAAACCAAAAGACAAACACACACACACGATGGTCAGCTGCCCATAAACGCTCTCTCTCTCGCACCATCACCTGCAGTCGGCCCTTATCCCTCTTGGAGCGGACCGGGTGTTTTGAATCACGACCTGGCTCCGCCCTCCACCCTTTCACATTCTCTCAGACCAGGGAGCCCCTGGCATGACGTTCCCTGGGGTCAGGGTCACTAGATCTCTGAACCACTTTCTTGGTTCAGAGATCTAAAATTATACAGATTACATACATATTTCATGATGGTCTACCCCTATGGTACCCAACTGACGGCCTGCGGCCGAAACCATCTTTTTGTGGCCCACATGATGTTGTCATCACATACAAATTATTGCATGTGTATGGATTTTGAGGTGTCAGTTTTCTAGAGCTTTTATGGAAATTCTCAGTATTAATAAACTGCTAAACCATTATAGAGGAAAATAAATGGTAAATGAAAACAAATAATGAATTAAACAACAAATCAATTGCTTTGTTGGTAGAGCGGGTAGGCCACTAATCGCAAGGTTGATTAAAAAAAATCAACGGTCCACACAACTCCTCATGCCGAAGTGTCCTTGGGCAAGACACTGAACCCCAAGTTGCTCCCAATGGCAGGCTAGCACCTTGCATAGCAGCTCTGCTGCCATTGGTGTATGAATGTGTGTGTGAATGGGTGAATGAGTCACAGTGTTAAGTGTTTTGAATACCGTTAAGGTTAAAAAGACGCTATATAAGTGCAGATCATTTACCATTATAAGCCACTTAATATAACACGACTACAGCATCAGTCTGTGTGAGCATTGATAAAAACAGTTAGTGCATGCACTCTAACTTTAAACATGCGTGGGTTGAGTCTCTGTACACCGGCTTGTCACTGCCACAGCCCGAGTCAACCAGTGTAGGGTGACAAACAAGCTCATATATCCTCATTGCAAATAGTAATAACAGGAAAGGTTTATCCTGCAATAACGGACATCTTCTCCCAAATGCTTAATTATTAGAGATTTACCTTACCTAAAAATAACAATAAAGTAAATAAATAGGGTTTGCCT
This sequence comes from Xyrauchen texanus, assembly GCF_025860055.1. Taxonomy (NCBI): domain Eukaryota; kingdom Metazoa; phylum Chordata; class Actinopteri; order Cypriniformes; family Catostomidae; genus Xyrauchen; species Xyrauchen texanus. The sequence goes on along the minus strand of NC_068283.1, from coordinate 34,868,662 downwards.
AATAGATAATGATATCTCATTGAAGTGCTTTTGGAACTAGTTTTGCATATAAATGTCTTGTTTTGGGGGTAGCAAATGTATCTCTGGTGTGTCATGACAATCTTTAACAGTGACAACAGAACAGATAATCCTCTTTCTATATATATGGCAAACAATTTTGACATTTCTCAAAATGTTCATTTTAATTGTATGTTGTAATATTTTACAGTGGTGCAATGTGCTGCAATAAATGGCCTACTTTTAAAAGTGTGGATCTATTAAAACAAACAAACAAAAAGCATATAGGCCTATTTATGATTATTATAATAGTGTATCATAGTTTTTTTTTTAAAGAACCACACTTTTGCAAGAATATTGCTATATATTTACAGTATAAATATTGTTTTATTTTATTGTTAATTACATCTGTCCATGATGTATTAACTAGCTTATAGCATAGTCTGCTGCCTCAATAATATAAAAAGTAATTAAAATATTTTTTAATAAAACAAAGCAGCCCTTTAGCCTAAAGGGATCCTGCTTTCCGGCACCCGGGTATTCCAATGTTGAGCACCCCTAGTCCACCCTGTTGGATGCTTAAAGCCAGAACAAGATGTGACAGCATTCCTCATATGATGCAGCACAGTACATAAACCATTAATGAGACAGTGACAAATGAAAGATGACATCTTAATAAATTTAACCACAAGCTCACCTAATGGTTTAATTCATTGTGACCTGTAAATAGCATGTAAAGGAAATGCTGTTTAAACTCTTATGCCTAACACTGATCCTTATTCTACCAGAACTTTGTAAGGCTGGTTTTTTGAAAGCAATTGTTGAGAAGTTTCGAGCAGATCAAATTCCAAGGAACATCACCTGCAAGCAAGTAGGTTTCTCTGTGGCAGTTCTATTTTGGGCAGAGAATCAAACTTCTAAACCTTCTTATAGCTAGAGAGGATACATAAGCCTTATGTTAACTGGTTACAGTGGTCCCAAAAAGTATTTGGGCACTTAAGCCAAACTTAAAAATGTATAAATGTCATTGCGTTAGATAACAAAACAAGTAGCATCTGCAAACAAATGTTTCTAGATCTTTTCCCAGAACTAACTTCAACTTTCTAAGCCATTACTTTTAACCAACAGGATGTATGAAGTAAGTTCTTCTCAAGTTCACACAGGTGTCCTAACAGAGTAACCACAGGTGTAGTTCATCACATTAACAACGGACTTATTACAATAATTCTGACAAAATGAAAGTATTTAAAGGAATAGTCCAAGTTCAATACAAGTAAGCTCACATGACATCATTTGTGGCATAATGTTGATTACCACAACAATTTATTTTGGCTCGTCTCCTCTTTTCTAAAAAAAAAAAAAAGAAGCAAAAATCAAGGTTAAAAATAACTACAATGGAAGTTAATGTGGCCAATTGTTTGAGGGTTTTAATGCTTTTTAACTTGCTTTTTGTGAAGTGTTTTGCTTGAAAAGTGTGCTTATGCTATCTTTTATCAAAATAAATGCCAGTTGGGTGTATATTTTGTTATTTAAGGGAAGGAATATGTTCTGGGATCACTTTCTGTCTAAACCATTTTCAACAACTTCTACCTCTCTGTTCTTCTTGTACTGTTTCACCCATATGTTTCTCTATTTCTCCATCCAATGGCGTATCTTATATCTAATGGGGCCCAGTGCAGAGAAGATATCGGGCCCCAACCTTGGGGAGCCTCATAGTTTTTCATCGTCAGTCAGGTCTGTGGTCATTTTTATGGTTCCTTTTGGTCGACTGTTGAGTGCGCCCTCTCAGCCTGGGCCCTAGGGTGGCTGCCCACACTGCCATCCCTGTAGTTATGCCCATGTCTCCATCTCTTCCTCATCTTTCATCACTTACACCTTTTAGCAGCTGCTCCTGCTATTGAACATTTACTGAGTGAATCTGGCACACTAAAAGCTCAGTTTGATTGGAGCACATATAAAGTGCTGTTGTATGTAATATAGCTGAGACTTTCTGGGAAATGCTCACTATTCTCTTATCTCAGCCATTCAGAATTCAAGATGGTAGCAGCTAATATACTTCATTCATGTGTGCAACAGTCATCAGGGCAGTGTGCTTGATATTTGCTAACATTTCTATTCAAATGGATGAAAGGTACTACAACAACAGGTGTAATTTAGCAGATGCTTAGCAGAGGATTTATTAGAGGCAAAGAACACTATACAGTAATACTGTACATTGTCCTTTAAGACAACTGTGAGTTTAAATGTCTTGCAAATTGATTATAACTCTCCAGTTTCTAGGACACTATACTCATAATAACCAAAATTTCAAATCTTTGTTAGAAGTATAAACATACACTCACCTAAAGGATTATTAGGAACACCATACTAATACTGTGTTTGACCCCCTTTCGCCTTCAGAACTGCCTTAATTCTAAGTGGCAATGATTCAACAAGGTGCTGAAAGCATTCTTTAGAAATGTTGGCCCATATTGATAGGATAGCATCTTGCAGTTGATGGAGATTTGTGGGATGCACATCCAGGGCACGAAGCTCCCGTTCCACCACATCCCAAAGATGCTCTATTGGGTTGAGATCTGGTGACTGTGGGGGCCGTTTTAGGACAGTGAACTCATTGTCATGTTCAAGAAACCAATTTGAAATGATTCGAGCTTTGTGACATGGTGCATTATCCTGCTGGATGTAGCCATCAGAGGATGGGTACATGGTGGCCATAAAGGGATGGACATGGTCAGAAACAATGCTCAGGTAGGCCGTGGCATTTAAACGATGCCCAATTGGCACTAAGGGGCCTAAAGTGTGCCAAGAAAACATCCCCCACACCAATACACCACCACCACCAGCCTGCACAGTGGTAACAAGGCATGATGGATCCATGTTCTCATTCTGTTTATGCCAAATTCTGACTCTACCATCTGAATGTCTCAACAGAAATCGAGACTCATCAGACCAGGCAACATCATTGTCTTCAACTGTCCAATTTTGGTGAGCTCATGCAAATTGTAGCCTCTTTTTCCTATTTGTAGTAGAGATGAGTGGTACCCGGTGAGGTCTTCTGCTGTTGTAGCCCATCCGCCTCAAGGTTGTGCGTGTTGTGGCTTCACAAATGCTTTGCTGCATACCTCGGTTGTAACGAGTGGTTATTTCAGGCAAAGTTGCTCTTCTATCAGCTTGAATCAGTCGGCCCATTCTCCTCTGACCTCTAGCATCAACAAGGCATTTTCGCCCACAGGACTGCCACATACTGGATGTTTTTCCCTTTTCACACCATTCTTTGTAAACCCTAGAAATGGTTGTGCGTGAAAATCCCAGTAACTGAGCAGATTGTGAAATACTCAGACCGGCCCGTCTGGCACCAACAACCATGCCACGCTCAAAATTGCTTAAATCACCTTTCTTTCCCATTCTGACATTCACTTTGGAGTTCAGGAGATTGTCTTGACCAGGACCACACCCCTAAATGCATTGAAGCAACTGCCATGTGATTGGTTGATTAGATAATTGCATTAATGAGAAATTAAACAGGTGTTCCTAATAATCCTTTAGGTGAGTGTATACTATATTTTGAGTCAAAAATAACAAAATATATTATGAAGGCTTATGAGCCAGCACCTATGCCTGTGGCCTCATCCACTCAATGTGACTACACTCCCAGCTGTCCGGAAAAGGAGGAGAAGTGCTCAATATCACAGAGGTCGTTCCCCAGTTGCTGCCAGTGCTCATGACCATGGAGGTCGGTACCCAGTCACTGCCAGTGCTCACGACCACAGAGGTTGTTCCCCAGTCATTGCCAATGCTCAGGACCACAGAGGCCGTTCCCCAGTCTATTGCCAGTGCTCACGACCACGGAGGTCGTTCCCCAGTCGCTGCCAGTGCTCACAACCACGGAGGTCGTTCCCCAGTCGCTGCCAGTGCTCAGGACCACTGAGGCCGTTCCCCAGTCATTGCCAGTGCTCACGACCACGGAGGTCGTTCCCCAGTCGCTGCCAGTGCTCACGTCCACGGAGGTCGTTCCCCAGTTGCTGCCAGTGCTCACGACGACGGAGGTCAATCCTCAGTCGCTGCCAGTGCTCACGAACACAGAGGTCGTTCCCCAGTCACTGCCAGTGCTCATGACCACTTAGGTCATTCCCGAGTCTCTGCCAGTGTTCACGACCACTTAGATCATTCCCGAGTCTCTGCCTGTGTTCACAACCACAGAGGTCGTTCCCCAGTCGCTGCCAGTGCTCACGTCCACGGAGGTCGTTCCCCAGTTGCTGCCAGTGCTCACGACGATGGAGGTCAATCCTCAGTCGCTGCCAGTGCTCACGAACACAGAGGTCGTTCCCCAGTCACTGCCAGTGCTCATGACCACTTAGGTCATTCCCGAGTCTCTGCCAGTGTTCACGACCACTTAGATCATTCCCGAGTCTCTGCCTGTGTTCACAACCACAGAGGTCATTCCCGAGTCTCTGCCAGTGTTCACAAACATGGAGGTAATTTCCCAGTCCTCCAGAGACTCTTTCTCCAGTGGCCCTGCCCGCTCCCCCAGAGACGACTCCTCCAGCGGCTCTGCCCACTCCCCCAGAGACAACTCCTCCAGCGGCTTCTCCTGGTCATCCACCTGATCTGCTCTGGTCTCCTTGGATCTCCTGGCCACCCGTCTGATTTGCTCTGGACTCCTTGGTCTACTGGCCATCTGCCTGATCTGCTCTGGTCTACTTGGTCTCCTGGATCTCCACCTGATATGCTCTGGCCTCTTTGGTCTCCAGCTCCACCTCAGCCCTCTGTACCTCTGGTTCCAGCATGGTCCTCCGAGCCTGCAGCGTCTCCCCTGCTATCCATCCCTCCAGCTTGGTCTCAAGCCTCCCTGACTTTGCCTTGTTCTTCTGCTCCCCTTGCCCCTTGTGCCCCCTGAACTGCCTATTTCCCCCTTCCCCTCACATCCCATGGACAATTTTTTGTTTTTGTGAAGCGTCTGGAATCCGATCCTTAAAGGAGGGGCTCTGTCATGTATTACCTGTTTTTGTCTAGACTTTCATGTTGAAATTTTTGTTTAGTTCCCTGTTCCTGATTCCTGTGTTAATTTTGTAGTCCTTTGTAGTTCACCCTGATTGTTTCCCCAGGTGTTTCTCGTTCCCTGATTGGTTGCCCAGTTGTTCTTTGTTTCCCCTGGTTTCTTTGTCAGTCTTCACAAATTATGTCATCTTCTGTGCCTGTTTCCCTGTGTGTTGTTTCAATTTATGCTGAGTTCTTTGTTTATCTTTTGTTTCATTAAAAGCTGCATTTAGATCCTCATTCCTCGCCTGCCTCGTCACTCACAGCATCCTGCTAGTTTGTCATGTCTGCTTGTTTCCCTGTTTGTTTCTCTTCCTCTTGTGTCTGCAGGTGCCACGTGCTGTATGCTAGCCCTGTTGCCATGAAATCACAATTACTCCAATCAGCTCATCAGCCGAGTCACCTGTCTACCGTTACCTCTCCCTACATTAGCTTCCCTCATGTTATGTGCAGTGCTTGATTGTTTTGTGTTTAGTCAGTCTAGTCAGTCGGTACAATCGTCAAGTCTTTGGTCAGTTGTCACTGTGCATTATTCATTGACATAGGCTGTTGGTATTGCTAAAACTTCTGTTAATCCACCAAGAGGGCACTAGAATTGACCAATGCCGATAATCACAAAATGGCCAAATATTGGCTGATCTATCTGCCTGACCGATATACTATAAGTATTCATGTTTAAGGGAACAATGATATTTGAGAAAACCTTATTTAATTCTAACTTCTGCCTCTCTGCGACTAAGATTCTTTTCTCATAACGGAAATGAGAACATTTGAAGTTGTCTGAAATTAGATAGATGACTTCAAAGAACTTAATTCAAACTATACTAAGAAGAGGGATCTAGTCTGGCAGCAGTGTTGGTAATGTGTAATCCTGCTCTAACAATAGCCTTTAAAACACTAGAACATGATACACATACACACACATAACAATATGTTCCACATGCTTCTTCTCTGTCTGCTGGCTTAGCTTGCTCTTGGATGAGCTCTGAGACAAATGGCTTAATTGGCTGGAGCCAGGGTATGTGCTGTCTAAAGCAGTGTACTGTGCGAATCCTTCCAGCAAAGACTCTAGGACGGTCTGCTGAGCCAGAGGTGCTAGAGATCGTAGGCGAGCAAAGGAATAATGATCTTGGGATACAAAGGCTAGAAATCCCAGGGTGCAAGTTGAAAGCGTAAAGCTATTGTGATCCTACTGCTCCATCTGACAGTTTCAGTCTTTGGGGATTTAAGTCTGTGACAGAGGTACAATAAAGTTGGTTTATTAAATGTTCTGTGGTTTAATATAACAGTATGGAGCTCAGGTCACTAATGCTGTCTGCTACCACAGTGGTATCAAGCTCTCAAATCCTCTTAAAAAAATCTGTTCTAAATTCAGATGTGTGGCATTTACACACTCAGTGAGTTACATGCTTTTCCAGAATACTTTTTGACAGGTTGCATCTGAACCCTGTCTGGTTTAATTTGAAAGATTTGGGGTATTCAAAAAGTTAACTGGCCATTCAATGAAATGCTTCCAATCTTTGCAATAGTAAAATAACCACAGCAAGTCAGAAAAATAGTATTGGAGCTACACAACCGGGGTTAGGAGGGTTAATTTTCAAGTGTATTCCACATCAGATTGCAAAATACATGCTGTAAAATGTAATTTGTAAAATATTGTATTTGATTACTCAATGTCCTTAACAGTCTAAATATGTTGGATTACTTATTCAGCACAGATTGTTTCACTTGAGTTGACTATAAAAGTCAATAAGTGAAAAACAAAATCTGCCAGTACAGTAAGACAATAAGCTTGTATTAAAAATACGTTCTCTGAAAAAAGACAAAATATCTCATGCAGTGTTGCTACTAAAACAAGATAAATTGAATGTATCTTGTTTTAAGGATTTTTAGATTATTTTTTTTAATATAGGAAAGCAATTCAAAAACTATCATCAAGAAAAAGGCCACTTCCACACAAACAAGTTTTGAAAATGCTCTCCCAAGTGAATACATTTGAAAATGCCATTTTAACGTTGTAGTGTAACAGGGAAAACTGATATATCAGAAAACGATTATCTATTTGTTGTCATGTGAAGCAGTCATGTGATCTATTCAACCAAAACAATCAAGATGGCGGTCCATGTTATAGTGACGCTGTTGTGCCTGATATACACTTTGATAGCATTGTTAAAGATAAATGTTACTTTGTACATCATTTACATTGCACGGGAAGTGGTTTCCGGCGACAGAACACGAGGACAATTGCTTTTCAGACCGTACACTGAACAGCGTTTTTTTTTTTTGCATGTGCAGTAAGGGGATTTAAGCATTTTCATACATTTCAATGTGGATGAGCAACTTTTGGAAAACACTTGAAAACGGCAGTGTGGACAGAGAACACATTGAAAACAAAACATAGTTTTCAAATGTATCCAGATTAATGTAGATGTCGCCGAAGAATTTTGCATTAAATCTTTGCCCTAACATCAAAAGGCACTTTAGAAAAAATCGAACACTTTCAAAAACATTCTGCAGAATAAATTGAGGGAGTTTTAGGAAGCAACAATGGGTGAATGATCAGTTTCTCTTACCCAATTTATGCAGTAAAACTCAACAACATGAAAATGACCTCAAAATAAATTGAGCATGGTGCCGTTACATAAATTTCTTTCAAATGTGAATTAGTTTTTTTCCTGGTTTTGATCAGTTTCCAGGTCCCCCTCTGTCTTAAACTAAAGGGTCTGATGGATAAGACATCTGTCTAGCATCATGTCACTGTGTTTGTGGACTGCTCAACCAACACACTCCCATTCACTTTCTCATAACCTTGTTAGTGCCAAGAAACAGGCCACACCACAACCACCTGGTATTGTGATGCCATGATGCCAATGCCAAAAAAAAAAGGAACGAGAGAGAAAGAGAGGGAGAGGGGAGAGGGGGAGAGGGGGGTGAATAGGGTTTGAAACAGAGAACCGAGAAAAAATATATAAAATGTAGAACAATTAACAGGCTACAATACTAGTTAATACATCATCATAAAATGATGAAGATACACTAAACATAACCTATTTTTTTTTAACCTTTTATTAACTTCACCAAAATATTAGCAAACATGGCACACATACTAAAGCCATTCCACCTGCAAGGTTGAGTATGGTTAGCTAACCATGCCAAGAATCTTGGGCTGTGAATGGTTTATAATCGTGTCGAACCATGCTCAAGTGAATGCTTCTGTAACCATTCCGTATCGTGCTCAGAACTGATGGCATCTGATGGTGGCTAATGTGTTTTTAAACAAATATATTAGTTTGGACATGGCCTGATTGTACAGCCTCCTGGAAACAAATCATTTTCACCTTTAGTTTTAGCTGAGTTGTGACCTTGCAGTCTGAACTGAATGTGATGAGAGAGAAAGACTATGCAGTTAAATAATACAAAGCCAATAAACAGAGAACATGTCTTCTTATTGCATTTTTACACTGGTTGGACACAACAACAAACATACGTATTGTGTGACTAGCAGAGGAGTCTGACTTAAGTCACAAATTTAAGTTCGAAAAGGACTTGTGACTTGCTTGACTAAATTAAGAAGATTTTACTTGACTTGACTTTGACTTGAGAACCAGTGACTCAAGACTTGACTTGACTTGAACTGCATGACTCGACAATGACTTGAATGTTTTTTATTATTATTATAAATAGTAATAAAATGTGTTTAAAGCCTGCCAGCACCACTGATCTGCATCTGCGCAGTTACCGCTGCACTCACAATGTGCCAAAATGACAGATGATTGTCGAGTTCCCAAAATAATCTCCTTTGGATATAAAGATTTCGAATTGGACCATGTGAATAAAAATATCCAATGCAACCACCAATACCTCAAATTTTAAAAAACCACAAGGAAAGGTAAGTAAATAATTTCGTTATTTCATTATCCAGAAAGATTCATATGTAAAATAACTGTTCAAATGTTTGAGGTTTGTCAGTAAATTAAAATGATTCACGATTAATCTCATATTTTATAGTGTGACAAATTTGAAAAGACCAGACATTTCCTCTAAATGTGTGTGTGCCTTTTCTAAACTTTCTCAACAGTCAACAATATACCAAGACCATTTGTTGGCAATATAAAAACATAACAGGCAGATTTGCAGTCATAACACTTAATTTAAAATGTGACAAGTAGTATAAAATATACAGAATCCAAGTGCTCTCATAGTGATAATGACGTCTGAAGACTTTAACTAAAGCCCTTGAATGAATACCTTTATGATGATTTTATATCAATGTATCTCTGAAGGGAACTGACTGTCTTCAGAAAAGTTTCGATGGCATTTTCTTTTCATATTACCTCCTTAGACTTCAGGGGTTGGGAATCTTTTTTCACTGATTCAATTAAAAAATTTTTGGTTGATGCATTTTTTCGAAAGAGCCCTATCGCAAACGAATAATTTACTATTTTCAAAAACAACATTTTTGAATAAAATAAAATTTTATATTGCCCATAGACTACTCAATAACAAACAAATATGCAAACATTAATAGGTAACATGTTGCAATATGGAATTGAGTACACATGTTTGTGCGGGTCTCCATAAAATTACTTCATTTTACAATTGTTTGTGAAAACTTTTGGGCTGGGTGATATGTAAAAAATATTTGAATGATAATCACATTTAAAATATCACGATATCCGATTATAAGGTGAATATTTTTGCTTGATTGATTTTGCTTTAAAAAGTTTATTAATTTATTGAAACACGAAAAACTTAAGACATTTCTAAATTCAAATTGTAACGAAACGAAAAAAGCAATTAAATAACGAAGTGTTAAATTAATCTTATATATAACCACATCCCCAAATACAAACATTTACCGTCTCCAATGGCTCCATTTGCCATCACGCAAGAATCAGTAAGCGGCAACAGGTGCAAATTAAGAACTAAAGACAATTATAAATGTAAAGATAATTCTAATAATCATCATAATAAATAAGCCAAATATGTTCCCTTGTGTTCCCAAAATAATGCTACTAAATGTGTGTTTTTATCAAATGTGTTTGTATTGCGTTGGTTAATACAGTTAATGCTAATAAAGCATTAATAATAAAGAAAAGAAAATAGAACTCAATTTTAGGTTCAAGGTGAACGTGTCTTGTATTACTGTATGATTTAATCATTTTCATCTTTGTTTCTTTAATACAAAGATACCTGTATATATTACTGAACCTGCAGAGTTGCGTTCACAATGTGTAAGAGTGAATTGCTTCGTCACAGTACCTCACGAGATGAGCGAAGATCATGTGAGGCATTGTCATAGACTACCTTATTCTTCCAAACAGTTTTCAATGAAACAGAGAAAAAGGGGTGATAACTCTTTACATGTGCTTGATTCACGAGACAGGGACCCTTTGCACACCTCTGAACAAACAGTGAATCAAACACAAGTACTGATGGCTTTTCTTTTGTCTGTTCTTAAAAATATAATAAAGTGTGTGTCTTACATTTTTATTCAGCCCATCTGGAGTTTTTGATAGATCAATGTGAAAACTTGACTGCATTTTTTCACAGCATATATGCAGTGTTATTCATTTTAACCGGTTAATTCAGATAGTAAGGTATCACGATAAAAATACCATGCATGTTCATTAACGTAATTTACAATATATATATATATATATATATATATATATATATATATATATATATATATATATATATATATATATATATAAATCATCGAGCACTGATGGCTTTTCTTTAGCCTGTTCTTAAAAATATAATAAAGTGTGTGTCTTACATGTCACCCACCTGTTGTGGGTAGATGAGCAAAATTATTGAACATTATTATATATATATATATATATATATATATATATATATATATATATATATATATATATATATATATATATATATATATATATATATACATACACACTACTTCATTTTCTAGACAAAAATATAATGTTACAAAACTAAAATTGTATTAAAAAAAATTTTTTTTTTGAAATTGATGACTTGGACTGAATAATAAAGAAAAGTAGCCACTAAGTGCCCAACATAGGTGGGAACTCTTTCAATACTGTTTAAAAAGCATCCCAGGGTGATTCCTCTAGAAGTTGGTTGAGAAAATGTCAAGAGTGCATGTCTGCAAAATCTAGGCAAAGGGTGATTACTTTAAAGATGCTAAAATATAACATATGTTTGTTTTATTTTGGATTTTTTTTAGTCACAACATAATTCCCATATTTCCATTTCTATTTGTACATAGTTGTGATGAATTTACTGTTTTTCTAAAATGTGAAGAAGAAAAAAATAATAAAGAATGAGTAAGTGACCCTAAACTTTTGAACGGTAGTGTATATATTTGCACAAACAAATACATTTTGACCTAATGACACTGAACTAATGGTGTCATCTTTCATCTGTATTAGTTTTAATCATTCTAACAGCTCTCTCACTCACTAAATCAGTCAGAACTGAATCAGTCTACTCACATCACTTTCATCATGTACAACACAAAATGAGAAAAATTCTGCACAACTTTGTTAGAATTGCAAAATGATGACAGTTTCAAACAGGTTTATTGAACAATCCCCCTGTGTGCCACTGGTATACGTCAGAATAATAAAAATGAGTTAGTTAATTCAATAAAATTTAAGGGGAAATTTAATGGGGAAGACAATTATGGAGAAAAAACAACTCTCCCCATCTATCTTGGGTTGGCAATCTTGGAGGTGGACGTGGGAGGGGTTTCACCGTGTTTTTTTTTTTTTCCACAGTGATGATAAAGCATCTTCAATTGCTCCATGCTCCTGTCTGTCTGTACTGGTCTGATTACTGAGAATAGTGTATGTTGATGGCTCATATTCCAACATGTGTGTCTGTGTGTGTGAGCATGTCACTGTGACAATATTGAATATTTACTATGAATTTGTGATGATTTTTCAGTCATAATGAAATTACGCAGTTTCATGAATATTGCATTGATTTTAATGCACTTTTTGGCAGATTGTTGACCATTTGTTTTATAAAAAATATATTTTTATGTAAATATGGCTGTTTATTACTACGTACTAAAACTGTATATCGGTGCATAAAAATCAAAATAATTCAATATAATTCTTCCTTTTTTATCTAATGAAAATAGTGTAAAAAAAAATCACATCTTTCTTATTGTTTTATGTATTTATTTATCTAAGTTTTATGTATTCATTATTTATGCACACATTTGAATCTACTTTCCAACAATGGCTGTTAATTTGAAATTATGATTCCTAATCTATTTTCTAAAGATTTCAATCCAATTAAGAGCAAAGACGTAAATATTGACATACTCTATTTACTGACAACCCAGACTCATGACAAGTCTTAGTAATTGTAACAAGTCATATGAGTTGGCTTGTACAAAAACTTTCAACTTTTACTCTGATAGAGAAAAATAAATGAACCAAGGAACAATGTTTAAATGAGTGTTGTTTTATTTTTAATTTATATATATATGTATTTAATGATTGTGATTTTGCCTAAGTTTAATTGCCAAACCAATCCTAAACCTAACCATAAAGTCTAACCCCTTATCCAAACCATAAACCTAACAACGATTGTAAGGGGAAAATAACTTTTGTGTGCCATGGAAGAAAGAATGGGGTTTCTCACAAGAGCAATGCGATGGATGCTTATGACAGCTTATTGACATAATCTACATAAGTCATTTGAATTGCATAAACCTAATTTTTTCACTGATGCCTGTATTGTATCAGTTTGAAATTCTGTTAATAAAATGAGTAGCTGTTCATACAACAAGTCATACAATATATTATAATTTTGTCATCTCATATGAATTATTATGAGTTATGATAGTATTGAATATCATCAAAAGACAAAAAATATATATTTATTAATTTAAATCTCTCAGTCCTAAAGCATTGAGTGGGGACACTGGTATCCCTGCTGTTGTTTTAACCCAAATAAAGTACAATAAACTTAAGTGGATGAGTTAACTGGGTGGTTCAATCAGGTGCAGTATGCAACAATTTTCATGTAATATTCAGCTTTTATTTGCCAGTGTGTGAACGGCTTGTAAAGCAACTTAAAAAATGAGCCTATACCGGATTTCCTAGGTTGCCTATTAAATCCTGTAGACTGATTGGATTTGGAAAATCCAAAGGATGTGACGTTAATGAACGCTCACGAGATACTTGCCTCAGTGCTTCTCTTCTGCTATTGAACAGCGACAACAAACAGTCTGGCTAAGCGGGAACTATAGTGAACATCGGCAGGGCATTTGATTCCTGGAGGGACCTTCGTTCGTTTTGGGGATCAAAGCAGACCCTGAATTGGCATTCTTCTTATTGGACAGGTAAGCTTACATAACTGCAAAGCATGTGAAATATAGTGCCATAAGGATTGATCTGTGTAATTTAAGCTAACTTGATCTTGCCTGCTAACGCTGACGAATTGCAAGCTACCTTATTTGTAATTTTCTTGATATTTATACTAAAAGTCAGGTATACAGGATCAATTTAACAAATACTCTGGTTTCTTGATCGTAGTACAACATATAACATGCAATACATACAATAGTGCAACAGTAAACTCTCTGGTATAGTTCGGTAGTATGTAGCTGTATGTGTATCAGTATGCTATGTTAGTTGATAAGTAGTTTTAGTTTTTCTCAAAGTTTGTAGTAAAACAATCATAATGACAGCATAATGCCGGTGAATCACATTCAGTCTCTTTGTACGTTACGTCATTGTTTTGGTCGATGCTCACTCGATCGTGTGTGGAGTGTGAGCACGAGCAACAGGTAGCTGGCAGCAGTTCACTTAAAGGCCACAGGTATCATTAATAGCAAGGGTTTATGAATCTTACATACTGCACCTTTAAGTTGAATTAAATAGTGCATTTGCCAAATCAACTGAAAAACATTTGTTGAATCAATCCAAATCTGTGTCAGTTAACTCTGCATCATTTATTGCAAAATCTTTGATTCTGACAAATGTAAATTATGTTGAATCTAAACACAAACAATATCACCCTCAATGTTGTCCCAACTAGCTTAACAAATGTGTCTAAACATACTATTTAATATAGAACAATGTTGCTGATTTGCCAGATCCCAGCATGCATTGCCGTATGAATATATATATATTTTTTTATGGTTTCAGTGTTACAGGCTTATTGTTTGCTGTTTGCAGACTTAATCTGTGCTGCTGTTGTTTTTTGTCATCACTGTTAGTTAATAGTGGTGTGATGATGTTCAGAGCTCATCTGTTTACTTAATGATGTTAGTTGATTGTCACCATTACGGAGGTGTGTGTGTGTCAAGTGTTGAGGTCTGTGTGCCTCCCTCATCACTACTGTGTTGGCTTAGCAATAAGCCAATGCCTTAAAAGGCAAGGAATGTTCTATGCTTTGCATAAAGTATGCAGATAAGATGCAAAAGTGTTTAAAAAAAAAAGTGTAATTATATTTGTTATTTAAAAAAAAGACTCATTGTGACTTGAGTCAAAGCAAATATAACAAAACTAAGATAAGTTGAATCAACCCAAATATTTTACCACAGAGAAAATGACTTTTGTAGGGCAAGTTTCCATAATTTGTTTACGTTAAATGAACTTGTCCGGGGGGAGGTTTAAGTGGTTTACTTACAAACTGGTAATTACAAGGGTATTATGCTACAAATATGGTTTATGAGGACATTTGTAGTGTCCCCATAATTCAAATTGATTAAAAAAACATCCTACACAATGTTTTATTGAAAATGTAAAAATGCAGAAAGTTTTTTGTGAGGTTTAAGTTTAGGGGATAGAATCTATAGTTCGTTTAGTATACAAATCATTATGTCTATGGAGAGTCCCCATAATGATAGCTGCACCGACGTGTGTGTGTGTGTGTGTGTGTGTGTGTGTGTGTGCGTGTGTGTGCGATAAGATGTTTACTGATGCAATGTCAAAAAGTGTATGCACTTGATTAGTTGCACGCTTAATTTGTATGCAGAGGTTTTGTGGTGGGCGACAATAAACAGTGTGAATATGCATATGTGTGCAAGCATGCAATTTAGTTTTAACCCCTGCAACCAAAGAAAACAACATGTTGATTGATAGGCTGCCTGATTGAAAGTCACCTATGGGTAGCAGTATTATAGTCCACTTCGACATTATTGTGAGAGGGGGAGTGTGAGACTGTGTTTAATTTAATTACGTTGACATTAATTAATGAGTTATGTGACCCAAAACCACAAAGACCATAAATTACACACAGGGCAAAAAAGAGCACCGTGACGACCACACTTGTCGGTCTTCAACCACTCAGTGCTGTTGGTCTATTTGGCGATTTATATACTGTTATGTCTGATTGCTGTTTAACAGATAGCTCTAGTAGTTTACTGCATCACAATCAGTTTTGACAGCTTTAAAATGACTCTTCTCTGCCCTAGTGGTTGTACCTTCTGTTTTTGCTTTTTTGTTTAATGCAACTATTTACTTGTGTTGTTTTTTGATGACCTGTTTAATTTGATTTATTTTGTGAGGTTTTTTCTTTTTTTTCCTTTCCTTTCCTTGGTTTCTTCTACTTTTTTGTAGTTTGCCAATTTATCCTTTTATATCTTAATGTAGAGTGTTGTACAATTTGCATTTATTGCTTCAGTTTCCACTGAAGAAAGCCATTATGCTGTGAATTTGACAAGTATTTAGAGGGAATAAGGAATCTGCTTTTGAACTTTCTGCATGTGTTTGAATCACTTTGTGTCTTTCTGAATATTTGACCACACAGGTGGTGTGAACAAGTGTCTGCACTGGAGATTAAGTGTCAGCCACAAGGCCCTGTTTGCTTCCTTTTATTGTCCTTGTGTTATTGTGTCACAGTATTTTGAAAATGTTGGTATGTAACTGGCAAATTATTTGAAACTATTTTATACTGCCATTTATGGGTGAATAAAATGTTACTTTTATTTCATTGTGGAAAATAACATTTGTATTTTGTATTTGGTCTGAAGTCCCTGTCTCTCTTTCAGAAAACAAACCTAAAGTGGCTCTATATGGTTTGTGGTTACTCTTATATTTTTCCTTGGTTGCAACATATCCAAGGTGGTGTAGTATGATTCTTTAATTTGTAAAAGCACCCAAGTATTGGTTAGATATTTAAGGCTGTCAGTCATGAGGGTACAGGTACAGTAAATTATTACATAATCCTTTTTTTCTTTTTTTTGCTGAACTTATTATTTACAATATAAGATTGTATTGTTTTTGAAGCTCCACTGCAAGCCTAACATAATGTTAGAATGAGTGTAGCTTTCTGTTACTCCTTTGGCTCATTCTTTCTCTTTTCTCTTTGTCATGTTGGTCTATTTACAGTGAAATACAGCCACAACAGGAAAGTCCTTTCAACTGTCACAAGTCATTCTGGCAGCTTCAGCAGTAGACAGCCTCAGGCTTAGTCTCTGAGGCCTATTTATCATTGTAAAGCAGGTGGACTACTGAAGGATGCTTGGAGACTCAGTCACTACTATCCACTAAAATGAGTCCAAGAGCAGGGCACAGTGGTATTCCTGCATGAATTGGGATGATTTTTATGGTTTCATTTTGCATTATTAACTTTCAACAAAGGTGACAAATCATAAATTTGAGTAAAGGATCTTAATTACATAATTGAGGAATGTTTCAAGCACAGATAGTCTATTACCTGTTGTCTTTTTCTGAAAATATATTCTTGTAATAGAGGTGCCCAAAGTACTGGTACTGGTACTATTCTTGGAGGATAACATGCCAATGCCATTAAATTTAATTTTTCAAAGAAGCAGTGTGTCCATTAGCATATTAGTTTAATTTGTTAAATTTTTACTGGTACAGGTACTACAGCTGAGAAAAATTGTGATTTATGCCAATTTAAGTATTTTTATCAAATCACATTTGCCTCGAGGTCAGCTGCCTTCTCAAAAAATTATGCCTTTTTAAATTTAGATAAAGATTGTGAGCTTATGTCAGACTTTTATATAAACGTTGCATTTCCTCTGTATTTGACGGAACTCAAAAACAAAGTTGACCGACTCACAAATTGCTCTTCTCCCAAGCCTTTTAAATGTTTGTATCCCCCAGAATACAAAAAGCTTTCAGGGTTAACCTTGCGCAACGTCCGGCGTCGAAGAAGCGACACTAGGGGTCTCTCTTGAGTGCCTGTTGCATCCCTGATCTTTGAGAAAAGGCCAATGAGAAATTATCAGACAGAATTTGCATGTCCCGACCCCGGACATACGGGTATAAAGGGAGGTAAATGCATCTGTTTCATTCAGAATTTTCTTCGGAGCCGACTGGTTGTGTATACAGCGAGCTGCGAGTCACACACGGTTTCCTCCCATCTCTGAGTGCAATTGCTGTTGGATTTACAGCACATATCAGCAGCTTTCTCCCTTCTCTGCACGGCAGTGCAGCTTTGCCCCTGGGCGCTTCGACAGCGCAGTTACAAGAGTTTAATTTTCTAAAAGAGATATTTCCTCAAAAAGAGCAAATATACAGCTGGCGTTGAACGTCCTTCTCAGGACGCATCTCAAGTCAAGTGGTTGACTTGACTTGATCTTTATATTATTATATAATCTTTATAAAGATGCCCTTCCGCCCCAGTGTAGTTCCTGGATGCAGTAGAGTGCCTTCCGCTCCTGACGACCACAGGCGCTATCTCGTGTGTCTGGGCAGCGATCACACCGAGGCAGCGTTTGTGGATGTCTCATGTTCTCACTGTGAGAACATGACCATGGCAACGTCGAGGTCGCGGCTTTCCTTCCTCAGAAGGAACGCCACTCCAGCTGCCTCCCGCTTTGCTCCTTCTTCCCACGGGATTGAGGACTGGCGATGGAGGCGATTTGGGGATGGCAGTGAGCTTGGTTTTGCCGGGAATGTCCCTGCGAACCACACGCCCTCCTACACGCCCGTTGACTTCCGTCCGGACTCCAGGTAACAGCGGCTCGCCTCACAGCCAGCCTGCCTATCATCTTTGCGGCTGGATGATTGGTTCCTCGGATCTGTGCGCCGCTCACAGCCACAATATAAGTCTGTTTCTTCCCGGAAGTGCATGATGACCTGACGAGTTCGTGGACGACACCCTTCTCCACCCATCAAAAGGCCTCTAGCTCATCTGCTCTCACTACCCTCGGTGGCGGAACCAAACTTTGCCACTCTCACTACCCTCGGCGGCATCACCCCTGCCTGCCGCCAAACGTTTAAATCCTGGACAGACCTCTGCTTTCTGCAGACAGGGGTCCCCTTGCAGCAGGTGTCCTGATGCGTCCTGGTCACTACCGATGCCTCCAAATTGGGTTGGGGCTCCGTGTGCACACCCAGGCCGTGCCCCCTCCCCCTTGCAGGTCCGAGCACACTCAACAAGAAGTGTTGCATCCTCATGGGCACTGGCCAGAGGCACCTCCCTAGCAGACATATGCAGAGCAGTGGGTTGGGCAACACCCAATACCTTTGCGAGATTTTACAATTTCAGGGTTGAGTCGGTTGTTTTATCAGGCCCGAGCCAGTAGAACTCGGTAACACGCTGACAAACTGACAGGGTGGATCGCTTGCACCTAGCGCCCTTTCCCTCTGCTGAGGTAAAATCGTGAGCTCTTATCTTAGGAGATCCCACTAACTCGGCTCCCTGGAAGACTCCTTCCTAGCCCTCTGGTCCACGAATTCAGCGGAGGAATTCGCCGACCACATCCAATGCGGGTACTCAATCTATCCTGTACTGGAATAGGTGCTCCACAGGTCGTGCTCCTACGTGGACTTACCCCCTGTGTGTATCTTCCACGGTATGGTCCCCTTGTGAGCGGACCCGTGTCTCCCTTGGGCAGTTCCCACTGGCCCCTGGTCACCGTGTCTGTAGCAACTCCTCCCTCCCAATGAGGTAGGATCTACCACCGCACCATTCTCCATATGTGACCTAAAAGCCCACTCTATACCTCCCCCAGTCTGGGCAGGTGTGGTGTCCGCAGGGTCTTTCCCCCCTGAAAGAATAGGAAAACTGGGAAAGATCGCCTTCCCCGATGCATATGATAGTGTTAAGATGGCCCCTGGCACCTTGACACTATGCGAGAAAAATAGAGTTGCTTGGCACTTTGCCTTGTTCCCCCCTGTCGTAGGGTAAGGAACCAGAAGGCTTTGACAATATTATGTGGCGTTGGGGAAGGATATGTGCAGCCTGACACCGCTGGTCACTTTGGCACGTAAAATACCTGCCCGCTCCTGTGTCAGCAGTACACGTTCACGGCTCAGTGCATGGTGTGATTTAAATTGGACCCCTAGAGTCGCTTCTTCGACACAACATCGAAGTGAGCGACAGATGGGGAACGTCTATGTTACAGATGTACAGCTGAACCGAGCCACTGTTGCGGCCGAACCTCATTGTCAGTTCCTCCGAAAAATCCTGAATGAAACAGATGCATTTACTTCCCTTTATACCCATATGTCCGGGGGCGGGACATGCAAATTCTGTCTGACAATTTCTCATTGGCCTTTTCTCATAGATCAGAGATGCAAAAGGCGCTCAAGAGAGACCCCTAGTGGCACTTCGACATAACGTCTCATTCCCTCCATCAGGGAACGAAGGTTACATCAGTAACCTAGACGTTAAGGTATACAACAGAAAAGCACACACAAATGCACTACCTTGTAACTAAGTGTTCCAGTAAAGCAGCACAAGCCTCGCAATCCTCCATTGCTAGTTCTAAAGTGACGTTTTCAAACTGTATCACAGCAAAACGCTGAATCTGTGGCGGAAGGAAATATTTCCACTCACAAGAGCGTTTTAGGGAGGAAAACCAGAAAAATGTCTTGAGATAAAACCCCAAACATTGTATTAAGGTCCGGTAACCATGGTATAAGTGGAATAAGTGCAATTCCTTACATATATTATGCAATAGTAAAATATTTCTGTCATAATTTATTTCACACTTTATTTTAATGCTCTTTGATGAAACCTGCAAGCCCCTTTTTCTCATGAAGCAAAACCTTTGAGATTTCGTTTCATCATTTTACTACTCAACAGAAATAAAGCGTTCTTCTCCTCTGTTACTGCATGTAATTAACACTGCGTGTTTGAACCTGCTATGACCAGGAACGTAAGCCATTTCCCGATTGTTAAAGTGAAAATGAAGCGCTTTGTGTTCACTGACAAAGCTTTGATTTGTTTGTTTATATTTTTGCAGGAATTTGGAACAAGCCTCTGCTGACAGCGCGCATCTGAGCATTTCCAATTAAAATTTACTTTCAACATCCTGGGTCTGTGGAGTGAACGTTGAGATTCTGGATTTTTTTGCCTTTTCCTTTCTCAGCATGACACAAACAATACATTAAGACTGAGCAAAATGAATGTACTTGGGGAAGGAACAGAAAGTAACCAGTATTTGTGATGACAGTGATGAATGGCTTATGTATCTTCACAACAAGACATAAGCTCTCAGGCCCTCAAACGCTTCAAATACTTGCACCCTCCTGAAAACTGAAAGGTACAGGGGAGGGAGCTGTAAAGAAACAGTCAGCGGCTTGCGAGGCTTGAAGAGCATGCTGTGAATCCATCTGGTTTGTGTGAGTGCTCATGCTGTTTGCTTTTGCAGGCAGAATGCAATAGGAACGAACATTTTAATATAGGCCATCTTGTTGCAAAGCCCTTAAACTGATATGTGGAATCACCACCACCTCTGAGCTGTGGCAAAATCTGATAGTAACCAGTGAAAATTCCTAAAGTCCACTTTTTGCACAAAAAAATATTTCTCAGGCTCAACCATTCAATAAGCAATCCAGGGTTTTGTCACTGGCCCATTTTTTTTAAATTGTTCTCTATTTTCAGTTTAATATAAATTTTTCAGTCATTTAAATGTTATATTTAGAGCTATGCAATATCATGCATTTACTGATATAATTTAAATATTTTTATTATTGTGTTAAATTTCTTAGGCCTACTTTTATCCTTATGTTTATGCTTAATGAAGGTGGGTTGTAAAGTTTTCAAATTGGAAAATATATGAGAATATTTTCAAGAAAATACATTTGTTTTGTTTTAGTTTTTCCAACTATGTTTTTATTTAATGTAAAACTGGTGTATATAATAATTTTTGTATTACCCAGCATAGTCATCTATAAGTAAGGTCTGAAGGTTGATTTCGCCTAAAAGAGTAACACTGCTGTCCAGGGGTGCTGCTCAGGGCTTGAGCCTGAATGATTTTAGTGTTGCCTAGAATATTTTTTTGTTCAGAACTGCCCAGTGTCATGTACATTTTTTGATTCATGTTTTTCATGTCTTTTATTTTGAAAGTTTTTTTTCCTGTATCATGTCATGTGTTCCCCGGTCATGTGATTCCTGTTCCCCTCCATGTTTACGTGTCTTGTTTTATTGGTTTATTGTCTAGTTATCGTGTGATCAGTTCTGTCTTTTCATTGGTTAACTTGTTTGTCTTGTTCTCCCATGTCATGTATTTAAGCCTCGTGTTTGCCATTGTCCATTGTCAGGTATTGTGTGTGTTTGTTAACATTGTCAAGCCATGTCAGGTCAAGTCAAGTTTATGCCCCTCTGATCCGTCAGCTCCACCAGGGACCTCCTTCCCTACGGCTCCTTGTTCCTCAGTCCCACCTTCTCCACCTCAGTCTTCCGATACCCAAGCTCTGCATTAATCCTCCGAGCCTCCAGCACCGCCTTGGCCCTATCTGCCATAGGCTCCACCCTGGCCCTTGGAGTCTTCAGCAACTCTCTGGGCATCACATTTTGCCTTACCTGAAGGAATATCTTGAGGGTGTTCTCTTAGGTAATGCCTCATACATACTACACGACTTACGAAGACGTCGGATCGTGGTACTGTTCATATTACTCAACTGTCTGTCTTGTCGTGGAAGTCGTAGCGTTTTCAAATTACATGGCGACAGGGGTGAACACATTACAAAAGATTTCACTATTGAAAACTCCCAGACGACTCTGCCTGGACTCCAAATTACGTTTCACAATAGAGTACACATGAGAAGTGATACAAGATACGAAAACAAATGCATGATCATATGTTCAGAATATGATGTGAATGTTACAATATGAACATGGTGGTGGCAGCATCATGCTTTAGGGCTGACTTTCTTCAGCTGGAACTGGGGCTTTAGTGAAGGTGGAGGGAATCATGAATAGCACCAAGTACCAGTCAATTTTGGCACAGAACCTTCTGGCGTCGACTAGAAAGTTGAAAATTAAGAGATCATTCACCTTTCAGCATTACAATGATCCAAAGCACACATCCCAGCACGAGCCCAGACCTGAATCCTATAGAAAATCTCTGGGGTGACCGGAAGAGGGCTGTACACAGGAGATTTGACAGATCTGGAAAGTTTTTGCAAAGAAGAGTGGGAAAATATTCCCGTGTCAAGCTAATAGACTCCTATCCATACAGACTGAGTGCTTTAATAAAAGGGTGCTTCAACTAAGTATTAGTTCAGGGATGTGCGCACTTATGCAGTTAGGTGATACTTTTTATATTATATAAGTTATATACGTTTATTTATTGATTGATTTTCAGAAATGTGTCACTTTGGTTTTCAGTGACATTGCATATGTTGTCATTTTTATATTAAAGGTGCAAACACTCTGATATGATTCATCTTTGTTTAATTTTTTACATCACAGAAACCTGCTGTTTTAACATGGGTGTGTAGACATTTTATATCCACTGTATATTCTGCTCTATTGATGTTTTCCTTGAAAACAATGTTTTGGAGATGGAAACAAATATTCTCACTTGTATGGTCGAAATGTGGTCTACAGTCAGAATGTTATAACTAGTCCTATAGAAATTAGTGTTTATAATTGCAAATATTAAATATAATTTAATATTTCAATTCAGAATGAATTGGTTTCAGATGCTTTTATTACTTTCATTACATAGTGGTTTCTAGCTTTCATTACTGAATAATGAATGCTAGAAAATCCCATCATAAGTGGAAAGCAAAATATAAAATGTATAGTTCTCTCAGGAAGACTCGTAGACTTGAGTGAAATTTAAGATGACATTGATTTGATGAATATAAAACAGAAAAGTAATGTCTCTCTTTGGCGTAAGCCCTTCCTGGCGGTCCGAAGAAGTTGTACTTGGAACCATCATATCCTGCCAGAGATAAGAGGCAGGGGCGAGGAGCCTACCCCCGTGCAGGATGGGACTCAACTGGTGGTGGTTGGGTGGTGGAGGTTGCTGTTAGCACACTAAAATAGCAATCTGATATTGTGAGCAGACATATAAAGCAATGGCTTACATGTGATTGGCTAGGAATTATCCAGCTAAAGATGCGATGATGTACAGCTGCTAGTCTTCCCACTAGAACTATGCTGCACTTATAGCTTTTTTGTACTTTTGTAAAATTTGTGTACTTTTTTGCATGTCTATTTCTATACATTCATAGCTTATAATAATGGTAATATGTGAGGGTGCAGGTTGGATACCCTTAGCCCCTGATGTTGTGGCTTCAGCCCTTATGTTTTAAATTCTTAGAGACGGCCCTGCTGCTGTCCATCTAGCCCGACACAGCAACATTGTCTCGACCAATATACACCATCCATTTGGGGTGGAACTATCTGTATGTACAACCAACAGAATATGGGGGAAGAATGTAGAATCTGTTTGAAAACAGTGATTATTTTTGCAATTTATTTAGGTGATGCTAGCGGTGCATAAATTACACACTTCTGTTTTAATGAAAAACATTTTTATTTAATTTTAGTTAACGATAATAACACTGCTCACAGGTGGTCAGGGCTAGATAATAGCTCCTCTCCAATCACAAATCTCAGTCACGCAGTGAGAAAATGATCCTCCCCCTCAAAGCCACAGTTAAGACACCCTCAACCAGTGATGCTCTTGCAGAGTTGCCAAATCATTAGGCATCATGGACGCCATGGAAAATTAGATGACAGTAGGAGGTGTTTGGCTTGGACTTGTACTGAAAGCTGCTCCCATCATTTAAAAAGGGAAACATAGCTGGTGGAAACTGGCTGATGAACCAGGAACTGGTGCTTTTATTCTTGCACTTGCTTGAATCTAGTCTGCTTGTTTAAAGATCATGTGTGTAATTTTCCGATGCTAAAATACTTTGAAATGTTCAATAAAATAACAATAATTTCGCAACCATTACTGTGAGTTTGGGGCGGGACAATCTGTTTGCCCAACCAATGGAGATGGGGTGGAAATATTCAGGAAACCAGTCTGAAAACAGTCTTTTTTTCTTTTTTCAGTCTCAATTCAATATGATGACACTAGTGCCACAGAAATTACATGCTTCAACTTTAAGATGTGTCTGCTGTCCTCCATCTGCATGAAGGCGCCTGTTGTTTATGGCTATAATAGTATTTACACAGGCTGCCCTCTATTACCCTACAGTTTATTTTACCCCATAATAATGTGAGAACTCTGAGCTTGTATATGTGTGTGTGCATGTTTACTCAGGAGGCAATACTTTCAGAGGACATGGGTGCTATGGAAGTTCATGCACAGTGTGTGTGTGTGTGTGTGTGTGTGTGTGTGTGTGTGTGTGTGTGTGTGTGTGTGTGTGTGTGTGTGTGTGTGTGTGTGTGTGTGTGTGTGTGCATGTGCGTGTGCGTGTGAACTGTGAATCTAAGCTAGAGTGCATTGACACAAACGCGACAACGTAAGCGATTGAAGACTTGGGACCATTCACGCTTATGTGGGATGCAGCTGAATGAGTAACTGTTTGGCATTTGGCAAAGTGAATGGAGTTATAGTTCATATCTGTGTTTGTGTGTGCGTGTCTGCACACAGTACAAGGAAATTCAATTGGTGACTAATTATGACAGTAGTGTAAAATAATTTCAAATTCAGTGTGTGAACTGCTCGAGCATGACAGCTGGTTTGAGAATGACAAGCAACTAAAAGTACAGACAGGCCTTGTACATCAGCTTGATTTTGTTTTTGCTCAAAACTGGTGTCAGATCATTTTCTAACTTTGACTCCAAGACAGCCCAATGACAGGCCGTAAACAGACATGGCTCTATGCCTTCTATTATACATTATAAGTTTTCCCTTCAGATCAACTAGAGCAAGGGGTTTTGGCTGACATGACATGTACTTGGTCTTGTTCCTAAACTCA
Source organism: Xyrauchen texanus (assembly GCF_025860055.1). Classification (NCBI taxonomy): domain Eukaryota; kingdom Metazoa; phylum Chordata; class Actinopteri; order Cypriniformes; family Catostomidae; genus Xyrauchen; species Xyrauchen texanus. Next base: position 34,843,529 of record NC_068283.1, on the reverse strand, counting down.
ACTAACCTAACACCTAGTAGTGTTGGGTTCGAGTCAAGTTCAAGTCTTTAAACAATTGAGTCTGTGTCCAAAAGTTGTCAAGTTGGACTCAAGACATAGACTCATAACAGGCCGAGTCCGAGTCGAGTCCGAATTAATTTGTTCATGAATCTAAATTAAAATTGTAACTGTAAACTCAACGTCAAGAGTATAAGCCTATTTTACCTTCACAACTAAGAAAAAAAAATTGTCAATATAAATGTAACAAAAACACATCTGTCGCATTTCATGTATACATTTTAGTATCCTGCTAAACAAACTTCAAAATGGTTTCAGAATGAAAGCATATGCTTTAGGTGTATGAAGACAAAATTGTCCTTCAACACAATTCTTATTGCATTCTTTTGACATTTTCAATTATCTGTTGCTTTTTCCACTCAAACATAGACTAAAGAAAGTGAAAGCTGGGTTTGTCATAACAACCAGGATTATTATCCAATAGTTTCGAATTGTAATTTAGTTTTATTCCTACTTAATTTTCAATTTTCAGTTCAATTTAGTATAGTTTAATTTAAAATTACCTCTATCTAAAGAAATAATGGTCTATACAGAGATTTCTTACTCTACCGACTGATTTGGGAAAATAATGTGTCAACACAGTGGTAATTAGCACTCGTTGAGAAGTTACATCTCACGATCTGACTGCAAATGCTACATCCGAAAACACTGGAAAAGCCCACTGCTAATATTATGGCCATGTCCTCATGGACTTGATTTTCTAATTAAGTTGCGGGAAACGGCACAATGCAGGGCAGTTCTGCATGCTGCTCATGCAACTAAAACCCTGCTGTGTTCATGTGCATCTCGCAGCACTTGCTGCAGAAGATAAAAAATATTTGATATTTGCTTCAGCACCAGCCGTGTTGGTCTGAAATCATTATGAAATCCAAAGAATAAATACCAAAGAAATGTCACTGAGCTCTTCTTTAACTGCAAAACATGGGAGAATTGGACAGAATTATCCTTCAAAAGGTATAGTCTTAAAAAATATGTGCATAGGTTAACCAGTGGTTTACAATAAAAATTAAATTTTTAAATAAAAAAACATCATTACCAACTAAATTCAACTCATAACATGAAGTTTTGCTTCATACAAACTCTGCCATCAAATTATACATTTTATAGTCTATAATTAAATTATAAACAAAATATTTTGCTGCCCTAAATATCATCATATTTTATTGTGTAGGGTTTAATGTTGTGAATGGTGGAAAAAGCTGTAAAAAAAAAAACATACAAAATGTAAGCAGCTATCAATAATAAATAGGCGCTGTTTATCTGTTTAGAGCTGCTGTCTGCTTTAGCAATATTTTTTTCTCTCAACTTTTTAAAAAGTTACAGTTAATTCATCAAGCTGTTTTGGACCAGTTCAAGCTGAAAACACTGCATGGACCGGAAGAGACTGCAGAAGCCTACATGTGCATATGCATGACAACTAAAAATACTTAATATCCAATATTACAAAAACAATGTCTGTGTTTTTATTTCGATATGCTGTTTTTAGTAAACTGTGAGGGACATGATGTGGGTGACTTGACTCAATGAAGTTCATGATTTTAAGTTTTTAACCACAACGAAACATCGATGCGAGCACAAATGGTGCATGCAATTCTACCAGTTGTCAGGTCCAGTGCCATGCGAAACTGCCTTGTTAAGTTTCTATTACATTAGATACATACCTGTCTTTATGTTTTCGTCATGCCAGCCACCTCAGTAATTTATGTTATACAGTAGTATTTTCTAGTATTTGTGTGAGTGTGTTTTTGCTTAAAAATGGTGAAATAACTCTGGCTATGTCTACGACATCAGGGGGTGCTACAGCTGCATGCAGAAACACACAACACTTTTAATGTGGTGTATGACTTGGAAGGAAAAGAGTGGTTGATAGCATTAAAAAAAGGCAGTGGTAAATTGTTCTAGAAACAGAAATGTCTTTTTTTCTTCTTTTTTTTTGCAGCTTAAGGCACATCACAGTTCACACATCAAACAAGTAGCTCCACGCCATGTCACGTCGTGTCTAGGACACGGCACAGGTATCAAACACAGGGCACGTCTATGAGGTTCATGTGGCAGATAGTACACAAAAAAGTTAGCAAGGTTCTTCCTTCTTAAAGAATGAACAAGGCTAGAGTAAATAATATATGTCCATTGATAATGATTTGGGTTGAATTTAATAGAAAATATTCGAGTTGCACTATGTGGCATGACAGAAATTTGAGCTGCCTTCGGAGTTGTAGGTGGGCACCACCAATAGACGGCGAGTGGTGGCGGCAGTGTGTGCGTCCATTCATAGAAAACAATTATTATGAATTTTAGAACGCGTCCAGTGTGCAACGCCTTTTACAGTCCTTACAATAGACAGTCATCTTGGGCTGCGGAGGAATTTTTGAGTTGTAAAGAAACAGTTTTTATAGCATTTAAAGATTCTAAATCAATATTTTTTTTACTTACATATGATATTGTTAGGCCTAATGTATTCTGATATAAGACAAAGGCAGGCCTACATACAGTCGTAAAGCCAAACTACAACAATCGCGCCAAAATCAAACAAAGGGAGTCCAAAACAGATTACAAATCCCATGAAGCCTTGCTCACTTTACACCTATGTGTGAAATTCTGAAGGATCGAACTTTCAACTCCTATTGCATGAGGCGCATGACAGAACACTCCCTCAACCATGATGTCATCGGGAGTTGAAAAACCTCTGAGATCCTTCTGGGTGTTTCTTCAAGCAACATTACCTGCCATGGCTAGACACAGCTCATTGCTGTTCTCAGGTGTAGCCTCGCTGCACAAGGAAGTAACGTACTACTTAAAACTATGGCCATATAATCTCTATCTCACTGGATGAGTCGAGATTTCTCCATGTTCCTCCGAACGCACTAACGGATCCAAAGGAGTCCGCTGAACAATCCGCATCTTCACCTGTTTGCCTGCAGAAGTGATGAAAGAAGATTTCTCTTCCCTCTTTAACCGAGTTGACTTCACTGATTTCTCCACCAGCCCACCGATAATCAGTAGCGTACCACCCGCTGACAGAATGAGGAAACATCCTCCCTTCACCACCCGAGCTTCGAGGAACCGAGTCGGAGTCAAACGTCGGACGAACACACATTCTACCCGCTTCCTCGCGCGATCCAAGTAAGAGGTTTACGTCTGGGAAGAGATAGATAATTATAGTGTGTTATTCTTGCGTATCAAGGCTATTACTTGTACAGTTTCAGACAAGCGCGTCCGCTCATAGCTGCTAATAATACTCAAGGTATTACTGTAACGTACTGTTACTATGAATGAGATTTTGATTGTTCAGATTGTTGTGTATTTCCGCCATAGCGGGTGAGACAGGCACACCGAGTTTATCCATTAAAGATCCAAAGACCGCGGGACGGTTTACGAGCCGTTCACCAAAGTGATAAACTAACAGCTGCTTTCTCTCCCACAATCGCAAAACCGGCTTCGGTGCCACCACTCTGTTCTCTCTCTCTCGTACTAAACGCACACACACGACCCCTCAAAATACATACCTGCACACACATTTGGCTAGTAGATAACTTGGCGATAAAGCTCAGCTTTGTCACAAAGTTATCGTTCAAGGGGAGACATGCGTTAAACGAGCAGACGGCATTTACCGGCTTCTCTTTGCCCACATTTGTTGCCACATTCTCTGGCCGGAAACCTTGTGTGACGTACTCGACACGAGAGCCTCGTCCACCATTTTGTGCGCATCACTCACACACATGTACACACACACACACACACCCATTCACAAACACACACCTACACACACCTTCCTCTCATGTATTATAGGCTTATTTACTGTTATTCATGTTACTGATTAGTTTGTAGTTGGAAGTCAGAAGTTTATTGTATTGATTATTAATTGATATTATTGCATCAATGAAATTTGTTATACTTTAAAGAGAAGTGTTTTGGTTTGTTTTGCATACATCTGTGTCAAGGGGTGGCAGTTGATGTCAGTGCTGGAATTCAAGCCTTTTGAATGTCAATGTTATCTGGACATCGACCTTACTAAGAGAATAATCCTATAATGAGACTGTTATACTGTCTGTTATTAGTCCCTGGTTCCAGGGTGGTGCCCCTGCGATATTAATCCTTTTTAATATTTGTGGTAAGCAGGGTGGAGCCGAGTGGCATATGGGCAGAGCAAGCCTGGGAAGATAAGTGGCAAATTACTTTCACCTGCGTGCCACACCGGTTTCGCGTTCCAGCGCAGGGCGGCGGGAGTACTTAAGGAGAAGCAGATGGGAGAGAAAGACACAGGAAGCTGTTTGTGTGGGTCTGCCTGTCAGTAGTGCGGGTGCTGAAAAGCAGTGCATATGTTGAATGTACAGCTGAAAAGTCTTATTGTGGAACGCTGAAAAGTCTATGTGCTCTGTCAACCCGGTCCCAGCTTCCTCCTTTCCCCTCATTGAGTGTTACAATATTCTATTGATTTTGATCATTTATAATTATCTTTGATGATTGTTCATTTGAAGGATCAATAAGCTAGTGTTAATTCTAATCAATGTTCCACTGATTTTATATTATATTCCACTGACTTAGATAATAATTAATATTCTATTGAATTTGATAGTTGATGGTTATCTTTGATGATTGTTTATTTAAAGTATTGAAAAGCTAAAACTGATTCTAGTCAATGTTCTATTGATTTTAATAATTAATAATTATCTTATATTATTCATTATTGCTAAGAGCCAAACCCACTCCTGAACATCAATAACCCCTTTCAAATAACACTAGTCATTGAAGACATAAAAAAAATGTGATAACAAAAATTTAAATCTTTAATTTTAAAGCTAATTTTCATACTTCTACCCACAAAGATAACGCTCTCTCCTGTAGACTGTACCCCTGACCTTGAGGCTGTGCTGCTTGGCTCTACTTTGAGCTGCGGGGTTGTTAATTGTGATAAATGGAAATGACAGTGGCTGCAGTGTTAGCGCAAAGAGTCAATATCTTTTATGCCAGCGCTCCACACAAGTAGTATAGCTGGGTAATTAATGAAAGATGCTTGGTTGCAGTGCCCCTTTGTCTGCCTTCACACTTCATTCAGTATTACCGTGAGAGAGTGAGAGACAGAGAGAGAGAGAGAAAGAGAGAGAGAGTTCATCTGTGGGTTAAGTTTGCCAACGTGTGCGGCCGTTTATGGAGATGTTTTCTATTGCCGTTACAAACATGTACAGTAAGTACACAGCAAACATGCACATACAAATAAGCATACAGCTCAACAGTATGCTTGGAAAAGAGGATGTTGCCATACTGTATATTCCATTGGGACAATTGTTGTTGTTGTTGTTGTTTATTTTAGGATTCTGAAGTGATGCTCTCCACTTCCGATGTTCATATAGTGTCTACTGAAGCTATTTAAGAGGACAAAATACATTATATTTTTTTATGGTGCTTTTAATGTTACCAGCATTCTTGCATGATAAACACTGGTTCATACAGTATTTGTAGAGGTCAGAACGATTGTGCAGATTGTGCATAATGTGGTGTTAGTTGTCTTGTCAAAAAGCTGTCAACTTTTCAATTTAAAACTGAATAGAGGTAACAGAACACACTTTCTTAATATTGTACCTTTTCTAATCTTGGATTTGACATAGTTAAACAGATCTTGTTTATTATTTTCAAACAAAACATATATTCCCAAAATCAGAAGCCAAATTTGCTTTCAAAAGAGATCTAATTTAGTCCTCTCAAGACAAACTCTAAACTAATTTGCATGTCTAATCTGCTCAGAGTATAAAAAAGAAAAAAGAAAAGAAAAGAAAAGAAAAGAAGGAAACAAGATTTTTTTTTTTTCTGTTATAGTGCTGCAGCCAGATCAAACAATATGAAGGAATAAAAATGCCTTTTGGGACACAAGTGAGTGTGGAAAATTCTGGATGGAAGACGAAAATCAATTGCAGGGGATGAATGAGGTTTTGTCTCTTTATATGCATAACAGCTGCAAGGTACCAGCTGCTTGTGAGGAACCACTGACAGACTAATTGAGTTAATTTACTAATTTAATATAGGATATGGGACAACATACTGTAGGTGATGCTCACTGAGTCAGCTTACAGAATCTTGTTTATGCGGAGTTCCACCATATTGTGCAATAGAAAAAAACATCATTGTGTGATCATTGCATGATCATACAATTACACACATTTCCATGAAAGAACTACTTCAACTCAATCAATTAAGTGTTAAAGGGATATTTCACCTAAACATTACTTTCTCTCTTCTGCAGAACACAAATTAAGATTTTTAGAATAATATTTCAGCTCTCTAGGTCTATACAATGCAGGTGATTGGGTGCCAACAATAAAGGCTTCATAAAAGTAATCTATATGCCTCCAGTGGTCAAATTAATTTCTTCTGAAGGGATATGATAGGTGTGAGTGAGAAACAGATAATTATTTAAGTCATTTTTTGCTAGAAATTCTTCTCCCTGCTCAGAAGATATGGATTTGACCACTGGAGTCGTATGTGCTGCCTTTATGTGCTTTTTGGATTGTTGTTGTTTTTGGGGGGTTGTTTTTATTTAGTACTGCCCCGAAGAAGCTATTTGACATAACACATCCTCACATATATTTCACATGACAAAACAGTAACTGAATTTACACACGATCCTGTTTAGAAGTTTACATTCCCTTGGTTTCTAAAATGGTGTGTTGCTTTCTCGATGATCAATGACTTTTTGCCTAATAATAATGTTCATGAATCCCTGCTTTGTCCTGAGCAGTGAATATGTTTACTTTTCTTAAGAAAAAAACCTAACTAAAGTAAAATTATTTGGTTACTCTGCATCTTCTGCACATTTGAGTTCTTCCCAACAGTGGCTATATATGAGATCCAGAATTTGACAATTGAGGGACTAATACACAACTATTACAATAAGTGCAAACAATTATTGATGCTCAAGAAGGCAACATAAGAATAACCAAGGGGTGCAAACTTTTGAACAATATGATTTGTGTAAATAAGAGTACATTTTGTGTTATGTAGCTTTTGAAGGGCAGTACTACATAAAAAATATAATCTCTTATAGTCTATTTGTATACATTCTGAAAGAGGAGTGGAAACTTATAAAAAGAAAAGGGTTATGCAAACTTCTTTACTTAACTGTATAGGCTATACAGTTTGTGAAAAATAATATTTTAGATTAATTTTTTTCACGATTTAATCACATTTTAGCTTTTTTTAATATACAAATTCTATGTAGCCTAACCTATTCATATTATGTCATATTGCATGTGTAATACATGACATCACAAAAATTCACAACATTGTAACCAAAAATTCAAAATACAACCCCCACATCTGAACAATTAAGTGCTTGAACTACAAAAAATGCAGTGTAGCTGTCTAAATGTGACATTGTCTGATTTACCTCTGTGCTCGTGGGAAATGAACATTACTCCCGGACGCGCTGTCGCCCGGTCCTCAACCGCTCCTCCGCCTCTTCAGTAGACAGCAGCAGTTCCACAGGCTCTCACAGCCGGCAGTGATCCCTCAGTTCCCCAGCAGACGGCAGCGAGTCCTCTGGCCCCTGGCGGACGGAACCGCTCCTCCCATTCTTCAGCAGATGGCAGCGGTTCCTCCGGCTCTCGTGGCCAGCAGTGACCCCTCCGTCCCCAGGCAGAAGGCCACGCATAGCATACAAAGAGCTGGTCAGACAGTCTGAATTGGTGGGTGCATTCAAGATGTGTGTAGCACTTGCAAAGGGCATAACAAATGCAAGGAGGGGGGTCTTTAAGGTGAACCACCTGTACTCTGAAGGGTATGGTTACCTTAGGCACATAGCCTTTTCTGGGTTTGACAGTGGTTTGTGAAAGTCCCGGACTAAACTCAAGACTTGAATTGTTAACTGGCAGTGCTTGCAAATCACCGACCCATTTTACTGAGGCTAAAGCCAGCAGTAAGAGAATGCACACACAATTCAACATAGTCCCGAGACTCGAAGGGAGGCCCCGTGAGCACTTTTAGGACCAAAGTTAGATCACAAGTCAGAACTGTAGCAGGGCAAGTGGAATTTAGCCACTCCACCCCCCTTCAGGAATTCTGATTAAACCATGTTTGCCTATAGAGGTGCCGGCTTCAGGTGCATGCTACGTAGATATAGTTGCCACATTAGCTTTGAGCATTGATGGAGTGAGCCCTGCATCCAATCGCTCTTAACGAAATGTTCGAATTCTTTGCCGTGTGAAAAGCATAGTCAACACATTCCATTTCAGCCTGTAAAATTAGAAGTGGTGGTGGCGTAGTTGGCTAAAGCACATAACTGTTAATCAGAAGGTCGCAGGTTCGATCCCCACAGCCACCACCATTGTGTCCTTGAGCAAGGCACTTAACTCCAGGTTGCTCCGGGGGGGATTGTCCCTGTAATAAGTGCACTTTGCATTTGTCTTCCCCGTTGTCCACTTTAGTGAGGAGAGTGGAATCGTTGTGCGAGCGAGCTGAATAGGGAGCGCATCAGGATTTTGTCCGTTTGTTATTAACTTCCGGGAAGAAAGGGGCGGAACGTGGTAGCATAATGGCGTCTGGACTGTAAGATCCTTTCATCAAGGTGAGATTTTTCAGGTTCCTCTGGAGGAGACCACTTGAGACCCAGCTCTTCGACCGCCTTTGAAAAGAAGTGAATCATCTCCTTGTAAGTTGCACATGCACGCTCCTCGCCCTCGCTAGGGGAAGGGGAGGCAACGTCCTTCCCTTCCCCCAGCATCTTGAGACCCGTGAAGCATCTTGAGACTCATGCCCTCACAGTGAGGGCAGTCTGTCTTATTGAGAGCTGTCTCAGGTGGGTGCGGCCCAGACAGTGAATGCAGCTCTCATGCTGATCCTGCCCTGTGTGTGAATGTAATTGTATTAAGCACTCAAAACAAGTATGACAACCGTATTCTGCTGAGAATGTGGCTTATCAGCTTGTGCCATGTATAGTTTAATACCAGAACTTAGTCATTTATAAATTCCACCAGATGTGGTGATAAATACTTGAAGCTAATCATATTTTTAAATATAAGATGATACATCATTTGAAAATTTTCAAATCACTGGCAGTCCACCAAAACATTCATGCATTTCAACTATGTCATTTTAAAAGGTGTACACCAATGAACTAGCAGATACTTCATTAACTTCAGTAATTAATTGTGATCTTTTTGTATTCATGCATAAAGTTTGTTGCTGACACGCATACAATTATGCTTGTTTAAATAGATACTGAAACTTGGAAATAAAGTCTTTTAAATGTATAAATAAATGTAATATTACAAATGTCTTTTATGTGCAATTTATCCATGTTCATTATTGGAGTCCCGCTATTGGATTTTTAATTGAGTGTGAAATTCGGTCAGCAGCGGTGATACAATTGCAAAGGTTCTGACCATTTCAGTTTCAACCTTTTTCAGAGGGTTCGTAAAGATTTGCATCGCTAAAATTGTAAAGGCTTTATGTTTTAGATACTGTCAATACATTGATAATGCATATAATGCTTCAGTATCTTTTCAAACATATACATATGTACAAATACCTATAAATACGAATGTGATCTCCCACAGAATTTAGTACCAGTTAACCTGAAACCAACCGAGTCAGTCAAACATGTTTTGCACAGATTCAAATGCCCATAATCAATTCATATTCAGTGAATTACATGCAAGCAATTTAAATAAATCAGAGACAGGTATCTATTCTTACACTGTGTCCTACCCTGGCACGATGCGATAAACGGAAAAGACATAAATCTCTTTCATGTTCCACACATCTGTTTGTTTGTTTTTCCTAACCAGCCATGACAGCCACAAGTGACACAGCATATGACACAACATTTCGTTTGCCGTTTGGGTTCTGTTTTGAAGCTAAAATGAAATCATCCATTATGCAATGTTAAAACTGTTACACTGAAGAAAGGCACTATACAAACTGTAGGCTCTTCTGTAATAACACAATGACAAAGTTTTCCAATGCCATTTACAATAATGAAAGTCATTTGAATGATTGCATCTAATATCAGTTTTCATAACATTAATTTCACACATGGTCTGAATTTCTCCCATGACATTGAGAGCAGAGAACCAAGAAAGATTTAAATAACAAAGTCAAGACGTATACTACCTGAGACTGTCCAGATCTGATTGAGAGAGGAGCACAAGTTCACCCCCTGCATGCAATAAAAAACTGTCCCTAGATGCCAATGAGCTGGAATGCTACAGATCCCAATGCTCAGCAGCTAGGTCACTTTCAGAGCGTAAGTCGAAGAATTTCAGTGGGGATTTGAGACATTCAGCAAACCAACTTCCAAATGGCTTAGTGTTATTATTATGAGCTACATTTCCAGGAGATGTGGCGGAGGAGCAATCCTTTAAAGATCACTCAAAATAGATATCACACTGCTAAATATCTACCAGGACTTTAACACTGAATTAGCATCAAATTGTATTGGCATACAAATAAATAAATAAACAATCATTGCCTGAATTGGCTGTGAGTAAAGAGCAGCTTTTCCCCAATGTGAAAGTCTAATTCCAAGTTCTTAAAAGGTTGTCTGTAGTGTCGACCAGAATATATTTTTTATTTAAAAAAATGTAAATACTGTATGGGTTCAATTTAATATGATAGTAAATAACATGTACATAAAATTGCAGCTTCTTTTTTTCTCTTTGTTTTTTTGTAAGAAGGAAGGAGAATATAACATTGCACAAAGTATTCCAGCAACCACGGATGGTTCCACAGGAAGCTTCACATAAAGAATTGCTGGACTTGTGCAAGTTTTGTTAGGTTCGTAAATTAAATATTTGGAAGATATTCAATGGATTTGTTTAAACAAGATATCTTTAGACAAGACATTTAAAAGTTATATGGAACAAAGAGAGAGGGTGAGAAAGAAATGCGCATGCATTACACATTATGAGCACATGCACATCTGCTCAGCCGTACAGTTTAAAGGAGTTTTTGTTGCATGCCGGTCTATTATTGTGATAGCACAATAGCACATAAAAACAAACTGTGATTAGCCATTTGCATGTCTCAGACAGCTCATTCTCATTCAAGCAAGTGATTATATGCACTGTCAAGGCTTGTGAAACTAACCGGACAAACTGAAAAATGTATAGGCCAATGCCAATCATTTACCAAATATCAGCTGATTTATCAGCCTCTGTGACATATCAGTCGACACTAATTGTTTGACATGTTTTTCAGCTCACTGAGAAAAACTATGTTCTGGGAAACCTCATGTGTGTTTATAATCTTCCCTGGCAATTAGTCACACAAAGACACTGTGGTGCATGGAGTATGCTAAATTATGTACGCAATATTGACCTCTGGGATATAAAAATTTGTAAATGCCTGTTGTAAGAAACAAGGATTGAGCCTCAATTCTAACGCAAAAGCATCCTGGTGTAATGAAATGTACGTGAGTATTGCAATGTTATTCATTATAGGTTTGGCTGCTGTGGGGTGGTTGGGGTGCAAAAACTGAGTGAAATGAGGTTGTAATCAGATGAGGTTTTTTAAGGTGAATTTTAGATCGTACCTCCCTAACCTAAAACTTTGTCCTAAACCTAACCAGTAGTGTCTGAAAAGATAAATGAAAGTTAACCTTAACCAACACTTAACCCTAGCTGATAGTGTTTTAAAATGCACATTTGAAATAAAACAAAACACATATTAACTGAAGCAACAACGTAATTTTGTATCACTTCTATGCCACTTTCACTTTTGTGCGTCTTTGGCTGGACTCGAGCCAACACTCAGGTGAGCTACCAAGCAAGCTAATGACATAGTTGGGTCAAATCATGCAATTAACTAAAAGTGTTTTGAAATCATATCATAGCGTGAGATGAGTAATAGAGTGAAAAATATGTTTTTATAAGATCAAAATCAACAATTTTACTCATGAGTTGTGTGACAATGATTAAACCACACAGTTGTTGTAGAGCCTCTAGTGTTCATTTCACCAGGAAACTGCAGTAAAACATACAAGTCAGTTTGCAATTTTAATAGAGAAACGTTCATTCTATGAGACCAGGTTGTCAAAAAGGAAATTCAAAAGATGTGTCTTTGTGTGAAATTCAATACCATTGCGAGAGTGGAACCAAATAGCTAAACTCCCAGTTAGAGTGCATCAAGGCAGCAAATAAATAAGCCATAGAGCCCCACCCCCAACCCTCACCCAACAAAAAAAAAAACACATTTATAGTTCATCTCTTTCTGACATTTGGGAAGAAACTGACAAGCTCCCATATGCAAACTCTGAAATTATGTTCATCCAATTTTAAGACATTTAGCTGGAAGTCTTTGAGTCTGCAGACAGCATAAAAACCCTACACCTTTTTACGTCTGAGATGAGCTAATTGGAGCTGTATGCTTATTAAACTGCACTGGGTTGACTTTCATTTTACTAGAAAGCTTTCTGTAGTTAACCAGGCCAATGTATTGTCAATGAGGAGCCGTACATCTTATACAGTGAAATCAACACACAAGCAATCACACATGGGATGCTTTCTGAGCTTCCTTCAAAAGTACCAAAGTGTAAATCAAGGGCAAAGACATTACTTGTAAACAGCTGGCGGCTTTGTGATGGAAACATGCCATCAAGAGTGCAAGTGGGAGGGGAAAGAAATGACAATAACAATGTCAATTGAAGGCTGGAGAGGGCAGGATAACATCTATAACACATTCATAAGGTTTTCAATCTTTCTTCCTTAAAGACGGCTCAGTTTTATTCTGCCCTCAAATTTATGGCAGTCATCACCACAGTAAGCCTGTCAATCACAGGATTGCACTACACTCCGGCCAATCTTCCGATGCCTCAAAAAGTTAGTCCCTCTTCAAAGGTGAAATGTCTACTTTCTGCACCACTAGTGTCACCAAATGGAATTACAAAAACAATTACCAATCCTTTGGTTTTATTTCTTTGTCTTGCATTGGTCAGACAAACAGCCATTGGTTGAGCTACAGAGCAACATTGTTCACAATTTTCATTGAAATGAACCTATCCAAATGGCATTATAAGTTGTTTTGTGCTCATAAAAGGAATAGTTTACCCAAAAATTATATTTTGTCATCACTTACTTACCCTTAAGCAGTCTCAATCTCTAATGACTTTCTTTCTTCTGTGGAACACAAATGAAGATATTTTCATAGATTCATGTGTGTCAACCAATCCTATTGCTTCAGAAGACAAGCATATGGATTAAACTACGCAAGTCCTATGGATAACTTTAATGCTGCCCTTTATGTTCTTTTTGGAGCTTGAAATGTGTGGACCCTATTGACTTACATTGTATGGACATAAACACATCATACATCTATCAAAATATCTTTGTTTAAGTTCTGCAGAAGAAAGAAACTCACATGAGTTTGATACAGTATAATGGTGAGTAAATGATGAGAGAATTAAATATAAATATAAATAAAAAATGAATTGAAATATCAGGAATGAAATGCGGGTGTCACATCATTTGAATAACCTGCGGTTATCTGTCTTTCTGCTAGATGTGCTAAGGCAAGGGGAAAGAGTTAAATAGGAGTAGATTAGCAGTTTCGATTCTTGATTCCGTTAGTGTCTGCAACCTTGGCAGCGATGGGGCATTTCGTCTAAACCTATATTCAAAAACAAGTAAATCCACAATACCACAGTACCACATCTTCATTAACTCACTTCTCAGTTACAATCAATAGACACTCAAATCATTTTAGAGCAAAATTATCTCTACAGTTCTAGTCTACAGTGATGAATCATGGAATTTTTGTGTGTGAGTAATCCAACACACAATAATGGCATCTGTAAACTTGCACAGTATGTTGTGACAGTCAGGGTTTCTCCAGATTACTTCGACATGGTGCCAACACGGCTGATGTCCAGATCGACAAACTTGCTGCATCCTTTCAGTGCCAGGAAACAAAATCGCTTTTTCTATTCTTTACCTTTCAGTGGTGTAATTTCCTATTATTTACAATCTATTAAAATAGCTTTTGATGCAGTGGAATTCACATTCTTTAAAAAGGTCTTTATGCTCATCTGGGGAATGGCAAGGGACTGGGTCCGGTCCCTGCTTCTATTTACCGTCTGCAAAATTCAATAGCACACCCACACGCTGCTGAGTCACATTGGCATTGATCTCCCCCGTCGAAGGTTAATTACCTCCACAGTTTCCCTCATAATCTCAGTGTCAAATAACGCCCCGCATTACCTGCTATTCTAATTATAGGTATTTTAACCAAAAAGTTTTCCAACATAAAAATATGAAATGTCACCACAGCCTGTTTAGTGTTCTCGTGTGTCGTAAAGCGACATAAATGTGCTTAAAAAAAATCCAGTTGCCAACATTTAAGATACTGGATACTTTTATAAAGTAGCCCACATTGTCAATTGTATGTCCTATGCCTATTTCGTGCACCTAATTGTCTGAAAACATAATAATAAATTAGATAATAAAATGTGCTGTTTTTATAGGCGCAAACGTGATCGACAGATCGCAATTTAATTAACGGCACATTAACTGACAGCTCTCTCGTGACAGGAATAAATGAGCTCCATAGCTTCCGATTAAACAAATCGGTGCGACTAGTTTAGAAAAGTTTGAGCGGCTTTCAAATGTTATTTATTTACCGTTAGACAAACAAGAGATAATAATACTAGGCTAGGGAGGAAAAAGGATTTATTGTGTAAATTAATCGCACGTGTTTTTTTTTTTTTTTTAATTTTTTATATGATTGGCTGATTGAATGACATGTTGTGAAGCTTCAGCACAATGCGCTTTTATATTGTTAGTTAGTAGTCGTACCTGTGGATGAAGGATGCGACTCATTGCTCCAGTGCTTTTTCCCCCTGTAGAAACCTTCAAACAGCACAGCGCTCCTTTGCTCCAGATGCAGCTGTCCGGATGCTCCGATCCGGGGTGACAGACCTCTGCTATGAAAAACAAAAGATATGCACCCCAATGTTTGGTCAGTGCAGCATTTACAAGTGAAATGAACTGGTGTCACAGTAAATTCCTTATGCGTTTGAAGCGCTGCTTCATTTTAATCAATTGATACAGGCAATATTTCCTTAATTTGAGATTCGGCCGCACATTTAATCCGTCTCGAAAAATATTCTTCTGTCGCCTTTCTGTTATGTCCTCGGTGGTAGGTGTAAATGGATGTGTTTGTTCAGTCTCTGTTGCCCAAAAGACACGATTCCCGTCGCGTTTAACACTCAGTCGGTGGCCCCTGTTAGATATGAGAAGCGTTTCTACATGTTTTCCAGCTGCTGGAACTTTTCCGAGAGTAGCCAAGCACGTTGCGCCTGACCAGAATTCGTTTTTTCTCGCGTCCAAAAATTATTCGTTAATTGTAAACACGGCGGCTCCTCCTCGCGTTCCTGTGTGACCCTCTGTTTGCGCCCCACATGACGGAGGAGGCGTCACTGCGCGCTGACAAAATGAATAGCCGTTCAGAATTTGCGCGCGTGCGGATAAATGCTGTCCAATGTCACTACAAAATTAAGAACTCAGCGCGAGCGGAGTTCCCCGGTCTAAACTAATCTGTGTAGTTCCCACGCGGGCTCTGCGTCTTAATCCAATCAAACCGGTTCACTCTCTCGCGCGCATTCACTCGCGCGCTCAGCAGCCGCCTCAACGCTGAGCTGAAGTCATTTAATAACGTGTTTACCATTCTGAGGATGTCGAACACTGTCCTTGACCACTTCGCTCTGTGTCAGTCCCCTCTGTAAACCGTATAATGCCCTCAGTATGTAAACTGGCATGCTGTAAATGTGGAACTAAATAATTTAAACCAACAAGAGTGGTTTTTAGTGATTTATTAATAGGCCTAAGTGAAATTCTGTAATTGTCTTACAAACGAGTCATTACAGTGCTTTGTTTTCACACTGGCCACTGCGCCGACACATTGAGACAAATAGTAGGTTTTTAAAATCATGGCACCATAGAAGCACCGTGTACGAGTTACATAATTACATTGTTCAGCAGCCATTTCACCCTGTAGCTCAAGACAGGTTGCCACTGAAGCTAAGCAGGATTAAGTCTGGTCAGTAACTGAACGGGAGACCTTGTATAAGAGGTATTAGAGAAGCCAGCAGAGGGTGCTCACCCTGTGGTCTGAGTGGGTCCTAATGCCCCAGTATAGTGACGGGGACACTAAAAAGGCACTTGTCTTTCGGATGAGACGTTTAATTGAGGTTCTAACTCTCTGTGGTCAATAATAATACCAGGGCACTTCTCAAAAAGAGTAGGGGTGTAACGTTGACCCTCATCAGTCGTGTCCTCTTATTAACCCCTTCCATTAATTGGCTGTATAACTCTCTGTCATCTCCACCAACAGCCGGTGAATGTACTGGTGCACTATGGCTGCAGTTGCATCATCTAGATGGATGCTGCACACTGGTGGTGGTTGAGGAGAGTCCCCTCTTAACTGTGTAAAGTGCTCTGTGTGTCAGAAAAGTGCTATGTAAATGTGATATTCATTCATTCATAATGCCTCATTATCTGTGCCTTTTAAATGGTGCGTGTGTAAGTTGAATCGTTTCGTCTTGGAAAAAAAAAGATTTAAATGAAAGGCAAACATTTTTCATATGCAGTTAAATATGCATTTCTTTGTGCTTCTACAAGCTTGCTATGTAGGCTGTTTCTCATTTACATAATGAAAATGATGAAACTGCTTCTCCTTACAGAAGAGTTATGGGATGCACACAGAACGACCCCCATTAACGCTTGACGCAGTTCCCCTGCGCAATATCTGTCAGATGGCATGAGCTTAGCAAATTGTCATGTCATGTTAAAACTGCTGTAAAACAAACAGGAAATAGCAAATACATAACTTAAAGAAGCAATAGAAAAAAGAACAGCCTAATCGTTTATTATTATTACTATTATAATAATTATAATAATTATTATTATTACAATTATGTTACTTTTTGCTTCCATTTTTTCTTAAGCTTATTTAATTGTATAATATTTTTTTTTATCTGGTCATATCCTTTTAGGACATGTCCAGCTTTTAAACAGCTTGAGGATTTGATTCAGCCATATTTATTTATTTTTTTTTTTTTTTCATTTCTAAGCAATACAATTAATCAATTTAACACCTTTCGGTCTTACCCTACTCTGGCACAATACACTTATTCTTTCATTCATTCATTCATTCATATATTTATAGACTAATTTAATTAGTTCTGCAGCACTAAATCCTATGTACTACTTTTAAGCTATCCTAAGATCAATAACTTTCCTCCTTTCATTTTAGTTTAAAAGAGAGAAAATCCCATCTTCCTTTTCAAGGTCTGACAGGTTTGATAATACCTGTCATATTTGCAATCTTGTCCAAGCTCAGTGTTGTTTTGAGATATTTATCTCTCTGGCTTATGGTTGAAAGCATACCAAATCTGGCTCTTCTCTTCTCTTTCTTGATTTAAATATGTTCTCAAGGTCACGAGTCACAGGAATGCAGAGGAAGTCCAGGACAGAGGTGTTGAAAGAGCATCAGGCTACATTCAATAATTCTCCCTGCCTCTTTAATACAGGACTATAGATTCTGGTCCCTTTATAAAGACAAGGGCAATGTGTCACAGTCTTCATAGGCTGATCTCAGAACAAAGATGCTTGATGATTCAACATGTTTTCCATTTCTAAAATTTTAAGGAGAATTTTGAGAGGGACATCTAGGTCATATAAGATGCATTAGAATTTTTTTTAATTAAATTTTTTTTCTCCCTTTCTTCCCAATTTGGAATGCCCAATTCCCAATGCGCTCCAAGTCCTCGTGGTGGGTAGTGACTCACCTCAATCCAGGTTGCGGAGGATGAATCTCAGTTGCCTCCGTGTCTGAGACTGTCAATCTGCGCATTTTATCACGTGGCTTGTTAGCCTGTTACCGCAGAGATATAGCACGTATGGAGGCTTTACACTATTCTCAGCTGCATCCACGCACAACTCACCACGTGCCCCACCAAGAGCGAGAACATTATAGAGACCACAAGGAAGTTACCCCATGTGACACTACCCTCCCTAGCAACCGGCCAATTTGGTTGGTTAGGATACCTGGCTGGAGTCACTCAGCACACCCTGGATTTGAACTCGTGACTCCTTTACTCGCTGAGCTACCCAGGCCCCAGAATATTGTTTTTATTGAACTTAGCCTGTTTTTATCACTTGAAACAAACACATGATATCTACACCTGATTAAATGTGCAATAGGCACTAACACAGGCAACATTCTACGGCAGGTGACATTTAATCCTATGTTCATATTAAAATGACATAAAAATCATAACTAAAATATGAAAAGTCCACTGGGCAATTTCTTATGTGACAAAAATATATTAAATGAATACCATGCAAACAGAACTGCAAGACTTCACTAGAGACAAAGAAATGTAAAGAAAAATGAACAAATAATTTGTTTTTATTATTATTATTTATTGTATGTGGTAATATGCTATCTACACTTACCTTCCTACTTTATTATCCACTTTTACAAAAAAAACTATGTTTATACCATGCACATTTGAATGACAGACAGAGAACAGACTCCTGTCAAGATCTCAATGATATTTTTTTCTCTTCCACACTTCACACTTCCACACCGAAAACATTCATTATCACAACACATGCTGCGGCATACATCTCATATACATTTTACTTCTTGGCATGCTGTCAGCTCTCCAGTGACATATTTACGTCAGTTTTGGTAGTGCATGATGCACTTTCCTGTATGGAATACATGACTCATTCATATTGCCACTGGAACCAGATACAGTTCTAAACAGAAAAGCATTGGGTAAGTGTAATAAGATCTTTCCTAAAGGAATTGTCTCTTTAGGTGGATTAAATAGGAATTTTAAAACCAGCTCTTCTAGGGACAGACATCAATAATGCGTGCTTATGCACTTGACAAGATCAGGCTCTGCTTTCCTTTTAGGCTAAATGGTTATGAGAGGTCTTCTAGTTTAATGGACTGGGGAGTGATTCTCTTATACCATTTACCTTGTATTTTGAATGAAGTGGTAATGAATTCAGTGTATGTGTCATGTTAAGAGTAAACCTCCCTTTGTTTAAATGGAATAAGGCTTCTCTTATTGGTACCAGTATTTTTCAGTTTTAAAATAACACAAGTTAATTTGATCCAGGACATTTTTTATGGTTTGAGGGGTTGATCTGTTTAATTTGACTTGGTCTTCATTGCTAATTTAAAAGAGAGGGGATGACATCATAAATGCTTTTCCTCAGACTGCAGGCGTTAAGTTCATGAGTCATTCAACATACACATGTCTACACACACACACATACACACACACACACATGTTGGTCTACCTATCATTATGAGGACTTTCCATAGACATAATGACTTTTATACTGTATAAACTATAGATTCTATCCTCTAAACCTAACACAACCCCTAAACCTAACCCTCACAGAAAACCTTCTGCATTTTTACATTTTCAATAAAACATTGTTTAGTATGATTTTTAAGCAATTTGAATTATGGGGACACTACAAATGTCCTCATAAATCACATTTATAGCATAATAACCTTGTAATTACCAGTTTGTAACTTACAAAATTGTCCTCGTAAATCACAAAAACACGCGCACACACACACACAAACACATACACACACACACATCTAGAGTGGATTGTTCTCCATTTATTTTACATAATATTAATCAAGGACATAATACTTGTATGTTTGAGCTACAAAACAAAAAAGACTAGTGAAGACACCTCCGCTTAAAACTCTGAACTCTTAAATGCACCTCCATGTAAAAGGCACCTTTACATTTGTAAACAAAAGGGGCAGGGGCTTGTGCTCCTGTAGCCCCCATTATCATGCAGATAAGCATCGACTTAGTGTAAAATCGATGTTACAGTTGGGTAGTTTAATCAGCCTTAACCTGGACTAGGTATGACTACAATGTTTTTGGGTCAACATTAATTTAGATCAGTTTAAATAATCTGGAAATACAAAGATGGAAATTTCTCAACAGTCCCTTTGGATAAAAGTGTCTGCCAATGCATAAAAATAATTGTATTTAAATGTAACCGGATTCCAGC